>NC_044988.1:17959403-19159403 GCF_008728515.1 Papio anubis | reverse complement strand
ACCTGTACCTAGACCTCGGCCTGGTTTCCTTCCATCTAATTCTTGGCCTTGTTAACCGCCCTGCATCTGAATAATGTGAACCTGGATCTCTGTCTTGGGTTATCAGTCTTCCCAGCTGCTGAGAACCTCGTGGCTAGACTCTCCTAAGACCTGCTGGTTGCTTGCTATCCTACTAAGCACTGAATGTAGGTCATGCATCTTTCAGGACAAGATATTTACGCACCTACCACCCCATTCCCCAAGACCCTGCCATGTTGCCTTGCCCTTTATTAATTTACCTCTATACCTTTGCTGGAGCTCTGTTCCCTGACCATCTGGCTTCTGTACACCTATTGCCAGGCTCTGACCTTACTCAAAGGCTTGGGTCCAGTTTCCATAGCCTTGTCCTTTTGGAGCTGGGCTTATTTCTACTGCCTGTAGCCATTCTCATCGTTATCTTAATTTTTCATCCTGGAGTCAAAGAATTTTGCTTTTTATTTTGATGTGTAATAGATACATGATTTCATGGCCAGGCCTAAAACATTATCAAAACCTCCTGCCCAACATCCACCTGGTTCATAGCACGGTGCATGGCACAGGATTATTGGTTGTAAGTTATAGGACCTCCAACTCACTGGCTTAAGTAAAAAAGAAATGTATTATCTCACCTAACAGATAAATGCAGGAGGATTTAGGTGCTTCTAAATGATTGCAGGAAGGTGATTTTCCCACATCTTCTGGCTCTACTTCTCTTCACTGTGTGGCCACCACTGGTTGCAGGATCAGCTCCTACAAGTTTCTCCTTTCCCTCAATAGAAACAGCTTTCCTTACCAAGAAGTTTGAGTAAAGGTCTCAAACTTTACCAAATTCCATTGGCCAGCCTGGGGCAGGTGCTCATCCCCTTGAGCCAGGGTTGACCACGGTTGAACCATGTGGACTGAGAGTGGCAGAGGGGTAATTTCCTAAAGGAACATCACGCTGTTGTCACTGGGAAGAGGAAGAAGACCTGCAGGTCCAACAGTCACCCTAGGCTTTCAACACAGTCTCCAGTAAATAGTTGTTCAAGGATTGCATAAATAAATGAGTGAATTAGGGAAGACACAGTAGTATTGGAACATTACCGTATTTCTGGTACTAAATCCACCCAAGGTAAAGCACTTGGTAGAGCATCACTTGTTCTTAATCTTTGACCACATGAGTTTATGTATTTACTGTTACCTGTGCTTCTGCCCAGAGCCGTTCCAGACAACTATAAGGTGATTTTTTTGCAAGGAGGTGGGTCTGGCCAGTTTGGTGCTGTCCCCTTAAACCTGATTGGCTTGAAAGCAGGAAGATGTGCGGACTATGTGGTGACAGGAGCTTGGTCAGCTAAGGCCGCAGAAGAAGCCAAGAAGTTTGGGACTATAAATATCGTTCACCCTAAACTTGGGAGTTATACAAGTAAGTTCTGGGAGCTGAGCTGGGTGGTGAAATGCTGACTGGTGGGTTACCCCAACCCAGGGCAATCTGTAGTTTTCAGTTCTTTTCTGCCCTTGCAGTTGTTAGTTCATTACCATTTAGATTGGGTGGCTGTACTAGCTAAAACTAGAGCCTACGCATACTCTTATTTTATTTTTTTTCTAGACAGAGTTTTGCTCTGTCACCCAGGCTAGAGTGCAGTGGCATAATCTCAGCTCACTGCAACCTCCGCCTCCCAGGTTCAGGCAATTCTCCTGCCTCAGCCTCCCGAGTACCTGGGATTACAGGTGCCCGCCACCACGCCTGGCTAATTTTTGTATTTTTAGCAGAGACAGGGTTTCACAATGTTGACCAGGCTGCTCTTGAACTCCTGACCTCAGGTGATCTGCCTGCCTCAGCCTCCCAAAGTGCTGGGATTACAGGCGTGAGCCACTGCGCCTGGCCTATGCATACTCTTATTGCAGAAGCCAGTGAGTAGTTAGTAGTAGCTTTTCAGCTAATTAGCTGAAAAAGTCCAGGGGCTGGTTTGGCTTTAGATGTGGCCTGATCAGAGGCCCCAACAATGTCTCCAGGACCTGGTGGCTCCACAGGCAGAAAAAGCTGTCACTTTCTTGAAAGGTGGCTGCAGCTGCTCCTGACCTTATATTCTCCCAAGTTTCAATGCCTTTGTGGAGCATTGCCAGTAACAGTCTCATGTCTCCTGTGCCCCATTCTGAATCAGTCCCTGTGGCCGTGCCTGAGTTGCATTCTACCTCTGGGCTGTGGGTTTCACTGGCTCCCCTGGAACTACATGGGCTGAGAGCGGGTGAGGGCTGGGGTCCCAATAAGAAGCTACTAGTCCATCAATGGATATAGGGTAGATGGATACTGGGTGACAAGTAAAAACTCAGATTTTTGAAAAAACTTACTTTATTTTATTTTGCCTTTTGAAAAAATTTACTTTATTTTATTTTGCTGAGACACAGTCTTTGTATGTTGCCCAGGCTGGAGTATAGTGGCTCTTCACAGGCATGGTCATAGCACACTGTAGCCTGCAGCTCCTGGGCTCAAGTGATCCTCCTGCCTTAGCCTTCTAAGTAGCCAGGACTATAGGCATATACTACCATGCCCACCCTCCCATGCCATTTTTGAAGATGATTTGTTCCCAGTAAAAGTCAAAAGGTTGGATCGCTTGTCCTCTCAGGATGTTGGTAACGATGGTAACAAAAGATGAGGCTGGGAGGGTGCTTTCACTTGTGCAGTGCTTTGAAGTCAGTTGATCTTTCCCTGCTAGGGGAGGCCTGTCAGTCTCCCGGTTGACTCCCATCTGTGTAAGAAAAGAGGAGAGTGAAAAGTGCAAAGTCTCAAACTTGTCTTCTGTGATAGAAATTCCAGATCCAAGCACCTGGAACCTCAACCCGGATGCCTCCTATGTGTATTATTGCGCAAATGAGACAGTGCATGGTGTGGAGTTTGACTTTATACCCGATGTCAAGGGAGCAGTACTGGTTTGTGACATGTCCTCAAACTTCCTGTCCAAGCCAGTGGATGTTTCCAAGGTAGAGTATAAAAGGCAGGGTCGGGAGAACCCACTGACTCGGTTTCTGCAGGGACATTTTAATATACACAAGAGCGGGAAGAACCATGGGTGTTTGGGGCCTGCAGAACCCCTGAGCCATGGCAGCTGCCAGTGAGCAGGCTGCCAGGTGTGAATCCCCAGCTGTTGCAGTGCCTGAGTCCTGCTGTTCCCAGCCTCGTGATGATGATTGCCTCACAGGATCCCACTTGAGTCCTTGGGGAACTACCTGCTTTTGAGAGCGGTTCTTAGAAACTTGTTTGGTCAACAGACGGGGAGTGACTTGCCTTCAAGAGCAGATGCAGATTATCCCGAGCCCAGGGGACCTGTGTGAGAGAGCTTCCCCTTGCCTGGTACCCACCTCCGGAAGCGTCAACAGGATACCGTTTTCTTTCTGAGTGGCTCACCAAGGCAGGGCAGTGGGACCCGTGCTCTAGGTACATGCCCCAGGGGGCGATGCGGGTAAAGAATCTAAGAACAACCGTTGAACTGACTGAGTGGTATTCTGCCTTTTTACTTGGGAAAATATATACTTATAATAAATTTTACCATTTAATATAAAATGTACCATCTTAACCATTTTTAAGTGTACGGTTCAGTGGCAGTAAGAGCATTCACATTGTTGTGCAGACATCACCACCATCCGTCTCCAGAACTTTCACATCTTACCAAATGAAAGTCTGTACGTTAAACACTAACTCCTTCTCTCCCTGCCCTCCAGCCCCTGGCAGCCTCCATTCTAGTTTCTGTCTGTGAATTTGACTACTCTAGGTACCTCCTAGAAGTGAATCATGTACTATTTGTCCTTTCGTGTCTGGCTTATTGCACTTAGCAGAATGTCTTCAGGGTTTGTCCATGTTGTAGTGTGTGTCAGAGCTTCCTTTCTTTTTTAAGGCTGAATAATAATTGTTTAGATATACTATATTTGGTTTATGGTCTGCTTTTCATTATCGCCAGGCACTGGCAATTTTAAATAACTATAAATTACTTTCCCCCACCCCCAACTTCCTGCCGACGCTCGGTTTTCCTAAGGGTTTCATGGAGAGAGTCATGGGAGTGGGTTTTGTATCTTGCACAACAGAATTACCTAAAGTACCTTTAAACATCTGTTTTCTATAATTTCTTCTCCCTCAGGCAGCTTGTCCCATCCCTTCTCTTTGTCATAGCAGTCCCTTGTCCCTTTCTCAGCACCTTCTGACTGTCCTTTTATACAGATGTAAATAGATTAAAAAATCTGTTTTGGCCAGGCGCAGTGGCTCACGCCTGTAATCCCAACACTTTGGGAGACCAAGGAGGGTGGATCACGAGATCAGGAGTTCAAGACCACCCTGACCAACATGGTGAAACCCCGTCTCTACTAAAAATACAAAAATTCGCTAGGCATGGTGGCGCACGCTGTAATCCCAGCTACTTGGCAGGCTGAGGCAGGAGAATCGCTTGAACCAGGGAGGTGGAGGTTGCAGTGAGCTGAGATCGTGCCACTGCACTCCAGCCTGGGTGCCAGAGCAAGACTCTGTCTCAAAAAAAAAAAAAAAAAAAGTCTGTTTCTTCTCTTAGTTACTAGGGAGAGTTAGAGGCCCCACTTTAAAGACTGATTTGGGGATAGAAAGGAGGTATGCAGAGCAAATGTGAGTATGTGCCAGGACCTTGCAGTGGTGGGCTTGGGTTAGCCCCACCCAGGGGAGGACCAGACCGACAGATCATCCTCAGGCTTTGGAACTCTGAGTGTGGGTTTGCTATCCAGATGGAGATTGCTTTAGAGCATCAACTCCTCCCTACACAGGATACAGTCATTTCCTTAAAGAAATTGTGCTTTGGGAAGAGTTGGGAGGTTTGCATACATGTATGAAAAATGGCCAAATCCTTCTTAAACAGCATGTCTTTCTCTTTTTAAGTTTGGTGTGATTTTTGCTGGTGCCCAGAAGAATGTTGGCTCTGCTGGGGTCACCGTGGTGATTGTCCGTGATGACCTGCTGGGGTTTGCCCTCCGAGAGTGCCCTTCGGTCCTGGAATACAAGGTGCAGGCTGCAAACAGCTCCTTGTACAACACGCCTCCATGTTTCAGGTAACTCTGGGAGTCAGTCTTGTGGACCCGGGGAGGGTCTCACTATTTTTCATCAAAGCAGAGGTTGTATTTTAAAGTAAAGCATGTAAGGCTGGGCGGGGTGGCTCACGCCTGTAATCCTAGCAATTTGGGAGGCCGAGACGGGTGGACCACTTGAGGTCAGGAGCTAGAGACCAGCCTGACCAACATGGTGAAACCCTGTTTCTACCAAAAATACAAAATTATCCAGGCGTGGTAGCACACGCCTATAATCCCAGCTACTCAGGAGGCTGAGGCAGGAGAATCGCTTGAGCTGGGGAGGCAGAGGTTGCGGTGAGCCGACATGGCACCATTGCACTCCAGCCTGGGTGACAGAGGGAGACTCCATCTCTAAATAAATAAGTAAAATAAAGTAAAGCATGTTTCCAGCAGCCGGTGACCAAATGCCCCAGATATCTTATCAGATTCTCTGCCCAGCTCACCTCTCCCTCTGTACCCTCTCTTTACTATTTGATCAGCTTTTCCTCTTGCTCTTTTTTGGGGATGTTGGTTTTTGTTTGGTCTTGGTAATCCAGGACCTGGTGGTTCACCATTAACCCAAAAGCTCTCTATACATGAGGTGCTGTGGCCTGCATCTCAAACAGCCAGTGCAGCTTTGGAGAAGAACTTTCAAAGGCTGTGCCTCCCCTGCTTTCATTTCTTTCTCTGCTGGGCCTGCGGGAAGCTGGCTGCCTGACAGAGAACATACTGGCTTAAACACCTTTCAGGGATTTTTGTTTGTTTGTTTTTGTTTTTGAGACGGAGTCTCGCTCTGTCGCCAGGCTTGAGTGCAGTGGCATGATCTCGGCTCACTGCAACCTCTGCCTCCCAGGTTCAAGCAATTCTTCTGCCTCAGCCTCCCGAGTAGCTGGGATTACAGGTGCGTGCCACCACGCCCAGCTAATTTTTGTACTTTTAGTAGAGACGGGGTTTCACCATGTTGGCCAGGCTGCTCTTGAACTCCTGACCTCTGGTGATCCGCTGGCTTCAACCTCCTAAACCATTGGGATTATGGGCATGCGCCACCGCGCCCAGCCAACATCTTTCTGGTTTTCAGCTTAATCTGGAGGGGTCCTCTTAGCCTGGCTCTCATTCGCTGAGTGGGGGCTGCGTTGCGGCACTTCAGGGAGAGCAAGGTTGCCCTGCCTCAGGATCCTGTAACTCCCAAACTTGGGTATTTTGAGAAAATCTTCATGACTCTTAAGATTTACAGTTGCCTAAGAGAGTCTAGTATTTACTAGCTGTGTGACCTTAGGCAAGTCACTTAACATGTCTGTGTAGTAGGTTCCAGAAGTAATAATAGTACCCCTTTCATTGGGTTGCTGTGAAGATTAAATGAGTTGGGATATACATATATTTTATTTGTATATATACACACACATTTATTTATATGCATGTGTGTGTGTATATATATACATATATATATATGGCCAACTGGGACACAAGAACTGGGCGGGCTGAGTGGTGAGGGTGCAGTTGGGAACCTCAAGTGCTGGCCTCCTGGAGAAGGGGCCGAGGTGCCAGGCTGCACATGGCAGGTGGAGGGAGAGGAGGCTGTCCTTACCTGTTTGGAGATGGGGCCAGGGCCTGCCTTGCAGCTAGAGGAGGCTTTCAGAGGAGCCCAAGACCATCACCCGTTTCAGAAGTGAGAAGGTGGGAGGGGGCAGGGAAGGAGTGCTGTCCCTGAACTGTCCCACAGCCTGTAGGCCAGCAAGTTGTGATCAGGGTACAGCTTGGGGCAGGGCAGACAGTCACCCCGTGGTACCTTCTCCAAGGGTTACCTCGAAGAGCATTTTTAAAAAAAGGAATGAACACGACTGGGCGCGATGGCTCACACCTGTAATCCCAGCACTTTGGGAAGCCAAGGCAGGTGGGTCACGAGGTCAGGAGATCCAGACCATTCTGGCTAACGCAGTGAAACCCCATCTCCACTAAAAGATACAAAAAGTTAGCCAGCTGTGGTGGTGGGCGCCTGTAGTCCCAGCTACTCGGGAGGCTGAGACAGGAGAATTGCTTGAACCCAGGAGGCGGAGGTTGCAGCAAGCCGAGATCGCACCACTGCACTCCAGCCTGGGCAACAGAGTGAGATTCCGTCTCAAAAAAAAAAAAGAAAGGAATGAGCACATTAGCACATGCTGTTTGTTAATATTAGGGGGAGAAACCATTAGTGGGAACGGTGGGAAAGCAGGCCAGTCTTTCTAATGGGAGATGAAGATGGCTGGAGTCAGACCTGGAGACACAGAAAGTTGTCCTGGAAGAGAGTTTCTCATAGGGTGACTCCCCTGCCGCCCCCTGTGCTTGACCAGTGGTTGGGCTCCTCTGGCCCACTGTGGGTGGGGATGAGGGGGAGGGCAGGAACTCCCCTTCCAGAGCTTTCCTGCCGGAGGAAGGACAGAGGCAGAAACAAGGGCAGAAAAGGGGCCAAGTTTCTCCCCTAGACAGATCAGAACAGTGTTCATTGAGACCATCTCAGGGCCAGTCAGGATTGTTAATAATATGATGAGAATTTGTAAATAGAGAAGATAAAAGATACTTAAGTAATGGATTCTGACTCCAAGATACTCCCTGGAAGTTGCTTTGCTTTCTTTTTACCCCATAAGAAAAAAAAAAAATGTTCTGTCTAATTCTGTATGTTTGAAGATTAACCATAAATCCATGACTTTAAATGGAGTTCATTTGCAGTACTTAAAAATGCAAGGTTAGGCCGGGCACGATGGCTCATGCCTGTAATCCCAGCACTTTGGGAGGCTGAGGTGGGTGGATCATGAGGTCAGGAGTTCGAGACCAGCTGGACCAACATGGTGAAACCCCATCTCTACCAAAAATACAAAAATTAGCTGGGCATGGTGACAGGCACCTGTAGTCCCAGCTACTCAGGAGGCTGAGGCAGGAGAATCCCTTGAACCCGGGAGGCAGAGGTTGCAGTGAGCCGAGATCATGCCACTGCCCTCCAGCCTGGGTGACAGAGCGAGACTCCATCTCAAAACAACAACAACAAAAACAAACAAACAAAAAAAAAACATGCAAGTTAGAAAATCCTAGCTCACCCAATGAGAACAAGCTACAAATGGAGACATCAAGATGTGTGCAAAATGCCCTCCTCAGTCCGTGATGTGAGGCTGATGGGGTACCTGGAACCCTTCAGAACTTTGTATCACACACTAGAGTTCTTGAAACGGCCTTACTTTCGAAAAGAAGCCATGTTTTTTTTTTCCCCCCTGAGTCTAATGACCATAGGCCCTGGGAACTTTGATTCAATTGTGCTGGATAAAACTGCCTTCAAATCGTTGCTCTGTAGCCCTGAGCGATGAACTGGAGTGGAATAAAGGACATGCTGCTGTTCTCTTTAACCCTTCAGTAGAACACACTAACCCCAATTAGTGGATAGAAGAAAAGGTCCCTAAACTTCCCTTCTGACCACACAAAATACTTTTTACTTACCGTGACTAACTGAATACACAAGTGTACATTTGTTTTAGCTGCAATATGAGGTGAAGTAACTAATAAAAATACAAAACAAATAGACCATTAATTTTAGGCCACCTCTTAAAAGAATGGGAACAGGCCGGGCACGGTGGGTCACATCTGTAATCCCAGCACTTTGGGAAGCCGAGGCAGGTGGATCACCTGAGATCGGGAGTTCAAGACCACCCTGACTAACATGGACAAACCCCGTCTCTACTAAAAATACAAAAAATAGCCAGGCGTGGTGGCACATGCCTGTAATCCAAGCTACTCAGGAGGCTGAGGCAGGAGAATCGCTTGAATCCAGGAGGCAGAAGTCGCGGTGAGCTGAGATTGTGCCATCGCACTCCAGCCTGGGCAACAAGAGCAAAACTCCATCTCAAAAATAATAATAATAAATAAATAAAAGAATGGGAGCATGCAAATTAAGTCTGTGAGCCTGTTTGGAGGACTTCACTGGTCCCAGACTACCTTCTCCCAGTGGGATGGAGACGCCTGGAATCCTGGAATCCACAGTGGGGTGTGTAGTGGAGCCAGCTTTGGGAGCTTTCCTCTGGGAAAAGTGCTCAACTCAGTGGTTACATTCACCGATTCCTGAGAAAACTGTGCCATAACATCAACTTCAGAAGCTCATCTGCAGAGCTGGAGTCTTAGAATAGCCAGGGAGAGTTTTCCGGGGGACTTTCTGGTGTCCTTTTCTAAGTCCTGGTGCACAGGGACTATTTCGTATTGCTTAAAAAAATTTATAACAGTAACAACATACTCTTAGGCTGGGTGCAGTGGCTCATGCCTGTAATCCCAGCACTTTAGGAGGCTGAGGTGGGCAGATTACCTGAGGTCAGGAGTTTGAGACCAGCCTGGCCAACATGGTGAAACCCTGTCTCTACTAAAAATACAAAAATTAGCCAGGGGTGGTGGTGTGCACCTGTAGTCCTAGCTATTCTGGAGGCTGAGGCAGGAGAATCGCTTGAACCTGGTAGGCGGAGGTTGCGTGAGCCGAGATCGTGTCACTGCACTCCGGCCTGGGTGACAACAAAACTCCGCCTCAAAAAACAAACAAACAAACAAACAGTAACATACTCTCAGCAAAGAATTGCAAGTGGTCGGAGTCACCAGGGTATCCACTATTCACTGCTTGCTTTGCATCCTAACACACCCTTAACTGGGCATATGCAAATATGCAGTCATATATTTAATCATGCAAATGGAACTTGAACTTTACCATACAAATTGTTCTGAATTCTATTTTTCCACTCCACAATAGACATTGGCATTCTGCTGTATCCCGGCCGGAAATACCTATTTTATTTTTTACTTTAAAGTGCTGGGATTACAGGCTTGAGCCACCGCGCCCGGCCTCTGAATTCTATTTTTCCACTCCACAATAGACATTGGCATTCTGCTATGTCAGCGGAAATGCCTATTTTTATTTTTTACTTTAAAATTTTATTTTTGTTAGAGACAGGGCCTTGCTCTGGTGCCCAGGCTGGAGTGCAGCAGTGTGATCATAGCTCTCAGTAACCGCAAACTCCTGGGCTCAAGTGATCCTCCCACCTCAGCCTCCTGAGTAGCTAGGACTACAGGCAAGTGCCACCATGCCTGGCTACATTAAAAAAAAAAAAAAACTTAGGGTGACGGGGTCTCAATATGTTGTCCAGGCTGGTCTCAAACTCCTGGCCTCAAGCTATTCTCCCACACTGACCTCCCAAAGTGTTGGGATTGGCCCTTCTTTTGTTTTAAAATATATATGGTGTCCTGTAGAATGGACATACCTCGATTTATTTAATCATTTAATAGGCAGAGTTAGGAACCCTATCCTGTGTGTTTACAGGTGGCATTTTAGAAATGAAGGCACAAATCTGTTAAAAATGTCACACTGGTAGTGTGAAGAATTGAGACCATGCTGTAAGCTGCATAAGCATTTTATTTTATTTTATTTTATTTATTTATTTTTTGAGACGGAGTCTTGCTCTGTCGCCCAGGCTGGAGTGCAGTGGCCGGATCTCAGCTCACTGCAAGCTCCGCCTCCCGGGTTTATGCCATTCTCCTGCCTCAGCCTCCCAAGTAGCTGGGACTACAGGCACCCACCACCTCGCCCGGCTAGTTTTTTTATTTTTTTTTTAGTAGAGACGGGGTTTCACCATGTTAGCCAGGATGGTCTCGATCTCCTGACCTCGTGATCCGCCCGTCTCAGCCTCCCAAAGTGCTGGGATTACAGGCTTGAGCCACCACGCCCGGCCTGCATAAGCATTTTAGAGCCCTTGTGTTTTCTTTTTTTTTTGAGAGGGAGTCTAGTTCTGTGGCCCAGGCTGGAGTGCAGTGGTGCGATCTCGGCTCACTGCAAGCTCCACCTCCCGGGTTCACGCCATTCTCCTGGCTCAGCCTCCCGAGTAGCTGGGACTACAGGCGCCCACCACCGCGCCCGGCTAATTTTTTGTATTTTTAGTAGAGACGGGGTTTCACTGTGATCTCGATATCCTGACCTCGTGATCCGCCCGCCTCGGCCTCCCAAAGTGCTGGGATTACAGGCGTGAGCCACCGCGCCCGGCTCAAGATTTTAGATTGTATGGGAGTTGAACATGGGTTAATAAAGAACTGGAAGCCACAAGGGTCTTGTGTTAAGTAGAGTCACAGGGGCTAGACATCAGTGCTGTGCAGAGGACTGGGTGGGAGAGGAGGGCAGGACCTCCTACCCCAGGGATGTCTTCAGTCTTCAGGACAGCCTGCTTGCTTCTGATTTGTCTGCCTCTTGTTGAGGCTTCATAGAGTCAGGTTAGGGGTACTGGCTCCAGGCAGCCCCTGAAAGTGGGTGAGCTTTCTGCTAGACTCGCCTGCTCAGATTCATTAAGAAAGCCAGAGAGCATGGGGGGGCGAGTGTGAGCGCAGCAGCCAGCTAGGGGTTCAGGCGCCGGTACTGAGGTCTGGCTAGGACGGTGAACCTGACATGGGCCCTTGCTGCACTTTGGATTTAGAGAAACCAAATCCACAGTGCAGCAAGGGCCCAGGTCAGCCCTGAAACCCTGGGATAACACAGAGCTGCAGGCAAAAGCGAAGCTTGGTCACCTGGAAGTATTGTTGGTGACCTGGCACAGGGTGACGCTGCTGGGATTCAGTCACATGGCAGGGTGTGTTTCTGTGCTTCTGTGTGGAGGTAGGTTCTGTGTAGAGGTAGGGGGTGAGCAGGCTGCAGGTGTGGGAGAGGAGCAGTTGGAAGTGAAGTG
Source organism: Papio anubis (assembly GCF_008728515.1). Lineage (NCBI taxonomy): Eukaryota > Metazoa > Chordata > Mammalia > Primates > Cercopithecidae > Papio > Papio anubis. Next base: position 19,147,641 of record NC_044988.1, on the reverse strand, counting down.
GGAGTTGTAGAGCATCTGCTGAACAGAGAGGGCTGGGCAGCCTCGTGTCGGGAATGCACACCCACATGCGTGTGTGCTGTGTGCTGGACTTGGCCACTGTGACTGGTGTGTGGTGATAGCCCTGCAGTCCCACTTGCAGGGGAGCTAGTGACTGGGGCCCTGCAGCCCCTGGCAAAGCAGAGGGTCTGGATACTTGTGGGAAGAGCTTGCACTCTTGGAGTCAGACAGGCTGGAGTTGGAGTCCTGGCTTTAAGCTGCTCACCAGATGACTTGAGGCAAGTTAAGCTCTCTGAGCCTCAGTTTCCTCATCTGGAAAATGGGATGATGGTATCTCTAACCCGAGGATTATTGTGATCCATGAAAATAGGCTGAGGCCACAGTAGACTTCAGGAAGCCCTCATTCCCATCTCTTATTTTCTCTCTTCTTTCTCTTTTGTCCCTCTGACTTCTTGGACGTTAGCCAGAGAGCTAGCGCTAAGGCTGTGGATTTCTCAGGGACTGTTTTCTCTTCCCCTCTGCCTTCCCTTTCTGCCAGCAGCCACTCTTGCTCTTTCTTCCCAGGGCTGTGGGGAGGCAGGCTGGGGAGGCTTCAGGAGAGGTTGTTGGATGTTTGTGGATGCTGTCTGCTCCCTGCCTGAGGCCCCTCTGGGCAGCCCAGTGTTGGCTTTTGCCAACATGAGCTGGCATGAACCACCGCACCCAGGCCTTGGGTCCCACTTGAGGCAGTGAATGAGCCAGTTGGTATAGGGGGCTTCCGTGTGACAAGCTGCTGGCTGTTAGAGCATTTTCCAGACCCCGTCATCTCCCCCCCTGTTAATAAAGGAGGAAGCAGCTGGGTATCCCCACCCCAGATCTTAGCTGAGCATTGACTCCCAATACATTTTTGTGCAATTCCTGTAGAGGACCTTTGATTCACACCTCTGGAGAGGGCATGGTTGGCCGCTGACCTCCAGACTCTCTGCTCAAGGGAGATGGTGTCTTCCCTGGGCAACCTCTGCTCCTGTGCCCTCGGCTTTTACTGAGTACACGTGGAGCCTTTAGCACCTTCTCAAGGAGAGGGGCTTTCAGACTGGGGAAAACCATGTGCCGCTCCTCAGTGTTTCATATTTTCAGCTTAAGTTTGAAGGGACTACTGACTACCATTTGTGTGGCCCACCTGCCACGTGCCAGGCCCTGTGCTAAGCGCCGGTCTGGCAGGAAAAATTTGAAACACTTGGTTCAGAAAGGGACGGTCCTGAGCTGCGGGAAGGGCTGAGGTGCAGCTGGACTTCCTGGAACCAGGGACACGAATCCTCCTCCATCTGCTCTCCACTTCTGATCCTGGTTTCTCTCAGCGGGAATGTTGGTTTCATTTTCAGATGGGTCTTCTTCAGATGTTTCCTAGAAACATGATTCCCTAGGGCTCTCATATCCTGTCTCGCAGTTGCACTAATATTCTGCCCCTTTTTCTACTCTCCTCACTCTTTCTCCCCACTCCCAATTGAGAAAATCTCAAGGAAGGCCCTGATTGGCCCAGTTAGGTCCCATGCCCAACTCTGAGACCAGGGAGTCAGGGGCCTTGCTGGACCTGCATACTGGCTGGAGGGTGGAGTTGGGAAGAGCAGGGTGGATAAAATGCCACGTGTCCACCACTGGTAGGTGAATCTCCTGGTTCCAGATGGGAAAGCTGAGGTGACTAATCCTGGGTAGTCTGTTAGTGAGTGGCTGCCCTGCGACGGGAGTCAGGACTGGGACGGGGAACCCATCCTTTTAACCACTCTGCCACAGTGCTCTCTGCTGGCTGGAAGGCACTGTGCTAAGGCTGTGGGTAGAAAAGATGAACAGTGTGGGCTTCTAGCCTTCTAAGACCACAGAGGCCAAACCACAGGCACACAGAAACTTAAAATAAAGGAACAAGTGGAAAAAAACGATGCAGGAAATATGGGCAAGGTGCTCTGGGAGTTCAGGAAGTGAAGAGCTTGCTCTGGGTCGGGGCAGGATTGGGGTCTGCTGATGCCTTCTGGTGGAGATAAGGAAGTGTGTTTTGGTGTCAAGAAGAGTTTACATTAGGGCTTGAGCTGGACAAGGAGGGATTGATACGACGTTTAGTGAAAAATCTCATTAAACCTTTTTCTGAATGGCCCTCAGGGGTCTAGAATTGGATTGACTCTAGTCCTTGCTTGATGACATGCTGTTGTTCACACAAGCCCTGCTTTTGTCTTGTGTATTTTCTTTATTTTATTTTTGGAGACAGGGTCTCACTCTGTCACCCAGGCTAGAGTGCATTGGTGTGATCATAGCTCACTGCAACCTCAAACCCCTGGGCTCAAGCATTCCTCCCTGCTCTGCCTCCCAAGTAGCTGGGACTATAGGCACATGCTATCACGCCCAAATAATTTTTCATTTTTTACGGAGATGGGTCTTGCTATGTTGCCTAGGCTGGTTTCCAACTCCTGGCTTCAAGCGATCCTTCCGCCTTAGTCTTCCAAAGTGCTGGGATTATGGGTGTGAGCCACTGCACCTGACTGTCTTGTCTGTTTCAAATAATGCCTTTCAGTCTGTTTTAATGGAACTTAAACAGCAGTTTGCTTGAATATACTTCTACTTTTGCAAAGATGAGCTAAACGGATTTTTTAAAAATCTTCATTTTAGCATCTACGTCATGGGCTTGGTCCTGGAGTGGATTAAAAACAATGGAGGTGCCGCGGCCATGGAGAAGCTTAGCTCCATCAAATCTCAAATGATTTATGAGATTATTGATAATTCTCAAGGATTCTACATGTAAGTCAATGGATTTTATCTGCTCTTTTACCTCTTGTGAATTTAAAACCATATATATACTGTGTGCCTTTGAAAAGTGGACATATTCACCTTTCTCTGAGACATTAAAATGCTGGTGAGTGTGGGTGGTCCTGGGCTCCATGAATAAGGGAATGGGTGGTGAGTTCTTCCCTCCTGTGCCCCATCCCGGGGCTCTCAGGCTTTGGGACCTGTGTTCCAGTGGGTAGTGTGTTTCTCACACCAAAGACATCACCCTGGGGAAGAATCTCAGTTCACCCCCGGGGTAGGTCCTGTCTACTCCCTGCTTGCTTTGTGCATTTTCCGGGAAAAAACACATGTACTTTCTGGAATGTGTCAATTTAAGGACTCCTGTTAGAGATCTTTGGGATAAATACTCACTCCTGGCCTCCTCTTCTGCGTTATTTCCCTTTTTAAGAAAGTTTACTCCTTTCCTTATTATAAGACAGATGCTGTTATCCCAGAGTCTGTGAATGGAATTGGCTTTGGCATGGGGTTGACTCCAGTTTAAATATTTCCATGACCAAATGATTATTGAGTATGTCTTACCCACTAGCCCTGCATCTGGGAATTTCGCAGAAAATGTGTGGGTCTTGTATTAGTGTCCTGGGGCTGGCGTAATAAAGTGCTACAGACTTAGTGGCTCAAAACATCAGAAGACTTATTCTCACTCTTCTGGGGCCAGAAGTTCAAAATCAAAGTGTCAGCAGAGTTTTGTTCCCTCCAGAGAGCCATGCCTTGCCTCCTTCAGCGTCTAGTGGCTCCAGGTGGTCCTTGATTTGTGGCTGCATCACTCCAGCCTCCACATCTGTCTTCACATGGCCTTCTCCTTTCTGCCGTGTCTTCCCTTCTGTCTCTTAAAAAGAGAGGTCTTTGGATTTAGGGCCTATCCAGATAATCCAGGATCATCTCACGTCGAGATCCTTCACGTAATGACATCTGCAAAGGCCATTTTTTCCAAATAGGTCATATTCACAGATAGATTCTGGGGGTTTGGACATGGGCATACCTTTTCAGGGTCACCATTCAATCCACAGCATTGGGCCCTTCACCAAAATGCCAGATGGGAAGCACCTGGTGCAGTGCCTTGGATGCAGAGAAGTATAACAGGTGGTATCTCCATTTGCTTTTCCCTTTCCCTTAAGGGTGGGTACAGGTATACAAAGACCAGACTTTCCACTGTGTGCATGTATGTGCACCTACACATATACATAAATGCTTAAACCCATCAAACTGAGAACCCCCTTCTTAGTGGTCATTGCTCTTTGGGGTTCAGTCTATTGTAACAAAAACATCTGCTTGATGGTAAGTTGGAAATTTGTCCTCTCTCAGATAATTCAGTGGCCACATGGGACAAACAAAATGATGCCTCAATCCTAACTTAGAATTGTACTTTTTAGCCAAGATTTAACTAACACATCTCCATAACCACCCATGGGTGGGCAGTGCTGGTGTACTTTTTGGATGGCATGCTGCTGCCACCTTTGTTCTTGCAATGCTTATTGCCTGCTTTTGTGAGCTCTTGGCATGCAGTGGTCCTCCTCCAGCTGCAAGCCCGGGGGAGTTAGGCTTGGCAGGATGCCTTGGCCTTTGGGTTCCTTTCCCAGCTACCATCTTGGGGAAGGGATACACACTCTGCATTACTGCCTGTTCTCTGGTTCTGTGCAACAGAGAAGCAAGTGCAGGCTGGGGGCTCAGTGCTGGGGAAACTTCCACCCTGTACCTTGATGTGTGAGTCGGGAGGCCAGGATACCCTGCCTGTGCTCACTGAAGCCATTTAACATGCACAATTAGCAGTAGGTATCCAAGGATTTCATAGCCAAGGGCTAAAGAATGTGGCGTGAGCCTGGAAAAGGGGATACTGTTTGGTTGGAGGTGAAGAGAGGGCTTTTGCATCAGCTTATTATGAGCCCTGGTCATGAGTAGAATTAGGCAGAGAAGAGGGCAGAAAGGTTTAGAGTTCTAACCTTTAGAAAGGTTAGAATCATCCCTGCAAAGGCACTGAGGGAAGAGTGTACAGTGTGTTTGGGGAGCAGAGTATGGGCTGCTTGAAGGGGATGGCTTATGCTGGGATTCGAAGGAAGGTCTGTGGAAGCATGTGAGAATGTGTTTAGTCCACCTATTTATTCATTCATTCATCTACTCACCCACCCATCCACCTACCTACCCATCTATCCATCCACTCATTCACTCATTCATTCATTCATTCATCCATCTGTCCACTCATTCACCTATACATTCATCCTGTCATCCATTCATCCATCCCACTGACCCACCTATCCATCTATTCATCCACCACCCACCTACCTATCCATCCATTCACCCACTCACTCATCCATCTACCATCCATTACCCATCCATCCTTCCACCTACCTATTCACCCAACTCCCCATTCACCCATCCACCATCCACCATTCCATTCCCATCCATCCATCCATCCATCCACCCTTCCATCTATCCATTCCATTCCATCCATCTACCCATTCACTCATCCATCCATCCATCCATCCATCCATCCATCCATCCATCCATCCATCCCTCCATCTGTCCACCCATCCATCCATTCCACCACCCACCTATCCATCCATCCACTCCTTCCTATCCATCCACCTTCCATATCACCGTCTATCTATCTATCCATCCATCCATCCATCCATCCATCCATCCATCCATCTCATTCATCCACCCATCTACCCACCCACTCATCTGTCCATTCACCTACCTATCCATCCGTCTACCCACTTGTCCATCCATCCATCCATCCATCCATCCATCCATCCATCCATCCACTCATCCATTCTCCCACCTACCATCCATCCATCCATCCATCCATCCATAAAATGACTCCTGAGCACCCACTCTGTAGACTAGTCTTGTTCTAGGCTCCTGGAAGACCGAGAAGAATAAATCATCTTCCCTGGCTTCCTAAAAAGTGCTGAGAACCTGAATGTGAGTAAAAGCACTTGGTGGTTATAGTGGATGGGAGACCAGTTTTTCTATTAGCTTTTAGCTCTACATATTTCTCAGGAGATGTGTAGACATGATATTAGAGGACAGAAAGAACGGTGATACCACTGGGAAAAAAATTAAGGGCATCAGGAACAAAATAAGAAAGCATAGAAGGAATTCTGGGAATCTCCTGAATCCCCCCCGCCGCCCCTAGGTCCTTTAACTTCAAGCACTCAACCTGGGCCTCTCCCAGCAGGCAGTCTGCCAAACTAATGTTGCAGGCGGGTCATCTCCTGGGGAATCTGGTCACCCTTCACACCCAGAGCTCTTCACTCATTTATGAACTGCCTTGACCCAGGACTTCCGGTCCTTTTTCAGAATAAACCTCTTTCTGGGAACTCCCAGCACCCCGTCGGCTGCCTGCCTGGAAAGCGTCATCCCAGACGCTTGGTGTCCTGTGGAACCTTGTTACTGGAGTAGAAAGGAGGCTCTACTCTGTCTCTCCTCTGTTTACAGCTGGAGACTCCCAGGCTGTGCCTGAACGCACTTAGGTTTTCAGGAAAGTCTTCTTTTCTTTGGAACTATGGAAATAGTGGAGCAACATGGCCCCATGGGAGGCGTGCATTTTAAAGAGGAATACCTAGAATTAGAATTTGCAATTTACCACCACCTTTGCTCCTCATTTTTGTCTCTGAGAAGATGCATCCCTCCCCACCTCCATGCCCCCTGACTCGTAAGCCAGCTCCTTTACTTAACATGGTTCCAGGTTGTTTGCTGGGGGTTTCACCGGCCCTGCTGGTGACCTTGGCAGGGAATTCTGGGACTAGATAAGACAACCTTCAAAGCCTCCGGGTTGATTCCATAGCCCAGTCACCCACACTGTGCTGACTGACTCCATATTGAGCCCACGTGGGCTGTTTAGCATCTTGGGCTTAGAAGCCTCACTTTGCCACTGCGGTGCATGTGACCTTGCGCAAGTGACCTAACTGCTCTAAGCCACAGTTTTCTCATCTGTACCATGGAGGTAATGATACGTACTTCTTAAAATTGTCAAGAGAATTAAAAGGAAATGCTTCTGAATCAAGAGTACATAATATAAGGATTGAGAGCATTTTTACATTAAGGATTGAGGACTCTTGTGCTGGTTAATTTGTATAAAGTGCTAGAAACAGTGCTTGGCACATAGGAAGCATTCCTTGCATGTTAGCTTTTAATAGCATTATTTGTGGTTATTGTTATGTAAAGCAATTATGATATTCCTGACACACAGTGCTTATATAATACAAGCTTTTGTAATATAATTAATTCTATAAGTATATAATAGATATTTATTTTATTATATAAGGATGTGCAAGTGACAGATTCCATGTCTGGATCTGAGGTCACCTTTATCACCTTATGTGGCTACCAGGCCTTAGGAAAGAGGAGGAGGCACGTGATGGGTCTAGTGAAGACCCTAAAATAAAATGAAGCAGGCAGAGTCCTAGGCACCTTACACTTGTGAATGCCTTTTGTTGTCATCACAACCCTGTGAAGTAGACACTGAGCCTATGCAGCAGAAGCACAGATAGGACAAGGATGCAGCTGGGAAGTGGGAGCAGCCAGGCTATGAACATGGGGCTGGAAGGCTCGTTCCAGAACCTCTGCTGCTATCTAAGTCTAGGAGTGCAGAAGGCCTTAAAGAGGCCATACAACTTAAGCCATAAAGTAAAAGAATGACATATTTAATGACATGAACATTTAAAATTTTTATATGGCTTAAGACATCATAAACAGACTTAAAAATTACAGAATGAGAAAGATTTTGTAGTATATAACACATAAAGGTTACTATCCTTAATATAGGCAAGAACCCACAGATGAATGAAAAAGGATAAAGAAATAAAAGTGGGGGTGTGGTGGTTGCTAACAGTATGAGGAAACAACTCAGAAGAAATGCAAGCTGCCTCATAGACAAATGGAAAGATGCCACCTTCATTAGTTCCTTAGGACATGCAGATTAAAACCGTGAGATATGTTTTGCCTTTGATCTGCAGACATTAAAAGGATTGATAACATCTGGTGCCAGTGAGGGGATGCACTTTTGCTGAGAGTATAAATCTGGACAAATTTGGAGTATAAATCTGGACAAATTTGAATTATAATGAGATTGCAGCACTCATTATAATTCAAAACTTACATGCGCTTTGACCAAGGATTTTTATGTCTACACATTTACCCTTCTGGCAGAATTCCTTCTATGCTTTCTTATTTTGTTCCTGATGCCCTTAATTTTTTTCCCAGGCACTCTGCCTGGGTACAGTGGTGTGCACAAAATTAGGAACCAGCAAGTCCAATGTAGGATGTAATGGTGAAAATATGGAGACATGCCCATCAGTAGGGGTCTGATGAAATAAATTGGGATCTGTGGGTAATATGGAATAACTGCATTGAGAAGGATGAAGCGAGTCTCTTAACAGACATGGGAAGATGACTGTGTTACGTCATCAGACCAAAAGGAGCAAGAGCAAATATAGAAAAAGACAAATCTATGAGTCTTTAAAAACTACAACAAGGCCAGGTACAGTGGCTGATGCTTGTAATCCTAGCACTTTGGGAGTCCAAGGTGGGAAAATTGTTTGACCTCCAAGGAGTTCGAGACCAGCCTGGGCAACATAGTGAGATCTCGTCTCTACAAATAATAATAATAAAAAAAATTAGCCGGGTGTGGTGGTGCGTGCCTATAGTCCCAGCTACTTGGGAAGCTGAGGCGGGAGGATCGCTTGATCCCAGGAGGTCGAGGCTGCAGGAGGCTGAGATTGGACCACCACACTCCAACCTGGGTGACAGAGTGAGACCCTGTCTCAAACAAAAACAAAAACAAAAAATCTACAACAGTTATATATCAATACGTATATACACATAGACACACATAGATGTATACTCGCATATACACACAGATGTACATGTGTGTATCTAAAACGATCCTGAGGAATGCACAGCAGACCGTTAGGGTAGCCACCTCTGTGGGAAGAAGGGTGGCAGATCTTCGTATTTTTATTCTAAATTTTCATAATCGTGTACAAATTTAAAATTAATTTTTTGTTGACAAAACCAGGCAGTAAGGAGAGGCCTACATAGGGTTACATTTGGTGGGCTTCTCTTCACGTACTCTTCTTTCGCATTGCCTGTGTATCTGACACATCCTTTCAGAGGGGCCTGACGGTGGAGTGATGTTTCTTCATCGCCTTCTCATCTCCTGTGACTTTCTTGCGTTCCCTTCTGAGCCTTGCCACCTTTGTGTACCTCCGCCATGGTGTACCTCCGCCATGTTCCCCTCCTCCAGTACCTTGGGAAGTCTCGGTGTGTCTCTGAGCAGCATGTCTCCTTGGGGACTGTCTGGAACTCTCATCCCCGCAATAGGAAGCGTTTTTCAGTCATGGGGGATCACTGCATTCCTGTCTGATCTCCTGGAGGTTCCTCATTTATGTGGTCGCTGAGCCCTTGAGAGGCTTCAGGAAGTCAGAAATGAGGAGGTCTGCCTAGCTCTGTGAATGCAGCTTCCCTAAGTTTCTCTGGCCATGAAACTGCTTTCCCAGAACGCCTGTTGACATCTTCTCTGTGCTCCACCTAGACGTTGGGAAGCGTGGCTCTTTCCTTGGCTCCCACTTGGACTTTCTCCTTAAATATTTGCAGCCCTGGGATTACCAGCTGGTTCCATGCCCATCCATAGCCCACATAGCCTCAGTCTACCTTGGCCCCTTCTCCTACCTCACCCCTCAACGCATTCAAACAACAGACTTGCTCACCTCTGAAATTTGGTGTTAACTCCCGGGACTGCTCACTGGGGAGCAGGAGCTAGATCCAGCCCACAGTGGTGCTTGACAGGGGTCACCAGTGTTTAAAAACACAATTGGAGCCAAGATTGGGCTCTTGGAAGATACTTAGAGATCTGGTTTCTTATTCCATAATCCATGTGCCTCTGAAATTGGGAAAAAGAAAATTTGAGAGAGACAGCCATATGTTTCAGGAAAAAAAAAGAGAGAGCCTCTTTTTCAGACTAGTCCTCCACGTTTAAAATGTGAGAGCTCGTTTGCACCTTCCACACCGGCCCGTCCTATTCATTCATGTGAGTAGTGCGGGGACCTGCTGGCTTTGAGTTTGCCGCCCATGCTTGAAGCTCCTCAGTGCCGGCACCTTGGTACAGGCCCTAGCTCTTTTGACCTAGAAAGTTTTTATTTTTATTTTTTTTGTTTTTTCAGCCATTTCCTTTTTTTAGTTTACAGTTTGTGTTCAGTGCAAACCCATAACATGAGACATTACTATGAATCAAAGCGTAAATACACAAACACAATATACAATCCAAAATAGACGTGCATCCTTCAGGAATGAAGCAGAAAACAGGTTCATTCACATGCACAGTAGCATCAGGGCTGTGTGATCTGGTTGTTCCCATGTAGCTTCCTAAAGGTGGAAAAAAATGACTTTGGTCATTTTAGACTACTGTGGCCATATTAGATACTGGAACCCTAAAAAGTTCTTCATAAAAGCTTTCCAGCAGCTCTGTGGGTTCCCAGTTTCTTCACCCCCCAGTCTCTCCTCTGTGTGCTATAATTGTTTTTCTAAAACACAGACCACATTTTGTTATACAAACTGGATTACTCCTCATTGCTGAAGGATCCAGTCCAGTTCCCAGCAGGGCACTCCACAGCCCTGGCCCTGTGGGTCTTCCCAGCCACCCCAGCCAGGAAGCCAGTGCTTCAGTTAAGTCAGCGGACTTGCTGGAAGCCTTTGTGCCTTTGCAGATGCAGCTGTCTGCCAGATGCCCTTCCTTCTCATCTGTTGTAACCACGCTGTGTCCCCTCCCCTGAAAGCTGTCAACCTTGCCTCTGCATAATTCCTTATCTGGCATCTCTGCCTTTGCAGCCCTTGGCTGTTACAGCACTTCTTACATATAATTGTGATTCCCTCCGGAGCTATCTGTCTGTAGATTGGGAGCAGTTAATTTCCTTTCATCTTTTTTTCTACCCCCAGCCCCATACTAGAGACATTCTCCCATGGGTAGTGCATAAATATTTGTTGCATGACAATTTAGTCTTTAATTTCTTGCTTTTATGACATTATTGCTTTGTGATATCTTCTACTTTCATGATAGGATGGGTAAGTTGGAGGGAGAGGAACTGTAAATACAGATGCTTAATTCTTCCTGCTTTCAATTTTTTTTTCTCTTAAGTTAAATGTGCTTTTTGTTGCTCCACCTCTCTGATTGGAGCCTCACATTGGGAACCTGAGGCAGTGGAATATCAAAAGAGGGTAGCCGCTGAATGTTTAATTTCAACATCAGCCATGAAACCTACCACTTCAAATAGTGGGGCCTGGAATTCAGGCTCAAAATCTTTTCCACATATTTGGTTTCCCCTTTGGCCTCTCTTTTGCTCAAAGGTATGTTATAGACTCTCATTAACTTTAATAAGAATTATGGATGTGCCCTTAGGGGGCCTCTCACACTGCCTTTATTTGCTGTAATTTTAATGAATTCTACCCGTAGAAGTGTAAGAATAAAATAGGATATACTTGAGCAAAGGGAAAGAGAGAAAGAGAGGATTATTACACATTGTGCCTTTTTTTTTTTTTTAATTGCAGAGTAATGTCAGCTACTCTTCCATTTGTCTCCTTTGGTTGCCAGTGAAAAATAATTTTGGCTGCTTATTTTCCAAAGCAGAAACTGAAGTCAAACACGAACCTTTCCTAGACAAAAATTCACTCATAATCATTTTTGAGAGTCGATATGTACCTTATGCAAGGTGCTGGGAATAAAAAGATGAATTTATTCCCATAAAGACATACACCTACTATGTACCCAGAAAAATTAAAAATAAAAAATTTTTAAAAGATAAATGTATCAACAGGTACTTATATAGCATTTAGTGTGTTGCAGACACAGTTTTAAATTGTGTCAGTTATTTATTTCTGCATCATAGAACACCTTAAAAACTTAAGCGACTGAAAACAACCACCATTCTCTTGCTTGTAGTTTTTTGGGTCAGCAGGTTGGGCTGAGCTCAGCTAGGGGGTTCTTCTGCTGGTCTTGGGATGTCTCATTCTACTGAAGTCATCATCTAGTTATTGGTTTGAGCCAGATGGTCTACAGTGGTTTCACATAATCTGGCAGTTGGTGCTGGCTGTTGGCTGGGACACTTATTTCCAGCACGCTAGCTCAGACATGCTTAAGTGACAGCAATACAGCAATACATATATATATATATATATTTTTTTTTTTGAGACAGAGTCTTGCTCTGTCACCCAGGCTGCAGTACTCTGGTGCAATCTTGGCTCACGGCAATCTCTGCCTCCCGAGTTCAAGCAATTCTCCTGCCTTAGCCTCCTGAGTAGCTGGGATTACAGGCATGCGCCACCATGCCCAGCTAATTTTTTTAATTTTTTAATTTTTTTAGTAGAGACAGGGGTTTCACCGTGTTGGTCAGGCTGGTCTCAGACTCCTGACCTCATGATCCACCCGCCTCGGCCTCCCAAAGTGCTGGGATTACAGGTGTGAGCCACCATGACAGTGATATTTTAAGAGAGTAGGAAGAGAGGCTGTAAGGTCTCTTGAGGCCTAAGCTTGGAAGTTGCAAAGAGTCTGTTGTAATCTCTTGGCCAAAGCCAGTCAAAAGGCCAGCTCAGATTCAAAAGATGGAAAATTAGATTCCACCTCTTCTTATTTTTAAATGGGCCACAAAAATTCTCTATAAATACTGACTTATTTAATGCTTATGACAACTTGAGGTGGTTGAGAGGTTCCTCTATTATTACGACTGTTCAGATGAGGAAAGTGAGGCATAGCAGAGAGGTTAAGTAACGTGCTCAAGGTCACACAGCTTGGAGCAATACCATGGTAAGTCCTTTAAAGTTGCTGCTCATTATTTTTGCCTTACAGCCACTATAGGACCAACTTATCATTTCTCTGCAGCCTTGCAGAGAAAGAGGTCAGTCACATTTGCCGTGCGGCTGCTATGTGTTGGAAGCTTCATATATGTAGTGCCACTAAACTGTCACAACTAGTCTGAAATGGAGATATTACTATTCCCAGTTTTCAGGTGAGGAAACTGAGGCTGATGGAAATTAAGTATAAGTCATACAAGGGGATGATAACCCACTGTTCCATATGCAAGAGTTTGGTTTCCTTAAGTAAACAATAAATGTGCTGGGGCAGATTTTTTGTTTTTTGTTTTTAAAAAAATCTTCTGCTTGCATCTAGGAAGTGTTTTTAAAAATCTGTTGATTTGTTTATGACAACCCATACATTTCAGAAAAGTAGCTGGAATAAAGAACATGTTTTTCAGATGTCCAGTGGAGCCCCAAAATAGAAGCAAGATGAATATTCCATTCCGCATTGGCAATGCCAAAGGAGATGATGCTTTAGAAAAAAGATTTCTTGATAAAGCTCTTGAACTCAATATGTTGTCCTTGAAAGGGCATAGGTGAGTACATCTGCAATCCACAAGCTTGGCAAAGAATTAGCTTAGTTTTTCAAATGCAGAATAAAACAAATCTCTAGGAGCCTGCTTAGCTTGGAGTGGCAGTTATGTACTTTGTTGGGCCAACCCAGCTGTTATAAGGATGTGCCTTCTTCCTGTTGTTTATGGAACCCTTTGTGTAATTCCCCAGCTGAGAGTATAATGGTGCTCCATCTTCCATGGGGGTTTTGGCAAAATTACCTTTGAAAAATCTCTTACACTGCTCGTATAGCACAGAGGTTGCCATTCCATCTCTGATGAGGCCAGCACCACTCTGTTCCGAAGGTAGAGCATCATTATTATTCCAACTGAACATCAAATTAGTAGCTAGTCTTGCATGCTCTATGAAAAATAAATGTCCTCACATAAGAAGAGCAGCAGGGAGATGCCTGGCCCCCATCTTGCTGGCACTGTCACGGCAGGCTCATGAATGGTGAACAGAATCGCTATCTTCTTCCAGCTTATCTTCTCTCCCTCCCATCTTGTTTTCTTTCTTTGCTAAGAGTGAATAGTTCGAATGACTCTCAGTTAAATGTGAGCATGGTGAACCTTCACAGCTTAAGGAAGAATTTTCTGATGACTGAGACGCGTGAAGCTCTGTGCCAGGTGTCGGGAGTTTTTAGGTCGGAGACTGGAAACGATGGTCTCAGGTGCTGCAACTCTCAGGAGACAGTGGCTAGAAAAAGTCGTTTTGGTGCTAAATTAGACATTTTTGTTCTCAATGCCTGGATCTTTGGTCATTCTAGGTCTGTGGGAGGCATCCGGGCCTCTCTGTATAATGCTGTCACGATTGAAGATGTTCAGAAGCTGGCCGCCTTCATGAAAAATTTTTTGGAGATGCATCAGCTATGAACACATCCTAACCAGGATATACTCTGTTCCTGAACAACATACAAAGTTTAAAGTAACTTGCGGATGGCTACAAAGAGTTAACAAACACAGTATTTTTCTTAAATGAACATGTTTATTGTAGATTCTTCTTTTTTGAAAGAACAGCAAAACATCTACGGCTCTGTAAAGCTGGTGGGACCTAATGTTCACCTTAATTCTGACTTGAACTGGAAACATTTTAAGAAACCTTCTTGTTGCTTTTCTAACAAATTCCTGCTTATTTTGCTTTTGCTGCTACTTTTTCTAGTTAGATTTCAAACTTGCCTGTGGACTTAATAATGCAAGTTGCAATTAATTATTTCTGGAGTCATGGGAACACACAGCATAGAGGGTAGGTGGGGCCTTCTAGGTGCTGAATCTAGACATCTGTGGGGTCTCCTGGGTTCAGCGGCTGTTGATTCAAGGTCAACATTGACCATTGAAGGAGCGGTTTAAGAGTACCAGGCAAAGGGCAAACTGTAGATCGATCTTTATACTGTTATCACAAGAGAAGTGACATACTTTATATATGTTTCTATTAGCAAGGTCTGTTTCTAATACCATATACTTTATATCTCTATACATTTATATTTCTAATAATACGGTTATCACTGATACATGTAGACACTTTTAGAATTTATTAAATCCTTGACCTTGTGCATTATTCCATTAGCAACAGTTGCACCCCCTCCTCAGCCCTCCTCTTCCTCTTTTTAAGCTGTTTTATGAAAAAGATCTAGAAGTTCTTGATTCATTTTTACTGTTCTTTCCAGAGGTAGAAGAGAAAGTTGATTGGTTGATTGTTTTTCAATTATGCCATTAAACTAAACATTTCTGTTAAATTACCCTATCCTTTGTTCTCTTGACTGTTTTCTTTGTAATGTTTGATGACGAGAGTGATACTTTGCTGAAAAGTCTTTCCCCTATTGTTTATCTATTGTCAGTATTTTATGTTGAATATGTAAAGAACATTAAAATCCTAAAACATCTAAGCCCTTGTCAATGAATATCTCTACCTGCTTTTTAGACAAATCGTTCTTTTTTAAACTTTATGATGGGAAAGCTTGAGGTCTGAAAATAGCACCTGCTAAAGGTAATTTAGTTCAACCAAAGATCTAAGATTTAACTCTTGCGCATCCATTTAAAAAAATTCAACACAGTGTGGGAGCTTTCCATTTGCTTTTAGAATGGGCATTATCAGCAAACCACCTTCCATTGCAGCTGAAGGTGTAGAGTTCTATGAGCTGTGTCCCATTTGCCCCAGAAACATGCCACTAGGACTGGTTTGAGCTATCTTCCTGTTTCATTTGATTGTATGGTGAGGACTCTGCCAGGGTCCTGTCCCATCTCTGTTGGCTCCCCTGTTCAGGTCACAGCCTCCAAGGCTTGGTTCTGTTATCTGTAAAAGGACGGTTGAAATAACTCCCCCACTTACCTTAAGGATGTTTAAAAGTTTAAAACAAGGGCTCGATGCAAGATGTGAATAATAACCACAATGAAGTCTTAAGTAGCAAAAACCAGGCAGTCCATGGATTGCAACTAAGTGTTCACACATAAAATTCACGCTCAGAGTCAGCCTCCCCTCCTTCCTCACCCTTTCATATGTGGTTGCACATCCCTGTCATCTGTACCAGACCTGTGCTTCTCAAATATCTGCTTATTTTCCTTCCATGGCCACGTTAGCTCTGCTGTGTCAGCCCTCAGTGGATCATTCAGCAGCCTCTTCTCCGCCCCCATATTCCCGTCCCACCAAAGCCAGTTGGACTATGACTTCCCCTTGTGCTCCTTGTTGATGCATACAAAGTCCAGTTCACCTAGCCTGGCAGTCAGTCAGGACTTTGTAGCATGGGACCTGGCCTCTTGCACCTCTCCTGTGTTTGTGATTGTTGGAAAGTGGCATGCATTTGACCACACTATGACATAAGCCTGGAGTTTCTGTGCCCACTCGGGAAGACCAGATGACAACCGCCAACCTCTTCCTAAACTCATTTGTGTCCTTTCCACTGGGACTATGTTCTTTTCCTTTGTTCTCACCAGGGGGATCCTTTTCTCTCATCATACCATTTTGTTTTGTTCTTTACTGTGCCGAGGTGGCTGCATATGTGCCTTCCCCCATACAGCAGCATGGAAAGAACCATGGTTCTCTACCTCCGGCACCTAGTGTCCTGCCTTGCCCTTCAAGGTGCTCAGTAAAGCTTACTTACCCAGTGAAGTCTTTTTTTTTTTTTTAGAGACAGGGTCTTGCTTTGTCACCTAGGCTGGAGTGCAGTGGCATGAAACTAGCACACTGCAGCTTCGACCTCCTAGGCTCAAGTGATCCTCCTGCCTCAGCCTCCCCAGTAGCTAGGACTACAGGTTTATGTCACTATGCCCGGCTAACTTTTTAAATTTTTTGTAGGACAGGGTCTCACTATGTTGCCCAGACTGGTCTTGAATTCCTGGCTGCAAGTGATCCTTTAGTCTTGGCCTCCCAAAGTGCTGGGATTACAGGCAAGAGCCACTGCGTCTGGCTGAATGAAAAATCTTAATGTAGGTCACGTTGGTCTTCGTGAGTACTGTAAACTGAGCTTGGAGTAAAGGCAGAGAGGTATGATCTTTCACATAACACAGACATTTTTTTTTTTTTTTTAAAGATGGAGTCTGGCTCTGTTGCCCAGGCTAGAGTATAGTGGTGTGATCTTGGCTCACTGCAACCTCTGCTTCCTGGGCTCAAGTGATTCTCCTGCCTCAGCCTCCAAAGTAGCTAGGAGTACAGGCACTTGCCACCACGTCTGGCTAACTTTTATATTTCTAGTAGAGACAGGGTTTTACCATGTTGGCCAGGTTGGTCTCAAACTCCTGACCTCAAGTGATCCACCTGCCTTGTCCTCCCAAAGTGCTGTGATTACAGGCATGAGCCATCACCACATACATGGACTTTTAATATATATATTTTTTCAAGAGCTTAGTATCCAATTTCATTTTCTACTAAAGCGGTCAAATATGATTCTGTGGTTGAATGAGGAAATTTAGTATCTTGTGAGTTCCCCCAGAACCATCTTTATAAATCTGAAAGCTTTTGGAAAATGGTTAACTACCACATACGGACAAGGGGTAATCTCTGGTGTCTGGCCAAACAGGGAGGTTCTGGAATAGATATTGCTGGAAAATATTCATCAGAGCAAAAAACTTGACCTTTGTATGTCTCGAGGGAATGAACTGATGCCAACCTGCTGACCACGCAGAGAGGGATGAAAAGGGGAGATAAAGATAAAGGCCTCTGGGTCAGCAAGCTGCAGGAGCCAGAACTGGTTGGTCTTTCCTTGAAGATTAAAACGGAAAGCAAGGTAGATTGACAGGTGTCTTTGCAGCCTTGCAGAGGCTGGGAGAGGGGCTGCCTTGTGTTCCTTTGGAGCCTCTAGAGTATACTTCTTCCCCAAATGGAACTTGGAACTTTTTTTTTCTTTTAAAATTAGTTAAGACTGGGTGCAGTGGCCCACGTCTGTAATCCCAGCACTTTGGGAGGCTGAGGTGGGTGGATCACCTGAGGTCGGGAGTTCGAGACCAGCCTCACCAACATGTGAAACCCCATCTCTACTAAAAATACAAAATTAGCTGGGTGTGGTGGCACATGCCTATAATCCCAGCTAGTCAGGAGGCTGAGACAGGAGAATCGCTTGAACTTGGGAGGCAGCGGTTGCAGTGAGCCAAGATTGTGCCATTGCACTCTAGCCTGGGCAACAAGAGCGAAACTCTATCTCAAAAAATAAATAAATAAATAAATAAATAAAATAAAATGATTTGCAACTTGTAATCATTCTAATGCCTTACAACCAAGAAAAAACAATTTTTTTTCTTGTGTTCCTTGTGTTTACCTCTATGCACTGCTTTGTCTCCAATACTGCAGTTCTGTTCTTTGCACCAGAAACAAAATCGTGTTCTGTCCCTACGGCCTGAATCCCCTGCTAGAGCCTGTTGATTGAAATGCCTAATGCTGTTTCATCATAACTTACCTGAAGCTGGCAGGTTTGGCATGCACTTAAGTGAATTAGGTGAGGTAACAAAGAAGTAGTCCCTCCCTCCTTTTAGAGCTGAAGGGGCTCTACAAGCTGAAGACACATAAAACATTAGATGTTGTCCAATTCTGCCAAAGGCATTACCAGGTCTGGCCTTGCCTTCCATGATTAATGTTTGTTGTATCACGTTCTTTGGAAGGAAAATAAAACGAGGAAGAATTTTTTCACATTTGAGGGGAATGAGTATAATTAAAAAGTGAAATGCTACCGAGTCTGCAAAGAAATCAATCATTTTAATTGGAAGGAAGATTCCTGGTTTCTGTCAGTAATTGGACTCTTGGTAATTTAAAGGTGGAATCCCTGACAGTTTGTGATAAATTGGTTTCTTTTGGACTAAAGAAGGTAAGAAGTTCTAATTACCCCTGGATTATTATTCCGGAGTGGACAGAATCTTGATCTTGATCCTGATCAAAGAGATTGGAAGAGAGATAGAAAAGCTAGCAATGAGCAAAGGCTTATTGAATTTATTTTAAGCAGCTAAAGAATAAAATTGTTCATTTGATGTGACAGAAATAAGAGCTTGTAGTATCTGAAATCCTAGAGATGTTGATTGGATTTTCTAAGAAAGTAGGAAATAGGGCATATTAGAAGAAGTTTATGTTTGTAAAAGTTAGGTTATGCAGAAAGCTCTGCTTATTTGTTAGCACACACAAGAATATTAACAAACTTAGACCTCACTTGGGGACAAGTATGGAATTTGTGCTTTGAGTGTTTAAACATATAAGAAATCTGCATTAGGTTTAAGGAGGTGTAAAATGTTTTAGTCTAGTGAAACAATAAATTAATAGGAATATAGGCAGGGCCCTGATTAATGTATCCACTGACCCTGTCTCTGTGGATAGCCTGCCTTTGTTTCTATTGCCTAAGAATACCTGAACCTGGGGGGTGTTTCAAGAGGGACTAATAGGAACAGCTCTGGTCTACAGCTCCCACGTTATTGATGCAGAAGACAGGTGATTTCTGCATTTCCAACTGAGGTACCTGGTTCATCTCATTGGGACTGGTTGGACAGTGGGTGCAGCCCATGGAGGGCAAGCTGAAGCAGGGCGGGGCATCGCCTCACTGGGGAAGTGCAAGAGGTTGGGGGATTTCCATTTCCTTAGCCAAGGGAAGCTGTGACAGACTACCTGGGAAAACGAGACACTCTGCACCCAAATACTGCACTTTTCCCAAGGTCTTAGCAACCAGCAGACAAGGCAATTCTCTCCCATGCCTGGCTCGGTGGGTCCCACGCCCACAGAGCCTTGCTCACTGCTAGCACAGCAGTCTGAGATCAATCTGCAAGGCAGCAGCCTGGTTAGGGGAGGGGCGTCTGCCATTGCTGAGGCTTGAGTAGGTAAACAAAGTGGCCAGGAACCTCGAACTGGTCAGAGCCCACCACAGCTCAACAAGGCCTACTGCCTCTAGACTCCACCTCTGTGGTCAAAGTATAGCTGAACAAAAGGCAGCAGACAACTTCTGCAGACTTAAACATCCCTGTCTGACAGCTCTGAAGAGAGCAGTGGTTCTCCCATCATGGCGTTTGAGCTCTGGGAATGGACGGACTGCCTCAAGTGGGTCCCTGACCCCTGTGTAGCCTAACTGGGAGACACTTCCCAGTAAGGACTGACAGATACCTCACATAGGCGGCTGCCCCTCTGGGACGAAGCTTCCAGAGGAAAGATCAGGCAGCAATATTTGCTGTTCTGCAATATTTGCTGTTCTGCAGCCTCTGCTGGTCCAGGCAAACAGGGTCTGGAGTGGACTCGAGCAAACTCCAACAGACCTGCAGCTGAGGGACCTGACTGTTAGAAGGAAAACTAACAAACAGAAAGGAACAGCATCAACATCAACAAAAAGGTCATCTACACCAAAAACCCATCTGTAGGTTATCAACATCAAAGACCAAAGGTAGATAAAATCACAAAGATGGGGAGAAATAGAGCAGAAAAGCTGAAAATTCTAAAAATCAGAGTGCCTCTTCTCCTCCAAAGGATTACAGCTCCTCGCCAGCAATGGAACAAAGCTGGATGGAGAATGACTTTGACAAGTTGACAGAAGTAGGCTTCAGAAGGTCGGTAATTACAAACTTCTCTGAGTTAAGGGAGGATGTTTGAACCCATCGCAAGGAAGCTAAAGACCTTGAAGAAAGATTAGATGAATGTCTAACTAGAATAAACAGTGTAGAGAAGACCTTAAATGATCTGATGGAGCTGAAAACCATGGCACGAGAACTTTGTGACACAAGCACAATAGCTGATTGGATCAGGTGGAAGAAAGGATATCAGTGATTGAAGATCAAATTAATGAAATAAAGCAAGAAGACAAGGTTAGAGAAAAAAGAGTAAAAAGAAATGAACAAAGCCTCCAAGAAATATGGGACTATGTGAAAAGACCAAATCTATGTTTGATTGGTGTACCTGAAATTGATGAGGAGAATGGAACCAAGTTGGAAAACACTCCTCAGGATATTATCCAGGAGAACGTCCCCAACCTAGCAAGGCAGGCCAGCATTCAAATTCAGGAAATACAGAGATCACCACAAAGATACTCCTCAAGAAGAGCAACCCCAAGACACATAATTGTCAGATTCACCAAGGTTGAAATGAAGGAAAAAGTGTCAAGGGCAGCCAGAGAGAAAGGTCGAGTTGAGTTACCCACAAAGGGAAGCCCATCAGAGTAACAGCAGATCTCTCAGGAGAAACCCTACCAGCCAGAAGAGAGTGGGTGCCAATATTCAACTTTTTTTTTTTTGAGACAGAGTCTCGCTCTGTTGCCCAGGCTGGAGTGTGGTGGCGCGATCTCTGCTCGCTGCAAGCTCTGCCTCCTGGGTTCACATCATTCTCCTGCCTCAGCCTCCCAAGTAGCTGGGACTACAGGCACCTGCTACCATGCCCAGCTAATTTTTTTTTTTTTTTGTATTTTTTAGTAGAGACGGGGTTTCACTGTGTTTGCCAGGATGGTCTCGATCTCCTGACCTTGTGATCTGCCCGCCTCGGCCTCCCAAAGTGCTGGGATTACAGGCGTGAGCCACCGTGCCCAGCTCAACATTCTTAAAGAAAATAATTTTCAACCCAGAATTTCATATCCAGCCAAACTAAGCTGGAGAAATAAAACCCTTTATAGACAAGCAAATGTTGAGAGATTCTGTCACCACTAGGCTTGCCTTACAAGAGCTCCTGAAGGAAGCACTAAACATGGAAAGAAACAACCGGTACCAGCCACTGCAAAACCATGCCAAATTGTAAAGACCATCAATGCTAGGAAGAAACCTCATCAATTAATGGGCAAAATAACCAGCGAACATCATAATGACAGGATCAAATTCACAAATAAAAATATTAACTTTAAATGTAAATGGGCTAAATGCCCCAGTTAAAAGACACAGACTGGCAAATTGGATAGAGTCAAGACCCATCAGTGTGCTGTATTCAGGAGACCCATCTCATGTGCAAAGATGCACATAGGCTCAAAATAAAGGGATGGAGGAAGATGTACCAAGCAAATGGAAAGCAAAACGAAGCAGGGGTTGTAATCCTAGTCTCTGATAAAACAGACTTTAAACCAACAAAGATCAAACGAGGCAAAGAAGGCCATTACATAATGGTAAAGGGATCAATTCAACAAGAAGAGCTAACTATCCTAAATATATATGCACCCAATACAGGAGCACCCAGATTCACAAAGCAAGTCCTTAGAGAACTATACAAAGACTTAGACTCCCACACAATGATAATGGGAGACTTTAACACCCCACTGTCAATATTAGACAAATCAATGAGACAGAAGGTTAACAAAGATATTCAGGACCTGAACTCAGCTCTGCAACAAGGAGACCTGATAGACATCTACAGAGCTCTCCACTCCAAATCAATAGAATATACATTCTTCTCAGCACCACATTGCACTTATTCTAAAATTGACCCCATAATTGTAAGTAAAGCACTCATCAACAAATGTAAAAGAACAGAAATCACAACAAACTGTCTCTCAGACCACAGTGCAATCAAATTAGAACTCAGGATTAAGAAACTCACTCAAAACCACACAACTACATGGAAACTGAACAACTTGCTCCTGAATGACTACTGAGTACATAATGAAATGAAAGCAGAAATAAAGATGTTCTTTGAAACCAGTGAGAACCAAGACACAATGTACCAGAATCTCTGGGTCACATTTAAAGCAGTGTGTAGAGGGAAATTTATAGCACTAAATGCCCACAAGAGAAAGCAGGAAAGATCTAAAATCAACACCCTAACATCACAATTAAAAGAACTAGAGAAGCGAGAGCAAACACATTCAAAAGCGAGCAGAAGGCAAGAAATAACTAAGATCAGAGCAGAACTGAAGGAGATAGAGACACAAAAAACCCTTCAAAAAATCAGTGAATCCAGGAGCTGGTTTTTTGAAAAGATCAACAAAATTGATAGACAACTAGCAAGATTAATAAAGAAGAAAAGAAAGAAGAATCAAATGGATGCAATAAAAAAATGATAAAGGGGATATCACCACCGATCCCACAGAAATACAAACCACCATCAGAGAATACTATAAACATCTCTATGCAAATAAACTAGAAAATCTAGAAGAAATGGATAAATTCCTGGACACATATACTCTCCCAAGACTAAACCAGGAAGAAGTTGATCTCTGAATAGATCAATAACAGGCTCTGAAATGGAGGCAATAATTAATAGCCTACCAACCAAAACAAGTCCAGGACCAGATGGATTCACAACCGAATTCTACCAGAGGTACAAGGAGGAGCTGGAACCATTCCTTCTGAAACTATTCCAATCAATAGTAAAAGAGGGAATCCTCCCTAACTAATTTTATGAGGCCAACATCATCCTGATACCAAAGTCTACCTAGAGACATAACCAAAAAAAAAAAAAAAAAAAAGAGAGAGAGAGAATTTTAGACCAATATCCCTGATGAACATCGATGCAAAAATCCTCAATAAAATACTGGTAAACTGCTTCCAGCAGTACATCAAAAAGCTTATCCACCACGATCAAGTCAGCTTCATCCCTGGGATGCAAGGCTGGTTCAACATACGCAAATCAATAAATGTAATCCAGCATATAAACAGAACCAATGACAAAAACCACATGATTATCTCACTAGAGTCGAAAAAGGCCTTTGCCAAAATTCAACAGCCTTTCATGCTAAAAACTCTCAATAAACTAGGTATTGATGGAACGTATCTCAAAATAATAAGAGCTGTTTATGACAAGCCCACAGCCAATACCATACTGAATGGGCAAAAACTGGAAGCATTCCCTTTGAAAACTGGCACAAGACAAGGATGCCCTCTCTCACCACTCTTATTCAATATAGTGTTGGAAGTTCTGGCCAGGGCAATCAGGCAAGAGAAAGAAATAAAGGATATTCAATTAGGAAATGAAGAAGTCAAATTGTCCCTGTTTGCAGATGACATGATTGTATATTTAGAAAACCTCATCATCTCAGCCCAAAATCTCCTTAAGCTGATAAGCAACTTCAGCAGTCTCAGGATATAAAATCAATGTGCAAAAATCACAAGCACCTATACACCAATAACAGACAGAGAGCCAAATCGTGAGTGAACTCCCATTCACAATTACTACAAAGAGAATAAAATACCTAGGAATCTAACTTACAAAGGATGTGAAGGACCTCTTCAAGGAGAACTACAAACCACTGCTCAGTGAAATAAAAGAGGACACAAACATATGGAAGAATATTCCATGCTCATGGATAGGAAGAATCAATATCGTGAAAATGGCCATACTGCCCAAAGTAATTTATAGATTCAATGCCATTGCCATCAAGCTGCCAATGACTTTCTTCACAGAATTGGAAAAAACTGCTTTAAAGTTCATATGGAATGCAAAAAGAGCTCGCATTGCCAAGACAATCCTAAGCAAAAAGAACAAAGCTGGAGGCATCACACCACCTGACTTCAAACTATACTACAAGGCTACAGTAACCAAAACAGTATGGTACTGGTACCAAAACAGATATATAGACCGATGGAACAGAACAGAGGTCTCAGAAATAATGCCACACATCTACAATAATCTGATCTTTGACAAACCTGACAAAAACAAGAAATGGGGAAAGGATTCCCTATTTAATAAATGGTGCTGGGAAAACTGGCTAGCCATATATAGAAAGCTGAAACTGGATCCCTTCCTTACACCTTATACAAAAATTAATTCAAGATGGATTAAAGACTTAAATGTTAGATCTAAAACCATAAAAACCCTAGAAGAAAACCTAGGCAATATCATTCAGGACATAGGCTTGGGCAAGGACTTCATGACTAAAACACCAAAAGCAATAGTAACAAAAACCAAAATAGACAAATGGGATCTAATTAAACTAAAGAGCTTCTGCACAGCAAAAGAAACTACCATCACAGTGAACAGGCAACCTACAGAATGGGAGAAAATTTTTGCAATATACCCATCTGACAAAAGGCTAATATCCAGAATCTACGAAGAACCCAGACAAATTTACAAGAAAAAAGTGAAACAACCCCATCCAAAATAGGCAAAGGATATGAACAGACAGTTTTCAAAAGAAGACATCTATGCAGCCAACAGACTCATGAAAAAATGCTCATCATCACTGGTCATCAGAGAAATGTAAATTAAAACCACAATGAGATACCATCTCACAACAGTTAGAATGGCAATCATTAAAAAGTCAGGAAACAACAGATGTTGGAGAGGATGGAGAAATAAGAACGCTTTTACACTATTGGTGGGCGTGTAAATTAGTTCAACCATTGTGGAAGACAGTGTGGCAATTCCTCAGGGATCTAGAACTAGAATTACCATTTGACCCAGCCATCCCATTACTGGGTATATACCCAAAGGATTATAAATCATGCTACTATAAAGACACATGCACATGTATCTTTATTGCGGCACTATTCACAATAGCAAAGACTTGGAACCAACCCAAATGTCCATCAATGGTAGACTGGATAAAGAAAATGTGACACTTATACACCATGGAATACTATGCAGCCATAAAAAAGGATGAGTTCATGTCCTTTGCAGGGACGTGGATGAAGCTGGAAACCATCATTCTCAGCAAACTATCACAAGGACAGAAAACCAAACACCACATGTTCTCACTCATAGGTGGGAATTGAACAATGAGATCACTTGGACACAGGGTGGGGAACATCACACACCAGGGCCTGTGGTGGAGTGGGGGGCTGGGGGAGGGATAGCATTAGGAGAAATACCTAATGGCAATGATGAGTTGATGGGTGCAGCAAACCAACATGGCACATGTGTACCTATGTATCAAACCTGCATGTTGTGCACATGTACCCTAGAACTTAAAGTATAATAATTTAAAAAAAAAATTAAAAAAAAAAGAATACCTGAACCTGAGGAATAGTTTGGATTTTAGGTTGATGCACTGGATTATCAACTTATTTTGAATGGTGTATATATTATATATTTGCAGCTATCTATCTATGTCTCTATATTATATAGATATCGTTTCAAACTTAGAGAAAATTTGCAAGGTTAGTATACATACCTCTTATTCTTTACCCATATTCACCAATTATTAACATTTAGCTTCATTGCCTTTGGCATTTACCCTTTTCGTATATACATATTATTTTCCTGAACTGTTTAAGGATAAATTGAAGACATTGTGCCCTTTTGTCTGTAAATCATGTTTATTTCCTAAGAACAAGGACATTCTCCTACATAATTACAGCACAATTATCTAAATCAGAAATTTAACAATGATACATTTAACTAATCTGTAGTCCATATTCAAAATTTGCCAATTATCCCAGTAACATCTTTTGTACCTATTTTTTTCAGCTCAGTATGCAGTTCACAGTCATGCATTGCACTTACCTCTCATGTCTCTTAGTCTAAATATGAATTAGTTCATCAGCTTCTTCACTCTTCATTTAATTGATGATTTTTGAAAAGTATAGGCCAGGCTGGACACAGTGACTCATGCCTGTAATCCCAGCACTTTGGGAGGCCAAGGTGGGAGGATTCCTTGAGCCCAGGAGTTTGAGACTGGCTTGGGCAACATAATGAGATCCCATCTCTCAAAAAAAAAAAAAAAAAAAAAATTAACTGGGCTTAGGGGTGCCGTGTGCCCATAGTCCCAGCTACTTTGGAAGCTGAGGTTGGAGGATCACTTGAACCCAGGAGGTTGGAGCTGCATATTGGTCTGCTGCACTCCAGCCTGGGTGACAGAGTTGGACTCTGTAAAAGAAAAAAAAAAGAAAGAAAGAAAGAAAAGGAAAGGAAAGGAAAGGAGAGGAGAGGAGAGGAGAGGAGAAGAGAGGAGAGGAGAGGAAAGGAAAGGAAGTATAGGCAAGTTGTGGCATCTCTCAGTTTAGGTTTGTTCAAATTTAGTTCTTCATGACTGTTTCAGGGTAAGCATTTTTGGCAAGGTTACCACGGAATCGATACTGTGTCCTCCTCAGTGCATCCTGGCAGGAGGCACCTGATGTTGGTTCATCTTATTGGTGATATAATTGCTGGTGTCTTCGATCATGTGGTGTCCATGAGGTTTCTCCACTGTCAAGCTATTACTTGTCTCTTTGTAATTAATAAGTGACTATAAGGAGATGTTTTAAGACTCTATATATCCTGATATTCACCAAAGAAATTGTATAAATGTTCCCTAAAAAGGATAATACAAGAGGAATTGTTTGACGGGAAAGGTGAAGTGATTTATTACTGCTTTTCTACCAGTATTTTTTGCAACCTATTCTTCCTTCTCCCCCTCCAAGAAAAACCACCCTAAAATATAAGCAAAAGTGTGCAAAAAATACATTGGGAAGTCAAAAATCAGTAGCTGTAGGATATATATTCCAGCAACTCTGAGAGTAACAAATACATTTTGAGAATGTAAGTAGTCTGGGAAAGTGTGCTTTTTGGTGAACCAGGAAAGGAGGAAAAGAATTTCCTGATCAAAATATAGGTACTCAACTTGTAGAATTTTCATTCCCTGTCTGGTCAAGTTTGTTTATCTCTCAGTATTTTCAGAAGTGCAGCCCTTTGGCAACACATTCCTTTAATCGAATAGCCAGATCATGAACCACACAACCTGATTATACTTTGAAAGATATCATATAACAACCTAAAGTTAAAGTTGCCTCTGATGGCTCTAGCTTAGCAGAATAGTCCCCAAGGGAATAATAAAATCTTGGCTTCCATCTAGCTCGGTAAAAAGCCTAAGGCATCTTAAATGCCTGAGAAATGAGACTTGAAGTTGAAATCTAAGAAATTACAGGTCATTTGGGGGGAGAAAAAAAAAAAGATTACCTTATCCAGCAGAGTGAATGGCAGCTAGAACTGAATCATTCCTTTCTGCTCCCTTCTCCCAGTTTAAAACCCTGTTTTTTTGAGATTGAAAGTCCAGGGTTGAAGCAGAAATATTCAGGAGTTACTGGGAAATGACAGGTGAGCAGGTTAATAATCTCAGGTAGCAAACATTCTGCTATAAAGTACACAGGGAAACACTTTAGATTTCAGATGCATTTAAATCTAGGGCAATGTTACACATTTTATAAGGAAATAGGTTCAAATTAAGGCTTCAGCTGTCACCTCCTCTATTAAGCCACCCCAAATTCTCCCGGCTGCACATTATACAACAGATATGGTAGTTACTCAGCATCTTCCATGAGCAGGGTTCTTGTGGATACAGGGACAAGCAAAACAATGAAGGTTTTGTAACAATTAGGATTTGATGTTCACAATAAATAGAAAACTTGATCCAAACTACCTAAAGCCAAAAAAAGAAGAAGAAAAATTGTTGATTGACATAATCTGCTCTTGCAGTCAACGATCCAGTCCTACAAGAGCAAGAACGCACTCTCTCTGGAGAGACTGAATTAATCCCTCATGAGGGTGGATCCTTCAAGACTCAAACACCTCTTTTCCAGTTTGTCCCTGGATCTAAACAAACAAACAAACAAACCAAAAACATCCCACCATCTCTCAACACATTTACATTGGCAATTAAATTTCAACAAGAATTTTGCAAAGACACACCATATCTAAATCAGAACTCAGGGCCAGCTCCAGGTCTGGTTTGCTCCAAAGGGCCTGCCTTTTTAGGGCTCACTGACTTTTCCCTTCTTAATGTCTTGTTTTGTTCTAACCACAGGGCACAGACATTCCTGACATTGCCTCTTCATATGAGGTTGCCTAGGTGATAAAAACGGGTATTTCAGCCTCCCCAATGATGGTGTTGAGGCTTGTTCCAACTGGACCAGCTTAGGTCAAGTTCTCATTCCTAAACCAATGAGGAAGGGCTATGCTAATTGGCAGGAATAAAAATCAGGGCCCACCTTGGAGCTGGGTGTGGAGTCAAGTACACCTAAGCCATGTGGAAGCCTGGGTAGTTTGCCAAGTAAACTCTGCTTCATTTTACCCTCTTGGAGCTTACAGCCTAGTTGGGGAGCCAGACATTAACAAGTAAACAATTGGATGTAAAATATGAAGTAGATAACACAGAGCTGTGAGACTATATGTCAGCGGGGCACCATCCAAACTGGGAGGTGGGAGGTAACATTTGAGCTAAGATCTGAACGGTAGAGCAGGAGTTAATTTTTTTGAAAAATGATTACAGAGAGACGAGCAATTTGGGCATCTTTGAAGGGACATTTTTCATTTGACTTTCTCTTAAGAGAGTTCATATGTGATACTCAAAATATACAAGCAATATGGTACCCTCCAGAGGCTGCCGTTCTTACAAGTGGCCACAGGAACAAGCACCCTCATATATTGTTGATGGGAATACAAAAAGGTATAACTGATGAAAGGCAATTTGGCAATATATTAACAAATATATGTGTATTTAACATTTGACCTGGCAACCCCATGTCTAGGAATTTATCCTGAAGACATAATTCTAACAATATGAAAATACATATGCACAAAAAGTTATTTGATTGCAGCATTATTTATAGTTGCCACACATTAGAAACTACCCAAAATACTCGAACAGAGGAAATGGGTTCAACAAACTATGGTACATTCACAAAATGAGATAACACCATGCAACTGTAAGATGGTCCATTCACTGGGATAGGGGACAAAGGAAGAAGTGGGTATTGTACATCATTCACCTGTTTGATTCAGATGCGCTCCCTGGCTTTCCACTGCTCTGCTCAGTGTCACAGGGGGCTGACCCTGAAAATGCCACCTCCCAGAGCTCTTTGTTAACTCTTCCAGGTAGGTTCCGCCAATGGAAAGCATTGGCAGGAGGCTGGAGCACGGGAGCAAGAGAGAAGCCAGCGTGTTACTTCCTCTCTGTCTACTCAGGCTGTTCCAGCAGCTGCAGCTGTGGCAGGGCTACTGGCTGCTCTGTCTCCGGAGTCCCCACCCTCACCGGGCAGCTCTGTGCTAGGGCTGTGGCCACACCATCTCCTTCATTCCCCGTGAGCCACGGGATGGCTGTGGCTTCCAGCTGTTGTGACTCTTTGGGCTGTCTTAACCTCCCATTTGGCCTTTTGAGTTTTCCATCATCAGATGAAATATGCTTAGTTGAATGATCTTTCATGGGCTGTTTTTCTGACCAAACATCGACTAATATGGGTGAGTTGAGTTTCAAGTGTCCGTATGAGACATCTAAAGGGAGATATTTCACAGGACGTCATATATAGAGGTCTAAAGCTGTGGAGAGTGTTCCTGGAGCGAGACAGATTTCAGCCAGGGGAGTGGAGGAGATCCTCCAGGAAGACAGCTGAGGAAGAGAGCAGACAGAGGACCTGACACAGAACCTGAGAAACACCAACAGGAAAGAGAAGCTCAGAAGAAGACTGAGAGGGCATCATGGTGTGAGGGAGAAAACCATCAGGAGGGTGGCAGCACAGAAACCCAGGAAAGAGCTGTTTTCAAGCTAGAGACATCATTTAAGAGGTTCAACTCTGCTTGGAGGTCACAAAAGATAAGGATTGAGACATGGTGCTTTGGATATGTCAACAAACAAATCATCATGGGCTTCAAGGAGAGCAGTTCCTGTAGAATACTGGAGCAGAAACCAGACTGCAGTGGACTGAAGAGGAGGGGAGAGGAGCAACAGGAGGCAGGTGGAGAAACCCAGTGGTGGAGGGAAATACTAGAGGACTGGACAGAGGGACGCCAAAGACAGAGGAGAGGGAGGGCGTTTTCCTCTGGAGAGAGCCTGTGGCTATTTCAACATGGGCGGGAAGGAGTCGGCAGACAAGGAAATTGTAGGATGTAGGAAGAGAAGATGGCCTGCTGAGCCCACAGGACACTGGGCTCATGTCTTCTCTAGGATGTCACTAACTAGATGGTCCCTTTCTGAAGCTTTCCACAGACTCTCTGGAGGGTGCTCCTTGACTCCTTGGGTTGGCAGTCCTTGATTCATTTGCCTTTCTTTCTCTTCTCTTTCAGTACATCTAAGTCATATGCTATGGGAAGGTTAGATTCTTTTGCAAAAAATTGATTAGTATTATTATATTTTTTCAGAAACAGGGTCTTGCTATATTGTCCAAGCTGGTCTTGAACTTGTGAGCTCAAGAGACCCTCTCACTTTGGCTTCCAGAGTAGCTGGGACTATAGGCACGTGCCACAGTGCCCAGTGATGAATTTTAGTTTTTTAATTGACAAATAATAATTGTACATATTCATGGGGTACATGGTGATATTTTGGTACATATAATGTACAGTGATCAGATCAGGGTAATTAGCATATCCATCATCTCAAACATTTATCATTTCTTTGTGTTGGGACCGTTCAATATTCTTCTGGCTATTTGAAACTATATATCATCGTTAACTATAGTCATCCTACAGTAGTATTGAACATTAGGACTTATGTTTCCCGTCTAGCTGTAATTTTGTAGCCTTTAACAAATCTCTCCCTATCCTTCCCTTCCCACTATGGGAAGGTTAGGCTCTTGAATCAGTACATCAGACCAAAAAAAATTCCATTGATGATGGTTAATTATTTTTGAAAAATTCCCTAGGCCTATACCATTTGGGAGATATACATGATTGTTTCTCAAAGAGCCGAAGAAGTCCATTTTTTCCCTAGCATTAGGAGAGATTGCTGTTTCTTTGAGAACTAGACGAAGGGGTTGCTTGCCCTTAGGAATAATTTTGTTTGTGTAGAGCAGGCAAAACTCTACCTGTACCCTCTTAGGGTCATGGCTGGGCTTGAGAACTAAATTGACGTAAGATAGATGAACAGGAGAAAAGCATTTCAGTTTTTTTGTGACATGGGAGCCCTTACAAAGAAATGAGGCCCCAAAGAAGTGGCAAAACCCACATGCTTTTATATTATGTTGAACAAAGGGAGGCAGTTGTGGAAAAGTAACTAAATTATATGGGGAGGCCTAAAGAAGATAAGAATTATTTGAACAAGGTCTGTGTGTACAGAAATCTCCTGGCCATGGCTCCCCATTGAAGAATGTTTCTTTTCCCCTGGCGAATCTTTCATGTGGGAGTTTTTATCTTCTGCTTTTAGGAAGAAACGGGAAGATTAGGATGTTCTTCTTGCATCTGCTATTTTTAAAGTGCCCTTTGCTCAAAATAATTCTTATACCAAAGTGGCATATTTTGGGATGCATATGCTGTCAACTTTCACTTGAAAAATGCAAAAAGCAAGATGCTTCTGGAATGAGAGGCTTCTGAGGATTGGGACTTCTTGAGTGAACAGCAGATTGACACTTCCCATTTCCCTCTGACTCTAGGCTCTGAGCTCATTGAGCGGATGGGTGAGTGAAATCACGGGCATGGTTTCAATGATCATTTTTTCTCTTTTTAATTCAGAACAAATTTAATTGAGTTTATATAAGATACATAAATTAAATAACAGTATTATGGGGCTTGGCTGTATCCTCAGGATCGCCCTTCCCTTGTTCTTTTCCTACATCCGCCTCCTTTGGGCCTTCAGAACTCAACCCCATGTCATCAGTCCACCCAGCTGCTCCACTGAACATGTCTTCCTCCTTCTCATCTGGTTGTTGGTGACAACCTGTGTTTCTCACCGACTTGTGGTGGTCTCATCCCTCACTGGTGGCTGTAAGCCCAGGGAGATGGACTTACTTTGAGCAAGTGGCTATCAACTCCATGGATAGGTGGAAGTGATGAGGCCACCCGAGTGAGCCAACCCTGAGTTATTTATAGTGATGGGCATCATGGAGGATGGAGGAAATAGCAGCCACACAGAGCCTCAGAAGTGTAGAGACACACCTGCTGGGATCCACATGTTACACACCTAGCCTTGCCCTTTGAGGTTCCCTGTTTTGACTCCAGTCAGGTTTCTGTCCTTTTCGTTTCTTCGGAAGGTGAGTACCAGCCCCGGATAGTCCCCTGATTCTTCCTACTGCCAAGTCCTAATTCAGCTTCATATCCACCTCCTTGGGTTGCCTTGTCAATCATTTTAACATGGGGAGTGACTTCCTGCCCTAGGCTACCTTTCTGGCATCCTTCTTTATTGATTATCTTAATGCTTTGTTTTCTTCCCTATATGTACAACTCATACAATGCATTTGTAATCAAAATTACACAAAGAACCAAACATATACTTCCCATTATACCCTAGAGGCACCAGTTGGTGTTAAATTCACTTTTTCTTCCCTGCTCTTATTCTTTGGACTGTTTTTTCATCCAAGTCTGTTTTTCTTCAGATGATTGCCTGAAGAAAATTTATGTATATTTATATAAAAACATATATTTATATAAATATATATATAGATAAAACATTTTGTGAGTTTGGGTAGATGATTATATTTTACCCTCAAATTCGATTTATATCATTTACTCTCTAATAATCATTGAAGTGCTATTTCGATATGTTCACACAGGGATTCATAATAACAAAAATGCTTTTGAAAAATAATATGTTTGCAGAGGAGCTCATACAGCATATTCACATACAAGAGTGAATTCTTAATTCTTTCCCAAAACGTAGCTGGAATTGCTTCTGCACCTGTGGGGTCAGCTAGGGGTTGGCTGTCAGCGCAGCTCATAGGGCTGATGAGCCACATGTCTCTCATCATCCAGCAGGTCGCAGGCACTGGTGCTTGTGGCTGGCTGCAGCAGGGCTCCAGCGCGGAGAGTAGAAGATGCAAGTCTTCCAGAGGCCTGGGCTCCCAAGTGGCCCACCATCATTTCTGCTACATTCTTTTCTTTTTTTTTTTTTTTTTTGAGACAAGATCTCACTATCACCCAGGCTAGAGTGAACTGGTGTGATCTCAGCTCACTGCAGCCTCAACCTCCCCGGCTCAAGTGATCCTTCCACCTCAGCATCCCAAGTAGCTGGGACTACAGGTGTGTGCCACCATGCCCTGTTATTTATTTATTTATTTTTTGTATTTTTTCTAGATATGGGGTTTTGTCATGTTGCCCAGGCTGGTCTTGGACTCTCGAGCTCAAGCCAGCTGCCCGCCTCAGCCTCCCAAAATGCTGGGACTACAGGTGTAAGCCATTGTGCCTAGCCATTTCTGCTGCATTATATTGGCCAAAGCAAGTCAGAGTCAACCCAGATTCACAGGATGGGGAAACAGACTCCATCTCTTGATGGGAGAAGCTGTGAAGTCACATTGCTAAAGGGGAGGATATAAAGAGGAGACTAGTTGTAACCATTTTTGCAATTTTGGAAGATAACTGCTATCTTATTCAAGGAGGTCACACAACCTCTCACTTTTCAAACATCCCAGATTTCTATAAGTCTTCATCTCTGGCTTGGTGGTCCCTAAGAATTCTCAGTCCATTTTGGTGACGGGACATTTAGTGATGAGTGTTGTCTTGTTACATGAGTAGTTCTATTATTGGCATTCCCTCGCTACTCATCCATTATTTATAATGCTTTCCTGTATGTATGTGCAATTATATTTCTGTGTACATTTTGGGAAATAAATTGCACAGGTTGCCTTTCTTTCTTACCCCCTAGAGATGTTATAGAGGCAGTAAAAGTGTCCAAATTTGTGAGAAATTGGAATAATCAAGAGTTACCTGGATGGAATGCTATTAATGATAGCAATTCATGCTAGAGTCCCTTTCATCTGAGACACTCAGGGTCTGTTAACAGATTAAAAGTACTAAAAGACACCGATCTAGAGAATTTTCATTATCTTGTGCTCTGAAAACTCAGAATTTCATTGGTTTGAATGGGCCTGAAAATACATTTTTATTACTAGGGGCATAGAAGCCTCTAGCAGCATTCTTAATAAAGCAAGGTGAGTTATAAGCAATCCTTGGATGAAGGGTAAATGTACCATACTCCATTTTAAGAAAAATACAATATAAAACCCTTAGCATGGAAGAAAATCTTTATATGATCTTTTAAGAAAACTCAAGAAAAATAAAGACATGACACAATATTAAATTTAAAGCCAGGGACTTAGAAGCAAAGAAAAGCAAAGACAGTCTGATTAAGGTTGTTGCATTGTTCTGGCAATTTTTTTATGTCTCCCCTGTTTCTCTGGCCTTTTTAGATCATAAGCTTTTAGGGCACATAGAACAACTCCATCTTGATGTAATACTGAGCAAATGCACCAAGAGGTTCTCAATAAATGGGCATTAAATCCTAAGTCCAGTAGGGACCTTGAGATGCCCTCTGTTCACTCCCTACTACACCTGGTGGTACTGTTTTAAGCAACCCAGAAAAACAGATTCCTTTTTCTTTAAGTCTCCAAATTCAGAGACTCCACAATATGAATTTGATTCTCACCTTTGCCTTGTGCTCTTTTTCAATGTCAGTGTTTTGTATTGTGTTAAAAAACACATAACAAAATTTACCATCTTAACTATTTTTAAGTGTCTAGAATAGTAGGTTAACCATACACACAGTGCTGTACTACAGATCTCTAGAACTTTTTCGTCTTGCTAAACTGAAACTCTATGCCCATTGAACAACCACCATCCTTCTTCCCTTCCCTCCCAATCCCTGGCAACCACCACCTTACTTCCTGTTTCTAAGAGTGTGACTGTGTTAGATACTTGATATCCGGTATTTGTTTTTTTATGATCTGCGTATTTCACTTAGCAAAATGTCCTCAAGGTTCATCCATGTTGTTGCATGTGATAGAATTTTCTTCCTTTTAAAGGCAAAATAATATTCCATTGTATGTATAGACCCCATTTTGTTTATCCATTCATCCATCAATAACATTTGGGGTGCTTCCACCTCTTGGCTATTATGAATAATGCTGCTGTGAACATGGGTGTACAATGTCTCTTCGAAACCCTGTTTTTAACTCTTTTGGATATATTCCAGAAGTGGGATTGTTGGATCATATAGTAATTCTATTTTTAATTTTTTGAAGGAACGTTCATCCTGTTTTCTTTATCAGCTGCACCATTTTACATTCCCACTAATGGTTCACAAGGGTTCCAGTTTTTGTGCATCCTCTCCAACACTTGTTATTTTCTGTTTTTTGCTTTTTTTTGTTTTTTCTTGTAGAGGTTTTCCTAATTGGTGTGAAGTTATATCTCATTGTGGTTTAGATTTGCATTTCCTGGATGGTTAGGGATATTTAGCATTTTTTCATATGGTTGCTGTTCATTCGTATATCTTATTTGGAAAAGTATCTATGTAAGTTGTTTGTTCGTTGTTAAATTGGTTTATTTTTATTTTTATTTTTGAGACAGAGTTTCATTCTTGTCACCCAGGCTGGAGTGCGGTGGCATGATCTCAGCTCACTGCAACATCCGCCTCCCAGGTTCAAGCAATTCTCCTGCCTCAGCCTCCCGAGTAGCTAGGATTAGAGGCATGTGCCACCATGCCCGGCTAAGTTTTGTGTTTTTAGTAGACATGGGGTTTCACCATGTTGGCCAGGCTGGTCTCGAACTCCTGACCTCAGGTGATCTGCCCGCCTTGGCCTCCCAAAGTGTTGGGATTACAGGCGTGAGCCACCACACCCGGCCAGGTTATTTTTGTTGTTGTTGCTCAGTTATAGTTTAAATAATCTGGTTATTAATCCAGTTATTTACCATATTATATCGTTTGCAAATATTTCTTACCATTCTGTACTGCCTTTTTGCTGACTGTTTATTTTGATGAGCAGAAGGTTTAAAGCTTATGTAATCACATTTATCTATTTTGCTTTTGTTGCCTGTGCTTTTGGTGCTATATACAAAAAATTATGCCAAACCAAATCCAATGTTATGAATCCTTTCCCCTATGTTTTCTTCTAGAAGCTTTATAGTCTCACATCTTATACTTAGGACTTTAATTTTTTTTTTTTTTTTTGAGATAGAGTCTTATTCTGTCACCCAGGCTGGAGTGCAGTGGTATGATCTCAGCTCGCTACAACTTCTGCCTCCCACGTTCAAGCGATTCTCCTGCCTCATCCTCCTGAGTAGCTGGGATTACAGGTACTCGCCACCGCGCCTGGCTAATTTTTATATTTTTAGTAGAGACAGGGTTTCACCATATTGGCCAGGCTGGTCTCGAACTCCTGACCTTGTGATCTGCCCGCTTCGACATACCAAAGTGCTAGGATTACAGGCGTGAGCCACCGTGCCCGGTCAGGACTTTAATTTTGAGTTAATTTTTGCATATGGTATAAGGGTCCACTTTCATTCTTTTGCATAGGAATATTCCATTTTTACAATACCATTTGTTAAAGAGACTATCCTTTCTGCATTATGTACTTTGGCACCATTGTGGAAGATCATTTCACCATATATGTGAGGGCTTATTTTTGGATTCTTTATTCTGTTCCATTGGTCTATGTGTTTGTCCTTATTCCAGTACAATATTGTTTTGATTACTGTAGATTTGTAATACGTTTTGAAATCATGAAATGTCTGGCCTCTAGGTTGTTTTTCTTTCTCAAGATTGTTTTGGTAATTCAGGGTTCTTTGGGATTCCATACAAATTTTTAAAATATCCTCATTTCTGCCAAAAAAAATGCCATTGAGGTTTTCTTTCTTTCTTTTTTTTTTTTTTTTTTGAGATGGAGTCTCACAGCCCCAGGTTGGAGTGCAGTGGCGTGATCTGGCTCACTGCAGTTCACCCGGTTCACTTCATTCTCCTCACTGCCTCCCAAGTAGCTGGGACTTCAGGCTCGGCCACCACGCCCAGCTAGTTTTTGTATTTTAGTAGAGACGGGTTGCTCACCATGCTAGCCAGGATAGTCTCGATCTCCTGACCCTGCATCCACCCGCCTCGGCCTCCTAAAAGCAAGCTGGGATTATAGGCTTGACCACCCTGCCTCCCACTGAGGCCTCTCAGGAGCTGTGCTGAACTTGTGATCACTGCAAGAAACATATCTCAACAAGCCCCAACCAAGCAGTTTGTCCCACCTGTTTGTGTCTCTCTAATTTCTTTCAGTTTTGTTTCAGGAGTTTAGAATACAAGTGTTTTGTCTCCTTGGTTAATCCTAGGTATTTTGTTCCTTTGGATGTAATTATAGATGGCTTTATTTTCTAAATTTCCTGTTTCAGATTGTTCATTGTTAGTGTGTAGAAATGCAACTGATTTTTATGTGTTGATTTTGCATTCTGACCCCAGGAGTAGAAACTGTCTGCAATGTGAATACTATAATCCACTTGCTTCATGAGTGTTGGCCTGTACCACAAAGTCAAAGTGAGCAGAAGAGCCCTGTAGGCCTTGACTCCAGCTCCAGGCTGCCAGAATTAGAGGTAGATGATCTGGGTTGGGATTCTCCCAATTGCTAGCTGTGTGATCTTGGGTAAGTTATTTAACCTCTCTGTGCCTTTCTCTCCATCAGCAGCATGGGCATAATAATAGACCTTCCCATAGGAGGCTGGGTTGTTGGAATTAAGTGAGATAATAGATGCATGCCCATAGCAGCACTAGAACAAAGTAAGCATCCAGTGTATGTTATCTCAGCTCTTATTTTTATTAGGAGACAGGTATTGTTAGAAGATACAGTGTAAACAGGACTAAATCCACTCTAAAACAAAAGCTCCTACAAAAATGTCAGTCTCCTTTCTTCCGCACAAACAGGAAGGGAATGGCTGGAGTAAATAACCCCACACTGGGGACCTCTTGCCTCCAGCAAAGAATAGCTACAAGGGCAGGTATGTCAGCCCCTGTCACCCCAGGCCTTCCCTTTGATTTCTCTCCCTTATCCTCTGAGGGTGGATTTCCCTTTTATTGCAGGAAGAGAGAAGGAACTTGCATTAAAACTAAATCTATGCTTACTTGGAAACTTCATGACTTTTTAAATTGAAAAAATTCCTGACCAAGAGAAAGGAGCCAATTCAGGATAGGCTTTAATTGGCTATTAGAGTACTTACTGGGTGGTGGAAATTGCTCGGCCTTTGGCTTCAGGCCGTGTGGGGCACCCATGGCAGGCATTAATAGCCCATTAACACACACCCTGTCACTGCTTTATTTCCTAATTAATACTGCCTGCTTTAGGGATAGCAGAACATAGCTATAAAATTATTTTATCTATTGCTTCAGCAATGAGGGAGAAAAAAATGTTATTAGCATCTCATGCCTGTCACACATTTGTGGCTGGACTAGAAAATCAGAAGGATCAGTATGGGATTTATTTTCTGAATCTTCACCCCAGGGTGGAGAAAGGTCAATCCCAAACCAAACCCCATGGAGGCTTGAATTTTGATGGTATTGTCAGCTCTTGGGTTTCCTTTAGCATCTTAGAAATTTGTGAAGTAGAAAGAAATGATCAAAGGCAGGGCAGATTAGTCTCATTCTCCTTTCAGGCTTGAGGAGAGAGAGAAGGGGAGGAGGACTGCCACGTACAATTGGGCAGGTTGTGCACTGTGCAAGGGCTGGGGGGCGAGGGGTGCCTCTAAGACAGCCCAGTTTATACCATAGATGTAGAATGTTTACATAGCTTGCCAGGAGTGGTGGTTCATGCCTATAATCCCAGCACTTTGGGAGGCCAAGGCAGGTGAATTGCTTGAGCTCAGGAGTTTGAGACCAGCCTGGGCAACATGAAGAAACCCTGTCTCTACAAAAAATACAAAAATTGGACAGGCATGGTGGTGTGTGCCTGTGGTCCCAGCTACTCTAGAGGCTGAGGTGGGAGGATTGCTTGAACCTGGGATGCAGAGGTTGCAATGAGTGGAGATCGTGCCACTGCACTCCAGCCTGGGTGACAGAACAAGACCCTGTCTCAAAAAAACAACAAGCAATGTTTACAAATCTTATAACTTTCTGACAGATGGAAATAAATATCTTAAAGTAGTATTTTTTCTTCTGTTTCTCTTATAATGTAGAAGAGTGTTTCTCAACGGAAGTTATTTTGTCCTCAGGGGATATTTGGCCATGTCTAGAGACATTTTTGGTGTCACAAGTAGGCAATGTGCTTCTTGCATCTAGTTGGTAGAGGCTGGGGACGCTACGAAACATCCTACAGTGTGCACGGCAACCTCCCACGACAAAGAATTACCCAGCTCACAATGACACTAGTGCTGAGGTGGAGAAGCTCTGGTCCAGAGGATAAAGGCAAGGTTCTCTGTGTCTCAGTCTGACATCTCTTCTCTGCTCGTTCTGGATACATGACTGCTGGAGAGGATGTGAACCATTTCTGACATTATGCCCTAGCAGCCCATGGCGCACCCTAAGTGCCTGCAGGGGCCAACACACCCAGAGGAACATAAGGCCACCTGACGGCAGGCCCATGTCCCTGGCAGAGCGGAGGATCAGGGTGGCAGCCATCCTGAGAAAAGCCTTCCTGGCCTGGGGACCGCAGTTCATCAGGCTCAGGTGTCTCTTCTTTTCATCCTGTGGCCTCTGAGATGAACCAGCTTTCCTCCTCTCTCCAAAGCTTCCCAACTTGTGATTCCTTGACTCTGAAGAGCGGGACAGAGTATTCTCAGATTTGCCTTCCACGCTGCCCCCAAGCACCATTTTGGAAGGTTTTGTGGATGATCAATTGGGGGATAGGGGCAGTAGTTTTGAGACAGAACAGAGAATTCTCTGGCTGGTGACTGGGTTTCAATCCCAGCTTTTCCACTTGCCAGATGCACGGTCTGTTCACTGAACCTCTCTGTGCCTCAGTTTTCTCATCTGTAAAATGGGGTTCATAACAATAGTGCCCATGTCGTTGGGTTTTGGTGGGGATTGAGTTAATACATGTGATGTATCTAGAGCAGCTTTTGGCATGTAGTAAACACTACATAGGTGTTAGCTAATCTAGGCCTCCTTTTACATTCATATTTTGGGTACTGTTGATGGCAGTGGCAAGCCATCCAGAGCGGCCACTACCATCACGCTGGCAGCAGCAGGAGGCACGGGCAGTGACGGCAGGAGTGGCTGTGGGAGCAGCGTGATCAAGCATGGAGAGGTGGGCAGAGAGGGGCCCCGAGGTGGAGGTGGGCCCGGGGCAGTCCTGCACTCCACCCAGCCGGTAGGAGCCAGGAGCAGGCAGGAGTCCCAGGTGCAGCTGCAGCTACCCAAGTCGCGGCTGTGGACCCAGGCATCTCTGCACTCTCAAGGGTCTGGAAAGGGCCCCCGCTTCCCCCAACAGGCTCGGAGTTGTCTGCTCCCCTGCCAGGCCCCTCCCCACTCCTGGTGCCTGCTCCAATCTCAGAGCAACTCTGGGGCCAAGACTGGGCACGTTGCAGCCTGGCCGGGTGTGCAAAGGATTGGGGCAGCGCTGACACTCCAGCCCCCTGCCACCTTGGCCCCCTCCAGACTTTGGGCACCAACTAGCATGGGAGGGAGGCCTAGCAAGGGCTGAGGGCAGTTTGGTGTGGGCCTGCGGGCACCCCTTGGCACGAAGAGCCTGGGCGCCATGAACGGTGGCAGGAGGCAGATGGCTCCTGGGTGAAAGGGAGCGGGTCCCAGGGAAGTCCCACCTTCAAGCTGGGGAGTGCATGAAACCTGGAAGCCTGGTTGCTGGTCCGTCAGACAAGAGCGGGAACTTGTGGTGCTTTTCCTAGGCACGCCCATGGCCTCCCATGGACCAATCAGCACACACTTCCTCCCCTCTGAGGCCCATAAAAAGCCCCAGATTCAGTCAGACCGGAAGAGACGCTGGGGCAGCCAGCTGCAGAGAGAAGTATCCACCCCAGGGTCTTCTCTCTGTTGGGAGCTGAAGAGATGATGGGATGACCTGCCTGCAGTGAGGAGCTACCCTCTCTGCTGAGAGCTGAATATTTGTCTGGACACCCTGGCTACAGAGAGGAACCACCCACTGCAGGTCTCCTCTGAGCTGTTCTATCATTCAATAAGCTCCTCTTCGTCTTGCTCACCCCTACTTGTCTGTGTACCTCATTCTTCCTGGACCCAGGACAAGAACTGGGGACCCGCCGAATGGCAGGGATAAAAGAGCTGTGACACAAACAAGGCTGAAATACACCCCTTGTTCACCACATTAAGGGTGACAAGGAGAGAAGACAGAAGGAGAGAAGAGCTGCAACTTTTCAAGGAGCGCAGACCTAGGAGCTCCTTGAACCAGGGCCGTGACACCCTCTTTAAGGCTCTGCGGTTCCTGGAATCTGCAAGCTTCTGGGTGCCACTGGATTTCCTGGTGTCAGCTGTGGAAGCTGCTTGTGGTACACCTGGTCCAGTGGCAGCTTCACAGGGAGCTGGCGCGTGTGCCGATGCCTGGAGCTGCCCACTCTGCTGCAGCCGGTGTGCCTGGTTGTGCACAGTTGCCTGGACCCCACGCATGCTCACACACCCCTTGGCACTTTGCGTCTGGCTCACCGTTGGCAGGCATGGGATCCAGGCCAGTAGCGTGAGCTGTGTGCAACCTGCCAGGCTGAGTGGGTGGAACAAGCTCAGCAGGTCAGAGCAAAACTTGGGCAAAGACACCACTGGCCACAGAGGTTTCCAGCTGGCAAAGCGACACACCCAAGGATCCCATAACAATGTTATAGCTGTGAGTGCCATAACAAAATATGGCAGAGCCCAGCAACCAGAGAGCTTAAACAACAGAAATTGATTTTCTCATGGTCGGGGGCTGAAGTCCAAGATCAAGGTGCCAGCAGGTTTGCTTTCTTCTGAGGCCCCCCTTCTTGGCTTGCAGATGCCACCTTCTCACTGTGTGGATATCGTCGTCCCTCTGTGTGTGCCTGTGTCTGGTGTCTCTTCATGTTTCCAAATTTCCTCTTCTTTTAAGGACACCAGTCAAATTGGATTAGGGCCCACCCTAGTGTCCTTGTTTTAACTTAATCACCTCTTTGAACACACTCACTTTCTAAGGTAGTGGGAGTGAGGCCTTCAACAGATGAATTTTGGCAATGGGCAGGGTTGGGGCAGAGCTACAGTGGAGCCTATAACAGGCACCTACCACTAGGAGTGTCCAATCTTTTTCTTCCTTGGGTCACATTGGAAGAAGAATTGTCTTGAGCCACACATAAAATACACTAACACTAACAATAACTGATGTGCTAAAAAAAATCGCTAACAAATCTCATAATGTTTTAAGAAAGTTGGCTGGGCGCGGTGGCTCACACCTGTAATCCTAGCACTTTCGGAGACCGAGGTGGGCAGATCACCTGAGGTCAGGAGTTTGAGACCAGCCTGGCCAACATGGTGAAACCCCGTCTCTACTAAAAATACAAAAATAGCCAGGCGTGGTGGCGCATGCCTGTAGTCCCAGCTACTTGAGAGGCTGAAGCAGGAGCATCACTTGAACCCAGGAGGCAGAGGTTGCAGTGAGCTGAGATCATGCCATTATACTCCAGCCTGTACGACAAGAGAAAACTCTGTCTCAAAAAAAAGAGAAAGTTGACAAATTTGTGTTGGGCTACATTCAAAGCCATCTTGGGCCACATGTGGTCCATGGGCCGCTGGTTGGAGAAACCCACTCTAGTCCCTGGACCATACAGCAGGAAAATGTTGAACAATACAAGCCTGATCTGCAAAAGCTTAGAGTCAGGGGAGGGCAAGAGACAAATATATAATTCTATCTTTGTACTTCTATGAGTAAGGCAGTGCCTGATGTTTGTGCTTCTCAAAGTGTGGTCCAGCATGGAGCAGCAGAAGGAGACTTACCTACAGTCTTATTAGACATGCACATTCTCAGGCCACATCCCTGATCCATTGAATCTAAAAGTCTGAGGCTGGGGAAGGGTCTGCAATTGCGTTTTTTTTTTTTTCTTCCTGAGACAGAGTCTCGCTCTGTCACCCAGGCTGGAGTGCAGTGGCGCGATCTCGGCTCACTGCCAGCTTCGCCTCCCAGATTCACACCATTCTCCTGCCTCAGCCTCCCAAGTAGCTGGGACTACAGGTGCCCACCACCACACCCGGCTAATTTTTTTTTTTTTATACTTTTAATAGAGACGGGGTTTCACTGTGTTAGCCAGGATTGTCTTGATCTCTTGACCTTGTGATCTGCCCGCCTCGGCCTCCCTAAGTGCTGGGATTACAGGCGTGAGCCATCGTGCCCGGCCTGCAGTCATGTTTTAAGAAGCAGTGTAGGCTGTTCTGATGCTTGATGGAGTTTAAGAATGATTGCTGGAGATGAGAATGGGTTGGATGCGGTGTCTG
Organism: Papio anubis; assembly: GCF_008728515.1. Taxonomy (NCBI): domain Eukaryota; kingdom Metazoa; phylum Chordata; class Mammalia; order Primates; family Cercopithecidae; genus Papio; species Papio anubis. Next base: position 19,104,104 of record NC_044988.1, on the reverse strand, counting down.
GCGGGTAACAGATGGGTATGTGGGCTCAAGAGTTAGACAATTGTAGATTCCTATCTCAAGCCAGAGAGACCTGAGTTCCAATCCCTGCTCTGTTCCTGATACCAACCTAAATAACAGGGAGAGCCTGTCTAAAAGAAAATGATGTCTATATGGGAATAGAAAAATTAATTACAATGAGAAATTCCAGAGGCTGGAAGTCCAAGATCAAAGTCCAAGAAATTCCAGAGGCTGGAAGTTCAAGATCTAATTACAATTAGAAGTTCCAGAGGCTGGAAGTCCAAGATCAAAGTTTTGGCAAGTTTGGTTTCTTCTGGGGCCTCTCCTTGGCTTGCAGATACCACCTTCTTACTGTGTCCCCACGTGGCTTTTTCTCTGTGCTCACACATCCCTGGTGTCTCCTCTTCTTCTTTATAAGGACACTGGTCGGATTGGTTTAAGACCCACATTTTTGGCCTTATTTTCTCCTAATGACCTCTTTAAAGGGGTCCTATCACCAATACAGTCACACTCTGAGATGCTGGGAGTTAGGGCTTCAACAGATGAATTTTTTTTTTTTTTTTTTTTGAGACAGAGTCTCACTCTGTCGCCCAGGCTGGAGTGCAGTGGCCGGATCTCAGCTCACTGCAAGCTCCGCCTCCCGGGTTTACCTCATTCTCCTGCCTCAGCCTCCCTAGTAGCTGGGACTACAGGCGCCCGCCACTTCGCCCAGCTAGTTTTTTGTATTTTTTAGTAGAGACGGGGTTTCACCGTGTTAGCCAGGATGGTCTCGATCTCCTGACCTCGTGATCCGCCCGTCTCGGCCTCCCAAAGTGCTGGGATTACAGGCTTGAGCCACTGCGCCCGGCCAACAGATGAATTTTTTTAGGGGGACACAATTCAATTCATAACACTGGGAAAGAACCTAACATAGGCTGGGCGTGGTGGCTCACGCCTGTAATCCTAGCACTTCGGGAGGCTGAGGCAGGTGGGTCACCTGAGGTTGGGAGTTCGAGACCAGCCTGGTCAACATGGCAAAAATCCCTCTCTAGAAAAAAATATAAAAATTAGCCAGGCGTGGTGGTGTGTGCCTATAATTCCAGCTACTTGAGAGGCTGAGGCAGGAGAATAGCTTGAACCCAAGAGGCAGAGGTTGCAGTGAGCCAAGTTTGCGCCATTTCATTCTAGCCTGGATGGCAGAGTGAGACTGTCTCAAAAAAAAAAAAAAAACCTAACATAGACTGTGTTTAACTGTGATACCAGGTGAAATGAGAACCACAATGTCAGGCATAAAGCTGCTTCCCTTCTCCCTCCCCATCAGATTCAAGGTAAGAGCTCAGGCCCAGTTTTGCATCTACCTTAATGATGTTCCCATGTCAGTAAACAGTAGGTGTTTCCCTTCCTTCACTTTCCTTTTCTAGCTATTTAGGGAAAGGTTAGCGCCACACTCTGACAGTGACCACATATCTTAGATTTTTGTGGACAATCATGATTTTAAACATTTTTGTCTGGTGGTCCACCTAAGAACATGTCATTTTCATACAACAGGCTCCCAAATTTGCTTTAGAAATTATGGCCACAGTACCTACTGCACTTAAGATGCAACTGGGAGGGGTGGGGAGGGAGTGGCAGGTGACAGGAGGCAAAGCCAGCAGCCAGAGAAGGAGCAGAGAAAATCTGTAACTCTAGAACAAGTCCTGGGATAATAATAGTTTACTGTAGCAGCAAGCACTAGTCTCTAGTTTACCGATAACTCTGTTCCTCAAAGAGTCTACCAGAAGGAACACTGAATTCACAATTTTCCAGCTGTAAAATGGACATTTTAATACCTGTTTGTTTTCTTTGAAGGTTATTTCAAGAACTAATGCTAATATCAATAAAGCCCTTTAACAATGAACGAGAGTAACTTGGAAAGTATTACTTTTGCTCTCAACCACTCTTCATAGCTACCAAGCAGCAGCTCTGTTTACACTGAATCCGGGAGTGTCCCTGAATCCTGGAAGTATAAAATCATCCTCTTTATACCTGCAAAATATTCTTGTGCAATGTGTGCAAATGATTAGGGTCCAGCGCTCAGGCCTCGTCTGGGAGCCACTGCATGACAGGCTCAAATCGATACACATTACAGCATCCTCAAGGGTCTTTGGCAAAAGCCTATAGATTCCTTTGCTGAAGGCATTTGTTAATTGCACAGCAGACCCTGAGTGGCAGGAACAATGCACTTGTCAGCTGGGAAAAGCCCCTCCGAAAATTAACAGATGCAAGCAAGCCAGTCTCAACCGTGAGGGCCGATTAGGATGTGGCTTGTATTTTGGACAATAAACTCTATTTGTGATAGCCCCCCGGTCGTTAAAAATCTCTGCTGTAAGAGAAAACTGAGGTTACTAACTTTTTCAGAAAAAACTGGGGGGAAGAGTGATCATTTCTTTTATAAGCAGAAGGGAAGGTTCTGCTCAATAAAGATCAATTAAACATCTCTGTTAAAAGGCTGCTTGCGAGCCGGTGCCAATAGAAATTCCTCTATATTAAGCCTATGTTCCTTCATTCCTCCAGCCTTCCCCATCTCTGTGTTTTGCTCTGGGGAAAATTTGGAGGGGACACTGGCTATTTTAATTATGTAAGGTGACAGTGGCTCTCACATCTATGGCTGAATGATCTTTGCTGTTGAATGACTTCTCATGTGTTCAGTAGAGGCATTCCCAGACAGCAACAGGCAAATCAAATGCTTCTCTGGACTCAACTGAACATCAGCCATCTTCATAAGGGAGTTAAAAAAAAAAAGCAGCCGGGCGTGTTGGCTCACACTTGTAAACCCAGCACTTTGGGAGGCCAAGGCGGGCGGATCACGAAGTCAGGAGATCAAGACCATCCTGGCTAATGCGGTGAAACCCCGTCTCTAATAAAAAATGCAAAAAGTTAGCCGGGTGTGGTGGTGGGCGCCTGTAGTCCCAGCTACTCAGGAGGCTGAGGCAGGAGAATGGCGTGAACCTGGGAGGCAGAGGTTGCAGTGAGCCGAGATTGCACCACTGCACTCCAGCCTGGGTGACAGAGTGAGACTCCGTCTCAAAACAAACAAACAAACAAACAAACACACACACACACACATGCAATAATAGGTACCCCAGAAGATTACATGGTGGTCAGAGCTACTAAATCCTGGGATGCAGGAAGAGCTTGAGGGGCCCTGGGCGGTTCATTGTGTAAAGAACGTAGTTCAAAGCTCTCTGTAATCCCCACCATTTTCCACTTGAAGGCTCATCCTAGTCCCTTAAAATAGTGTATGTGTCTATTCTTTTTTTTTTTTTTTTTGAGATGGAGTCTCGCTCTGCCGCCCAGGCTGGAGTGCAGTGGCCCGATCTCAGCTCACTGCAAGCTCCGCCTCCCGGGTTCCCGCCATTCTCCTGCCTCAGCCTCCCGGGTAGCTGGGACTACAGGCGCCGCCACCTCGCCCGGCTAGTTTTTTGTATTTTTTAGTAGAGATGGGGTTTTACCGTGTTAGCCAGGATGGTCTTGATCTCCTGACCTCGTGATCTGCCCGTCTGGGCCTCCCAAAGTGCTGAGATTACAGGCTTGAGCCACCGCGCCCGGCCTATGTTTATACTGTGTCCTTATCATGTAAGCTCTAACTCTTGTTCAGAATTAACTGCCCTGTTTTCTGAGCTCTAGTACAGTCTTCTTATACTTCAATTATCATACTTGCCTACAAGTTAATTTTTTAAATATCTGTATCTTGTCCAAGATGTAAACTCCTTTTTTATCTTTTCATACCCTCTCATCCATTCATCCCGAGATTTGGTTTGAGGCCTTGTGTATCACACGTGTATTGAAATAAGCTTGCAGGTATCACAGTCTTCATCTTGACAGTCACATACCTAAGAGGAGGGCTTGCACTCTGGCTGGAGTTACGTGAGAATCCACGTGCAATGAATGGATATGGCTTTAAGGGGGACACTTCCATTTTCATTTAAAACCAGAAGTTGTTGGACTTCATTATCACCAGCAGTAAGTAAATCAGACATCAAAGCTCTAGGCCTCTCTGTATTCGTTTTCCATTGCTGTGGGTCAGGTTACTAGAAATGTAGCAGTTCACTATAACAACAATGTATGAGCTCACAGTTTTTATAGGTCAGAAGAATAGGCATGGTGTGGCTGAATACTCTCTCTGCTCAGTGACTCACTGGGCTGATGTGAAGGGATTGGCCAGGGCTCTGGATCTCATCCGGGACTTGGAATCCTCTTCCAAGCTCAGTAGTTGTTGGCAGAATTCATTTCCTCATGGTTGCAGGGCTAGAAGCCCTTTCTTGCTGGCTGTCAGCTGGGGTACTCTCAGCTCCTGGAAGCCACTCACCTTCCTTGCCCCACAGCCCCCTTCATCTCTAAGCCAGCAATGGACACTCTCCCCTCTACTTCGAATCCTCCTTCCACTGTGATTCTCTCTGGCCTGTCTCTGACCCCTAACTCAGGTTTCAAGGGCTCCGTTGATTCCATCAAGCCTATCAGGATAATTGCTCCACCTTAAGGTCAACTGATTTGGGACCTTAATTTACAGCTGTAAAATCCTTTCAGAGTAGCACCTAAATCAGTGTGGTTAAATAATTGGAAGAAGTGTGTCTACACCGGGATATGCCAATCTTGGAGGCCATCTTAGAATTCGGCCTAACACACTCACCAATATAACAAGTTGCAAGCTTTGCTTATCTATCTGTGCTGGACCTACCGAGGCTTCTCACTACGTCATGTAGTTATGTAGACAGAGGAGATCAGCAACCTCCATCTGACATTAAAAGTGCTGCTTCTTGTAGAGGGAGGGAAGATCTAGCCCTGACTTTACCCTTCAATGTGGGTGATGTTTCACGGAGTTGGAAGATGCCCTTATAAATCAGTTGCCTGTTAAGACACAACCTTAGTGAGATGGCCACTAGCAAGCATTAAAGTCTTTTTAGAAATGGTATTATGGGCCAGGCGCGGTGGCTCACGCCTGTAATCCCAGCACTTTGGAAGGCCGAGGCGGTTGGGTCACTTGAAGTTGGGAGTTTGAAACCAGCCCAGCCAACATGGTGAAACACCTCCTTTACTAAATATAAATATATATATATATAAATATAATTAACCAGGTGTGGTGGTGGGCGCCTATAATCCCAGCTACTTGGGAGGCTGAGACCAGGAGAATCGCTGAAATCCAGGAGGCGAAGGTTGCAGTGAGTCGAGATCGCACTACTGCACTTCAGCCTGTGCAACACGAGCAAAACTCTGCCTCAAAAAAAAAAAAAAAAGGTATTATGAATGGTCTAAGATAGAGGTCAGCAAACTACAGCCAGCCACCTCTTTTTTTTTTTTTTTTTAGATGGAGTCTTGCCTCGCTGGTGTGCTGTGGTGCAACATCAGCTCACTGCAGCCTCTGACTCCCTGGTTCAAGCGATTCTTCTGCCTCAGCCTCTGAGTAGCTGGGATTACAGGCGTGTGCCACCACACCCAGCTAATTTTCATACTTTTAGCAGAGATGAAGTTTCACCATGTTAGCCAGAATGGTCTCGATTTCCTGACCTTGTGATCCGCCCGCCTTGGCCTCCCAAAGTGTTGGAATTACAGGCGTGAGCCCCCGTGCCTGGCAGCCGCCTGTTTTTATAAGTAAAATATTGGATCACAATCATGCCCATTCATTTGCAAATGATCTCTGGCTGCTCGTGTGGCACTACTACCAAGTTGAGTACTCAACTCAACTCTCTGAGAACACAAAAATACTCTCTGGCCCTTTACCCTGGTGACTCGTGGTCTAAGACCCTTCCCATCGTTGCCTGATGAGAAGTGTCAATATCACCTACATCATTTGTTAACAAGCCACCCACTGAGGCAGAATCTCTGGGGCGGGGGAGCGGGGTGGAGGTGGGAAGCTGTGCTGAGCAAGCTTCGCAGGTGATTCTCATCACCACAGAAGACCTGGTCTCAGCTGTGCCTTCCTGCCAGGCGAGGCAGAGCGTTTAAAAGAAGAGTAGCCATCAAGCGCGGAGACTTTTTCTTTTCACTCTCTGGGTCTGCTTCTCAGCACTGCCTCGTGAACTGTCACCACCTCAGGTAAGTTACGTTTAACCCTAGGTTTATTTACCTCAGAAATGAGGCTAATCATGATTAATTATTAGCATGCACATATATGCAGAGGGCCTAATACAAGGCGAGTGCTTAATATTGGCAACCCTCGGTAAGAGGAGCAGCACAGTATACACATCAGATGATCCGAAGGCAGCGACCACTCATGGATAAGATGAGTCAGGCAAGCCTTTACAATACTCCACGGTGCATAAGCAGTTCCATCAGAAAGAAAAACTTCCTGTAAAGCAACCTTATTACAGAGTGCTTCCAGGACAGCAGAAAGTCCCTTAGAAACTCAAAATTCCCTGCAGACCACTGAATATTGCAAGAGGTCATAATTGATTAGGATATAACTGAGTTTGCAAAGGAATACTTAATTTTGTGATTGAGAACCCTGGTACTTAGCAGGAAACCTTTCTTCCCCCCTATTTCTGAGGTTAATGCTTTTAAAAATCACTGCCTGATGAGATCATGCAAATTCAGCCATCTGTATAGCTGTTGAAAGAAAGTTTTTAGATAAATTGCTATGTCTTTGCCACATAAATCCTCATAAGATACAGGACTCCAATAATACCTCAAGTTACAAGGGAGTTTCATATTTTACTAAAAGGGAGAAAAATCAATCTTGAATCTTTTAGTTCAGTGACCAAAGAATCACTTCATTGATTTTGTTCAGCTACTCAGGTGGGTGTGCAATTTATCCTGATGTGATCTGATTTAAAGTTTACTTTTTCTGGGAAGTATTAATTTGAGTGTTGTATGGATAGTACTGTAATACCAGACCCTCTTTAAGGCCACTTTGTGTAGCTTGTATAAACATCCCAGGATAGAGTTTCCTTTTAATGTTTTCTCAAATTTAGAGTTTGTGTTGGCTGCAAGTTATTCCTCTTTTCAACAGAAGAGGGAGGCAAAGGCTTGGCTAATAACTAAATAAATAAAATAAAAAATAGTGTACCTAAGAACCAGGCTAGAGGGAAGGGGATCTGTACTCTTCTCAGGGGATCAGGTAAAACAAGAACAGGATGAATTCTGCCAGGCATGATTTAGATTTTAAGAAAAAAAATAGTTGGAAATTGAGTGTTTTGCTGATTTGACATTTCAATTTCAGTTTCTAAAAAAGTACCAGCTGGTATTACGCTCACTGCCTGGGCAACAAGATCATTAGAAGCCCAAACCTCTGGCTGGGTACGGTGGCTCACACCTGTAATCCCAGCACTTTGGGAGGCCGAGGTGGGCGGATCACAAGGTCAGGAGATCAAGACCATCCTGGCAAACATGGTGAAACCCTGTCTCTACTAAAAATACAAAAAATTAGCCAGGTGTGGTGGCAGGCGCCTGTAGTCCCAGCTACTTGGGAGGCTGAGGCAGGAGAATGATGTGAACCTGGGAGTCGGAGCTTGCAGTGAGCTGAGATGGTGCCACTGCATTCCAGCCTGGGCAACAGAGCGAGACTCCGTCTCAAAAAACAAAAAAAGAAAAAAAAGCCCAAACCTCAGCATCATGCAATATACCCACATAACAAACCTGCACATGTACCCCTTGAATCTAAAATAAAAACCTAAATATGTAATGTGAATCCTATTTAGTGAAAAGCAAAACATAGACAACACACTGATAAGTTAACTGTAATTATTTTTATGTAGTTATATTTTGGGTTATGTATTTTCTATATAATTTTCCATTGTTTCCAAATCTATGAGAATAAGCATGTATTCTTTTACAACCAAAATAAACTCTTCAGAGGGCAGGGGGAGGGATATTCATTTTTATGAAATGCAGTGTTGGGATCTTGCTGATACCCTAAAACATAGCGGGATGGACAAAGGGTATTTCAGGGTCTGATAACTCCCTAAGCAAACTGCTGGGCCAGCAGGCCACCTAGCTGACTCTGGGCTAGCTGCTACAGTATTTCTTTACTCTCACTCCAGGGGAAAAGCTGGAGATACTGACCGCAATTAGCTGCATGAGTTCCTGCTGGGATTGTCTGACTCTAGGAGATTCTCTTAGACTAATGTCTCCTGGGCAGATGCCCCACCCTGACTCCCAAAGAGTTCCTATGGTTCATACCTGGTGCCATTGAGCCACCAGACCCTGCTGATAAGCCCCCTAGAAAGGCTGCAGCTAATAATTCAGAGGGGCTGCACCTACCTAGTGAGGCAGCCGTTGGGGCTAGAACGTTATCACCTGTGGGCTTCTGTATCCTATAGTTTCCAAGGGGAGGGTGGGAAGGGAAGATGCAGGTCCTTATTTGATGGGAGAGATGAATATTTGGGTTTTGGGTTTGTTTCACTTCAGAGATTCACTCATTCAGATACATAAGAGAATGTAAGTTTTATGTTTTATTTTTTGTCCCTGGTGTCAGATAACTCTAGGCGATGGAGGCATTGGAGTCAGCTGAACTGGGCCGAGTTCGATGCCACTTGCCAGCAGTGTGACCTTGGGATTTCTGGTGTTTCGTCTGTAGAATGGGAATTATAATACCTGTCTTGTCATCCTCAGAGATTATTGTGGAGAGCCAGTGCAATATGCATATGAAAGGGCTTTTGAAATGACAAAGTGCTGTATATAGTGTGTGTAGTGGATGGTATCCCAGATTGAAGTTAAATGAGATCCAGGACTATCATAGGTCACAAGAAGAGGGGAGGCAGGGCCAGGACTACCGTGGAGCAAGCAGGGTGGCCAGGGTGCAAAATTTGAGGAGGCACTTCCTTACAGGGGCGTTGACATGCCTCCTCTGAGTGGGCAAGACCCCGAGAGTGAGGGCCTTGTTACATTTATCTCACCCACCCTACTCCTGGTCCTGCGTATAAGTAAAATATATGTCTCTTAAAATTACAAATGCAATGTATGTTCATTGTAGCAAGGCCCACTAGTACCTAATTTTGTAGAGGTGTAATCACTTGGGTAGTAGCTTAGGCCTCCTTCCTTGCATTTTTTTTTGTTGTTGTTTTGAGACCGAGTCTCACCCTGTCGCCCAGGCTGGAGTGCAGTGGCACGATCTCGGCTCACTGCACCCCTCTGCCTCCCAGGTTCAAGTGATTCTCCTGCCTCAGCCTCCCAAGTAGCTGGGATTACAGGCATGCGCCACCACACCCAGCAAATTTTGTATTTTTCGTAGGGATGGGGTTTCACCGTGTTGGTCAGGCAGGTCTTGAACTCCTGACCTCAGATGATCAACCCACCTCAGTCTCCCAAAGTGCTGAGATTATAGGCATGAAGCCACCACACCCTGCCTCCCTCACATTTTTTATCCATTTGCAATGTTAAGCTAGGCTTCTCGCTCTCACTTCATGGGCAGCACAGAAACACGCAAAAGAAACACAAATCTGATCACAAGACCTCACTGGGTGTTCTAGATCTTTGTTATAGATTTACTTGCAGAGTCAAAGGATGACACGGTGCATGACACAGCAAAACTTACTTAAACCCTGCTTTACCCAACTTTCTCTCCCCTGGTCCGAGTCTTGTGGCAATTGCTCCAAGATCTCTGTTTCCTCTCCTTATAAACGCTCTTAGGTACCTCTTTTTCTCTACCTCCTAGCTAGCTGCTTCCCTTCATCCACTAGCTCCTCTTTCATGTTGTTACATGTAAAACCATTTGGCTAGTCCAGGACTCTAACACTTGTCTATTACTATCTCCCAAATGACTTCCTGAGGGATCCGAGTGGTAAGGAAACACTTCTCTTTAGGGATGGGGAAGAAAGGAGAAAGGTGGTTAATACTTTGGTAGGTTTCGTTCTGGACATGAACACGTAGCTATGTATATCTACCTCATTGATTTTTAAAAATGGGGCCGTACTAGGCCAGAAGTGGCTCACGCCTGTAATCCCAGCACTTTGGGAGGCCGAGGCGGGCAGATCACCTGAGGTCAGGAGTTCGAGAGCAGCCTGGTCAACATGAGGTAACCCCGTCTTTACTAAAAATACAAAAGTTAGCCGGGCATGGTGGTGCGTGCCTGTAATCCCAACTACTTGGGAGGCTGAGGCAGGAGAATCACTGGAACCTGGGAGGCGGAGGTTGCAGTGAGCTGAGATTGCACTACTGTACTCCCGCCTGGATGACAGAGTGAGACTCCATCTCAAAAAAAAAAAAAAAAAAAAAAATTGGGCCACACTGAACCTAATGTCTTCTGATTTGCTTGTTCCATTTAACAATGCATCTTAGAGATCTTCTGTAGCAATATTTACAAGCCAGCCTCACTATTCTTAACAGCTGCCTATATTCTGGGTTATTTTAACCATTTCTCTACTAGGAGGCGTTTCTGTTGTTTCTCCTTTTTCACTCTCGCAAATAATCTGCAGTGAAAATCCTCCTACACTGTTTCCTTGCTCACTTAGTTTAATTTGCTGGGTGAAAGAGGATGCAAATTTTGACAGCAGATTATGGGAGGGGCGATTGGGAGCATAGCATGGCATTGATCTGTCCCGGGTATTTTTCTTCCTGACCAGTCTCCACTGGATTCATGTTGGAAAACTGTTTTCACTTATGGCTGAGGGGCTGTAAGTAAAAACTGGAAGAGCTGTTTTTCTAAGAAAAAATCCTCAGTAATATATTGTAGCACAAATATTACTGTTTTGGGAGTAATAGCTCAGAAGAGGAATGAGGAGTTTCTGCCTATTATGCCAAGTAAACCGTCCTGTAGCTTTGGTCAAGCTGGGGTCTCAGATCTGGGAGTGTTGAAGCCGTGCAGACGCAGCGCCACCCAGTGGCTGTCCGGTGAGTACGGGCTTGTTTGCAGGGATACGTGCAAAATCCCTGGGAATTCCTAGAGATGCCAGAGGGGGCGTTTTACTGGAGGCTGAGGTCCTGCATGAGCAGCAGGGGAGATTGGAGCCAGTGACATTTGGGTTATTGATGAAGTGACTTCATGTGTAGCCATAGGCTGGTGCCTGGGGCAACTCAGGTTACTGTTGCTTCTGAATGCATTTGCATTTTATGTCTCACACAGTATCTACGTCTATTGGAACAAAATAGTGGCACGGTATGGAAGCAAGTTCTTCCTTGCTGTCTAGGCAGCACTTATATGACTTCAGGGACCTCTGCCATAACTCTGTGGTCCATAAATTGGGAACCACTGAGATGGGATATTGAAAAGCTGAGTGCAAATGAAATCATTAACTCAATGTCAGGGGGAGCATGCTTTTGAAAGGAATCCTAGGGTGAATTCTCACCATGCTGAAGGAACTCCCTGTCGCTCATATTCAAGATCCTAGAATGCCTCCCCGATGTAACAAATCAACTTCTCAGGCAGCTAGTTATCCTTTCCTCCACCTGAAGGTCCCACCCTATAACAGCTCTCTTTCCTACAGCTCTGGATTAGGACAGTTGCAGTCTGCCATTGCTATCGGGCCAACTCGATGCTTATTGCTGCTTCTAACTCTTAGTTTCTGTTTTTCTACCTCTCTGAAATGCTGCCTGTGATGCTTTTAGTAACTCAAAGCCTACCATATTTCTGTGCCCTTGTTAACGTCCTTCTTAAGGCTGTCAGAAGTCCTCTCAGCCAACTTGGACCGAAGCGACCTTTCCTTCTGCAAACTCCTCATTCTTTGACCTTTGGTATCATACGTTTGGCCTGTTACTTGTCTTCTCAGCTAGACTCTAAATTCTCTGAAGTCAGTGATGTTCAATGTCGTCATAGCTCCTTGAAGCAAGGTGCTAGACACAAAAGAGTGAAAGAGTGTTTAACTTATTGTGTAACAAAGAATAGCAAAGCCTCATGATTTTTCTGATAAACTTGGATCTTCATCTATTGGATCTGCTTCAAGCACATTTTAAACATCTTTATTGTCTCTTTCTCTTTAATCCAGCCATTCATTCATATATATGAAGTGCTAGTTACATGCCAGGCACATCCCTATTTGGCAAAGTGAAGAAAAAACTTTGATATTTTTGTAACTGTGACAAATGGGCAGCCTGTGCTCTGTGGACAGGGCCCCGATGACCCACCAGCGGTGGCTTTGAAGATGCCTTTCTCCAGTTGCGTTTGTCCTCTATATTCTTACCTATGCCCTGCAGATCTACATTAAATGCTTGTAAGAGACTGGAGAAGGCTATGGGGCACAGACTTTCACTACTTTCACTTTCGATGGAGATGTGTTCCTGTGAAATCTTGCCCATCAATGTGGAAAATCGAGCCAGTTGCTCATAAAAGCTGAACTAGTGTGCCTGGAAGAGGGATTGAAAACCCAGACCACCTTGATCGTGTGTCTATATTCTCGCCCTAGGGCACTCCTTGGGAAGTATCTGTTGAACGAGTGGCAGTCATACTTCTATCGGTGGCGACTGTGCTTACTCTGCTTTGGGTTGACTTTTTCTATATGAACAATATTTTGCTGGCCTCTGGGTTAAGAGTAGTTCTTTAATGCACACAGACCAATGGGCAACCACTAAATGGTGGGAGTTTAGGGGATGTAATATCTTGGGAGGATTTATACCAATTACTTAACTGCCTGAATACCAAGTTCCTTCATATTAGCTTTATAATAAGATAAACTAGTTCTCACATTTATCCCAAGAAGACAGGCTTATCCAAATCATCTATATTTTAGCAGGCAGTACCAAGCTTCAAGCCTCCAACACATTTTAAATCTTGCCATGTCGTATATTTTAAGTATCATTAAAGAGCCACTTTCTTTAAAAATGTGTGTGTAATATATTTTATGAAATCTATAACAAGTCTATGAAAAATTGATTATTTTTTCCATAGGGATATGTTCAAATGATTTTCATTCTGCTCACCAAATGAAAAATCTAGCTCGCGTTATGTCCTTTATCTTATTTACTCCCTCTCCTGTGTATATAATCACCATGTTCCCAAACAAAGAGAAATAGGTTACTCTGTTTGGGTAGCCAAATAATTTCCTGTATTGGGCAAAGGAGTTGATGTAGATCTAAACTAAGAAGCATGCATTTCCCTTTCAAATGCCTTATTTTCCTATTCTGTGCCTTCTTTTGGCCAACTCTACGTGGGCTGGGTCAGAGTACGAAGCGGGGGTGCTGTAGTGAGTGGTGGGCAACCGTGGGTGCTGGTGGAGTGAACACATGTTGGAAGCATCGGTCACTGCAGGGCTCCAGGGAGACGCAAGGAGCTTCACAGACAAAGATAAGCATTGTTCTGTGCTTGAGTCAGGATTATTTCTTAAAATTAAAAACATGTGCCAGGGCACAGTGGCTCATGCCTGCAATCCCAGCACTTTGGAAAGCCGAGGCAGGCAGATTGCTTGAGGCCAGCATGGGCAACATGGTGAAACCCCAACTTTACTAAAATTACAAAAATTAGCCAGGCATGGTGATGCCCTGTAATCCCAGCTACTCGGGAGGCTGAGGCAGGAGAATCGCTTGAACCTGGGAAGCAGGTTGCAGTGAGCCGAGATTGCACCATTGTACTCCAGCCTTGGCAACAAAGTGAGACTGTCTCCAGAAAAAAGTGTGCCAGTGTTCCCATTTACTTTCTGTGGTGTTCCTTCCTATAAGGCTGTTCACGGCTGAGGTTTTCTTCCCTAGTATCCACTTTCTCCCTGTTCCTTAGGGTCAGAACCATGGCAGGAGGTATCACCAACAGCTCCTCTGTGCCTGAGTCTCTTCCCAAGTGTTCCCCACGAACTCTTCCATCTGAGAGTCCCAGGTACTTGTAAGACCCTCAGGACAGCCAGAGGGTAGGGGAATTGGGCAGCTTGTCAGAGTGACAGTGAGATGAAGATCAAGTCTCGCCCATCCCTAAGGTAGGAATCAAAACAGCCTTTGGAGCTGGGGTACCAGTTGAGCACACCATCCTTGTTTCACAAATGAGGATGAGACAGGCAATAAATAGAGGCTCAAGAGACTGTTGTGATTGAGTACAGGGGAATAGGAAAGTCTAGGGAAATGGGATTTAGCAGGCAACAAGAACAGGAAATTGGACATCACAATGTCTGGCGTGCCAGTGCCTGACCCAGTGAGCCGAAGAGTGGAGGCAGTTGTGACTGGAATGGAGGACACAGGGAGTCCTTAAGCTGGGGCCGTTTTGTGGAAGATCTCAATAACCGTGGTGGGGGAGTTCTAAATGATCTATGCATGGAGGGACCCTGAGGATTTTTGAGATTGAGATTTTTGAAGGCGTGATCTGATCTGAGGCTTTGGAATCACCATAAAAAGAATGCAGAGGTTGTCCTGTGTCATGGTTTTGAATGGTTACTCTGAGGAACTCCCTTAGGGGCTGCTCTTGTGGAGCTAGTGGAAGGATCTAGGAAAAGCCAAGAGGCTAGGATCTTGGGCCCCTGCTTATGCTAAATCAGGCAGCCCTACCCCTGTTTTTCTTATTGAGCTGCCAGGTAACATTTCTTCTTTTTCTTTGATAAAGAACATATAATGTAAAATTTACCATCTTAACCACTCTTAGTTGTACAGTTCAGTAAAGCATATTCATGCTGCTGTGAAACAGATCTCTAGAACTATTCTACTTACAAAACAAACTCTATACCCTTTGAATAACCACTCCCCATTCGACCCTTCCATCCCAAACCCCTGGTAAACCACCTTCCTATTTTATGTTTTTATGAATGTGACCAGCCAAGTAAGATGTATCTTGAAAAACAGTCCTAGAGCTGAGATGGTTTGGAAAGCCATTGATTGATCATCCTACTCATCTTTCTTCTGGCTTTGACAAAGAGAAGACTGAGGTCCTGGAAGCCAAAGTGGCCACCTCGTGATGAAGATGTCATGCACACAGATACTTAAACCAGGGTGCCAGGAATCAAATTCTGGTTCTGCTGCTATGTGTGTGTGACAGTCATCAAGCAGCTGATTTAACTTGGGGCCTCAGTTTTCTTATCTGTTAAAGGATGTGACAGTAACAACATCTCCCTGATAGGCTTGTTGTGAGGATTAAGCAAGGTAATGTAAATAAAGCGCTTGCAATCAGGCCTGGCACTTATATAAGTGTTTGCTGTTGTTAAGTGACTTCCTGGCACAGCACGGCTCCTTATGAAGAGAGCTGTTCCTATGGACCTATAACCAGTGCCTGTGCTGTGTGCTGTGTCTCCTGAGCGTCTTTTACCTAACACTGAATAGATGACTTTGACTTAACCTGCCTGCCTTCTACATAGCCCTGTTTCTCATCTGGGGGCATGCCACTGATGTCAAAGGATGCTCCATCGAGACCTTAATTTTCAAGGAGAAAGTGGTGCAGGACACATCACACAGCACAGGAGGAATGGCACATCCTGTGACATTAGCACATCCTGTGACATTAATCTGAAAAGTAGTTGTGGAACGCTTTAAGATGAGGAGGCGCAGTGGCTTAGGTGCTGAGGATACTGAATGAACAGACCAGGCAAAAGTCTGATTGTCATAGAGCCTGCATTCTAGCAGGGCAAAGCTTTGCAATGCAGACCTTTCAATAAATGAAATGCTTTTCTTGGACTCGCATGCCCCAGGAAGATGAAAAGTTTGCATAAAAATGCTCAGATTTGGAAATAGAACACTTTAGACTTATTGCTATAGTGCCTCCGAAAAGTGGTTTGCAAAAATTGATGCTAAAAATGATGCAGACATACTGGTGCTCTCAGGTTGAAACAATTTTTCAGGTACAAAGTTTCCAAATCGATTTATCTCAAGTTCTGATTCAAGGGTTGTGTGTATAGTACAGTTCGTCATCTTTAGAACTTGGTGAGGACAGTATCAGGCTTGTTTTACTTGTGCTTCAATCAGATGTCAGGAGGAATGTGGGATTCCACCTGCCGATGCCTCTCCAGGGCTTCCTCCTTTCCTCTTCAATATGAGCAGATGACATTCAGGTGTCCAGCAGCAGCAGCCGACACGGTGGTGTGGGGACTAGTTTTGTTGGGGAAGAAAATAGGAACTGCCGTTAGACTAGGATGAACTGAAGCTCACCTGTCACAGGGTGGGGACAGTCTAGTAAGGAAAGAAAGAAGAGATTTGCCACACAGGGCACTCAGCTGCTTGTGAGTCCCCTATGCCGTGTGCACTGCAGCCATTGCTATAAAGCACAGCACTTCCTTCCTTGGATCCTACAAATGCTTCATTTGTAGACACTTCCCAACACCATACTTCCAGGTGCCACTGCCTGTCAAGGCTGTTGGGTGATGTGCATCTCATGGACCATCAGGAGCTGCTGGTGGCCATTAAAGTCATTAGACTCATGGGAGCTGTGACTCAGTGACCCATGCAACCTGCCATTACCCCCACTTCTTTCTCACGGAGACTCCCCTATTTTGTTGAGGTAGGGGTGGAGATCCCTTGACCTTGTGGAATAAGGGCTCTTTTTCAGCCCTAGGGGATGGCTTAGGGAGGTCTAGGCCAGTTGTAATAATCCCATTTCCTTTTGCCAGCCTTTAGTGCAGCTCTAAGTAGCTACATGACACTGGCTGCTGAGTCCCTTGGCAGTTTCTGGGAAAGATTTTCGATTTCTTTTTCTTTTGCTTTTGTTTTCTTTTTTTTTTCTTTTCTTTTGTTTTTTTTTTTTTTTTTTTTTTTTTTTTAAGACAGGGTCTCTCTATCACCCAGGCTGGAGTGTAGTGGCTTGATCTTAGTTCACTGTGCAACCTGCATCTCCTGGGCTCAAAGAATCCTCCCACCTCAGCCTTCTGAGTAGTTGGGACTACATGTATGCACCACCATGCCAGGCTAATTTTTGTATTTTTAGTAGAGATGGGGTTTTTGACATGTTGCCCAGGCTGGTCTCAAATTCCTGACCTCCTCCTTGCCTTGGCCTCCCAAAGTGCTGGGATTACAGGTGTGAGTGACCATGTCCAACTGACTTTTATGTCTTTTTATCTGAGAAATTAAAAAGTTATTTTATGAGGAGAAAGCTTTTTGCCCATCCTTTTCTTCTAGTGTAGCACACTGTTACAAAGATACAATGCCTGGAGAAGTAGCAGCCAGTTTGCAACCCTGAGTTAACAAAAAAAAAAAAAAAAAAAGAAAATTGGACAGAAGCTAGTTGGATCCCTGAGATTGGTAGATTATCACTGCATCTGGGCTGCCTGCTCCCAGATTTCCTGTTACATGAGACAATTGGATGTCTTTGTCATGCCAGTTAGTCTCTCTGTCACTGGAGACTGAGAGGATTCTAAAACTCATAGAGCAATTTTAGTCCTTGTCTTTATTTTTTTGAGACAGGTTCCTACTGTCACCGAGGCAGCAGTGCAGTGGCACCATCATAGCTCACTGTAGCCTCAACCTCCTGGGCTCAAGTGATCCTCCTATCTCAGCTTCCCAAGTAGCTGGGACCATAGGCATGTGCCACCATGCCTGGCTATGCTTTACAATTTTTTTTTTTTTGGTGGAGAGAGGGTCTCACTATGTTGCCCAGGCTGGTTTCAAACTCCTGGCTGATCGTCCTGTCTCAGCCTCCTGAAGTGCTGGAATTACAGGCATGAGCCCCACTCCTGGCCAGTCTTTGTCTTTCAGGTGGGATGCTCACACAGCATATGGGTTTCCATAATGGTGGCTACTATGTAACCAAGAGACCATGTAGCCTAATGTCCCAAATTGCTATGATTTTTGACGTGGACTCATCAAGCTTTAGTTTTGGAGGGAAAAGAAACCATCAGAGAACATATAATCCTGGGTTTTCCAAGGGCGGGGTCTGTTGAATTACAGACCTAAAAGATACTTGCACCCAAAAGCATTCCATGGCCAAGTAGGTTTGAGAACACTTTCTACCACATCCCCTTCTCAGAAGAGACTAGGTTCTGTGTCTACAGTTTTGTCTATTCTTCCACTGCCCATGCTCAGGACCTCCTTCTTGCTTGTTTGGACCTGCGCTGTAGCCTTACTTCTGGCATTGCTGCATCCTTTTATTCCCTATCCTCTTTGACTACTAATCTCTCTCGTTGCCTTCATTCGCTCACAGCTGAGCACATGGTAGGTGCTACGCACCGTTCCAGTTCCTAGAGACATGACAACAAACAAAACAGGTGATATCCACCTTCATGGAGCTTACATTTCAGTCAAGAGAGGTACGCACAGCCAGATGCCATGGCTCATGACTGTAATCCCAGCACTTAGGGAGGCTGAGGTGGATGGATCTCCTGAGTCCAGGAATTTAAGACCAGCCTTGGCAACATGGCGAAACCCTATCTCTACAAAAAAATACAAAAATTAGCCAGGTGTGGTGGTGTATGCCTGTAGTCCCAGCTACTCAGGAGGCCAAGGCATGAGGATCACTTGGGCCTGAGAGGTGGAGGCTGTAGTAAGCCATGGTTGCACAACTGCAGTGCAGCCTGGGCAAGACCCTGTCTTAACAAAAAACAAAACAAAACAAAACCTATGTAATAAAGAACTATCAAGAAAAACATGTAGTATATTAGAGAATAAGAATTTGGAGAAAAATCAACCAGGGAAAGGAGAGGAGGAGGTTCAATTTGAAATACAATTGTCAGATAAGGCCTGCTGCAAAAGTGACATTTGGGTGGAGGCCTAAGGGGGTGAGAGTATCTGAGGAAAAGTGCCTCAGGGAGAGAGAGAACAGCATGTGTAGGGGTTCTGAGATGGGAGAGGGCCTGGTGTGTTTGAGGAAGGGTAAGGAGTGAGAATGACTGGAGTGAGAATCATTCTCAGAGTTGTGGGGGCCATGGTCAGCTGAGCTGTGGGGATCAGTCATGTGATGCTTTCTAGACCACTGCAGGGCTGTGGCTATGCCCTGAATGAGATGGGACCCCTTAGGGAAGTTTGGAGAGGGTGAGTGATGAAGCAGACCTGTATTTTAAAAGGCCCCATCTGCTTGCTGGAGATGGATAAGAATAGACTGGGGGTGGGGTGAGAAGGGAAGAGATCCATGAGTAGGTTGCTGCCATAATCGAGGTGAGAGGTGCTGGCTTGGACCACGGTAGAGGGGAGAAGTGAGAACCAACTGAATTTGAGCGTATTTTGAAAGTGCATCAGGGTGACATGACAAATTGTGTATAGTTATATGAGAAAGAGTAGAATCAGGATGACTCTAGGTTTTGGTTTTTAACCAGTTAGAAGGACAGAGTTGGCATTTCTTCAGATGGGGAAGAATGTGGGAAGAACAAGTTTGGGGCAGGGCATGGGAAGTGCTTAGTCTTGGACATGTTAAGTTTGAGATTTCTGTTAAATGTGCAAGGACAAATGTTAAGAATCAGTAGCATGTAGTCCGGGCACCGTGGCTCATGCCTGTAATCCCAGCACTTTGGGAGGCCGAGGCGGGCGGATCACGAGGTCAGGAGATCGAGACCATCCTGGCTAAAATGGTGAAACCCTGTCTCTACTGAAAATACAAAAAAAAAAAAAATTAGCTGGGCGTGGTGGCGGGTGCCTGTAGTTCCAGCTACTTCGAAGGCTGAGGCAGGAGAATGGTGTGAACCCGGGAGGCGGAGCTTGCAGTGGGCCGAGATCGTGCCACTGCCCTCCAGCATGGGTGACAGAACGAGACTCCGTTCCAAAAAAAAAAAAAAAATCAGTTGCATGTAATCTGTTGAAATGCATGTCCACAGTTCAGGAACAAGGTGCCTGCTGCAGAAAGGTACTTGGAAGTGGTCAGCACATATGTTGTACTTAATGCAGTGAGACTGGATGAGAACACCTAGGAGTGTAGGTGGAAAAGAGAAGAGGTGTAAGGTCTGAGTCTGGGGTGCTTCAACATTCACAGGTCGGAGACATGAGTAGGAGGCTGAGAAGGAGGTAAGAAGAGTCGAAAGTGCTGGAAGCTGAAGAAAAAGGGCTTTCCAGAAGGATGGAGCGATCGGCTGGGTTACAAGCTACTTATTGGTCAAGTGGCATGGGAACAAAGATGTGATCATTGGATTCCTCAAGTCAGGTCACTGAAGGGGTTGACAGGGTAGTTTTGGTGGGGGTTGGGGGCAACAGTCAGAATGGAGAAGAGAAGACAAGTTTTGGAAGGAATATTGGTATAGAGGGCAACAGAATGAGGAAAGAGCTGAAAGGAAATGCAGGGTCCAAGAAGGGGAGTCTTTTGTCAAAGCACAAAATTGTACCTGACAGCCGGGTGCGGTGGCTCACGCCTGTAATCCTGTCACTTTGGGAGGTGGAGGCAGATGGATCACTTGAGGTCAGGAGTTCGAGACCAGCCTGGCCAACATGGTGAATTCTCGTCTCTACTAAAAATACAAAAATTAGCTAGAAATCGCTTGAACCCAGGAGGCAGAGATTGCAGTGAGCCGGGATCATGCCACTGCACTCCAGCCTGTGCAACAGAGCGAGACTCCGTCTCAAAACAAAAAAACAAACAAACAAACAAAAGAAACAACTTTACCTGACAAAGTTAAACAGGCATGGAAGATTTTATTTAAGGCTGTTGTGCTAGGGAAGAGAGGTCTGAACTCAACTCTGCTGAAGCAGGGGGTGGTAAGAGTTTTTAAGGGCTGGGGTGAGTGAGTGACAGATAGTAGGCCATCTGTGTTTGCTAACTGGCTTTCCCCAAAGGAAAAGTAAACTCCTCCGATCTTTAGGACAGGAAGTAGTTCTAGGACTTGGATCAAGGTGCCCAATGAAGTTAGGTTCCTACCTTCCCACAGAAACTGCAAAATAGATGTGCTATCTCCTTTGATTTCATTTCTTTTTTCTTTCTTTTTGTTTTAATATTCTCCAATTTAAAACTTTTAATTTAAAAGTAAACTCTGTCAATGATGATTTCATTTCAAAGAGATGGTTCCTGGACCCTTGAGAAAGACATTTCCTGGATTGTAAAAGTCAGCAAGAGGCTTTAGAAAAGATTTGTGTAGGTTTATGTACACTTCAAAGGGGCAGAGAAAAAATTTACAGTTACAAATTTTCTTTAAAAACGGGCTGGGCACAGTGGCTCATGCCTGTAATCCCAGCACTTTGGGAGGCCGAGGTGGGTGGATCACCTAAGGTCAGCAGTTCGTGACCAGCCTGACCAACATGGCGAAACCCTGTCTCTACTAAAAATACAAAATTAGCTGGGCATGGTGGCACATACCTGTAATCCCAGCTACTCGGGAGGCTGACACAGGAGAATTGCTTGAACCCGGGAGGCGGAGGTTGCAGTGAGCCGAGACTACACCATTGCACTCCAGCCTGAGCAACAAGAGTGAAACTCCGTCACAGGAAAAAAAAAAAAAAAAAAAAAACTCTAAAAAATGTTTAGTAATTAGTTGTATCTGATCTGTTGTAATGCATGTCTACAGTTAGGAACTGTGAGGGACCAGAGTCAGGAAGAAGCTTGTGTGAAGTTTAGTTAAGCTGAGGGGAGGGTTAAGGCTATCTTGATTACTTATAAAACAGAGAGGCACCATCTTTATTTAAAATTTCTGATGTCTGGGATAATCATGACTCTTACCTAGCAGCCTTCTTTTGGCTGTGCCTTAACCATTGTCTGAAGTGTTGCCCCATCTTCTTTCAGCAGTTCCTTCCTCTTCAATTTCCTTCCAGTCTCCACTCCTCATCCCAGCACAACTTTCTTCTCATCTTCTCTGTGGGACTCTGCCTGACATTCACCTCCCATAGAATCAATGGCTGCCTCCTCTGTGGGCCTCTAGAGTCTATACTTCTTTTATGTCACTGTCTCAGTTTTTATGGGCTTCAGTTGATTGAGTTCCTCAAGGGCATAAGCGCGTCTTATTCATCTTCGTGGTTCTACCTGAAGAGTGATGTTGGGCTCCTGGTAATCCCGTGGGATAGGGTATCACGTATATAATCTTGGTAAATCAGAGGATCTGTCATTCTTTCTTCCTAAAGCATAGATCTGATCAACTGGGAAAAAGCATAGAGTATTTTCTTTTTAATATTTGGCAGGCTCTGCACTAGTGTTTATACTGAGTTAAAGGCCTTACAGCAGTTTCCACTGCCTAAGAAGTATGTGTGGCATAAATGGGAATAATTGCCCATGTTTCTGCTTAATGGCAAGAAGTTGATTCTGAGTATGTAAGCCCTACTAGGAATATATTTAATAATTCTGCCACTGTGTAATGCACTTGTTGAGCTCTCATATGACTATGAGGCCTCACCCGCCATATGGCTTCTGAGTAAAGCAGTTCATAAGTCATTCCTATTTTAGATTGTATGGAGATACTTATGGAGAGTCAGCACCAGTCAGCTTCTATTCCCAAACTGCATGAAATGAAGAGAATTACAGATTGACAAGTTGGTTTAATATCAACTCAAGAGAGGACTTCAACTACCGAGTGGCTGGATGGATTAAGTAATATAGTATTGCAGGCTTTAATGGGTTTTGGTTTATGCAGAAGGTTTCATGCGGTATGAGGCTTTAGGGTTCAACTTTGGAGCCAATAAAAAGAGCTGATACTTTTACCTGTAATTGTGCTGGGGGGCTCCCTCTGATTATAGCTTTAGACCTTTGAATGGGGTTGGAGAAGGGAAAAAAGACTTTAGAATTAGCAGAAGAAAATGAACATGTAGACAAAAACCAGTAAGTGGTCACAGAGCTGCCAAGAGTGAAGGCAGTAACGAGGCAGAATTAGTTCTTACTGACAACTTGAAATTGCCTGGAACATTATAAAAATCAATCAGTCTGTTAAAAGCAGACTCACAGTGACCACTGGATGGTGTGATGTTTGCAATTTGTCTGGACACAAATTTAGAGAAGCCAGCAGAGATTTAGCCTAATACATAGCTTTTGGCTGGCACAAAGCTTTTGAAGAGAAGTCTCAACATTAGCTTCAGCCAGGGTTATTTTTCTCCAGCAGTCTTAAAATTAGTAGAACTGAAATTAGTTGATTACTCATTTCTCCAACTCTAATAGTTATTGTCATTTTTCTGTCTTTACAGTGTACTATAAAAATACGTATTTTAATGTTCCTTTTTGGGTTGAATATTCCTTTGTCGATTATCTTTCTCTCCTATTGTAGCCCTCAAAATTTTGAATTTGAGTAAGTGAAAACACTAAACTACTGAATTCATTCTTTTAACAGAAGTGGTGGGCGCAGAACAACTTATAGAAGCTTGTAAAGGAGTATTTCTGCCTCTCTAGGAAGAGGCAGTTGCACAAACCCGCAATTACAACAGGACAGAATAGGTGCAGAGTGAAATATGTCTGATGATATTGGGGCAATAATCAAGTCTTTGCACAGCAGGAATTGTCTGGTTTGTTAACTGTATCCCCAGAGCCTGTCACATAGATGGAGCTTTGTCAAATGGTTTTAATAAAAAAGCTCCCAAGTAGGTGGATAGGTTGAACGGGATTTCTAGACAGGGAGAAAAGCAAGTGCAAAATCTCAAGGGTAAGAACAAGACTTCAGGTATCACATGATGACTGGGTTGGTAAGGGATGCAGGTGGTCAATGTGCCAGTTGAGATGGGTTCAGACTTTTAGGCCAAGGGCCTAAAGTCAAAGGGAGCCCTCTGAAGGTTGAGTGCGGGTCTCTGCACGCAGCAGGTACTCTCAAGTGTTTACCACCTGACCAAATGAACAAATGGAAGGACTTCAAGCCAGGGGGTACGCTGGTTATACTGACATCTTTGATTTCTCCTGCCATTATGGGAAATGGTCTGGAAAGGGGTCAGTCTTGGAATAGGGTTCTCAACTGGGAGTATTTTCCTTTCTGAGGGACATTTGGCAATGTCTGGAGATATTTTAGGTTGTTACAACTTGGGGGTTTTTACTGGCATCTAGTGTGTAGAAGCCAAGGATGCTGGTGAATGTCTCACAAAGCACAGGAGAGTCCCCTTTGCCCCATCAAAAAATTACTACAGTGAGAAAGACATTAGCAAGTACACAAGGTGGCAAGTATACTTAAACTACAACTGAAATGGACAGAGAAAAAAATGTAGTTTCTTCAATTTGCCTAGAGCTGATTGATATTCCTCAAGAGTCACCCCTTACTGATTAGAAGGAAAAAAGTTAATGATATTTAGTTTAATGCAGTTTAGAACTTCGTACGATCTAATAATTGTAAAAGGTCCCTTCAGAGAGTGATCTGTATTTTGGGAATAATGGTACAGGCTCTTTTATGGCAACACTCTTTCCCCCGACCTTGATCTTTTCCAAGTTAATGTCTGAGTTTATGGGTGGAGGCGGAGGGTGGCTCATGGAACCTCATATGACTTCATGGAGCCTGAAACGTTCTTTGAGAAGCCTGAAAACGTCATTTCTTTGAAGAGCTCGGGGGCCACTCAACTGCCATTCTATGTTTTTCAACCCAGAGTGACTCGGCAATATTAGTTTCAGGTTTACATAGTTGGGTTCTCTGTAAGATTTTGTTTGAGAAGAGGGTTGTTCTGCTAAACATACTTGAATCCACTGATCTGAAATGCCTTCAGGGCCGCCTACACTGGAACGTGAATTACAGGCTCAGATCAGTGTCCTGTGACACATAAGGCATTTTTATGGGTATCATGACATTTGTTTCTAGGTTTTGATGCTGACAATTGAGCTGCCCAAACCTTTTAGTCGTGTCCAATTTTGTCATAGATGTGAATAAAATCTATCATGATCAGTATGTTCCTTACAAATGTAGCAATTTCTCATTGAAAACTGCTCTCCTAAGGGAACATAATAGATTTCATGGCTCCTAGTGACAAGGGAAGGTACTAACTAGTCGTGTGGCTCAAAGTACACCATTCTAGTAACCACTACTTCCCTTTTAAGGTCTTGCAGCCTAAAAATTCCCTTTTAATCCTAATAAAAAGTAATGTTCACACTTGTTCTATGAACAAAGTTTCTTTAGTAATTCTGATGGTATTGCTTGAGTCTTTTCAGTCTAATAACTTTTCCGTCTTTTCCTGTTTCACCCATGAGGTTAGAGTATTATTAGATGCGAGAAGGGTAGAACGGGGCTGAAAAGGGTTTGTGATACAAAGCACTAATAATAATAATAATGCCAATTATTATGAGTATAATAACCACCAATACTTACTGAGTACTTATTATGATTTTGCCCTGAGCATTTCCCACTTATTCTAATCCCCATCACAACACTGTATGTGTTCAGACTGGAAACTGAGGCATTAAGAGGTTAAGCATCTACTAAAAGTCACATTTGGCTGGGCCTGATTCAAACACAGGTGATCTGGTTCCCAAGTCCAAGTTCTTAACCAGCGTGCCTCCTGAAGAATGTCGTTCTGTGCATCAGTGTTGGGTTTTCCAGGCTGTGGACTGATTTTTCTCTCTGCTTTAATGCTTTCTGCATTAGGATCATCCATCTGCCTGCATCAGAAAAGCAGCTCATGTCATCAGTGTACTCAAGCAAAGCTTTGGAACATTGAGATCCTTATAAAGCAAGCAAAGTATAGCCAGGCAGAGAGGTGTATTTTGTGGGGGGTTTTGTGAAACTTCCTCTAGTACAGAGTGTGTGGTGAGCTCCAGAATTCTTCCATTTCTGGTCATCACTGTCATGGACTGTCTACTCTGGATTTGTGTGGCTCAGGGATGTGGGTCCAGCGGGGCATTACACACTCATTTAGCAAATACAAAGTCTGTGATGGGCATAGCACCATACCTGCATTGTGGCAGTTAGACATAGGCCTACTTCTTTGTGAAGAACTTATAATAAATTTGAGAAGGAAAGAGGATGCACAGTTATTAAGCACTAGCTTTTTACTAGGTACTGTGCTAGGCATCTTATCTTGGCCCTCAATTGATTGTTCCAATACCTCTGGGAGGTTGGAATTATCCCCCATTTGATGGATGGAAAACTGAATTGCAGAGGGACCCAAGGAATTTGCTTAAAGTCACACAGTCAGCAAAGGACAAGGCCAGGGATCAAACCCTGGAGTAAATTTAAGAAAAAGAAAAAGTCAATTGTAATAAGATTTGTTTATTATGGTGGATCTCTCAGAATCCAAAGAAATGAAGGGCCAGTTAGTGCTGGAGAGCTGTGGTTTTCAAATCACTTTCCATGAAAAATTAGTTCCAAAGGATGTTCTTCAGAGAAAAACCAAATACATTGTTCTACAGTCAAATTAATGGTAGGAGACATATCCCATTTTCCTCTTAGTGATTCACAATGTTCATTAGCATCATGAGTCCCCCCTGCTGCAGAAATTCTGCAGGAGGAAAGTTTTTATACTTTAATTCATCCAGTGCTTCTGAATTTCTTGAGCAATGGCCATCAGTAGAACACTAGCCTGAGAAATTGTGTTTTGAAGGAACAAAGCCTTAGGAAAGGCAAGGTTATGGATAACCTGCCACTGAATAAAGTATCATTTCATTTGTGACTGGAGCCTCCTTGGGCTATCTTGGTCACTGAGGCAGAAGGGATCCAAGGCATGTAGTGTCAATGTCCCTCTGCTAGAAGTGATTCTATCTGTAAAGTCACATTTGCTGCCTTAAAGAGAAAAGCTCTAATTTTTTGTTACTTAATTCATAAATCATAAAATGCCTCTTGAAAGTATACAATTTAGTGGTTGTTTTAGTATATTCACAACGTTATACAACCATCGCACTAATTCCAGAGCATTTGCATTACCCCCAAAAGAAACCCCATACCTATCAGCAGGCTTCATTCTACTGCATGGCAACCACGAATCTACTTTCTGTCTCTGAATTTTCCTCTTCTAGACATCTCATATAAACAGAGTCACACAATATGTGACTTTTAAAATGTCTAGCTTCTTTCACTTAGTGTAATGTTTTCAGGGTTTATCTATGTGGTAGTACGCATGAGTACTTCATTCCTTTTTATGGCTGAATAATGTTCCATTGTATGTGTATACCATGTGGCAATTGCAGTTTTGGAAAGCAAAGTTGTATTAAGAAAGGACCAGTCTTATCCCTGACTGGAAAAGCATGTGAAGTGGATGACTGCTGTTGTTGTGTGCCCTCTGTCTCACTTGAAGCCCCTGTGGTTTTCACGGAATAACTTGATTCTCTCGAAGAGCAGGTGAGTCTGGCCTGGCCTGGCCCATCCAAGATTTGGTTCCAGTTCAGGCATATGACCCAAGCTAGAGGGTTGTTGGATTCATCAGAAAAGAGGCCTGTTCCCTGGCTGGGGTCACTGCAGTGCTAGTGTGCTAAGCTTTTGCCACCACTTTCAGAGAAGCTGCCTAAGAAAAGGCTTAACATGAAGGAATGCAGAGGTATTTGCAAACCTACCTAAAACAGTTTGATCAAGTAACACCCAGGAGTGTTTTTGATTAGTAATTGTTGCCACTGAAAGGTTTAAGGTGGATAAGGTTAACTGTGCTAACGTTGCTCCTGGATTATAACAAGAGCAAGTCTCAAACAAATTCTATGATACAGACAGATAGACAATAAATATTTTATTTCAAGCAAGAGCCAGTTAAATTTGTTTTATTAACTTTATGAATTTCAAAATCTGTTCTTTTAGGTCTGCAATAGAGTCTGATTTCACTTTTTTGATTTTTGCTGACAAATTAAACTTCCATCTTCATTCTTTTCCTCCCTCCCTACATGTGAGCAAGGTGATGAGAAGGCCTGGGTGCTCCCTGCTTTGTCAGGGAGGGAGATTCAAATCACATTAGCCTCTTTGTGTGAACTCTCTCCCTGGCAGCACTCGCTAATCACAATAAAAACCCACGCTAGTCTCCTTTTTTGGTGATGATTAATTTTATATCAACTAGATTGGGCCAAGGAATGTCCAGGTGTCCAGTAAAACATTTGTGAGTGTGTTTGTGAGGGTGTTCCTGGGAGAGATTATCAATTGAAACAATAGGGGAATAAATAAAATATATTCTCATCAATGTAAGTGGGCATTATCTAATCCCTTAAGAGCCTAAATAGAAAAAAAAGGCAACTGAAGGGTGAATTCTCTTCTTGGTCTGGGACATCTATCTTCCCTTGATCTCAGATGTGGGCTACTGGTTCTCAGGCCTCTGACCTCAGAGACTGGGAGCTACACCATTGGCTCCTCTGATTCTCAGGCCTTTGGACTTGGACTGCATTGCACCACTAGCTTTGCTGGCTCTCCAGCTTGTTGAAGGCATATCCTGAGACTTCTTGGCTTTTATAATCATGTGAACCAATTCCCATGATAAATCTCCTCTCTCATCTCTATATATCCTATTGGTTCTATTTTTCTGGAGATCCCTGACTAATATAGACTTTGGTATTGACAGTGGTTCTAGACAAATATAATTTTAAATTGTCTCTCTAACATGATTCAATTTAAAGATGCTAGTGACTATTTTCAGAAATAAAAAGAGCACTGATAGTCCATGGCATGAACTGTTTATAGACACATGCAAAACACCTACATTGGGTACTCCTAATCAACCTCTTATAAGAAGCAAGGAGCTAAGTAACTCTGTATATGATACTCTTGAACATTTTTGGAAAACTAAGGAATATAATGACATTGATTGTTTTCTCCTAACATTACTGGGCAAAGTGGTGAAAGAGAAGGATAAGCTTAGGGATTTGAATTTTTAGCACAAGTGCCACATTAATGACCTAAGGTCTGAGGGGAAGCCTTGTTTCCTGGAGCTGCAGGGCTGAAATTGCCACAAACCAAATGTAGGCCCTTATCCTGTGACTGTCTGAATTATAGTGCAAGTTGAACTCCCAGCTTAGCAGGTTGACTACTGTTAAAGCGAGGTCATTGATTGGGAAAGAATGGGCTTCTATAAGTTGGGATGGGGAAATGTGGGAAGACTCTGATGAAGCTGGGGGACATTGAGCCCCTCAATTCTGATGAGTCTTTTTTTGCCAGTGACAGTAGCCTCCTGCCTGCAGGAATTAACACAGCATTACCTGAGGAAATAGTAATAATGGCTTCCTCTCAGACAGTTGTCATGCAAGAGGGTGCTAGTTCTCTTCAGGACTTTCCCCGCTGGCCCCGTTGGCTTTAGATCTTTAACTAGACTCAAGTTCCAGTAGTCAGCTAAAGATAAGGTACAAAGTATGACCCATGAGGAGGTGTACTATACTCCGAAATAACTAGGTTTTCTAATATATATAAGCATAAATAATTTCTAATTTATGGCATGTGTGAAAATGAATATTAAGTGCATGGGATATGGTGGAAGGAACATAAAGTTGGATCAGGCTGAATTTATTGATGTGGGCCCACTAAGCAGAGACTCTGAATTTAATGTTAGAGCTTGGGGAGTTAGAAAGTGCTCTAACAGTTTGTTTGGCTGAAACATGGATCAAAAATTGGCCCACTGTGAGCTAACTGGATAATGTTCAATCTCCCTTGGTTTAATGTAGAGGAGGGGATTAAAAGGCTTGGGGGGATTAAAATGTTAGAGTAGATTTGTCATTTAAGACCTACCCACACTGGGAGGGTCCAGAAGATATAACTTTCACTGATACTTTGAGAAATTAACTTGTGAGGGGAGCCCAAGCATCACTGAAGAGCTCTGTGATCACTTTCTGTAGGCCAGATTTTATGGGGGGAACTACAGTCACTCATTTGGAAAGCTTAATACAGTGGGAGTGATTGGATCTGGTGTGCCAGGGGCCAGCTGGTGACACACAATCACCAAATGCAAAGTAGGCATAGTTACCAAAATGGACAGCAGAGTCAAAGCAGCAATCAGAATAATCCAATGTACACACATCTATGGCATGGCTAGTTAATAATCATGGTGTTCTTAGAAGTGAAATAGATAGGAAGCCTATTACATTTTTGATCTCTATAAGCAGAAAAATTTCAGGTCACATGAACAAAAGTCTAACTTGAATAATTAAAACAGTCATGGTCCTTCAATAAATTCTTAGACTTGAACCAGTTTATAGACCCAGAACCCCTTGAGTGAAGGAGAGATTGTGTTGACTTGAGGAAGGACCCTGACACACTATTGAAAACTCATACTGTTAATCTCTCTCCCAGCCTTCCCCGGAAGGACTTGTGGCCTTTTACCTTGGTAACTATGCACTGGGGAAAAAAACATTAGAACTTTTGGGGAATAGTGGCCACAGTCTCTGAAATGACACTGATTCTAGGAGACCCAAAACATTACTGTAGTCCTTTCATCATATGAAGACATGGTGAGCAGGCATTGTCTATGAACCAAAAAGCTGGTCCTTATCAGATACTAAGTCTGCTAGTGCCTTGATCTTGGACTTCCCAGCCTCTAGAACTGTGAGGAATAAATATGTTGTTTATAAACCTACCTGTTTATGGTAGTTTTTGTCATAGCCTGAACAGGCCAAGATATTATCTTTTCAAGCAGGTTCAAACAAGCTTGAGAGGCCTGCCCTACTCTCCCTAGGGAACTCAATTATGGGTAGGTAGGGATGTGTGCTTGACAGCATCATCAGTCTCCATATCTGAACCAAACTTTGGGTGTGGGTTTGTCCTGTGTCTGCAGAGTGGCCACATCAGTGTCTCTGCATGAAAGATTCACTCGAGATAGAGATGATGGTATCCCAGAGGCAATTTCTTTTACCTTAAGGTTAGCATGATGCAACCAGAAATCTTCCAAACACGTGACTTGACACGTGACTGGTTAAAGATAAAGCACTGGAGACCAGCATAGGGGCAAAAGCTGTAGGTCTTGAGGAAATGGTTATACACACTTCTTGCAAGAGGGAAGAGTCTCTCAAAACTACTTTGGCCAACCCACATATCTTGAATAGCTTTAATTTTACCATTGAGAAACCATTCCTAGCACCCATCATGCTACTTAACCAGCTAGCATTTTCTAATCATTATGTTAATTGGCAAAGCCTTAGGTGTTGATGGAGATGTGGATAATAGAAGTATATAGAGTTATTGCCAGGGCTGGGCACAGTGGCTCACGCCTGTAATCCCAACACTTTGGGAGGCCAAGGAGGGCAGATTGCCTGAGCTCAGGAGTTTGTGACCAGCCTGGGCAACACAGTGAAACCGTTTCTACTAAAATACAAAAATTAGCTGGGTGTAGCAGCATGCACCTGTAGTCCCTGCTACTTGGGAGGCTGAGGCAGGAGAATTGCTCGAACCTGGAAGGCAGAGGTTGCAGTGAGCTGAGATCATGCCACTGCACTTCAGCCTGGGCGACA
Source organism: Papio anubis (assembly GCF_008728515.1). NCBI lineage: Eukaryota > Metazoa > Chordata > Mammalia > Primates > Cercopithecidae > Papio > Papio anubis. Next base: position 19,073,191 of record NC_044988.1, on the reverse strand, counting down.
GAGTGAGACTCCATCTCAAAAAAAAAAAAAAAAGTTAATGCCTCTGGCAGGTTCCCTTTCTTATATCAGTGTCTATTTGAGCTACAACTTCTTTCTAGAATTGAAGGAATCAACATATGCATAATATTATGCTTAAACACTTGAAAATTAAAGATCTTATAACACCTGCCTTCTGTAAAGAACCTGGATCCAGCTATACCTGATGCTAGACCTTTATGTGAACTTTTCAGTTATACAATTCAATCAATTTCTTTTGTTTTCACTTATGCTAGTATAAGTTGGGTTCCTGTCAGTTAAGTCCTAAAGTATTTCTGAATAAAACAGAGTACCAGAAATGTAGAGCAGCTGCTCAGCAAGCCTATACTTGTCCCTCCTACTCTGTTCAATTAAATGATCTGATATTTGTATAATTTAATGTATCTTAAGGAAGACAGTAAAACTTCCTTCAGTATCCTAATTTAAGTCTAGTCCTTGCAGCCAGAAGATGCAAATCACATCTGCAATTTAAGTATTGTTTTAAATTTCTAAGCTACCTCAGTGAAATCATCTTTCAGCTTTATTTCCCCCAAGCTAACCTTCATGGGTGGGCACTTTCTCGAACAGTCTTCCTAGAAGGTTTAAGCATTGGGACACAAATGGAAAGCTTTGCTCAGCTTTAGACCACATGCTAGCAGCACAGTGGGTACTAGGATCTTTGAAAATGAAAATCATCACAAAAGAATGATACTTGTTTGTTTTATGCAAATCAGCATTTCCAGAGGACTCCAACATTTTAAAATCCAACCCAGGTTAAAAGCAACCAAAATGCTTTGCCTGATAAATCTCTACCACTGCTCCAGGATGAAAACATGGTATTTTCCATTGACTTTCTGCCTTTTTTTGCCTCTTTAGGCTATTCAGACAGTGTTTATGGAGAGGAAGAAGAGCAGGAGTAGTTTGAAAGCCTCTAGAGAAGGGAGTGTGTAGGCCCACTGGAATTTGCAGATGACCATTTCCCCAGTCGCCCCCTTCAGATGCCTAAATGCAAGGCACTGCGTTCTGCACAGATGAGGAGATGGAGCCTGAGACAGATGTGCATCCGTGGACTTTACACTCTAGTGAGAAGATGAACAATAAGTGAGAAAAGAAATACGTGAATAGAATGACTTTTAAAATGAGTAATAAGTGCTACAAAGCACACTTAGTGTTGTGTGTTGCAGGACAGGCAGGGGAAGACGACTGCTAGACCTGGTGGGAGTAACGGGGTTGACAGATTTTAGGGAATGGGGAGTAGTGTTTCTACTGAGATCCACCAGGTGGGGCCTCTAGATGCATAACTAAGGGGGCGAGGTATCCATTTGCTTGTGCACTTGAATTGTTTTTCTAACAAGCAGCCCAAGTTCTACTTTGAGTATATTAGATATGAGAATTTTTATGTAATTGTTCATTTAACATGGGATTGGGGGATGGGAGTCACAAGGCATGGAAAGACCATTTTTCAAACCTTGTATTGTGTACTAAGCACTCAGACCTCTCTTGTCTCCTCCCTCCCCCTAGTGCAGGGTGGAATTTTTATCTGAAATTTCCTTATCTGCCTTAAACTAGACCCCCTTGAAAGAACACAATTGCCTTCCATTCCCTCCCTGAAATTTCATTATCCATCTCAGGTAGAACTGAGGAATGGAGCCACACCTGGACAGACTTTGTCACAAGACATTGTCTGCTTCTCGGTTCATTTGAATTCCAAAGAGAATCATTTGTAAGATATGTGCCTCCTGGGTCTATTCATTCGCCCTAAAAATGTGCTTCTCTAAAATTGCCTATAGGTGCCTACTTCCCTCTCCCCTATGAAGAGGGTATTTAAGCCTGCATCTGGCCCTTCTTAGGGTCTCTCTTTTTTGGTGTGTGTGTGACAGTCTCACTCTGTTGCCCAGGCTGGAGAGCAGTGGCACAATCTCAGCTCACTGCAACCTCCACCTCCCAGGTTCAAGCAATTCTCCTGTCTCAGCCTCCTGAGTAGCTGGGACTACAGGTGCATACCACCATGCCCAGCTAATTTTTGTATTTTTGGTAGAGATGGGGTTTCACCATGTTGGCCAGGCTGGTCTCAAATTCCTGACCTCATGTGATCTGGCTACCTCAGCCTTCCAAAGTGCTGGAATTATAGGCATGAGCCACTGTGCCTGGCCAGGGTCTCATATTTTGTATGGCTACCATGCTTATGCACATAATACATTTGTATGCCTTTTCTCCTGTTAACTTGTTTGTTGTCAGTTCACTCCAGCAAAACTTCAGAGAAAGTGGAAGGGAAGATTTTCTGCCCTGACAGCAACATAGGTAAGAATGAATAAAGCTGGAACCTGCCCTCAACTGGGTCAGAAGTTTGTTGGTGGAGAAGTGGGAGACCAAAACATGCCTGCCCAAAATATAAAGGATTATTGAGTTGAAGTTAATTAAACAGATGCAGGAGAACTCTCTGTCCTTCCTCTATTTGCATAGAAACAGGACATAAATTTACAAAGACCAAAGGTATCCTGCCCACCCCCCCACCAGGGAGAACAAATGTTAACCACTGAGGACACCTTTTAGACCCTCCATTGGCCTGGAGATGATACCAGAGAAACGTGTAATAGCAAGCTTTACTAACTAGCTGTTATTTGCCAGTTATTTGCCTTTCCCCATGCTGCTGCCCAGAGACACTCAAAGCACTGTTAATGGAAAAGCCAAATTTTGTAGTATATTTTAAAGAAGTTTTTTGAGCTCCAATATGAGTGATCACAGACTGGAGAAAACACAAACCCAAGAAGCCTTAAGTAAGTGGTCCTGAGGTGGGTAGATCAGTTTGGTTTTACACAATGTAGGTAGGCAGGAGTTACAGGCAAAGACACAAATCAATACATGCAAGGTACACACTTTTTCAGCCTGAAAAGGTGGGAATCTCAAAGTGGGGGCTTGCAAGTCATAGGTGGGTTTTAGGGATTTAGTTGACAATTGGTTAAGAGAGTTGAGCTATCAGTAGAAAGAATTCTTGAATTAAGATAAAGGGGTTGTGGAGGCCAAGGTTCTTGTTATGTAGATGAAGCCTCCTAGGTAGCAGCTCTCAGGGAGAATAGTTTGTAAATGTCTCTTTTCAGACCTTTAAAGGCATCAGACTCTTAATCTCTCCTAGATCCAAGAAAGGCCAAGAAAGGCCTAGAAGAAAAGGCCTGGCTGCAATAATGGAGATTCTCTCCAGGTGCAAATTTTCCCCACAGAAGATGGCTTTGTAGGGCCATTTCAAAATACGTCAGAGAAATATATTTTGAGGTAAAAAATTATTTCCTTCAGAGTCTGCTGTCATGTGACAGATCTGTCATACTATATCAGAGTCAGGTTAGAAAGTAAGCCACATGTCAGGTTACAGAAGGCCTTTGAATGAGATTTTATGGTTTGTGGGGTGTGACTTCACACCTTGCCTTGCGTGGCCTTAGGTCTTGTTTGTAATTTGGTATCTTATTACTACAGAGTCTGTTTTGTCAGTCTTATGATCTCTATTTTAACATTTGCGAAAGAGAAATATCTTGGTCCCCTCCATGCTGGGAACTGCTCAGGGCAAACCTGCCACCCATTCTATTCAAAGTCATCCCTCTGCTCACTGAGATAGATGCATATTGCCTCCTTTGGAAAGGCTAATCACACTCAAAAGAATGCAACCATTTGTCCCTCACCTATCTTTGACCTGGAAGCCCCATCCCTGCTTTGAGTCTTCTGCCTTTGCTTCAAGTTGTCCCGCCTTTCCAGACCGAACCAATATACTTCTTACACTATATTGATTGATGTCTCATGCCTCCCTAAAATGTATAAAATTAAGTTGTGCCCTGACCACCTTGAGTACACGTCCTCAGGACTTCCTGAGGCTGTGTCACAGGTGTGTATCCTCAACCTGGGCAAAATAAACTTTCTCAATTAACTGAGACCTGGCTCAGATTTTCAGGGCTCACACATTCATGCTGGTCATTTGTGCCTAAACTCCAAAAGGGATGGGATATCACAAAGCATGTCCTATTTCCCTTCCCGACATGGCCAGAAATTCAGTTTTCCAGGTTTCTCTGGGGTCTTCTTGGTCAAGAGGTGATCTGTTTGGTTGTTTGGAAGTGCTTATGATTTTATTTTTGGTTTATAGTACTTTTCCTTTGTCTTGTTACTTCTCTAAAAAGAAGTGTTGAAGTGATAAAAGTTGGAATTCGAAGCCACCTCTTTGAGAACTACTCATTCTCTGGGTGTCTCCCATGTATATGTTAATAAATTTATGTTTGTTTTTCTCTTGTTAATCTGTCTTTTGATACAGAGATTCATTCTCACTACAAACCTGTGGGTGTTGTTATTACTCTCCTACAATTTTTAAGCAGAGAAGAGTCACACAGGGTTGCACTTGGAGCACTCAGATTTGTGGCTGACTCTTTCTTGCTTCTAGCCTCATGGGCTCTCTGTTTTTGCTCACTTTTGGGCATAGGCCAAGCTAGCCATGGAGAAGATTTAGTTTATAGTTTAACTTGACAGCAAGCATAATAGTCCCTCCCTAAAACTAACTCCCTCCTTGCTCAGAGACCAAAAACTAATGAGAAGCCCTGAGATTAGGATTATGACAGTGTCCTGGATTCTGCTAAAATGTAGACATAGTTTCTATAATCCCTTACTGCTCAGGAGTCATGTGGTCAGAGTCACAAGATTTGTGACTTCCCCAGTTGCTCCTAAAGATAACATCAGTATTGTAGAATCTAAGATTGGTCTTTCATGATGCTTTTCAGCCTGAGCCCACCTGGACTCATGACCCATGGCTCAACTAGTCCTGTGGCCCCCGCCCAAATGTGGACTCACTGCACAAGGATTGTTTGCTACATCCCTATGATTGCATCCCCAACTAATCAACAGCACCCATTCTCTAGTCCCCTGTCCACTAAACTATCCTCAAAAAACCCTAACCTCTGAGCCTTTGGGGAGCCTTTGGGGAGATTTAAGTCATAACTCCATCTTCTATGTGGCCGCCCTCACGTTAATTAAACTCTTCCTTTACTGCAATACCACAGTCTCAATGAACTGGTTTGGTCTGTGCAGCAGACAAAAAGCAGGGTCAGCAGAAAGGAGTGTTACTTCTCATGAGTTTGACTTTCTTCAGGCCCCTCAGGAAGAAACTTAGAACAATGAACTGTGGTCAGAGCACAACCCCCAGTTCCCACTTATCTGAGGTCTATGTGCTGGTGGATATGTTTGGGTGGGGTCCGAGTTTCTGAAAAATAACTCAGACATATGTTAAGATGTTATTTTTAGTTTCTGTAGGGGAATCAAACATCTCCTTACTCTTAATTCCTTGGCTATTGTTTCAGTCTACTATTACCTTCTTGTTTATCAAATTGCTTACTTACTTCTCAGGGCTAGCTAGGTGCCTGAAATTTCCCTTGAAGGAACTCAAGACTTCCCTATATTTCCATGTTTGGGGGGTTAGGTAGCAGGCCCTTAAGATGGGCTCCTTGCTCCGTCTCAAATCCAAGAAACCAGTCCCATAGCAATTGAGATCTTGTTCCAGATGAAACAGGACCTGAGACTGAGTTAGGTCATCTTGTAACTGGATTTATTCAGGCTCTGGAAGGGCCTTAGTAGGAAGAAACTGTTTGAAGGTTTAAAGAAAAACAGTATGGCCAGGCTTGGAAGTCTGGGAAGGGGCACCCCGTGTCCTATATATGTGTGAGTTGACTTTACTGAACCTGACCAGATAAACCTTTTCATGAGTTTCCTCCCCCGGTGGTAATTACACATTTCCATGAGCTGGCCTGCTCGCTCTCACTGTGCAAGCATTTTCAAGGTCAGGGGTGAGGCCTACATTCAAGGAGCACTGACCCAGCTTGGAGCTAATTGGCCTGAAATGGTAGTTAGTGGGATTAGCGGGGAAGGGAGGGCAGGCTGGCTTCAATTATTAGCACATCATCACCTCTCCTCTCTACACTTGGTTTCTTGCTCATGAATATATGTAGACTTTCTAAAAGTGTTGGAGAACTTTTGATGGGAGGAGCAAAAACAGTGCTATTGATTGTTAGCCATTTGGATGATGCTATTTTTAGCAAGCAGGGAGAGCAGATTTGAGATTGCATGTCACCAGAGACCAAGTCTGCATGTCTCCTTAACCTCATTTGAGAACAGCGGTTTCGAAACTACTTTAGAAACAGAACTTTTTTATTCCTTGTAACTGTTTCACATACTGAGCTTTTGTGTGAAAAACAGCGTTCTTGCTGTTTGGCGTTGGGAGGGTCATGATCACGATCCACTTCTACATGGCGTCCCCTCTCTACCCATAAGTACTGTGTGGAACCATAGAGCACTGTTCTTGAGAAACCATTTGGAAACCAGTGTTTTGGTATTAAAAAAGATACAGCAACTTATGTCCCATACAGATGGCAACTGTTAGCAAATCATGTACTCCTGAAAGCTATCTGTGTTGTCTTCATATCCTAATCAAGTAAAATTGAAAAAAACAGATAAAATACAAAGCAATAGACCACTGTGCAAATGCTTAACAACTTGGATTTTAAAATATACATAAGCTATAAATTGAGTGTGTTAAATCATGAGGAAGCAGAAGTTCTTTGGAAGATGATTGGGATGTCTCCGCAGCGGGTATAATTCATGGCTTCCTGTAGGGGAGAGGCTGGTAGCTTAAGCTTTGGCTCTGCCTGCCTTGCTTTCTTTTACAATTATCTTGGTGGAAGCAAAGCAGCCACAAATGAACTCCAGGTAAGCTGACGAGTACTCCAGCGGCCTTTCAGGGTGAGTCAGTCTGCGTCTTCAAGGCAGCAATTTGGAGGCTGTAATGGGAAATCTGTTTGCTTCTTCCCACTACCCAGCCCTGAGCCTCCCCTCAAAGATGGAGAATTAGTTAAAAAAACAAATGAAAGAAATTCCCTTAAGAACCTTCCTGGGGAACAACAAAAACATCCATTGTAAACAGCAGGTTTGTCTTCTGACAGGTTTTGTTTGCAAATGATAACAATTACAGGTAATTTTTCATTTCAATTGGAGGAGCAGGTATTAAAAGAGAGGGTGGGGGGAGAGAAAGAATGAGAGCAGTGAGATCTCCCAAGTGCCTTATTCACTCCCAGGTCTACAACCTAACACGAGTGTGGAGGGCTAGGTAGCGGCTCCTCATTCCATTAAGTGAGATCTAATTGTGGCTGCTCTGTCTGTTGGCAGATGCAGTTTCTACATAACAACAGCCCAGAGACAGAGCTGCGTGATTAATGCCTCCAGCTGTCATATGCCCCATTATCTGTGCATTTGCATAACTTAATGGTTTAGGACAGGGGAGAGAGAATGCTTAATTTAATGTTTAGCAGGCCCTTGATAGCTGAATAATTTAAGACACTGTCAAGGGGGGTCAGTCCTATAGCGATTCAGCAAGACAGCTATGATTTCTGCATATCGTTAAAATTCTTACTTAGGAGAATTTTTTTTTTTTTTTTTTTTTTTTTAAAGGAAAAAGAAAAGAACAACAATGCCTGAAAGCAAGCACTGATTTTTCTCCATTTAACCATTTCCTCCCAGAGGCAAATGGAAATTTGCTTTTGAGGGCAGTTAGATGTCTGAAGATATCTGGGAACAAAAGTTTAAGCCCAGCCCTTTCTTTCTCTTTCCTCCCCTCTGGATCCCAGGAACCTCTTCCCTCCCATTCTGATTTTGTCTTCTTATTCTCTCTGTCCTCTCAACCATCTCACTCTTGATGCCATTTTATGACCCATTTACAATCCTCTCCTCACTCTACCTCCAACCTCTCATTTAGCTGAAAGGCAGTTGGGGGAGGGACAGTGCAGGGGGTGGAGCATAATTTGCTTAAAATCAACTAACAACCTAACCTGCTTTCAATAGGAAACACTGTCAGTTTCATTAGTTGCTAATGAATATTATTAAACTAATCTGTCATTTGTTTTCTAATTATGTGTCACCAGGCATCACAGTGGCAGCTGAGGTAACTGCTGGTGAGTCATTTCCCCACTTGCATCCCTTTTTTGAAATTCAGAATAACAGCCAGGAATGATTAGCAATAATTTGATCCTGAGTAAATCTCCCCCACCCCATCCCAGCCTTTCAGTAATAATTTTTCTCCCACACATTAATAACAACCAAGATCTTTATCACCACCTGCTTTGATAGTCCACCCCCATGGCGAGACCCTGGCCCCTGTGAAACTTGGGAAAGCCTCATTTCTGGAGTCTCCAGCTCAACCCAGAACACAACTTCCCATCATTTTCCATCACAATTCTGTGAGTCTGGAATTCGGGCTGGGCTCCACTGCTCCACGTTGCAGGGACTGGGTTGCTCAGTAGTGCTCATCTGGTCTGGAGGGTCCAGGTTGGTTTTGCTCACATGCCCAGTGCCTCTATGGACTGGCTGGACTTCATGGCTCCGTGGGGGCTCCTCTTCCCCTCTGTATTCTTTCTGGCAGCGTAGGTGACCTTCTAACATGACTGCTCAGGCTTCAAGAGTGGATTTTCCAAAGACCAAGAGTAGAAGCTGCCAGTGTCTGAAGACCTGACCTAAAAGCTCCCATGGCATCATTTCTTTTCCACCATACTCTATAAAACAATGCAGTCAGAGTCCACCCAGGCTCAAGAGGTGGAGCAGATGCTTGCAATTGGGAGGTGTCAGAGCCTGTGGCCATTTGTAGTCAACTTCTGTGTCACCAAATGATCCATCACCAGTTCCCTGTCATAGTCCTCTGGACTTCTCTTTTCCCACCCCCACCTGATTCAGTCGGTTGGTTTCTCACCAACAATCTGAGTTCCCCACTACTTGGACCTTCTGCCACAATTCTCCTGCAAAACCCCAAACATGAGCAATCTCTGCCTCTCCTTTCATCTTTATTTGAACTGCTGAGTGCAGCCCAGAAAAATTACACATCCCCAGAGTGGCCCCACTACAAATGAGTTCAGATCTCAACCGCATCCTCAAAGCTACCTGGTCAGCTTTCTCTGTGTTTGAGTTCTCTCCAATTTCCGGTGACAGTTATTAGACATATTTATTATCTTCTAGAGTGCCCAACCTAGCTTTTCCCATCAAAGGACTTTATTTGATCTAATTCTTAGCAGATGGCCTTGTCTTCTACTTCTCAGAGGCATGAACATCTTCTGTAATGTGCACACACCTATTTCAAACTCCTCTTTGTGTACAGATGTCTTTATCTCTTTTTCGATAAGTCCCTTCCACCAACTACGTCCCTCATTTCCACTAACTTTTCCTGGACGACTTACTACTATTAATCACTCCTTTTCTGGGTCCATTCTCTTAGCTGATAAACATGCTCGATCTTGTCATTGAAATAATAACAGTGCTATGATTCTTGGAAGAGTTGTCTGCTTGACTCCCCTGCTTGTTGCAATCAGATTCTTGGACCTTCCTGACATTGCCTTGGCAAAGGTTATCAGAAGCTCCTGATCACTCTATCAAAGGGCCAGTATTCAGCTCTTACCTTGCTTGGTTTCTTTGTACCATTGACTATTCCTTCCCTCTCAAATGGTCTCCTCTTTCTCTCTTTAGCTGCTGTTCTATCATCTCCTATGTCTTAGTCCATTTGCACTGCCATGCAAAATACCATAAACTGGGTAGCTTATAAGTAACTGAAATTTATTTCTTACCGCTCTGGAGGCTGAGAAGTCTAAGATTAAGGCACTAGCACTCTGGTGAGGGCCAGGTCATAGATGTTCTCTTCTTAATTCATCCTCATATGGTGGAAAGGGCAAACAAAACTCCCTCAAGCCTCTTTTTACTCTACCCTTATGACGCTATCACCTCCCGTAGGCTTTACTATTTAACATCACCTTGGGGGTTAGGTTTCAGCATATGAATTTTAGGGAAACACAAACATTCTGATCACATCTTATTTTTTTTTATCTCTTTGAGATGGAGCAGGGATCCATCCCTCTTAGGGGCTTGCCAGACTTCCCAAGCATGGAAGTAAAGGAAAACCTTGAGTTCCTTCGAGGAAAATTCCAGTTACCTAGCAAGCCCTGAGAAGAAAATGAGCAACCTGAGAAGCAAGAAGTTTTTCAGAAACCCAGACCCCACCAAATGAATCCACTGGCACATAGACCTCAGATAAGGGAAAACTAAGGGATGACCTGACCTCTGGTCACCATTCTTTGTTCTAAATTTCTTTCTGAGGGGCCTGGGAAAGTCATGCCCACAGTCCAGACAATAATATAGTTTTTTTTCTGCCAACCCCACATTTTAGACAAAGCTTCACTTCCTTAACCAATTACAAATCAGTGAGTCTTTAAATCCACCTATCACCCGTACGTCCCTGCTTCACGATAGCCTGCTGTGCTAGGCCAAACCAATGTGTAACCTTCATATGTTGATTTATGATTTTGTCTGTAACTTCTGCTTTCCTGAAATTTATTCCTGCCTTTAGACTATTATCTGGTCTAAAATGTCAATAGTGCTGAGTTTGATAAACTCTGCTTTAGATCAGTTTTGATACTACTATTCTTTTGTACTTACCTCTTACATATCTTCCACATGGCACTTTATTTGAACCCTGCACTTCCCTATTTAGACTATGTGAACTAAAGGACAGAATTTTGTTTTATTTTTTGTAAGCCATCACTGAAGTTGGGTCTTAAGCATGAGCTGCCCACTGCTTGCTTGGTGCCTTGTAAATTCTCCGTTTTCTCTCTGCAAAACCTCGGTGTGGATGTTCGGTTTTACTGTGGCGGTTGACTGGATTTCCAATGGGTTTGGTAACATGTTTCTTTACAGAATTATTTTGGGGTTTTTCTTTTTCCCTGACCTCTCCCTTTCCCAAATGATAATGTTCCCCTGAAATCTGTTTTCTCTTCTCCCTCCATGATGTAATTCAAGGATGTGTCAGTTGCTGCCTCTTGTGAAGACTCTCAAACAGATCTAGCCCAAGTCTCTGCTAACAAGTTTATATGCACACATAGACATATATGTACATACACACGTTTACATACATGTAAGGTTACCCAGTAGATATCTTTACCTGGATGTCCTATAGGCAACTCAAACTTCACGTATCCAAAGGACGACCCACTTCTCAGCCTGCTCCATTTACTCCTGTTTCCAGCCTGCAATCTGCAATTCTTGCATTCTTCCTTTTCTTTGCCTTCCATGTTCACATAATCACTAAATTCTATTGATTTCCTCTCCTTAAGTATCTCATCTTGCCTTCGTGGACTTCATATTGATCCTCGTTATCTGATCATAATAATGGCAACTAGTTAGGAAGAAACTGGGTTTCCCTTCTTTTAATCTCCTCTACTCTTATTCTGTTATTTCCGTAGCCACTAAAGAAGTGCCTCCAAAACACACATTTGAATAAATCATTGCCCTATTCAAAATCCTTCAATGACTTTCCATTGCCTAAAGATTAAAAGTTTAAACTTTTACTCTGGTATACTACATACTTTCTGCCTTCAAGATTCACAGCCCCTCTCCCCGTCGCCGCCGCCCCTTTATCCTCCTCACACTCTAGACTCCAGTTCCATTGCTTTCTTAGGCCTTTATACCTTTGCATATAATTTCTCTGCCTAGAATCCCTGTCTTTCTCTTTTGTTAGGTAATTCCTACCTATATGTTAATTCTCAGCTTAAGTTTCTTTAAGATACTTTAGATCTTGCTCCTTGGGAGACATTTGGCAATGTCTGGGAAAATTTTTGGTTGTCACAAGTTGGGGGTGCTCATGGCCAGGGATACTGCTAAACATCCTCCAGTGTCCAGGACAGCACCTCACAACAAAGAATTATCTGGTCTAAAATTCCAATAGTCTCAGTTTGATAAACTCTGCTTTAGATCAGTTTTCACACTACTGTTCTTTTGCACTTACCTCTTACATGTCTTCCACATGACATTTATTTGAACCATATATTTCCCTCTTTAGATTACGTGTACTGAAGGACAGGATTTTGTTTTCTTGCATATAGAACATCTTAATTATTTATTAAAAATGACTTTGGTTGATGTCACTTGTAAATTTCCTTTGTCTACCATATTGGTTGTTCATGAAGCCATTATCCATCACTTATACTTTACAGTGAATGAGGCTTGTTTGGTTTCTTGACAATAGATTGACTGGTAAAGAAAGGTAGCTTAAGACAATGTTGGGATGCTCAAGAAGCACTAAAGTTGTTGTATCATGAGCTTCTGTTCCTGCTTCCTTGGATGTTCAGATTGTCTCTCAGGCAGCTTTTATTTACCTTGGTTTACCAATGCTGCTGCTTTTTATTTTTTCAGCTCTGCCACCCAGGTTGGAGTGCAGTAGTGTAATCATGGTTCACTGCAGCCTCAACCTCCCAAGCTCAAGCAATCCTCCCACCTTGGCCCCTCAAGTAGCTGGGACTACAGGCATGCGCCACCATGCCTGGCTAATTTATTTTTTTAAATTTTTTATGGAGATGGGATCTCACAAAGTTGCCCAGTTTGGTCTTGAACTCCAGGACTCAAGTGATCTTCCCACTTTGGCCTCCCAAAGTGCTGGGATTATAGGCATGAGCCACCGTGCTTACCAGTTTCCTAAGACTTCTAACAGTAGAAATCTGAGGAAAGATGTGCTCTTTGTCTGTTGGCTCTTGGCTCCTTTCCTGTCCTTTTGTACTCTTCTATGTGTTCATAGGGGTAGGTTTGGGGTAGAGGTTAGAAGACTGCAAACTACATTTCTGAAACATTTTTGCCAGATAGCTTCTAACTATCTTCTGCAAATGGCAGGCACTGGCAGGAGATTAGGAGGCAGGAGGAAGGAAGAAGAAATTTTTGGTGCTTCTGGAAGTAAGTGCAGCAGTGGCAGCAGTGATGGAAGGCAAGTCTAGACTCCTGGCTTCCTGCCCGGCAAGTACATGCCCTAGAAGACTAAGCCACCAAGCACCTGTGGACTTTGGCTCCAGTAGCAGCAATGACTGCTTTGGGCAACTTTAGGCTCCAGACTTCCTGCAAAGCAATCATGGCTATGGTTCCAACAGCACCAGCAATGGGTGCTTTCCAACCTCAGTGGCATAGAGATCATGGATTCTAAGTTACACGTTCCCTTTTGTTCCTCCAGTTCTGGGTATGGGAGCAGCTTCTTGCAATTACTAGCTTCTGGCTAAGTTCAGCTTTTTCCATTTTCATCTGCCTGTTCTTCCCAGATTTTTCTGTTTCCTTTTTTTTGTTTTGTTTTTTTGTGTTTTTTTTGAGATGGAGTCTCACTGTCACCCAGGATGAAGTGCAGTGGCATGATCTTGGCTCACTGCAACCTCTGCCTTCCAGATTCAAGCAATTCTTCTGCCTCAGCCTCCTGAGGAGCTGGGATTGCAGGTGTATTTTGTATTTTTAGTAGAGACAGGGTTTCACCATGTTGGCTAGGCTGGCATCAAACTCCTGACCTCAGGTGATCTGCCCTCCTGGGCCTCCCAAAGTGCTGGGATTACAGGCGTGAGCCACCCCGCCCAGACAGATTTTTCTGTTTCCTGTATACAATTCCTTCTGTTTGAAATATGTAGAATGGCTTCTGTTTTCCTGATAATATACCGCATGATCTGGCATTGTTATGGCACATTCCCTCTCCCAGGAATTTTTCTGAGTTATTGAGGCTTATATTACCTTCCTGGAGATTAGGGTATAAATGCTAATAAATATGGTATTTGAATTCTAATAGAAAGGTGAGAAAAGCAGTTGCTTACAGAGGTAAGATTTTATAATTTTTCTGATTCAGACGACATTTGGGATTCAAAGCAAGATTCCCACCTCACCCCCTTAAATCTTTAGAGCCTTCTTCCATTGAATGAATTGATAGGTTTGATCTATTTTTCTGTTCTCTAGAATTATAAGCAAGTTCTGATTTTCTTTTTCTTTCTAATTGAGGCAATACATTTCTGAGACACAACAACTCTGAATGTCAGCCACAGAGGTACCTGGTTGCTTTGACAATCTTGCATGTTATATTAGCATGAAATAATTACGCAGGAGCCAGAATAGCCTCATTTGTTCCATCATATAATCATGCACCACACAGGCATCTTTTCTGAGAAGCTATTTAAAACCTTCTGATGCCTTCTTATCATAATTAGAAGAAAATCCAAACTATTTACCCTAGCTTACTTTAGCCTCTGTTGTTGGTTCTGCTTGCCAGTCCCCAGCCCATCCCCCACCATCTTACTCACTCTGCTTTAGTCATACTTGTGGCTTTTCTGGTATTCAAATACTAAAAGCTTGTACCTGACTGAGTTTATATACTTGCTGCCCAGGACCCTCTCCCCCTAGATGGTTAACCCCCTTTTTTTTCCTTTGTGGTTTTTGTTTGTTTGTTTTGAGATGGAGTCTCACTCTGTTGCCCATGTTGGAGTGCAATGGCATGATCTCTACTCACTGCAACCTCTGCCTCCTGGATTCAAGCGATTCTCCTGCCTCAGCCTCCTGAGTAGCTGGGATTACAGGCGTGTGCCACCACACCTGGTTAATGTTTGTATTGTTAGTAGAGATGGGGTTTCACCATGTTGGACAGGCTGGTCTCAATCCTGACCTGGTGATCCACCCACCTCGGTCTCCCAAAGTGCCAGGATTGGTTATAACCCCTTTTTAACATCTAGTTCTCAGATGTAACATCACTTCTTCAAAGTTGATTTCTTAAATGAATCTATATAAAGTTGCTCCCCACCCCAAGTCATTCTCCATTCTATAATTCTCTTTATCAAGTAATAGTTCATATTGCTGCATCATTTGAAATATATCATCTATTAGTTTACTTGTTGTTTATCTGCCTCTCACCACTAAAATATAACTTCGACAGAGGCAGAGAGCTTCTCCTTTCATTGCAGCTTTATATCCTAAGTATATCCTGAGTTAAGATATTCCCTGCAACGGGTGCCTGAATAGGTGCCTGACAGGTACTTGTTGAATGACTTAATTAACTGTCCACTGTGCTGGCTACTCAATTTGGCAAGTATTTATTGTATATCCACTCTGTGCATGGTCCTGTGGTGAGGGACAAATAGAAGTCACGATACTTTTCTCTATACTAGTGGAGTTCAATGTTGGGAGAATTGACTGTGTCAATAGTTACAATCCCAGCTCCCCACAATAATTTATACTGAGCACTCTGGATGTGCTGGTTACTTTGCTAAGTGTCTTCAGACTTTATCTCATTGAATCCTCTCATACATTTCTGAGATACAACAACTCTCAATGTTGTAATATAACAACTAACACAGGTGTTAGTAAACCCAATTTACAGAGGAGAAAAAAGAGTGTTAGTAACTACTCTAAATCACACAGATATCAAATGACATAGCTCAATATTGAATTTGAGTCTGAATCTAAAGCTGTTATCGTAACCTCTTCACAACACGTATTTTTAAACACTTTATTTGCTTTGCAGGATGCTTGTTATATAAAAGCGGTGGGTTCAGAATGGAGCAATCAAAGGGTCAGAGTTAAAAATCCTAGGCCAGATTAAGACAGAAGATCCCATATAATATTTCTTTTTTTTTTTTTTTTTTTGAGACGGAGTCTCGCTCTGCCGCCCAGGCTGGAGTGCAGTGGCCAGATCTCGGCTCACTGCAAGCTCCGCCTCCTGGGTTTACGCCATTCTCCTGCCTCAGCCTCCCGAGTAGCGGGGACTACAGGCGCCGCCACCACGCCCGGCTAATTTTTTGTATTTTTAGTAGAGACAGGGTTTCACCGTGTCAGCCAGGATGGTCTCGATCTCCTGACCTCGTGATCCGCCCGTCTCGGCCTCCCAAAGTGCTGGGATTACAGGCTTGAGCCACCGCGCCCGGCCCCATATAATATTTCTTAACATCCTTTGGATAAGTTTCCTAATGCAGATTTTAATTGAAACCCCAAAAAGCACAAAGCCAAAAAAAGTAGTCCTTTCTGGCAGCCTTTAAATAAAACCACAATCTTATGGCAACAAAATCAATATCTAGGCTTCAGTTCTGACTTGAAATAAAACGAATACCCCTACAACTATGTATTATGTTTTCAGTAAAAGTTTTGGTGGTGACTTGAAAACAATGATTCTTTAAATAACTTCCCCAATTTCAAAGCGAGGTAGATGAGGAAAAGGGAAGGCTATTTTCTATTGTAAGGCAATGAGCTAAACAAAGACTCAAGGTGATCAAAAGTCAAGGGTGATCATCACTGTTGACTTTGCTGCTAATTCAGAGCTGCATCCCATTCCTGAGCTTTTAGAAAAGGGTAGTAAGGAAAAGAGAGAGGTAGGTGGGGGTATTTCTAGGAGGTGAAGACAGTCTGATAAAATTTAAACCATAGTCTAAAAATGAGTCTTTCCCACAATGCCTAAAAAGATTCTTTCCCTTTTGTCTCACCTTTGACTTTTTATCAATTAGAAATCCATTCTTATTACTGATTGTCCACTTTGAAACGGAGACTAGCTTTGGAATGGCTGTTAGTCATTCAAACCTTGGAGTTCAATTAGTTATTAGAATGCTTTCCTCCTGGAGATTTGCTAATGAAAGGGGATTTTGGAGTAGTGCCTTGGAGGGCAGTGAAGTTTTATGCTGTTAGGTACTGTAGGAGTGTGCTGGTTGGCTGGGCTTCAGATATAAGGCATGACACAAGTGGAACTCAGGCACAGAGTCACCCAAGATGAATCAGTTTCTAAGCTCAGAGAAGCAGAGGTGACTGAACCCTGTGTGGCGTGTGGCGGCAGCTCTTGACATCTTGTTTGCACATTTCACAAGCAATATCCTTTATCTTTGTGTACTAGCATTGGCCAAACCCTGCCCCACTCATCGCTTTCATCTTCCTTTTGACCCATTTTGATTGTACTACTGGGAAATTATTGGCCAAAGTGGGAAGGATCTTAGATACTGCCAGGGAGATATCCCTGGGATTTTTCTGATTTCCCTTGTGCAGCCACTCAACCCTGGCCAGATTTACTCCTTGGGGTGAGAAAAGGAGTAGAGAAGGAGGAGAGAGCCACAGAGGAGAGGTCACATGCAAATATCCCTGTAAGAGATAGCTTATAAGTATGATATTTACAGAGCAGAGGCCGCATGTAAATATCAAACTTAGAGTGATTCTTTACAATATTCTTGCATTGTCTAGTTGTCCATGATTATAGGATGAATGTGTGTAGGGATGAGGCTAAATCTGCTTTTATTTGAAGGGGGAGAGGGAGAAAGGAACATCTAGCTTTCACCAAATTTTTGTAGGAAACAGATCTGCTTCACTCTACTGGAAACTGTCAACTTTAAACAAACTCTAGGAAGCCTCTTTGTAATGGCAGAATAAATCTACCCTTACATTTCTCCTGAAATAACAAGGAGATGAAATACAAAGAAAAAACCTTGCACTCACTAACATAAATCAGCCCTGTTGCTGCGATCAGCGCATATGGTATGGTAACGGTGCCCACTGCTCTGAGACCTGCTAATGGAGGACCATATGTGTTTCTGCAAGATCAAAACACAACGGGCCTGGTTTAAGACTCCGTGGTGGCTCTGACTCCGAACTTACTTGTGTTTATTGGTTTGTGTTTCAGCTTTAGCGCTATCCTCCTCACCATAGTCTCTCCCAGTCCCTTACTTTTTTCTTCCCTTTCCTTCAGGAGTTGAGGGGGCTGGATAATTTAAAAACTTGTGTTTGGACTTTGCAGAGTTCTCATAGTAGGCAGAGGCCATTACAGAGACACAGGTGTCGGGAATATGAGGCATTATTGATGGTGCCTCCAGGACAGAGCAATTCCTTTCTGCCTGCAGACTTGCCTTTCGGAATGGACTAATTACAAGAGGTTAGAGATTTGGGTTTAAGCAAGGATGAAAAGCGATTTTATTTGGTTTTCTCTCCTCTACCCTTTTATTTAAAGAAATGAATATAGACTTTTAAAAAAGTGAGAGGGCCCCGTATTCACTTTCCCTACATAAAGTGAGTGAATGAATCAGACTGCTTAGTTTTTTTTTTGTAAATTATTATTGCGGGTATAAGCATAAATGAAAACCAAACAAGTTACTAATAGCACTGGATGCACAGCACATCTATCTTCTTGGAGCTCAAGAACCTTGTGAACACAAATGCATTTATCTCTGGGATGACTCTGTGAATGGTGTCTGGTTAACATATCACCCTCTGATTTGTTATGGCTTATGCTTAGCTTCTTTCTCTTGTTCGTAGGAGATCCCAGATAGCTCTGAACAAGCTCATGATGAATGCCAGACCTCCTGTGAGACAAAGCTTTATAATGGGGGATTAAAAAAAAACAAAACACACACATACACTGACTACTGACATAAAAATGTAGTTATTTTCCTTTGAATAAAAAATACGCTATTTGTCATAATAAAGGAAGCCCTAATGTAGTTATTTTCTGAATCCTTGTCCAGAGCATCTACTAGGACCCGTCTGTATAGACCATGTGATGTCTCATTATCAGTCTGCGTGACAAAACTTCGTTATGAGGTCCTGTGTATCCATATATATTTTTTTCCTTGATAATTAATCCCATGCCATTTTAGTGTGTGGAATCCTTTGCTTTAAAATCAGCACTTACCCTTAATTCCAAGTTGACTTAAAAGTTGCAACTGCCCTGAAAATCATGTACTATGTTTAGAAAAATTTTCAGCGGTGATGTGTGAGGTCATTTATTCCCCCCTCTAGAAGGGGATGATCACTGTCTGGTGATCTCATGTGGTAGGATAAATACCAACTGTTTTAGATGTGTGATGTATTGAGAGGCAGTATCATTCAGGGCAATGGTTTATTAATCTAGGTGATCATCAGGATGATTGGAGGAGGTTTCTAACCTCACCAGGCTCCCCTATCTGAAGACTCTGACTCAAGAGATCTGGGGTAGGGTCTAGGGATCTTTCTAAAAAGCTTCCATAGGCAATTCTGATGACCAGTGGAGTTGGGAATCATTGACTATAAAACCTTTGTCCTGAGTTTCAGTTCAGGTTTTGTCATATATTCAATCAAACATTTAGTCAACCAACTGCGATTTTGTGCCAGGCACTGGACTGAGTGCAGGAGTACAGACAAGACAGCATGAAGCCGTCTTAACAAGGCAGCATGAAGCCTCAACCATTTAATGGCTCTTGGCTCCATTTTCTGACCTTTAAGTAGGGGTTGGATGAGATTTCAGGTCCGCCTCAGCTCTAGCAGTCAATGGTATTTAAGAAACTGAGCCCCTGACCTCCTAAAGTGCCTTTCAACTTCTTTGTAGTTCTTTTTGCCAAGCTGACATTCTCCCATTCCAGTTTTCTACCTTGCCTTAGGCTTATCCCTCAAACAAGCCTTCAGTGCCTGCTGTCAGCCTGATTGAAATGTTAAACATGTATATTCTCCTCTCTCCTTCCAGAGGCTATTGGGTGAGAAGTTAACCAAGTTTTCATCAGGCTGTGCATTTTTCTATTCACCATGATAGTATGAAAAGCAGCTGTTCACCCTGGACAGAGTTTCAAAAAGGTGGATTCCAACCCATTTCCATGTTACATGGGAAAACTCTTGATTTTCTCATCTATTGCCATCAGAGGCCCAGTGGAAACTCAAGGTAAAGCTTCACAGACAGGCAAATCTGGGCCTCTCAAACCAGAGGTGACTGAACTGAGGGTGTAGAACACATTTTCTCAACTTCTCAAGGAGATGGGATTAGGGGTGGGATGAAGGAGAGAATGTGGTCAGAGACTCAGTCTGACTTCAATACAGAACAAAACATAAAACAATGTATCACTTTAAAGTTAAGGAGTTTTTGGAATTCTCTAGATCTTATTCTGAGATGGAGGCAGAATGGAATTTAAACAGCACCCTTTTCTTTTTGCTTTTGAGACAGTCTCACTCTGTCACTGAGTCTGGAGTACAGTGGTGTGATCATGGCTCACTGCAGCCTGGATTTCCTGGGCTCAAGCAATCCTTCCACCTCAGCCTCCTAAGTAGCTGGAACCACAGGTATGTGTCACCACACAGGGCTAATTCATTTTTTATTTTTAATGGAGATGAGGTCCCTCTATGTTGCCTAGGCCGGTCTCAAGCTCCTTAGTTCAAGGGATCCTCCTGCGTCAGTCTCCCAAAGTCCTGAGACTACAGGCATGGGCCAGCACACCCAATCTAAACAATACATTTTTCTTTCAGAGTCTTTTTATAACCCAGGAAAGTGACTGTTTATTAATCAGGTCACAGTAAAGCTGATGCCACTTCTCATAATCAAGAACATTGTCCTTCAGTCATGTGAGATGGAACAGAAAACCCCTTTTTAGGGGTCTGTGGACTCCACACATGGAAATAAAGGACAATTCTGAGTTCCTTCAAAGGAAATTCCAGGCACCTAGCTAGCCCCAGAAGTAAGTAAGTAATTTGTTAAACCAGAAGGGGGCTGGGCACAGTGGTTCAAGCCTGTAATCCCAGCACTTTGGGAGGCCGAGATGGGCGGATCACGAGGTCGGGAGATTGAGACCATCCTGGCTAACACGGTGAAACCCCGTCTCTACCAAAAAATACAAAAAACTAGCCGGGCGAGGTGGCGGGCATCTGTAGTCCCAGCTACCTGGGAGGCTGAGGCAGGAGAATGGCGTAAACCTGGGAAGTGGAGCTTGCAGTGAGCTGAGATCTGGCCACTGCACTCCAGCCTGGGTGACAGAGCAAGACTCCATCTCAAAAAAAACCCCAAAAAAACCAGAAGGGAAGAGTAGCCTAAAGCCAAGCAAGTTAGAGTTCCAGAGACGTTTCGTTTCCCTATAGAAACTAAAGACAACATCTTAACACGTGTCCCTGAGTTGTCTTTCAGAGATCCCCATGGGGGACCCCACGTGCACATAGACCTCAGATAAAAGGGAATTGAAGACTGAACTTTGACCACATTCTTTATTCTAAATTTCTTCCTGCAGGGTTTGGAGAAAGTCATCCTCCCCACATAGCCAATTAACATTTTTCTGCAAACCCCAAATTTTTTTTTTTTTTTTTTTTTTTTTTTTTTTTTTTTTTTTTTTTTTTGAGACGGAGTCTTGCTCTGTCACCCAGGCTGGAGTGCTGTGGCCGGATCTCAGCTCACTGCAAGCTCCGCCTCCCGGGTTCCCGCCATTCTCCTGCCTCAGCCTCCGGAGTAGCTGGGACTACAGGCGCCCGCCACCTCGCCCGGCTATTTTTTTTGTATTTTTTAGTAGAGACGGGGTTTCACCGTGTTCGCCAGGATGGTCTCGATCTCCTGACCTCGTGATCCGCCCGTCTCGGCCTCCCAAAGTGCTGGGATTACAGGCTTGAGCCACCGCGCCCGGCCACAAACCCCAAATTTTAAAACCAAGTTTCTTTTCCTTAACCAATTGCAAACTAGCAAAGCTTTGAATCTGCCTACTACCAATACGCCTGTGCTTCAGGATAATCTGCCTGTATAGGCCTAAACCAATGTGTAATCTTGTGTATTGATTTAGAATATTTCCTGTAGCTTCTGCTTTTATAAACACTTGCCTGCAAGCTATCGGTGAGGCCAGGATTTGAGCATTTAGCTACTTAGTCCTCCTTGCTTGGCACTCAGCAAATATTTTTCTTTCTATTGCTGCAAAACCTTACATAGATATATTAGTAGATCTATCGTACAGGGTGAGTAGACCGGACCACAGCTTGCTTCTATAACACATGAGGGTCTAAATATTTTCATTGCTTATTAAAGTGAAGTTTTAAGGTCTCTGTATCAGCCCAAAACCAGGGTCTTGTAGTTCTTCCCTGTTGAAGGAGAAGAGGTAAGTCAAATAACTCATTATTCGAGTTTCCAGGATTGCCCATTCAGGTAGTTCTGGAAACCGGTGCTTCACATGTCACTGAGGGTGGGGTGCGGTGGCTTACACCTGTAATCCCAGCACTTTGGGAGGCTAAGGTGGGCGAATCACCTGAGGTTAGGAGTTCACGACCAGACTGGCCAACATAGTGTAAGCCTGTCTCTACTAAAAATACAAAAATTAGCCAGGCATGGTAGTGCGTGCCTGTGGTCCCCACTGTTTGGGAGGCTGAGGCGGGAGAATCACTTGAACCTGGGAGGCGGAGACTGCAGTCAGCCGAGATCGCGTCACTGCACTCCAGTCTGGAGTTTGCTCCAGGCCTGTCTGCCTGGGCGACAGAGTGAGACTCCATCTCAAAACAAGACGAACAAAAAAACATGTTAGTGGGGCAGATGGTAAACATGTCAGTGATGCAGATGGTGGAGACTACGGCAACTGGAGAATTCAGGCCTGGTGTCAAGGGTAAGGCTGGTGCTTAGCCCCAGTGATGTGGCTTTTTGGAAATGACCCAGTGTTGCCAGTTCTTACGAATTTTTTCAAAAGGAAGAGATCTAGTTCTTTTTTTTTTTTTTTTTTTTTTTTTTTGAGATGGAGTCTCGCCCTGTTGCCCAGGCTGGAGTGCAATGGAGCGATCTCGGCTCGCTGCAACTTCTGCCGCCTGGGTTCAAACAATTCTCCTGCCTCAGCCTCCTAAGTAGCTGGGATTACAAGCGTGCACCACCACACCTGGCTAATTTTTGTATTTTCAGTAGAGATGGGGTTTCACCATGTTGGCCAGGCTGGTCCTGAACTCCTGACCTTGTGACCGCCCACCTCGGCCTCCCAAAGCGATGGGATTACGGGCGTGAGCCACTGCGCCCAGCCAATCTAGATTTTTAGGTTGGCAAGCAATTCAAATTATGTATACACACAGATCCCAGCCACATTGCTGGGCAGCTAAATGGCAGCAGTCTTTCACTGTTTGTTACTTTCGTGAAGGAATCTTGCTAACCTTTTGATTGGAAGTAAGCTGAGGAGCACACACACAGAACCTCTACAAGAGTTCAATCTGTTCTTCATTATGGCATAACCCAAATGACTCTTTCTTTTCTTTTCTTTTTTTTTTTTTTTTTTGAGACAGAGTCTTTCTCTGTCCCCCAGGCTGGAGTGCAGTGGAGTGATCTCGGCTCCCTGCAAGCTCCACCTCCCAGGTTCACGCCATTCTCCTGCCTCAGCCTCCCAAGTAGCTGGGACCACAGGTGCCCGCCACCACTCCTGGCTAATTTTTTGTATTTTTAGTAGAGACTGGTTTTCATCGTGTTAGCCAGGATGCTCTCGATCTCTTGACCTGGTGATCCGCCTGCCTCGGCCTCTCAAAGTGCTGGGATTACAGGCGTGAGCCGCCGCGCCCGGCCATGACACTTTCAAATGAAAAGTAGGGCAGAGCATCTGGTCTAGCTAACATACCAACATCTGGCGTGGGAGTGTAGGACCTGAATGGTCAGGCCTTCAGCAGGGTTGTCTGTGGCTTTCCAGCTGAGCAGCACAGTGTATGGTGGAACCGCACATCCAGCCATGATGCTTTGGTATCAGGGCGTCTCCACATGGAGGCTCCTGCAGCCAGTGGTGGGTGTTCATCATAGACGCACCTTCTCTTTCTCATGGTCTATGCCCTTTAACCTCAGAGATGGTTCCTTCGAGTGCTTTCCCTTCCCCTGAAGTTACCACTTCCTTTCAGTTTCGAAGCTTTGGCTTTTCCCCAGATTCCTCCATCTTTTGGTCTATAAAGTTGTATGTGTGTGTGTGTGTATCTATATGTATATATATGTGTGTGTATATCTATCTATCTATATATTTTTTTTTTTGAGACAGAGTTGTTTTTTGAGACAGGTTTTTTTTGAGACAGAAGATTTTTTTTTGAGACAGAAGATTGGAGCAATGGAAATTAGGAAGATATATATATGCCTATATATATATATATATATATATATATATATATATATATATATATATATTTTGAGACAGAGTTTCACTCTTGTTACCCAGGCTGGAGTGCAATGGTGCAGTCTTGGCTCACTGCAACCTCTGCCTCCCTGGTTCAAGTGATTCTCCTGCCTCAGCCTCCCTAGTAGCTGGGATTACAGGCACCTGCCACCATGCCCAGCTAATCTTTGTATTTTTAGTAGGGATGGGGTTTCACTATGAGACATATCTCTCATAATTGTACAACTTTTAGGTCTCATTTTGCTAAGAGAGAGCCTATATTTTTCCTGATCTCAAGTTGTATCACAGAATCAGTTGTGGTCCTGGCAGAATCAAATATTATACCATAAATGGATAATTTGTAGTGAATTTAATAAAGAGATTGGCCAGGCTGGTCTCAAACTCCTGACTTCAGGTGATCTGCCTGCCTTGGCCTCCCAAAGTGCTGGGATTACAGATGTGAGCCACTACACCCAGCCCAAAGTTGTGTATAAATCAGTTTTCTGTCCCCCATATTCATTTTCTGTCCCCCATACTCATTTTCACTTCTAGGTAGGAGGAAATAGAACCACGAAGAGGATGGAGGGGAGAAAAGAATCAAGGTAGTTTTTAACTGGAAATTGACTTAATTTTTTTTTATAATCTTTTTGGTTTCTATGGTGATCTAAATAATTAGATGTCTCTACTGTAAGACTTAATACCTTGTCACTATGTCAGCCTGAGACATATCTCTCATAATTGTATAACTTTTAGGTCTTATTTTGCTAAGAGAGCACCTATATTTTTCCTGATCTCAAGTTGTATCACAGAATCAGTTGTAGTCCTGGCAGAATCAAATGTTATATAAATGGATAATTTGTAGTGAATTTAATAAAGAGATTATTTATATAGGTATAGAGCAGAATCTCAAGTGATGGTGCAGTATGCTGGGGCTACAGACAGTGGAGTGACATGGGAGTCCGTTACTACTACCCCCAGGGCTGAAGGGACCAGTGGAGATAGTGGCTCCTGGAATCTGGATATAGGCCAGGCTGTATGGAACAGCTGGATGACAGGAGGCAGCCAGTCTGTGGTCACTTTCTGGGGAGAAGTCACTGGAATAAGTATCCTGACTTTGCCTCTCTTTCTGTTATCTGGCTTTTGCATTGATCAAACTCAACTGGAAGGCTGTCAATGGAGTCCATAATAGTCAGCAGGGTGGAGAAGGTGGAGAATGGATATACAGTGGAAAACAGAAGTTATATAGCACAACATTTTAGGTTATGAGATGCCAGTTTGATCTGGATTGTTCAGTCAAGTATAATTGCTAGCTTTTTCATGCTGTCATGTTCAAACTGAAACTTTCAATAGAAGCATTTGAATAAACACTATTAGTGGAACGACACATTGCAAAAGATTAAGAATTCATAAAATTCAGTATTTATTGAATCCTTACTATGTCCCTAGTATTGTGGTCATCTTATCTATGAACTATATTAATGCTACTGTAATAGAGGGCAAGATTAAATAATTTTTATGTTGGGTTCAGCTGGAGCTACTTTTTCTTTTTTTTTTTTGAGACGGAGTCTCGCTCTGTCGCCCAGGCTACTTTTGGCCAGGCATGGTGGCTCATGCCTGTAATCTCAGCACTTTGGGAGGCTAAAGTGGGTGGATCACGAGGTCAGAAGATCAAGACTATCCTGGCTAACATGGTGAAACCCTGTCTCTACTAAAAATACAAAAAATTACCTGGGTGTGGCACACGCCTGTAATCCCAGCTACTCAGGAGGCTGAGGCAGGAGAATCGCTGGAGCCCGGGAGGCAGAGATTGCAGTGAGCCAATATTGCCCCACTGCACTCCAGCCTGGGCAACAGAGTGAGACTCTGTCTCAAAAAAAAAAAAAAAAAAAAAAAAAAAAGATTGTCCACTTGCCTTTCAAGTATTGTAGAGTAATTCTTTTGTACCAAGCAACGTTTGTACTGCTACATTCTGTAGGAGGATGGTTTCCAGGAGCATATAAATTAGTCTTTTTAACAGTTCAATTACAGTTGTGTAAGTTTTTGTTTTTAGAACAAACAATAATAAAACATTTGTTGTTTTCTCTTTGCAAAATGGAGATTTAAAGAGATAATACATATGCCTGATCCTCTGTAAACCCTTAATGAAGCTAATCCAATTTTGAAGTAAAAGAGAAAACCCGCCAATTTCCCTGCTTTCAAAATTTAATCTGTTTTTGTGTTTCCTTATTCACTTTTAGAATTTATTCTTATGTGTTTATAATTTCTACGAATGAGGAGATTTTATTTGCATGTGAAAGAAACCCAAACTTAAAGTGAGACTAGGTGTGATATCTTTAGGGTATGGTTTGTGTTTCCTGGGAGCTTGCCCTTCTCTAGAAGGCTCTATCTTCAGGCTGGTATTCTTCAGAGGATATAAATGGCTATTCCTGTTTCAGGCTTCACACCGACATACAACCTACATACAAGATGTCATAGTCACCTTGGGCTGTAACAACAAAATACCACAGACTGGGTGGTTTAAACAACTGGAATTTATTTTTTCAGTTCTGGAGGCTGGAAGTCCAAGATCGGGGTGCCAGCAGGGTAGATGTCGTGGTGAGGGCTTTCTCTTTTGGTTGCACATGGCACCTTGCTGTTCCCTCAAATGGTCTTTCCTTGGTGCATGTGAGTGAAGAAAAGAGGAAGCAAGTTCTGTTATAAGGGCACTAATCCCATCATGGGGGCCCTACCCTCATGACCTCATCTAAACCTAACTCCAAGAGTCCCCATCTCCAAAATACCACCATGAATTTTGGAGGGATACAATTCAGTTCGTAGCACTGAACTTTCCAGAGATCTTCTCCCAAAACTATCAAACAAAAGCTCTGTTTTCACTTTGATTGGACTAACTGAAACCAGTCATCACAGCCAGGGACTACCATGAACTGATGAACAGTTTTTGCCCACAGCTAACAGAATCACTATAGCAAGGGGTTGGGGGTTGGGGGTGGGGGATGATCTGATGCAGTTTGGCTTATATTGGGGATGGGGGAAATTCTGCCCAAGCAACATGCCTTGCTAAACAGTGGGGGAGGGATGGGAAGAAAGTTATCAACAGTGTCTACTATTTTTAAGTTCCTTGTTGCCATAACATTAGATGTTCAGCTTCTTTTCAGAGTTTGAGGAACCGAACTGAACTTCAACTAAACTGAATTTCAAATTGTCTCATGAAAGTGCATTAATGTTGGGGTCTCAGAATTTTTGTCTGATCTGCTCAGCACTGGGTGCTGCTTAATGGACAAAAGCTAGTACTACCACAGCTAAATGTTCTAGAGAATCAATATTACTATAACTGTGGAGCCCTTGTTTCCATAAAAGTCTCTTCGTAAAGTAATTCATGAATTTTAAGTTGCTTTTTCCAGTCCACATTGCTCTAGAGAATGATAGAGCAGGTTAGTAGGTCACTGCCAAAGTTCAAGTCTGTACCCTTTTGTCTCTTCCTAGAAGTGGTGGCACTTACTCATTTATGAGTTCTTAAATCATTAATCAGGTCATTAGGAGTGGGTTTGTCACAATTAAGATTGATATTTGCCTGTGTTGAAGAAACTGGATTTTAATCCTTAAATTTCTGCTTTCGTTCTTCCATTTTCAGTTTTCCATTATTTCACAAAATTATGCAAACAATATATTTTAAACTGAACCCCTGCTATGTGATCAATATTATGCTAGGGAATAAAATTGACATAGAAGAGATGGCTCTAAGAAATACTCTGAACCGGATGTGGTGGCTGAAGCCTGTAATCCCAGCACTTTGGGAGACTGAGGCGGCTGCATCACCTGAGGTCAGGAGTTTGGGACCAGCCTGGTCAACATGGGGAAACCCTGTCTTACGAAAAATACAAAAATTAGG
Organism: Papio anubis; assembly: GCF_008728515.1. Lineage (NCBI taxonomy): Eukaryota > Metazoa > Chordata > Mammalia > Primates > Cercopithecidae > Papio > Papio anubis. The sequence goes on along the minus strand of NC_044988.1, from coordinate 19,045,621 downwards.
CATGGTGGTGCGCGCCTGTCATCCCAGCTACTCTGGAGGCAGAGGCAGGAGAATTGCTTGAACCCAGGAGGCAGAGGTTGCAGTCGCTGAAATCATGCCACTGCACTCCAGCCTGGGCGACAGAGTGAGATTGTCTTTGTTTAAAAAAAAAAAAAAAAAAAAAAAGTACTCTCTTGGTGGAGGAATGAGACTAATCACATAGGATGGGGTTGTTTTGTAAGCATTTCTAAGTGTGTCATAGAAGATTGGAGCAATGGAAATTAAGAGGAATAAAGACCCCAGTGCGTTGAACTTTCTTGGGGGCTCCGTGGTGGAGGTGGTACTTGAACTGGGCTCTAATGGATGTATAAGAGCTGTATAGGAAGAGGAGTTGGGGGAAGAGCATTTGCAAAAGGGTGGGAATAAACGCTGGTGTGATGTGTGTTGGGAATCCCCGAATGATCAAATCAGAGTGACAACCGTGTATGGGAGAGAAGTGGCAAAGGAGGATGGATGGGTTTTTGTTCTTCACTGGATTTTCTCCAACCTGCTACATTTATCTTTTGTTTGTGTGTGCTTTCAGTTGCTTAAAAGAGGTAACAATATGTGAGACATCAAGAAGTTTGGAATAGTTTTAGAGTGTTTGCACACAATGGACATAGCCTTCTGTAACTGTCTCATCAGTGACAGCCCACTTTGAGTTTTCATTTGTTTATTCCTTAGGGCATTTATGTATGTGGTTAGAGGCACAGCTAACCCCTTTCTCTTCTAGTGGGAGGCTTTGTCCTTTGCTGAAGTTCAGTCCCAAGTCTGACTAAAAAAGCATGAAAACTCTAGGCCAGAAAGAGAAGGCAATTAAAACCAGGAGTGAAAATGCAGGAGGGGAAGGTGAGTGGATTCTGAAGCTGTGACAAGTTAAGGAATTAAAACACAATTCCGTAAATTCTAAAGCAGACTCAGTTTTGTGTCAAAATAGATCTTTTCATGGTCAGTATTCCAGGAGGAGTTAAACTTTGAAGATATTAAGACTTGGTATATTGACTTGATTCTTACAATTGAATTTCCTTAAAGCATAATAAAATACACATATGTATATATGTAGATATTTTCTAACATCGTTAGGAAATGTGAATATTTACTGAAGAATCAGCTTCATGCTTACTTATTGAAATTTTAGATTTAGATACATGTTTCTATTAACTTTTGGGGCTGTATATTTATAATCACATCTTGATTTTCCTTTTTTTTCTTTTTTTTTGAGATGGAGTGTCGCCCAGGCTGGAGTGCAGTGGCACGATCTCGGCTCACTGCAAGCTCCACCTCCCGGGTTCACACCATTCTCCTGCCTCAGCCTCCCAAGTAGCTGGGACTACAGGCGCCTGCCACCATGCCCAGCTAATTTTTTGTATTTTTAGTGGAGACGGGGCTTCACTGTGTTAGCCAGGATGGTCTCAATCTCCTGACCTCGTGATCCGCCCACCTCGGCCTCCCAAAATGCTGTGATTACAGGCATGAGCCACTGTGCCCAGCCAATAATTTTTTTCTTTTTTCTTTTTTTTTCTTGAAGACAGAGTATCACTCTGTTGCCCAGGCTGGAGTGCAGTGGCACGATCTCAGCTCACTGCAACCTCTGCCTCCTGAGTTCAAGTGATTCTTCTGCCTCAGCCTCCTAGGTAGCTGGGATTAGAGGCGTGTGTTACCACACCCGCCTAATTTTTGTATTTTTAGTAAAGACAGGATTTCACCATGTTGACCAGGGTGGTCTCAAACTTCTGACCTCAAGTGATCCATCCACCTCAGCCTCCCAAAGTGCTGGGAGTACAGGTATGAGCCACTGCGCCCAGCCAGCTTAAAAGAATTTCTTAAAAGTACAACACATGTGTTGACATCTTCAGGCATGTCATGATCACTCTGGTTCAGTATTACTGCTATGGGTTCTTTAATTTACCATCAGATGGGACAATAAGTCAGATTACATTCTAAACAAATTAATAAAACTTTTCTGAAATTTCTATTGAAGTTCTATAAAGATTTGCATCTGGATAGTCATTGGCAGTGAAATATTTTGTGGGGAAAAGTGGCTCATTCTCACAGCTGATAAAATAGGTAATGTTTCTTAGCATTTTTTTTTTTTTTGAATCAAAGTCTCATTCTGTCACCCAGGCTAGAGTGCAGTGGCGTGATTTCAGCTCACTGCAACCTCCACCTTCGCGGCTCCAGCCATCTCTCAGCCTCCAGAGCAGCTGGGACTACAGGTGGGCACCAACATGCCTGGCTAATTTGCGTATTTTTTGTAGAGATGGGGTTTCGCCATGTTGCCCAGGCTGGTCTTGAACTCCTGGCCTCAAGTGATCCACCTGCCTTGGCCTCCCAAAGTGCTGGGATTACAGGCATGAACTGTTGTTCTTAGCATTTATAATAGGTAAGGTTTTCCATATTCCTTGTAATTGTGATATTCTCCATTTACACAGATGGAATTCAGTTAAGAGAACTGCTAGTTCATTTTTTCATTTGTGTGTGTGTGTGTCTGTATTTTTTAACCCCTGAGATACTTCTCCTTGTATAGTTAAATTGTCAAATGTTATTTTGGGAGATGATGCCTTAGGTCTTTTCTCAAAGGTGACTTCTTTTCCTTCTAATCCTCAAATTTCTCTCTCAACCCCAGTCCTTAAGGTTCTCTCGTTTTCTCTCTTCTCTCCTTCTCCTGATTCAGCTTCATATTATATAGATCAGCTTTGGCTTCTTTATTTTTTTTTTTCTCTTATCTATTCCACAGTAGCAATATGGTGGTTCTGATGCAAGTTTTGATGTCAAGCCATGGTTTTAATTCTGCTTCCATCATTTAGTTGCTGTGTGATCTTGGATGAGTTACTGAACCTTGCTGTGTTTCTTCATCAATGAAGTGGAATCATCATGGACTCCATCTCATCAGATTGTTCTGAAGAGTAAGTGAGATAATGGACACAAAGTGCCCAGCACAGAGCCTGATCTAGAGCATGCACTTGCATGAGTCAAGGTAGGCTAGTTGTGTCGTTACGACAATCAATGCAGGGTTTAAGTATCTTTAAAACACAAACATTTGTTTATTTTTTTAAGCTAATGTTGGCTGTCAGTCTGGGAGATTCCTCCAAGGGGTGGCTCAATGATAAAGGCTGCTTGCACCTCATGACACCCCATCTCAATACGTCCATGGCTGTGATGTACGTGGGGCAGATGGAGGGTCTGGTTGATAGTGCTTTGGCCCAGAAATGACTTACATCACTGCCACTCACAGCCAATTGGCCAGAAATGGTCACGTGACCCCAAAGCAAAAAACAAAAAAACAAAAAAACAAAAAAACCAAAAAGCCCAGAAAACCCCACAGAAGTATCTTTCCAGGTGCCCAAAAGTGGGTGAGCCCAGCGTTCCATGTAGCTAAACTACACAACACTCTATGCAGCCATATATCAGGAAAGTGCCCTCCAAGAAGTTGGCTGATGGGGAAGCCATGCAAGTTTGGTGAAGTCCTCAGTCCCCTAAAAATATTTTACATTTTTAATTAGTCCTCAGAATTCTAGTATTCCTTATGTCCTGTACAGTTTAAAATAATGTCCCTAATTTACAGGAAAGCTACCATTTCCTAGAAAATGCATAAAGCTATTCCTAGGATTTTGAGAGATTTGGTGCTGGTAATGAGGATGGGGATGTGACAATTATTTTTCTAAATTCCATCCAAGGTGGTTCACTTAGATCTGGTATTTTGATCTTTCCCTGATGCTATTTTTTTCCATTAGGTGGATTGGTGTCACTGTGGATGGGGAGTGGGGCTAGGAAAGGCAGCTCAGTACATCTTTGGGCCTGTGAGTTGAGAGAAGTTCTTGTTCCCTGACAGTTGAATCAATTCTCTGTCATGTAAAAACTAATAATTAAAGAATGACAAAGCAGCTTATGGAAATGGAGCCAGACTTCATGTTCCAACAGGGTTAGTACCAGCTGTTAGCCATGCATCACTTCTGGGGCCTTCCCTGTGACCTTCATTTATTAGGTGTCACTAATATTCCTCTTCATCGGGGAACAAGTAGACTCCTGGTGTGAAAGCAAAGGGAACGGCAGATCTTTGAAATGTTGAGCCTGTTTGGTGCCTAGTGGAGAAGCCTCTTTGGCCATGCTGATTTTGGAGGAAGGGTATAAAGAGTATGAATATTCCTTACCAGCCAGGGGGAACGCAAGATGGAACAGGGAGTGTTGCAATGGAATTGTAATGGAAACTGAGATACCTTGATTTTCGTATCAACTCCTGTAATGACTTACATGAGAACTTGGACAGACCACTTTACTTCATTAGATATGTTTTTTTTGTTGTTTTCATTAAAAAAGAATCGATGTTATTCTGTCTAATTTGGAGGGTTAATAGGAAAAATGATGTGGGAAGTATGCAGGCCCTTAAAAAGCATGAAGGTCATGGAAATGGATATTTTTCTCTTTACAAAGTAATACAATTTGTTATAAAATTTTGGAAAATGTAAATAAACATCAGTAAAAGTTTAACATAAAAATAATGAAAACCAAACAAAATGCCACCACACAGAGGTAACCGCTGTTAACAGATGAGTGTATAGCCTTCTAAGAGTTTTTAAAAAAAAAACATAATAATTGTGTATTTATGGGACAGATGCATGTGATATGGTGATACATGTATACAATGTGATCAAATTAAGGTATTTAGGATGTCGATCACCTAAAACATTTGTCATTTCTTTGTGTTGGGAACATTTCAAATTTTCTAGTTATTTATTTTTGAGACAGTCTTGCTCTGTTGCCCAGGCTGGAGTGCAATGGTGTGATCTTGGCTCACTGCAACCTCCACCTCATTAGTTCAAGTGATTTTCCTGCCTCAGCCTCCCGCATAGCTGGGACTACAGGTGTGCGCCACCACGCCCAGCTAATTTTTGTAGTTTTAGTAGAGACAGGGTTTCACTATGTTGTCCAGGCTGGTCTCAAACTCCTGACTTCTGGTAATCCTCCCTCCTTGGCCTCCCAAAGTGCTGGGATTACAGGCATGAGCCACCGTGCCCAGCCTCTTCTAGTTATTTTGAAATATACAATAAATTATTCCCTGTAGTCACTCTACTGTGCTATTGAAAACTAGAACTTATTCCTTCTATCTAACTGTATAGTTATTCTCATTCACCAACCTCTCTTCATCCCTGTCCCTACCCTTCCCAGCCTCCGGTAACTATCATTCTAATCTCTACCTCCACTAGGCCTACTTTTTTAGCTCCCAAATATGAGTGGGAACATGTGATATCTTTTTCTGCCTGGCTTATTTCACTTAACATAATGACTTCCAGTTCCATCTTTGTTGCTGCAAATGACAGGATCCATTTGCCTTAGCCTTCTAGTATGAATTCTGGCTGACTAGTATTTCATTGTTTATGTATGCTACAATTTGTTTATCCATTCATCCATTGATGGACACTTAGATTGAGTTGATATCTTGGCTGTTATAAACAGTATTGCAATAAACATGGGAGTGCAGGAATCCCTTTGATATACTGATTACTTTTCCTTTGTATAAATGCCAAGGAATGGGATAGTCTCTATACAGTTTTCTGTAATAGATGTACTAATTTACATTCCCCCCAACAATGTGTAAGAGTTTCCATTTCTCTGCATCCTCACCAGAATTTTTTTTTTAAGAGACAGGGTCTCACTATGTTACCCAGGCTGATTTCAAACTCATGGGCTTAAGTGATCCATTTGCCTTAGCCTCAACCAGCATTTTTTATTGTCTTTTTAATAATAGCCATTCTAACTGGGGTGAAATGATATCTCATTGTGGTTTTGATGTGCATTTCTCTTATGATTTCTGATGTTTTTTTCATATACCTGTTGGTCATTTTCTTTTTGTTTTTTTTTTTGAGATGGGGTCTGACTGTCACCCAGGCTAGAGTGCAATGGTGAAATCTTGGCTCACTGCAACCTCAACCTCCCGGGCTCAATCCATCCTCCCATCTCAGCCTCCTGGATAGCTGGGACTACAGGTGCATGCCCCCACACCCAGCTAATTTTTGTATTTTTTGTGGAGACAGGTTTTGCCATGTTACCCAGGCAGGCTGGTCTTGAACTCCTGGCCTCAAGTGATCCTCCCACCTTGGCCTCTCAAAGTGCTAGGATTACAGCCATGAGCCACTGAATCCAGCCATTTCTGTGTTTTCTTTTGAGAAATGTCTATTCAGATTCTTTGACTGCTTTCCAATGGGATTATTTATACTTTTTTTTTCTCTTGAGTTTTTTATTTCCTGCATATTCATGGCATTAGTCTTTTGTGGGATAAACAGTTTGCAAATATTCATTCACATTCTACAGGTTGTCTCTTAACTCTGATGGTTGTCTCCTTTGCTGTGCAGAAGCTTCTTACTTTAATATAGTTCCATTTGTCTATTTTTGTTTTTGTTGCCTGTGCTTTTTTGAGGTCTTAGCCATAGTATCTTTGTCTAGACCAATGTCCTGGAGTGTTTCCCCTGTGTTTTTTCTAGTAGTTTTATAGTTTCGAGTCTTACATTTAAGTCTTTTGAGTTGATTTTTATATATGGTGAGAGAGAGATGTCTAGTTTTATTCTTGTGCAAATGAATATGCTGTATTCCCAGCACCATTTATTGAAGGTATCCTTTTCTCAATATATATTTTTCCTGCCTTTGTCCAAAATTAGTGGGCTGTAAATAAGTGAATTTATTTCTGAATTCTCTATTTTGTTTCATTGATCTATGTCTGTTTTATACCGATATTATACTATTTTGGTTATTATAGCTTTGTAGTATATTTTGAAGTCGGGTAGTGTGATTCCTCCAGTTTTGTTCTTTTTGCTCAATATTGCTTTGGCTTTGCAGGGTCTTTTGTGGTTCCACATAAATTTTATGATTGAATTTTCTATTTCTGTGAAGAATCTAATTGGTATTTTGATAAGGATTGACACTGAGTCTGTCGATTTGCTTTGAGTATGGTCATTTTAATAATATTCTTCTAATCCATGAGCATGGGCTGCCTTTCCATTTGTTTGTGTTCACTTTCTTTCATTGGTGTTTTGTAATTTTCATTGTAGAGGTCTTTCACCTTAGCTAAATTTATTCCTCGGCATTTTGTTTTTCTTAGTTATTATGTGATTGCTTTCTTTATTTCTTTTCCAGCTAGTTCATAATTGGTGTATAGAAATACTACTAAATTTTGTATGCTGATTTTGTATCCTGAAATTTTACTGAATTAGCTTATCAGATCTAAGTTTTTCAGTGCAGTCTTTAGGTTTTTTCCTACATATATCATCAGCAAACAGGAATAATTTGACTTTTTTTTTTTTTTTCCCAATTTGGATGTCTTTTATTTCTTTTGCCTGATTGCTCTGGCTAGGACTTCCATTACTATTTTGAATACGAGTGGTGAAAAGTAGGCATCCTTGTCTTATTCTAGTCATTACAGGAACGGCATTCAGCTTTTCCCCATTCAGTATGATGGGGACTGAATGGGGAAACTGTAGGTTTGTCATATATGATCTGTATTATGTTGAAGTATATTCCTTCTATACCTAATCTGTTGAGAATTTCTTTTGAAATGATGTTGAATTTTGTCAGATGCTTTATCTACATCTCTTGTGAGATGATCACATGTTTTTTTTCCCCTTATTGAGTTGATGTGATGTATCACATTTGTTGATTTGCTTATGTTGATGTATCATTGTATACCTGGATACATCTCACTTGATAATGGTGTATTATCTTTTTGATGTGTTGCTGGCTTTAGTTTTTCAGTATTTTGTTGAGGATTTTTGCATCTACATTCATCAGGGATATTGGCCTGTAGTTTTCTTTTCCTGTATGTAGTGTCTTTGGTTTTGGTATCAGGATAATTCTGGCCTCATAGAATGAGTTGGGAAGAATTCCTTCCTTTGCAATTTTTTGGAGTAGTTTGTGAAAAATTGGTATTAGCTTTTTTCTATAAGCTTGGTAGAATTCAGCAGCAAAGTCATCTGGTCCTAGGCTTTTCTTTGTTGGGAGACTTTATTATTTTATTCAGTCTCATTACCTGTTATTGGTTGATTCAGGCTTTCTATTTTTTTTAGTTCAATCTTAGTTAGGTTGTATGTGTCCAGGAATTTATCTTTGTCCTGTAGGTTTTCCAATTTGTTAGAATATATTTGCTCATAATAGTCTCTGATGATCCTTTGTATTTCTGTAATGTCAATTGTTATGCCTCCTTTTTCATTTCTAATTTTAGGTCTTCTCCCTTTTTTTTATTAGTCTAGTTAGCAGTTTATCAATTTTGATTATCTTTTCAAAAAAACAACTTGTCATTTCATTGACTCTTTTATTTTTTATTAGCCTCTATATTTTATTTAGTTCTAATCAGGTCTTTATTTCTATCTTCTATTTTTTGGGTTTAGTTTGGTCTTGCTTTCTAGTTCCTTGAGGTACACAATTAGGTTGACTATTTAAAATCTTTCAGCTTTTTGATGTAGATATTTATTGCTATAATCTTCCCTCTTAGCACTGGTTTTGCTGTATTTCATACATTTAGGTATGTTGTGTTTCAATTTTCATTTCTTTCAATAAATTTTTAAATTTCCTTCCAAATTTCTTCATTGACTTAGTGGTCATTCAGGAACATGCTGTTTAATTTCCATATAATTGTATAGTTTCCAAACTTCCTCTTGTTATTGATTTTAGTTTCTTTCTTTTCTTTCTTTTTTTTTTTTTAGATGCAGTTTCACTCTTTGTTGCCCAGGCTGGAGTGCACTGGTGCAAACTCGGCTCACTGCAACCTCCGCCTCCTGGGTTCATGTGATTTTCCTGTCTCAGCCTCCCGAGTAGCTGGGATTACACAACAACCATGCCCGGCTAATTTTGGTATTTTTAGTAGGGATGGAGTTTCACTATGTTGGCCAGGCTGGTCTCGAACTCCTGACCTCAGCGATCCACCTGCTTCAGGTTCCCAAAGTGCTGGGATTACAGGTGTAAGCCACCATGCCTGGCCTGATTTCTAGTTTTATTTGTTCTGAGAAGACCCTTGATATGATTTTAATTTAAATTTGTTGATACTTGTTTTGTAGCTTAACATACGGTCTATCCTGGAGAATGCTCCATCTGCTGATGAGAAGAATGTGCATTCTACAACTGTTGAATGAAATGTTCTATAAATGTCTGTTAGGTGTATTTGGTCTATAGTGTAGATTAAAGCCAATGTTTGTTGATTTTCTGTCTAGATTATTTGTCTAATGCTGAAAGTGGGATGTTGAACTTTTCAACTTTATTGTAATGTGGTCTATCTCTTTATCTCTAATAACATTTGCCTTACATATCTGGTACTCTGGTGTTAGGCACATATATTTATAATTGTTTATATTCTCTTGCTGAATTGATAATTTTATCATTATGTAATAACCTTTCTCTCTTTTTATGTCTTTTGACTTAGTCTATTTGGTTTGATAGAAATATAGCTACTCTGGAATGTTTTTGGTTTCTGTTTGCATGGAATACTTTTTTCCATTCTTTCACTTTCAATCTACATGTGTCTTTATAGGTGAAGTAAGTTTCTAGTAGGCACTATGTAATTGAGTCTTCTTTTTTTTTAAAAATCCATTCAGTTAGTATATATCTTTTAATTGGTGAATTTAATTATTTTACATTCAGGGTTGTTATTGATAGGGGTGAAGACTTATTTCTATTATTTTGTTCATTGTTTTCTTGTGTTTTGATAGTCTTTGTTCCTCTCTTCCTTTTTTATCATTTACATTTACAATTTGGTTGATTTTGTAGTGATAAAGTTTGACTCTTTTTCTCATTTGTGTATCTGCTCTACCAGTGAATTTTATTCTTTTGTATGTTTTTATGATGGTAAATACTGCCTTTTTATTTCCAGATGTAGGACCCTTCAGCATTTCTTGTAGGTCCATTCTAGTGGTAATGAATTCCCTCAGTTTTTGCTTGTCTAGGAAAGACTTTATTTCTCCTTCATTTTTGAAGGATAGCCTTGCTGGGTATACTATTTTTGGTTGACAGTTGTTTTCTTTCAGCACATTGACTATATTATCCCATTTTCTCCTGGTCTGTAAGGTTTCTGTTGAGAAATCTGCTGTTAGTCTGATGGAGATTCCTTTAATGTCACTTGACGCTTCTCTTTCTGTTTTTAGGATTATCTTTAACATTTGACAGTTTGACTAATGTGCCTTGTAGAAAATATTTTTGGGTTTAATCTATTTGGGGATCTTTGAGTGTTTTTGAATCTAGATGTCTATATCTCTTGCAAGACTTGACAAGTTTTCAGATATGATTTTATTAAATAGATTATGTCTTTTCTCCCTTCTCCTTCTGGAATCCTAAAGTTTACATATTTGATACTTTATGGTATCCCATATGTCGTACAAACTTTCTTTGTTTTTTCATTCACCTTTTTTTTTGTCTGAATGGGTTATTTTAACAGACCTGTATTGAAGTTTATATGTTCATTCTCCTGCTTGATCTAATCTATTTTTGGAGCTCTCAACTATGTTTTTTATTTCATTCATTGAATTCTTCAGTTCCAGGATTTGATTCTTATCTATAATATCTCTGTTGAGTATTTTTCACTCTGTCATGAATTGTTTTCTTGATTTCCTTATATTTTTTAATCTGTGTTCTCTGGTATCTTACCAAGTTTCTTTAACATCATTATTTTGAATTCTTTTTCAGGCATTTCATAGAGTTCCTTTTCTTTGGTGTCTGTTAGTGAGAATTCTTGTGTTTTTTGGAGGTGTCATATTTCCTTGCTTTTCCATTTTTTGGGGGGGTTCGTGTTAATAGCTGTGTAACAGTAGCTTCTTCCAATTTTATGGATTGACTTTCATAGGGAAATTCTTTTTATTGTTTGTTTATAGTGCTGTTTGGGTAGAGGGCTTTGCCTATGATTATGGGTGGGTGCACTGATAAAGTTTTCATATGATTTCTTTAGAGTATTTTTCTTTGGAGTATTGTATCTGTGAGTTTCTCAGTGGCTTAGGCTGTGATTGTTAGCGGAAGCTGTGGCAAGGCTCTGCTTGGAGTGCGGGTGCAAGGAAGCCTGGTCCTCAGGCACCAGTGGTGGAGGTGGTAGGTTTGGGTCAGATGGTCTTTGAATCTCCACGTAGTGTGCCTGGGTGCTAACAGTGGCAGTGGCAGGCCAGCAGGTGAATGATGGGGCTTCCGAGTGGTGTGAATGGTATCCATGGTGGCAGTAGTGACTGGCCAATGCTTGGGCCTCTGAATGGCATGTGAAGGCACTGATTGTGGTGGGGGCAGCCTTGGCAGGTAGGTCCTCAGGCCTCTGGAAGTGTGAATGGGTGCCAGTGATAGATGAGGTTGGCCCATCCTTATGCCTCTGGATGGCATTTGCACCAGTGGCAGCAGGCAGGGCAAGAGCTATCTCCAGGTCCCCAGACAATGCTTGTGGGTATCGGTGGTGGACAGTGTGGCTCTGTCCTCAGGCCTCCTGATGGTACAAGCAAGTGCTGGCTGCAGAAGGCAGGGCAGATTTTGCACCCCAGATACCTGTATGGTGCAGTTACATGCTGGTGGTGCTGGGCACCAAAAGTTTTATAGTCCACATTAAAGCACATTTCGAACATATTTTTGTGTATTACATTCCTCTGTGCATAGTTAATTAACTATGTGGTTTGGGTGGGATTCCCCTTCCCCCTATTAGCCCTGTGTGGTGTAAGTTAATCAGTGTAACTCTGTGTCCACTCCCATAGTGATTTTTTTTTTTTCAGAAAGGAACCCATGTTAATTCAGTGGTAATGAAGCTTAGTACTTGTGTTCTATGGTTGGGTGGAGAGAAAATCCCTCTCTTCCTATAATGGCTGTAGCCATTTTTTTTTAAGTCATATGAAAGTGAAACGAAGGACAAAGTCAGCACATGGAAGACGGCAGAGCTAGGGTAACTGGTGGAATATGATGTAAGTCCATATATAACTATGGTGGAAACTTGAACTACTTCTGAGGTTTTAAGTATGTGAACTAGCAGATTCCCTTTACTAATGAACCTAGTTTGAGTTATGTTTTTGTTGCTTGACACCAAAAGTATGCTAGCTGACACATCCATTTAAAAGAGCTCTACAACTAATATATTTATAGTTAAATCTTTGTGCATATCCATCCATTACTTTTTCTTTGGCGTACATGTTAGTAGAATAATGGAATTAAGGTGTGTGGAACAGATAATGTAGGTACTTACCAGGTACCTTTGAATTCTTTTTTACCTTTCTTTTGTGTGTGTGTTCCCACTGGCTTTGTTGGGCTTTTACTGACAGCGGTAGGTACCTGGGGCTCCTTTTAGAAAAACTGTACTTGGGCTGCTGGAATTTGCCTGAACACCAGGAGAGACTAAAGTGCCTAGAAATCACTCTGGTGCAGCCCCTGGCCTAAAACAGGTGGAGAAAGGAAGAAGGAAGCCCAGCTCCCTTGCTTTAACTATGAGGCATAAGTGACAATTGAGTGTCCCCCAGAGAGCAAGGATCAGGATGAAGCTCCCTGTGTGTGTGACCTGCCTGGCATGCACCCTTGCTTGGCTTCCCCGTTTTCTGTCCTGCTTCCTCCAGTCACTTGCCAGCCTCCTGGAGAAGCATGTATTTAATAAACCACATGTACACAGTATGGAATGAATGTTTGTTTCCCCCCCAAAATTCCTATGTTGAAAGCCAGTTGTCCGTTTGATGTTGTTTGGAAGTGGGGCCTTTGAGAGATCATGAGATTGGAGCCATCGTGATGGGATTAGTGCCCTTATAAGAAGAGGCCAAGGAGCCCTCTTCCCCCTTTTTACCAGGGAAGGATGCAATGTTAAAATGGCAATCTGGAACCTAGAAGAGGACCCTCACCAGAACCTGATCATGTAGGCACAGGTGGGCATACTGATATGGGACTTTCAGAACTATGAGAAATAAATTTCTGTTGTTTATAAGCCACCCAGTTTATGGTACTTTGTTCTAGCAGCCTAATGGTACTTTGTTCTAGCAGCCTTATCTGACTAACGCAGTATACAAATCCTTATCTCAGTGTCTGCTCCTATAAAGTGTAATTGAAGCCAGCTTGTGAACACCATTCAGATTTCTGATTGGATTAGCTTTTAGTTTAAGTGACGAAGAGCTACAACAATGGCTAGGTAGTTGGGACATTTCAATGATCTGGCTAATATCACTAGATCTCAGGCAGCTCAGTAATGAGATTACAGAGAAAGGGGCTTCAGTGCTTCTGATGGTGGTTTGCTGAATGCACTTCTGTGCAATTTTGAAACTGGCTTTGCATTGCTGAACGAATGTTGCAGCTTTTTTTTTTTTTTTTGAAACGGAGTCTCGCTCTGTCACCCAGGCTGGAGTGCAGGGGCCGGATCTCAGCTCACTGCAAGCTCCGCCTCTTGGGTTTACGCCATTCTCCTGCCTCAGCCTCCCGAGTAGCTGGGACTACAGGCACCCGCCACCTCGCCCGGCTAGTTTTTTGTATTTTTTTAGTAGAGATGGGGTTTCACCGTGTTCGCCAGGATGGTCTCGATCTCCTGACCTCATGATCCGCCCGTCTCGGCCTCCCAAAGTGCTGGGATTACAGGCTTGAGCCACCGCGCCCAGCCTGTTGCAGCTCTTTTGAAAAACTGAATATTATCCTGTTCAACAGAGCTTACTATTGTCTTTTTTTTTTTTTTTTTTTCTGAAGTCTAAGTCACCTCATTTAATTTCATCCCAATTCTTCTAGTTATAGTCCCTTGCAGAATCCTGAAAACTCTTTATGCTTGGTACTAACAATTGACATACAATAAAAAGAACAGGCTGTTGTTGCATAGGAATATGCTATGGGTCACTCTGCAGGAGGGAGGGGAGAGAGGATAATGGCATATTAAGCCCTGCAAGTGAGGGGTGAAGCCAGCTGGGCTTCTGGGTGGGGTGGGGACTTGGAGAACTTTTCTGTCTAGCTAAAGGATTGTAAACGCACCAATCAGCACTCTGTATCTAGCTAAAGGTTTGTAAACGTACCATTTAGCACTCTGTAAAAACGCACCAATCAGTGCTCTGTGTCTAGCTAAAGGTTTATAAATACACCAATCAGCACTCTGTATCTAGCTAAAGGTTTGTAAACGTACCAATTAGCACTCTGTAAAAACGCACCAATCAGTGCTCTGTGTCTAGCTAAAGGTTTATAAATACACCAATCAGCACTCTGTAAAAACGCACCAATCAACACTCTGTGTCTAGCTAAAGGATTGTAAACGCACCAATCAGTAGTCTGTAAAATGGACCAATCAGTGCTCTGTAAAATGGACCAATCAGCGTCCTGTAAAATGGACCAGTCAGTGCCCTGTAAAATGGACCAATCAGCAGGGTGTGGGTGGCGCCAAATAAGGGAATAAAAGCTGGCCACCCGAGGCAGCACTGGCCACCCTGGTGCGTGGGTTTCCACACTGTGGGGCTTTTGTTTTTTCACTCTTCACAATGAATCTTGCTGCTGCTCACTCTTTGGGTCTGCACTACTTTTATGAGCTGTAACACTCACTACTTTTATGAGCTGTAACACTCACCGCGAGGGTCTGCAGCTTCATTCCTGACCTCAGTGAGACCTTGAACGGTTGTGAAGAAACAACTCCGGATGCACCACCTTTAAGAGCTGTAACACTTGCTGCAAAGATCTGTGACTTCACTCCTGAAGTCAATGAGACCATGAACCCACGGGAAGGAAGAAACTCTGGACACATCTGAACATTGGAGGGAACAAACTCTGGACACACCATTTTTAAGAACTGTAACACTTAACCACAAGGGTCTGTGGCTTTGAGCTTGAAGTCGGTGAGACCAAGAACCCAGCAGAAAGAACCAATTCCGGACACACAAGGAGGTGGTTCTGTTCTGGGAGACACCTCTATCTCTCCATGCCTTTGGGTTGGTAATATTAACATTTTCTTTGATTCTTCTTTATCCTTCATAAACATTTTGCATTTGGCTTTCCAGAGTGATTCTCATTTGTTTTTTGTCTTGCTTTTCCATCATGATTACCTTAGTTCAAGCTTTTACCATTTGTTCCACACTGAAATGTGCCCTCTCCTCACCTCAAATTCATATGTTGAAGCCCTAACCCCCAATGTCACTGTATTTGGAGATAGGGCCTATATTTGGGGTAATAAATGTTAAATGAGGTCATAAAGGTGGGACCCTCATTCTATAAAACTGAGGTGCTTATAAGAAGAGGAAGAGACACCAGTGAGCTCTCTGATCTTTCACAATCACATTTCCCTCTTTCACAATGCCATTTGAGAACATAGCAAAAAGGTGACAGTTTCTTGGCCAAAAAGAGAGGACTCAGAAGAAACCAACCCTGCTGGGACATTTATCTTGGACTTTGAGCATCCAGGCTATGAGAAAATACATTTCTATTGTTTAAACTATCCAGTTTCCAGTATTCTATTGTGGCGGCTCAGTAGATTAAGACACCATCATACATTGGGTCCTCCCCGTAGTCCCTTAACTAGTATCCTGGTCTCCAATTTATTCTTTCAATTATTTTCTTAAGGCATCACATCTTACTTTGCAATGAAATAAATCCTTCTGTAGTATATTAGTGCCTCAGTATAAAGCTTAAATGCCAGAGCCATACATTCAAGATCTCTGTAATTCTCCAACCCAAGCCTCCTTTAAAACATTCTCTATCTACTTCTTGGTCCAAACTCCATGCTCCACTGTCTGCCCTGTCCCATAAATATAATAGGCCCAGCTGGAATGTTCTCATTTCCTTGCAGACTGTCCAAATCCCACCTGTTCTTCAGATGCATCCTAGGGCTCACTTCACCCATGAAGCCCCCTCTCATCCTTCTGGTCACCTCTAAGATGCTCTTCTTTTTTTTGTCTTTACTACTGGTATTTACACTTAATCAGTGTTTGGATTTAAGTGTTTCATGTATCTTCCTAGTTAGACACAGACTGTGCTGCTTTTAGTGATAATCCCAGTGCTTGACACATGTGGAATAGACACAATAATATAGGTGAATGAATGAGTGAACAAAACTGCAAACAGGGCAGGTGTAGTGCAACTTACATAGACTGAGTTGGGTTGAGGGTAGTACTGAACATAGAGTAGGTAGCTAATAGCTCCAAGAATGTTATAATTTAGTTGCTACATAAACCAAACTGGAGTTGCTTAAATCTTTGGTTTGTGTCACTTTGTGCCTAGATTCCTCCTATTTGATGAGATATCTCATAAATGGCGAGAAAAATTGCTTATGCATTGGTATGAATCTCCCGCCCACCACCTATAAGTCCTAGTTTTCTTTTGGTATTGCCACTGCAGAGTAGAGTCACTGGTTTGCACAATCTTTACAGACAGGTAGTGACCAAAGCCACTCTTGCCTAGAGTCTTAAGTAGGTGAGAATCTCACCCTAAGTCTAGCATCATGCTGTAAATAACTTTGGGGCCTAACCTGACAAAACAATGTGACTTGACTTGTGTGTGCGTGCGTGTGCATGTTTGTGTGTGTATGTTTAATCCTGTACATAACTCTGTGATCTTTGTGTAAAGGTCCATTCATTTACACACAAAGAGCCTGCTCCAAATTTCCCCTCTGGAACTACGAAATTTGTCCTTAATGAGACGAACACAGGTTATATATAAGACTGATATGCAGGAGGAATGGAACACAGTGGTCTTCCTAGAAGCATGTTACATGTCATAGACTGTTAGGGGTGGGAGAAACCTTAAAATCAAGTGTTGGGATTCCCAAACTGCAGTCATTTGTCACATTAACCATTTAAAAATTTTTTTTTTTTTTGAGATGGAGTCTTGCTCTGTTGCCCAGGCTGGAGTACAGTGGCATCATCTTGGCTCACTGCAACCTCTGCCTCCTGGGTTCAAGCAATTCCCTGCCTCGGCCTTCTGAGCAGCTGGGATTACAGGCACCTGCCACCACACCTGGCTACTTTTTTGTATTTTTAGTAGAGACTAGGTTTCACTATCTTGGCCAGGCTGGTCTTGAACTCCTGACCTCGTGATCCACCTGCCTCGGCCTCTCAAAGTGCTGGGACTACAGGTGTGAGCCACCATGTCGGGTCCATTCACAGTTCATCAGAAGTGATGCTTTGATGCATTGTTAAGGTCTTTCCAGCAATGCACATGAAAGTTCAGTATATGAAAATCCACCCTGACAATCCATTTCATCTGTGTCATTGATTCTTCTGGACAGCTTGGGAAAAAGGGACAATTTCTACAGGTTTGAAACCTTCACAGCATGTGCAAGCACCGAGGTCTTGCCTTGCTTGTGTGTGATGTGATCATCATGGTACCACCCACTTTAGCCCTGTGGTAGCAATAATATCCAAAAAATCATGGGGCTGATGGTGGGCTACTTACGTATTTATTTTTATGTTTGGTAGAAAAATATTTAATATTAAAGCATTTATCTTTGTTCTACCTTTTGTGTAATTTCCCTAGTGATACAAACACCATGCTTTAGGAAATGTTGATGTAGTCCACTTCTCTTATTTGAGGAGGAGAAATTAAAGGTCTGGAGAGGTGAAATCTCCTTGCCGAAGGTCATTCAAATGTTTAATGGCAGAATGTTGGAGTTCCTGACATCCAGTGTGGTATATTACCCTGTAAATCATGCTAATTTAATCAGTTAATCTCTTAGGACAGGCATGAAACAAATGTTGGTGTTCTCTTGGCAATGCTAGCCCTATGGTGAAATGGAGATCTGTGATTGGCTCTATTGTCAAGAACTCTTAAGAAATTAGAGTCTAGAAAAGACAGTTGTGCAAACAAAAACGTACTGAGCTAGAAGGGAGCCCAGGGTCATCCAGATCAATCCTGGGCTGAATCTTGCAAGGTCTAGGGATGGCCCTTGGGGGACCTCTTTGCAGGGCCAGAAGTCAAGGTATAAGAGGGAATTGCCAAGCAGGCAGGGTTGGGGGCCTCTTGCCCTCATTTCAATCACAGCTGCACTGCTTTCATATGTTCTATGTGTTATTTTCACGTAAAGTAGCATCGAAAATTTTTTCAGGACTAATGTTGGAAATGCACTGTGCCTGTCCATTTTCATCTTATAAATAACATCGAGACGCCAAAGGTATCATGATTTTCTAACTGAGATGACTTTCTTTTCCCATAATTTCTATATCATAAAAAAGCAATAGAGGCTAGAGTGTCCATGAACATGGGCTTTGTGATTATGCAAATTTGAACCTGAATCCTAGCAAGGCTCGAATGGAATTTTTCTCCAGTTAGGAATTTAATAATGCTGCTTTCTCCAAATTAGGTAAACTGTTTCTCCGAGTATTTGGAGGGTACTTGATGCTGGAATCGTCATTTGTGTTACCATAGGAACTGAAGGGGAAGTGGCTTCCTTACTTTATCCTACCCCAGACATGTCACTGGAGGAAGGGGGTGGGGGAAGGGAAGGCTATATGAAGAAAGAGGGAGAAAACAAAGGTGGCCGAGAACATTCCTTAAAGTCTTCCATGTGACTTCAGCTGCACTTCTGCAGAATTTTCGGAAAGTAGAAAGGTGGTTGACAGGGGATGTGGAGTGGGGAATACAGAGTTATTGGTCAGTAGATACAGCAGTTCAGTTTTGCAAGATGAAAAAGTTCTGAAGATGGGTTGCACAACAATGTGAATGAACTAGCACTGCTGGGCTGTACTTTAAAAATGGTTAAGATGTACATTTTATGTTTTGTACATTTTGCTACAATTAAAAAACAAGCAACACAAATGCCTCCAGGAGGCATAGTGAGCGTTGTTGTCATTCACACTTGAGAGCGGATTCATTGTTAGCTTGCTGTTCCCCAGTCCACTGGCAGAGCTGAGGCAGATGGAAACTTTCATGATAGAGCTTCTGAAACAAAGTAGCCTGGTCCATTTGCTCAGTTATTCAGCAAATATTTCAGTGCCTCCCTGGGGTCAGGCACTATACTTAGTCCTAGCTATACTAGTGAAAACAAAGTCTACAAAGATCCTGCCCTTGCAATCTGGGAGTGAGGGGTGGGGTGGGGTAAGGTCTCAGAAATAACTAAAGCTCTCAGCATATTACAAGATGAGAAGGGTGGTGGAGAAATAAAGCACGAAAGAGGAAGTGGAGTGCCTCCGACGAGAAGGGGACATCTGGGCAGATTTGAGGGAACAGCCCCAGAAGATATGGAGAGGAAGAATATTCTAGGCAAGGGCAGAATAAGTGAGAAGACTGAGGTAGGTGAAGAATGGAAGATGAGGGCAGGAGAAGCAGGAGTGTGTTGTGGGGAGGAGAGGGAGGGAGGGGAGGAGGATGGAGGAAGGAAGGGAGAGAGAGTGAAAAGAAGGGATTTTGCTTTTACTTGGAGCAAGATGGGAGCGTTTAGGGGGCGGTTTTGAGTGTTTGGAAGTGACATGATCAGACTTGAGATTTTCAGGATCACGGTGACGACTGCACTGAGAATGTACCGAATGGGAGTGAGGGCAAGGCAGAGAGATGAGCTTAGAGAGGCTGCAGAGAAGGGCTGGCTGGAGGGACCTGGGGCTGTTCTGTGTTGATCTGTGCAAGGCAACAGGGGCGGGGCTTAGTTTTAGTGTGTCCACCTTTAATTCTCCAGGTGCCCTCTAACTCCCCTTCTGAAACCCTCCGTGTTCCCCATCTCCTCCTGTAGATGGAGGTTAAGTACATCCTTGAGGATCTCCCGGAGAGTTGATGGCTATGCCTTGGAATGGTCCTGATTCACAGCCCTTTGGCTTTAACTAGATTTGTGGAAGCTCCTGTCCCTGGCGTTCACCGCCCTCGGGAGGAGAACCATCAGTCACCAGGGAGAAAATGGATATCTCGAAGCTGTGGGCTCTTAACTCCTTTAAAGCTGCGGGACAAATGATTTAACTGAACATTCGTCATGCAGGGAGGAACAGTAATCTTAGAAAAGGGAAGAAAAGTCTTCAAAATTCAGAATCTGGGGAAATTGCAGAGAAGGCAGCACTCTTCTTGGGTGTGTGTCCATTGTGGAAGGAGTAGGGAGGCACAACCACAAGTCTTGGATGGCCCTGGCTTACCGAGGGCAAGTTTCCCTCGACAGCACTTTATTTCCAGAATTGTAACAAGGCCCAGTGTTGAAAAGGGGAAGAAAAGTGTGGTAGTCAACGATAATTATGGTCATGTGATAATCATCAGTTACGGAAGTGGGGAAGGGAGAATTCTGAAATCCTTTACCTAACCAAAAGTAAAACATCGCCTCTGTCTAGACCAGGATTTCTCAATTTCAGGAGTGTTGACATTTTGGGTTAGACAATTCTTTGTGGTGAGGGCTGTTCTGTGCATTGTAGGATGTTATCCCAGCATCCCTGGCCTCTGCACCCTCGAGGCCAGCAGCACCTTCCCAGTAGTGACAACTAAAAATGTCTCCAGCCATTGCCAAGTGTCCCCTGGGGAACAGGGTTGCCCCTGGTTGAGAACTGCTCACCTAGACTTAGGCAGGGGCATTGGGTGCAGTCAGGATTGTTTTACTTCATGTCTTCTCTGGCTGATGAAATCGATAGAGTTAACACTAATAGTGGTTTCTTCTTGGTCACTGGGATAGCACGGCATGTGCTGTTCTGTTCTGAGAGAACAATTTTCCTGTGTTTTATGTAATAAGGGCCTTTTGATGCGTGGATTCTGGGCATCCCAACATATAAGTGTGCCTGTAAGGCAAACTAAAAACAAGGCCCTCTCTGATTGCCAAGGAGGGGGCATGTTTCCTTTCGCATCTCTCTCCTGGATCCATGCAATAATTACTCAAAGTAAAATGAATATTAGCTCATGCTTAACTGCCTTTACCGCGCGCTTGCCGGCACTGACCCAATAGTGCTAAACCAATTATTTTTTGAACTTTATGGCTTTAAATAATCCTT
This sequence comes from Papio anubis, assembly GCF_008728515.1. Classification (NCBI taxonomy): domain Eukaryota; kingdom Metazoa; phylum Chordata; class Mammalia; order Primates; family Cercopithecidae; genus Papio; species Papio anubis. The sequence goes on along the minus strand of NC_044988.1, from coordinate 19,024,787 downwards.
TGCTCTAAAATTCCCTATACCCCTCAGCTACTTAACCACAGGCCCCTCTGCCCTAAATCCTTTTCTTATACTTTGTAGCTTTTTAAGCAAGGCCCCTCTTTAAGAAGACATAATCCCTTCTCTGTAGAAAACATGAAAGACCTTGAACAAATCAAGATTTCTCCATGGAGAATTCAGCTAATCCTGTGCTTAGCTCCTAACAAGGAAATCCATCTCTCCACCAAGCACGCCATTACCCGGACTAATGCCTGACTTGAATAACAAGCAAATTATTGTGCTTTTAATTGTACCCTGCTCGGTCACAAAGCACATCTGAGAGAGGAATGCGCCGAGCTCTTCCAGGAGAAACAGGTCATGCTTCTAATCCTCCTTTTCTGTCGCCTTCCCCTCCCCCCTTTCAATCCTTTCTCTTCCCAGTGGCACAAAGAAAAAAAAAAAAATTAAAAAAGACAGCTAAATTATGTTTAAAATGGAAGAGTCTACAAGAAAAAAGGTGGTAAATACTGACTTGGGAGAGGGTGAATTATCTCGTCTCTGCAGTGTGGCTCATTTGAGGACAATCAGTGTTACCCTAACCCCATTACTGGAGGGCAGTCTTTGTTACCCTAAACCAGGCTTCCTCAACCTCAGCACGACTGACATTTTGGGCTGAGTAATTCTTTGTGATGGGGGACTTTCCTGGGTATTGGACAGCATTTAGTGACCTCCCAAGTTGTGACAACCTAAAATGGCCCAAGGGGTGGGACATTTTAGGTGGTCGCACCTGGGAGGTGGTGGGGGAGCAAAATCGCCCGTGGTAGAGAACTATTGACTGAAACCCACCCATACTGTGATGTATTTGTTCCCCCACTGCTCTCCTTCCTGTTCACAAACCCCAGGCAAATCATGGTTCTCGTTGTAAACCAGGGAGAGACAAATGTGTTGTTTCTGTAAGTAGAATGAGTGGAAAGAAAAAAGACATGAAAGTATGTGTTGTCAAGGGGTGGAGAATGAGCACCCCCTTAGCACCCAGAGTGGAAAGAAGTATTCGGATTTGGTTGGGCTCTGACTTCCACTAGGAAGTGGCTGTGCCCCTGGGTGTGGGCAAGCCAGCTTTTGAATGTCTCTATTTCGCACACTTCGGAAATAGGCTGGCTATGGTGAGACACGGGTGATAATGGAGAGGCTGCTGAGATAAAGAAGCCACTTGCCTGGAGGTGCTGACACTCTTAGTCCTCTGTTTAGACATGAGCGCGGGAGAACTGCCCCACCTCACTTGCTCATACCATGCCAACAGTCCTGTTTTGGACCAGAAAATCAGTACCGAGGAGAGCTACCCAGAAAAGAGACGTTATGCAAGCCTTGAATTGTACTTTCATTACAGCTATTGAGGCAAACATTTCCTCACTCCTGGAGATTGAAAGAATTCACCCTATTTTTAGTAACTTGCTGGAATCATAATTGCTTGTCCTCACTGACCAGAAGCAAACGCAGGGAACGAACGCTTTGCAGTTATCCCCAGTGGCCACTAGATGGCGGTGTACGTCTTCCTGAGAAGCCCGGCCTGGCGGCCGGTCGCAACAACTCCTTGGGCAAAGGAAGACAAGTGCCACTCGTCCTTTGGGAGACAGCCGGCTCCTATCATTGTTGGCACAAACAGCTCCAAACAATTGCACTGACCACACAGCTCTAAGCCACATTCCAGGGCGCTGCCGTCTGCTGAGGAGTGAATGCTGGGAAAATGAACCAAGCTGCTAATTTGCTTGATTGGGGGAAAAATAGGATCTCCAGTAACAATGGGCGTAATTTATTTTTCCAACAAGAATAGGGGCAATGCCATTTCATCCCCCTTCCCAATTGCTACCATAAATGAAAGCAATCACCTAATTAGTCCTGAATTACTAACTGGCAGGGTAATGGATCTGCTGAAAATTAAGCTCAAGTGGAGAATTTGGAGAGGGGGATGTGATTTCGTGGGGAGGAGGGGTGGGGAGGGGAGGAGGAGTGGGGAGGGGAGGGAGGTGAAGGCCCGGAGCCCATTGTAGGGCCCTGACCCTGGGAGAACGAGGGGCTCAGTGAGTCTCTGGGCCATTCATTTTGTGCAGGAGAATGACTTTCTAAACCCTAAACTGAGGAAAAAGCATCTGCTGGGGAAGACATGCCCCTGAGTTCCTTTTAAAATGTTACAGATGTAGATGAATTGGCTTGGGAAAGCAACACAGCCCTGTGGGGCCTGGCCACCCCGCTGATGGGGCCGGACAGGCGGACCCCACAGGGAGGCTCTTGAATGCCTTCTCTCCTGAAACACAATGAGGGAAATTACAGCAAATCTGAGACTAAGTTTGGATTTCAGTGCTTAAGAAATACCCAAAGGGAATGAAATAAATGCCTAGTTACAGATTTTGTGTTTTTGCGTGCATCCTTAGTCTTCGCCCCTTCCTGGTTGGAAACAATGAAGCATCGCCACACCCGGTGGCAGGCCCTCTCCTGGAGAAAAGCAGGACAATAGGAGAGTAGGTAAGTGCTGAGATCTTCCACACAAAGGCTCCACAAACTGAAGGACTAATTTATTTGTTCAGAGACGCCTTCTTGTTTTTTAGTTAGATATCACTTTAATCGAAATACTTTACTAATGCGATTTATCGCAACTGTAAACTGTCAGTTTCCACAGCTGTTGCCGTTTTCAAGCAATCTGGCAAATGTGTGTGGGTGAAAACACAAACTTGGAAGGTTGAGGAGGAGTGGGCTTGGGCTGTCTCTTTTCCCCACTCAGCTGGTCCACAGGCCCCTCACCTCTGCCAAAAACATATGCTCCTTTTCCTTAGAGGCACCCACTTCAATTCTAGTGCACATCTGTTGTCTTGGCTTCTAAACATCGATGCCCCCCTCCTTGGAGGAGTACCTGGTTTTCTTTTGGGGACCTACCCTTCTCCCCGTATCAGCCCATGTGGCTTAGATGAGGTGACCCTACTTTGCTGCTGTGGGGTGGGTGTGTCTCCCAGCTGTGGCCTAAAGGTACGCTCTTCCACCTCGCTTGGCTGTGTTGATTGACTCTTAGAGTTGCCAGAATTAGCAAAACATCAACAGCAAAAACCAAAACACTCAGTGAAATTTCAGATAAGCAACCAGGATTTTTTTTTTTTTTTTACTATTGTTATGTTTATTATTACTATTATTAATATGTCTTTTGCATGGAACATACTTATGCTAAAAGCAATGTCTTGTTTATCTGAAGTTCAAATTTAGTGAGGCATCCTGTATTTTATCTGGCAACGCTGTTGGTTCTGAGAAAGGGACGTGACTAAAAGTGGTCAATTCATAGTCAGCTCAGGACTTTTATTGGAGTTTTGGGGAAAGAAGTATTTCAAAAGAAATCTGTTGGGGTTGCTAAACTGGTAGGTTATGTGCTTACAACTGTTGGTGACGATCTTTGCTACTTTGTGGGAACAGCTGCCTGACATGGGAGCCAAGGCCACATAGACCAGACCTGTTTCATTGGAGCAGGTGGATCCAGCTGTTCCTGAAGCTGGCCCTGTGGTTGGTGGAGATCAGGGTGCCAGTGGCCAGGTGGGATCACAATTTTCTACCCCTTGAGCCTGGAAAGTAGAGACGTCAGCACCAGAATATGCCCACTGGGCACTGGCTTCTATTTAATCAAAAGAGTGGTAAATGGATTTTGAGCAGCAAAAATAACTGATGTCCACTATACCCTATATTGTTTTCTAATTGTTTGTTGCGTGTAACATCAACCCTTTTACAAGACAGCGTGGTTGGAGCCAGGGTCTGATATATCTGTGTTTGGCATTGGAGACCTGAACTTCAAATCTGCCTCTGCTTGGCTGAGTGGCTTCACAGTCATGGTGACCTCTACAAACTTGAGATTCTCAGTCTGAAAACTAAGGACAGGGGTACTTTTCTTTACAGGATGGGAGTGAGGAATCTGTGACATAAAGTATGTAAGCACCTGCCATAGGGCCTGATATGGAGTAGGTGCCCGACAGAGGTCTTCCCCTGTCTGAGAGAGAATGTGCTTAACTTCGGAACTTAAGGAGAGTGGTAATTAAAGTCTGAGGACATGGATAGCACCATAGCTGCCCTATCATGGCCAGGCATTAGGTGACTGTTGGTGTATGCTGGATGGCTTTCACGCCTTGTCATGTACACCACCTTCTCATTTCATTTTGGCACAGAATCTTCTCTTTCTTTGCCTTGCTTTTCTTCTTATGCTACTTTCGGGACAGGAGCTTTGCTTTGTATTATATGCAGTGAATCCGTCAAAACTTGGCTGTTGTCTTTTCTGCGTCTCAATGACATTTACCCAATTATTTGGATATTTGAGACCAACAAATCATTTCTCTCCTCCATTAACGTTAGTCGATTTGACTCAAAGGAAAAAAGTGAAGGCAAGAGCACTATTTCACAGTAACAATGCTGTGCTCCATTTTACTGGGATTTTCCAGAGCTTAACAAGGTAGGTTTGGAACATCTAATCAAGGAAGAGGTTAGATCTGGAACTTGCCATTTAGAGTTGGAAGGAGTTGCAGTTTTGCCCCAGTGAGCCAGTGACAGTCAGGACTAGAATTCAGGCCTGGACTACAGGCCCTTGCTCCGGGCTGCTGGGGTCTCGGCCGAGCCTGCAGCATACACATCCTCTGGGACCTTTCAAAGAGGTTTCAGTTGGTCGGGTTGCTTTGTTTTGAAGCTCTCTGGGATGGATGTTAAATCCAGATGAGTGTGTGTCTCCAGTGGGGAGGAAAGCTGGCGAGGGGAAGAAGGTTCTCTGAGGGTCTCTCAGAACGTGCTGCGGAGGCTGCAGTGTGGAGAGGACTGAGGTGAGCTTTAGACAGACGTTCACAGGGGATGTGTTTGTCCTCTCCTGGTGTGAAACAGCAAAGCTACCAATCCTCAGGGAATAAAGAGAGAAGAAACAGTCACCTTTCAAAGAGCTGGAAATGCAGTCTCCTCCTCTCTCCTGCCTCCCCTTCCCCCGTCTTTATTTTTGTAGAAGGATTCATCAGTTAAAGAGGTCTCTTCTCTCTCACCACCACCTCTCCTCTTGCTCTGTTTGGCTCAGTCAGGGAAAGGGAGAAGCAGCACAGTCTAGTGAGAGAACACAAGCTCTTCAGAGTCCTGAATCAGTTTTCTAGCTATGCATCTGGGCAAGTTTCTTAACCCATTTCCTCATCTGTAAGATGGGCACATGTGTGTCCACTTTCTTTCTTTCTTTCTTTTTTTTTTTTTGAGACAGAGTCTCACTCTGTCACCCAGGCTGAAGGGCAGGGGCACGATCTCGGCTCACTGCAACCTCTACCACCCGAGTTCAAGTGATTCTCCTGCCTCAGCCTCCCGAGTAACTGGGATTACAGGCACCTGCCACCGCGCCCGGCTAATTTTTTGTAGTTTTAGTAGAGACAAGGTTTCACCATCTTGGCCAGGCTGGTCTTGAACTCCTGACCTCGTGATCCACCCATCTTGGCCTCCCAAAGTGCTAGCATTACAAGCGTGAACCACTGTGCCCAGCCATGTGTCTACTTTCTAGAGCTCTGGTGGAGATTAAATTCATATATATATATACACATATATATGAATGAGAGATTAAATGTGTTAATCTACAAGTACATAATAGTTGCTCAATAAATAGTTCATTATCATCATTGTCTCAGGAAGGCTACAGGGGGTGGCATGAAAAATGCTAATGTGGAAGAGTGTTTAGATGCAGGTGATGGCAATGGCCGATACTACAGCAATGACTGTGCATTAGTAGCGATAATTTAGGTTTAACTAATTTAAGCCTCCTCTTTACAGATGTGAAAACCAAGGCACAGAAAGATTAAGGGATTTGCCCAAGGCTACACAGCTTGTAGTACACAGCCTGTGTGCAAACCTTTGAGGCTCTTCAGTGTAAGCCACGTGCTCTAGGGGCAGCGTGCCATGTGGCTGGCTGTGAAGGTCACCTAGGCAGGGCAGATATATCAGAAAGAGGAAAGGAGAGTTGCTGGAAACAAAGGTATACTCCAGTCTTTGGACTGAGCTATTACTTCAGTCTGATTAGAATCTATTAAGTGAGCTGAGGTCAGCTGCAGGTGACTGGCAGGTGGCGTGAAAGGCCACAAGAGATGACTTTCAGGGGCTAGAAGAGGCTTGGCCTTGTGACTTGCTTTGGTAATGAAATGTGGGTGGAAGTGCAATGTGTGCCACTTTTAGGAGTCTATGCAAAGTTTTCCGTGATTGCTTTTCCTCTGCCTTTTGGATTATGGAAGCCTGTGTCAAGATTGTGCTGCTGTTAGTGGGGGTACAGAAATGCCTACAATGGACGGAGCCATCTTGCAGACCCCAGATGTAAAAGTAGCATGGAAGCAAAAAATAACCTTTGTTGTGTGGTGTTTTTTTCTTTTTAAATTATTTTTTATTTTATTTTTATCTTTTTGAGATGGAGTCTTGCTCTGTCGCCAGGCTGGAGTACAGTGGCGTGATCTAGGCTCACTGCCATCTCTGCCTCCTGGGTTCAAGCGATTCTCCTGCCTCAGCCTCCTGGGTAGCTGGGACTACAGGCTTGCACCACTACACTCAGCTAATTTTTGTATTTTTAGTAGAGACGGGATTTCACTATGTTGACCAGGATGGTCTGGATCTCTTGAGCTTATGACCTTCCTACCTCTTTGTTGGTTTTTAGGCCATGGAGGGATGTAGGTTACTTGTTATTGCAGCACAGCCTTACTGATCCTGCCTGATATGTTCCTTATGTAATGGTATATCCCTGCTATCCAAAAGGAAGATCCAGCCCCAAGTTCTTGCTGTACCCTAATAAATAATACATACTTCACACTTACTCATCTTGCATTTATATTATTGGGAAGGGCTGCTCAAGCATTCAAAAATGACCTGCCTGGGGGGTGTTGTGACTCACATCTATAATCCAAGCACTTTGGGAGGCCAAGGTAGGAGGATCGCTTGAACCCAGGAGTTTGAGACCAGCTTGGGTAACACAGTGAGACCCTGTCTCTACAAAATATTTTAAAAAGTTAGCCAGGTGTAGTGGCTGGCACCTATAGTCCCAGCTACTTGGGAGGCTGAGGTGGGAGGATTGCTTTAGTCCAGGACTTTGAGGTGGCAGTGAGCCATGATCACATGACTGCACTATCGCCTGTGCCACAGAGCCCTGTCTCTTAGTAAGAAAGAAAAAGGCCTGCCCGAGGGCAACTTTCTGTTTCTACCTAGAAATTTTTCTTCTTAAGCAATCTTGATACACCTTACCACTTTCCCACCCTTTCAACTTTGTGAGAAAGTATGTAATGTATTTCCTGAGTTCGTAAAGAACTTCAAGAGGAGATAGCTGTGCTAAATCTTAAAACATATAATCATAAAACATTGGCTGAGTGGATTGATAAACTGTTGCCACTGCAATGGTGTAGCTTTTTCATTTTATTGAGAGAAGATAAATATACTCATCAAACATCACCTCGAGGGTAATTATCATTGTCTTGTGAATTTTTTTTCTATTGTCTTTGGCTTTCTGTCTTGTTTTTTTTTTTTTTGAGACAGGTTCTCACACTGTTGCCCAGGCTGGAGTGCAGTGGCATGATCATAGCTCACTGTAACTATGACTTCTCCTGGTCTCAAGAGATCCTCCCACCTCAGCCTTTGGAGTAGCTGGGACCACAGGCATGTACCACCATGCCTGGCTATCTTTTAAAATTATTTGTAGAGACAGGGTGTATTACTCCGTTCTCACACTGCTGTAAGAACATACCCAACACAGGGTAATTATAAAGGAAAGGGGTTTAATTGACTCACGGTTCACATGGCTGAGGAGGCCTCAGCAAATTTACAATTATGGTGGAAGGGGAAGCAAACATATCCTTCTTCGCAGGGCGGCAGGAAGGAGAAGAATGAGAGCTGAGCAAAGGGGATAGCCCCTTATAAAACCATCAGATCTCGTGAGAACTTACTATCACAAGAATAGCATGGGGGAAACTGCCCCCATGATTCAATTACCTCCCACCGGGTCCCTCCTGCCACGTGTGGGGATCATGAGTTCTACCATTCAAGATGAGATTTGGGAGGGGACACAGCCAAACCATATCACAGGGTCTCACCATGTTGCCCAGGCTAGTCTCAAACTCCTGAGCTCAAGTGCTTTTCCCACCTCGGCCTCCCAAAATGCTGGATTATAGGCATGAACCTCCATCCCTGGTGTCTTTTGCTTTCTCAAGTAAAAGCACTGTCCCGTTTGTTAGCGAGTTTAATGTGTTCAGTAGTAAAGAGTGCTAAATCTCATCTCATCTTAGTACACCAATTTTATAGAGAAGGGATCCACAGCAGAGGCTGGCGAACTATGGTCTGTGGACCAGATCTGGCTCACCAACTACTTTTTTAAGTTCAAGTTTCATTTGAACACAGCCACGTCATTCATTTATGTATTGTCTATGGCTGCTTTGTGCCACAATGGCAGCAATGAGCATTTGTAACAGAGATAGCGTGACCCACAAAGCCTCCACTATTTACTATCTGGCTTCTTAAGAAAAAGCTTACTGACTCCTCATGTAGACCGGAGAGTGCCCAAGACCTTGTCCAACATCACAAAAGATTCCTAAGTGGCAAAGTTGTGTCTTGTAATTTTTCATTTTTTGGGGGATGATTCTTTTTCTTCTTTTTGCTCACCATCACCTGCCTTATTCCAAAGGAGGCCGCACCCACCCCAATCCCAGTAGAGAAGTACACTTTGTGTAAAACTTCCACACCATAAAAAAAAAGGCGCGCTACAGTATTGGCAAGGCATGGGAAAGCTGGAAGCTCCAGGGAATATGGGGATGTAATAATCAGGTGAGTGAAGAATATATATCTCATCCCCTAGGCTTCTTAGGTGCAAATGATAACTTTTGAGCATTGACAACACAGGGTTGTCATGGTTTTGCGATTTTGAATTGTGGGGTATTCATTTTCTATCTTTTACCCTGGGGTACAATTAGCCCCGTTTCATAGAAACAAAAACTCCCAGCTCTTCATTGATAGAACGGCCCCCCCATTTCTCAAGAAGCTCAAGGTCATCAGCAAATTAGAGATTTTAAGCTTTACAAATACCTACAATGAAACCACACACATTCGCAGCTGAAGGTTAAGACATCAAACCTCAGGAGGTATCCTGGGTTTTGAAAGTGACATGTGCCTTCCAGATCTGCTTGCATTTTTTTTTCTCCCAGAAGCATATTGGGGGGATTTAATTCCAGCATATTTTATAGGTGCTTGCACAGCCAGAGATTGCTTTATTTCATTGCATAAATAACAAAGATCTTCTGTACATTCCTTTATTTCTCCCTTTGAGCTACAAGAATTGCAGCAGGCCTGAGATTCGCACACATATACTTGACATAAATGTGTATCGAAGATGGGGGAATAATAAGGACTAACTTTTATAGACCTCTCTCATTAAAACTCACCTTCAAAAAACACTCCTGTTCTTTCCTTATAATCAAATGACACCTCGTAACCAGCTAACCATTTTTAATATTCCCCAGACTCCACTGAACTATGCCGGAGCTCAGACACTGTCTAGCTAGTCAGGGAGAAGAGTCTACCGTCATATTTAAACGCAGTTATTGGGACAGGTTTTACAGGCAGTGGGCTAGGACAATTCAGAAACAATTGCTTATGTGATAGTTGGAGGATTTGTCCCTGTCAAACAGTTAATATTGCTTTAATACATGAAGTAGGCTGTATAAGACGGCAATAATGAAAAATGTCAGGAAAGACAATATCAATTGTTATTCAACATCCACATCAAAGATTACTTTTTTGTCAGTAGCTTTCAGAAAATGTATTTTCCATCAGATCTGATTGCGTTCCTCTTTGAAGTGCTCCATCCTCCCGGTAGATTTAATGTGACATCTAGGCACTTTTAGTCCCTGGGCCTCTGAGGCGATTCAGAGAGGCACAACAAGCCATCACAGGTTTATCCTCAAAGGCCGACACTGTCTGTCTGATTTATTGTAACTTTAAGAATCATCTCCAGCAAAGCATGAGCCTTGCTACCCATCCAGAGCGCCAGACTTTTATCAATTCATTTGTATGCAGCCGGGACCGCTTGCAACCTAGAGCCCTATAGCCACTCATGGAAAATGCATTACCTGCGACTAATCCTTTTTATCTTTAAAGTCTGTATTTTTTATGTATAAGTCACTTTGGGTTATCATAAAATATACATAATTCTCCCTCCCCCCTTAAAAAAAATACAAAATGGAAAGAGAATATATAATAAGTTACGAGCGTGCGGTGTCCTTATCAGCAAGGATTCTAAATAAACAGCTCTCTTTTATGTAAACATCGAGGGATAGAAAGCTGTGATTACTTTCAATGGGAAATAGGAATGCGCCCAGTGTTTTGTTTCTTTTAGGTTTCAAAGTGAAACAGTAAGATTAATCATTGGAAATATGCCTGTGCGTGCTTCCACTTGCCAGTGCGTTCGCTTAGGGGTGGGGGCTGGGGGTGCTGGGAGAGTAGGCGGGGTGGGGGTAGAGGCTAATGGTTGTCTGGTCCATTTCACAGGTTTCCCAAATTGCTTCACTCCACAAACGTTTTCCAGGCCATTTGTGAATGGCCTTAATTAAGAAGACTGGAAATGTGTCTCCTGGAAAGATCAAGGTAAATCTCCTTCACAGGCCCCACCCCAACGCTGTTCAGGGCTCCGAACCTCAGGGGCTATTGAAATGCCTGTCCTCAATATTGTAAGTGGTGTTTGCCGTTTTTGTGTTGCTCTGTAATTGTTTCAGATATTCAAACTCTGCTCGGTTTTGAATCTTTACAAGCACGGGAAATTCTCTTCTACTTTAAGCAAAATATAAGAGGTCATGCCCCGATTGGGGGCCAGCAAACCTGCCCGCAGACCAAATCCTGCCAGGGCCTGTTTTTTGTTGGTGAAGGTTTATTGGAGCCCAGACAATATGTTGATATAGTGTCTGTGACTGCTTTCACACCACAGCAGTGGAGTTCCTGGCTGCCACAGACTATGGTCCACAAAGCCAAAACTATTTACTATCAGGCCCTTTACAGAAACATTTGTTGACCCCTGCCCTGGAACCATAGGTACAATTTTAAATTAATTAAGCTGATTAACCCAACGTACAATTTACTTGACCTAGGGGTAAAAAACTTCCTTTGGGGATAGAGGAATTGGTCTGGAAAGATGTACCACAAAGTTGACAAAAACTTCTAAGTGGGAATTGAGTTGAGAACTGGAGAGAAACTTTTTACTCTTTTATACTTCCGGTGTTTATGAAATAATATGGTAGATGTTTGTAGAATTTGCGTGGTTTTCAGGGATGCTGTCCTCCCCTGGGCTAGACCCTGCTGTCTGCTGCAATGGGACAACAGTTTTCGGGACATTGAGAGATAATAGTACCAATCACTGAGGTTTTACTGTCCCTTTATTTTTTAAAAACCCAGGCCGGTGCGGTGGCTCATGCTTGTAATCCCAGCACTTTGTGAGGCCGAGGTGGGTGGATGCCTTGAGGCCAGGCGTTTGAGACCAGCCTAGTCAACATGGTGAAACCCCGTCGCTAATAAAAATACAAAAAAATTAGCCAGGCATAGTGGCATGCACCTGTAATCCCAGCTACTAGGGAGGCTGAGGCACGAGAATATCTTGAATGTGGGAGGCAGAGGTTGCAGTGAGCCAGGACCACACAACAGCACTGCAGCCTGGCGGGTAGAGTAAAACGCCATCTTCAAACAAACAAACAAACAAAACACCTCAAAAAACAAAACCCAGTGCTCAGCCATATTAAGATATTATCTGCATTGCTTTGAGCCCTCAGCCTAAGGTAGGGCTTCCTTATTGTCTAAACAATCCTGGACCCCCAAGCTGGCATGCTTTAAATGTGGGAGAGGCAGACCAAAGTTGTGGGGGGTGCTTGCAAGCCCCAGCCAAGCTCTGGGGGGCTTGTGGGGAGATTGCAAAAAAAAGGGTAGGTGGTTTCTGGGGCAGAAATTGTGAGCATACCTCTCACTACTTTTAGGACTCTGGGGGATCCATTTCTTTCTTCTTTAACTGAAACAAAAGCAAAGAAGCGCGATCTTTAGGTGAAAAGGAATTGTGAACTCGAAAATCTGCAGTCATTACATGCCCCCTCCTTTATTTTTACATGCAAATCATCTTTGGGGAAAAGATCTCAGGGATCTTGTTGGAACTTGCTTGAAAACAATAGGCTGAGTCTATTAGCGCCCTGTTCTTCACAAGAAAAGAAAAAGAATCATTTTGAAGTAATGTTGGAAGATGTTAAGATTTTATGAGGGCTTCGCATAACACTCGTCTGTATCACTTTCCAGGGGAAAAAAAATCAGGAGATTTATTCTCATGGATGTTGCTGACACGTTAGCATCTTAGAAAATCATTTTGCAACACCATGTAAACTCCTCACTCAGTACAATGTGGAAACTCACTTGGCCTTTTCTTTTCCTCTCCCTGTAGCCACACCATGGCTCCTGACATTTCCTGCACCTGATATGTGTTTATGCCAGGCCTTTGTTTGTGGAACATTCTCCATCCTCTGCTTCCTCTCGGGCCTTGTTCACCTAGAAACTCCAACTCACCTTTCATTGCCTAGTACACTTGTCCCTTCTTCTGTGATGTCCTCCATGATTTCTCCCCCATTCTTGCCCACAGCCTCCCTGCAGTTGCCCCCCAGCATTTGGATAGGCTCTGTCATAGAATTTCTCAAATTGTGTGCCCATTGTACTTATATTAGCTCCTTGAGGGTGGGCACTGTGGCTTATCTGACCTCTGTATTCCTTGTAGTTTGGGCAGTGATTTGCAGAAACAGGCATTTAATAAACACTTGCCAATAAAGAAAGAAAGAGGAAGGAAGGAAGGAAGGAAGGAAGGAAGGAGGGAGGGAGGGAGGGAGGGAGGGAGGGAAGGAAGGAAGGAAGGAAGAAAGAAAGACTAAGATTTTAGAGCAAAAAGAAAGGTTTGAGAATGTCTCATCTAAGCCCCTTATTTTGTAGGTAAAGCCTGAGGCATAAAGAAATGAGGGCCAGGCACGGTGGCTCACGCCTGTAATCCCAGCACTTTGGGAGGCTGAGGCAGGCAGATTAGGAGGTCAAGAGATCGAGACCATACTGGCCAACATGGTGAAACCTCGTCTCTTCTAAAAATACAAAAATTAGCTGGACTTGGTGGCATGCGCCTGTAATCCCAGCTACTCGGGAGACTGAGGCAGGAGAATCGCTTGAACCCGGGAGGCGTAGGTTGTAGTGAGCCGAGATCACGCCACTGCACTGCAGCCTAGCAACAGAGCGAGACTCCGTCTCAAAAAACAATGAGGGGTTTTCTGAATTAGGCAATCCCTTTCGGACCCCTCCAGGGCTTTGTTCAGCACATCCCATCCTCTCCCAGGTGGAGGTTGACTTCTGCAGAGCTGGCTTCAAGGGGCAAGAAGAGGAGGGGAAAGCCCTGAAAAGTTGTATTTGCCTTCAGACCTTCTTACCACAGAGAAGGAAAAACAAAAACAAAGGCCAGCAGCTTAAGACTGTCTGCCTGGCTCCTGCTCAGGAGTTGGATTTCCATAGTGGATGGATGAGGAAGACAGCACCGCCCAGGGTGGAGGCTGCAGAAGTCCAAACCCCGTCTCCTTCCCCCGTCCCTTTCCTCACGGTGCCAGGGCAGGGCAGGGACCCTCCAGAAGCAGATGCCGAGGCTTCTCATTTTCTCATGTTCGGAGAAACTCCATGGACTAGCGCCTTCCCTTAGTTTATCATTTTGTTCAGAGAAGGACATGGACGAGAATCAGAGCTGGAGTCAGGGAGGGAGGCCAGGATGCAGAGACGTGGACAGAGGAGTGAAGAGTGAGGGAGTCGAAGGCATAAATGGAGATGATTCTGCCATGGTTGCCGTCATTTATCCTGAGGTTAACAGGAGAGAGAGGTGTCTCCATCTAGAAAGGTCTTAGAGTTTTCAGAGGAGGCATGAGCTCTGTCTGTCTCTGCAGGTGTGTATGTGTGTATGACATAGCTTGGTACCTTTGACAGATACAAGTGTCTAGACTCAGGGTCCTGCTGTGTCCTGGGCTGGGTGTGCTTTTTCAGCTCATGGAAGGGATCACATCACACTTAGGTCTGACAGCGGGGACCTGCAGGAAGGAGACACAGGGTGTAAGAGCCGGATGGTGAGGCCGGAGGCACAGGAGGGCAAACATGGGGGCCCTAGATGAGGGAGATGAAGCAGGGCTCCGGGGAGACTTTATCCTGATTTCACGGCAGCTGGCTCAGGACCAGCGCGGGTGCGGTTTCTCAAATGCAGTGTGTAAGGACGCCGAGCGTTGAGCAGCATCCAGACCCCTGTTGAGGTAGGAAAACGGGGGATATGGTGAAACCCCAGATCTAGTGACCCTTGGTCCAGCCCGAGCTTTGCCCCAAGCAACTTCAGAGGGCTGGGAAAGTTTCTTTACCTCTCTGGCCTCTATTTCCTTATCTGTGGGAAAAAAAAGTTGGGCTAGATGATTTCTGAAGTCCTTTCCAATTTAATAAGGAGTCTATAACTTTTGCTCAGATTTTAAAGGAATTAGACCAAGTATTACTATTTAGAGGTAATTTGGGGCAGTGTTTAGCATTGGGCATATGAAGTAAATTTCTTATTCCAGCTCCTGTGCCTGAGTGGATGGCTCCTCTTATTTATCTGAAAGAAGGCAATCAAACTCTTGAGAAAATTTTTGAACAGCAGATTTTATTTCCCTTGCTATGACCCTTAAATACTGCACTTGTTACATCGGAGTGCTAATTACTAGAGATTAATTAGTCAGCATGAAAGTACTTCTGTGGCAGCCCCCCAATTACTGAACTGTACTTGATATGTGCTACCTGCAGGCTCTCTGCAGCAATCCTGAGAAGTGATGCTCATTGGAGGCCGTAGGCAAGCCTTTGACAATTCTCTAGTCCCATTTTTTAGAAGAACAGCTGTCAAATGTGGATGGTCTGAAAATAATTAAATACAAAATATAGCTCATGCCAAAATGGAGGTAGCCTGGCTAACAGTCTCAAGGGCCCTGGCTATTTCCAGGTGATTAAAAGTGATTTTGGGGAGGTGCTTCTCTTGGGTCTGCTTCTGGCTCTGTTAGAGCCCTGTGGCCTGAACCTGGGTGATCCAATCCCTGTCATTTCTCTCTGCTTCTGTCTGGGCCCATCAGAAGATACCTTCACTAGGGATATTGTTGAGGTTTAATCAATTATTATTTAAGGGCAGAAACATTCTTGGATGAAAGGAGTGAAGATAAAAGCAAAGTCCAGCCATATTATTATCACTTTCCATGCTCTTTCTTCGATTAGTGTCATGTGGATATGGCTGAAGTGTGCTTTGGTGCATTTTGCAAAATAGAAAAAAATAAGTAGGGAAATTATATTTTCAAAACCAAGTGCCCATTCTTCTTTCTATCTGGTGCACAGTAGATTGGCCAGTGTTCATATCTCATTTATCTGTCTGTATTGGGTTGTACTCTCTGTCTAATTTTCTCTTATTAATGAATCTCCCCTTTTGTCCTGTACAAATCTAGGTGGATGACATTTATACAAGGTAATCATTTCCGTGCATTACCAAAAAGATTATTGGTGCTTATCCAGCAAAAGTAAGCATATCTGTCACCGAAATCTGACCTAGAATAGATGGTTGTTTTCTTTGCAGAATTATTTGCTGATCAGTTTTTTCTGGTCTTTAGATTTGTGGTTTAGCAGGGAAAGACCTACATATCTCTGAATTTTGAAAAGACTAGCCACTTTGGCAAGGTGCTAACCTGCACTAATGTACATCTTCCCAGTGAAGAAAGCCTACCCCAGACCATGTTTTCAGCCGTAAGTATTTTAAAAGGAAACCAACTGTACAGTTAAACATGGAGGGGTCTAGTGAGGCTCCTCTTTACTAGTTCTGAAATGCCTTTTCTGGCATTAATGCCTTAAATTTGGACTAGCTTCAATATCTAATTCTAGGGCTACGTAAGCACTTGAACGGGTATGAATCTAAGAGTATGCAAAAAACATATATTTCTTATTCTTTTCTGAAGTTCAACTTGTACAGTCACATACTGCTTAACAATGGGGATATATTCTGAGAAATGTGTCATTAGGTGATTTTTTTTCATGTGAACATCAGAGTGTACTTATACAATTTTTTTATTTGTATAGTATATTTTTATTTATACACTTTTTTATATGGAGAATCAAATATCCCAGCATCATTACTGAACATCAGTCATTTCTCATACTTGATCACCAATGTCAATATCAACTGCCTAAGTCAGGTTTCAATATATGCTCCATTACAATCTTATTTGACCACTGTTGTATACTTGGTCTGCCAGTGACCCAAATGTTATTATGTGACATATGACTGTGTTACTCTGGCATGACAAAAAATTTGTCTCAGTCAATTCCACTTATTCCCCGACTTCTCCTTTGTCCAGAATTGTGACTAAGTCTCAGGTTGGTGATGCTCACATAAACTTAAAGAAAAGGGGTGGAAAAAGGCATTTCATACAAATGGACACCAAAAGTGAGCAGGAGTAGCTATTCTTATATCAGACAAAACAAACTTTAAAGCAATAGCAGTTAAAAAAGACAAAGGGGGGCCGGGCGCGGTGGCTCACGCCTGTAATCCCAGCACTTTGGGAGGCTGAGGTGGGCAGATCACGAGGTCAGGAGATCAAGACCATCCTGGTTAACACAGTGAAACCCTGTCTCTACTAAAAATATAAAAAATTAGCTGGGCGTGGTGGCGGGTGCCTGTAGTCCCAGCTACTTGGGAGGCTTTGGCAGAAGAATGGCGTGAACCTGGGAGGCGGAGCTTGCAGTGAGCTGAGATTGCGCCACTGCACTCCAGCCTGGGTGACAGAGCAAGACTGTCTCAAAAAAAAAAAATAAATAAATAAAAATAAAAATAAAAAGACAAAGGGGGACATTATATGATGGTAAAAAGGCCTTGCCCAACAGCAAAATATCACAATCCTAAATATATAGGCACCTAACACTGAAGCTCCCAAATTTATAAAACAGTTACTAATTGACCTAAGAAATGAGCTAGACAGCAACAGAATAATAGTGCGGGACTTCAGTACTCCGCTGACAGTACTAGACAGGTTATCAAGATAGAAAGTCAACAAAGAAGCAATGGACTTAAAACTATACCTTGGAACAAATGAACTTAACAGATATATGCAGAACATTCCATCTAATAACTGCAGAATACACATTCTATTCAACAGCACATGGAACGTGCTCCAAGATAGACCATATGATAGGCCACAAAATAAGCCTTAATAAATTAAAAAAAATTGAAATTATATCACTCTCTTAGACCACAGTGGAATAAAACTGGAAATCAACTCCAAAAGGAACCTTCAAAACCATGCAAATACATGGAAATTAAATAACCTGCTCCTGAATGATCACTGGGTCAAAAATGAAATCAAGATGGAAATTTAAAAATTCTTCAAACTGAACAATAGTGACACAACCTATCAAAACCTCTGGGATACAGCAAAGGTGGTGCTAATAGGAAAGGTCATAGCCCTAAATGCCTATATCAAAAAGACTGAAAGAGCACAAACTGACAATCTAAAGGTCACTCCTCAAGGAACTAGAGAAACAAGAACAAACCAAACCCAATCCCAGCAGAAGAAAGGAAATAACAAAGATCAGGGTAGAACTAAATGAAATTGAAACAATAAAAATTACAAAAGATAAACACAAAGCTGGTTCTTAGAAAAGATAAACAAAATTGATAGACCATTAGCAAGACTAACCAAGAAAAGAAGTGAGGAAATCCAAATAACCTCAATGAGAAGCAAAATGGGAGATATTACAACTGATAACACAGAAATACAAAAGATCATTCAAGGCTACTATGAACACCTTTATGTGCCTAAGTAAGAAAACCTAGAAGAGATGGATAAATTCCTGGAAAAATACAACTCTCCTAGCTTAAATCAGAAAGAATTAGATACCCCGAACAGACCAATAACAAGCAGAGATTTAAATGGTAATTTAAAAAATTACTAACAAAAGTCAAGGACCAGATGGATTCACATCAGAATTCTACCAGACAGTCGAAGAATTGGTACCAATCCTATTGATGCTATTCCACAAGATAAAGAGGTAACCTTCACTAATTCACTCTATCAAGCCAGCATCACCCTGATATCAAAACCAGGAAAGGACCTAACCAAAAAAGAAAGCTACAGACCAATATCCCTGATGAACATAGATGCTAAAATTCTTGACAAAATACTTGCTAACTGAATCGAACAATATATGAAAAAGATAATCCACCATGATCAAGTGGGTTTCATGGTTTAACATACGCAAGTCAATCAATGTGATACACCACATAGAATTTAAAAACAAAAATCACATGATCATCTCGGTAGATGCAAAAAAGCATTCGACAAAATCCAGCATCCCTTTATGATTAAAATGCTCAGCAAAATCGGCATACAAGGGACATAACTCAATGTAATAAAAGCCATCTATGACAAACCCACAGCCAACCTAATACTGAATGGGGAAAAGTTGAAAGCATGCCCTCTGAGAACTGGAACAAGACAGGATGCCCACTCTCACCACTCCTCTTCGGCACAGTACTGGAAGTCCTAGCTAGAGCAGTCAAACAAGAGAAAGAAAGAAAGGGCATCCAAATTGGTAAAGAGGAAGTCAAGCTGTCACTGTTTGCTGATATGATTGCTCACCTCAAAAACCCTAAAGGCTCCTCCAGAAAGCTCCTGGAACTGATAAAAGAATTCAGCAAAGTTTCTGCATACGAGATTAAAGTACAGAAATCAGTAGCTCTTCTATACACCAACAGCAACCAAACAGAATCAAATCAAGAACTCAAACTCTTTCACAATAGCTGCCATAAAATAAAATAAAATAACTTAGGAATATACCTAACCAAAGAGGTAAAAGACCTCTACGAGGAAAACTACAAAACACTGCCTAAAGAAATCATAGATGACACAAACAAATGGAAATGCATCCCGTGCTCATGGATAGGTAGAATCAATACTGTCAAAATGACCATACTGCCAAAAGCAATCTACAAATTCAATGTAGTCCTCGTCAATATACCACCACCATTCTTCACAGAAGTAGAAAAAACAATTCTAAAATTCATATGGAACCAAAAAAGAGACCACATAGTCAAAGCAAGACTAAGCAAAAATAACAAATCTAGAGACGTGAGGCTACCTGATTTCAAACTATACTATAAGGCCATAATCACCACAATGGTGTGGTATTGGTATAAAAACAGGCACATAGACCAATAGAAGAGAATAGACAACCCAGAAATAAACCTAAATACATACAGCCAACTGATCTTTGACAAAACAAACAAAATAAGTGGGGAAAGGACACCTTTTTCAACAAATGGATAATTGGCTAGCCACATGTAGGAGAATGAAACTGGATCCTCATCTCTCACCTTTTACAAAAATCAACTCAAGATAGATTAATGACTTAAATCTAAGACCTGAAATGATAAAATTCTAGAAAATAACATTGGAAAAACCCTTCTAGATATTGGCCTAGGCAAGAATTTCATGACTAAGAACCCAAAAGCAAATGCAATGAAAGCAAAGATAAATAGCCGGGACTTAATTAAACTAAAGAGCTTTTGCACAGCAAAAGGAACAGTCAGCAGAGTAAACAGGCAACCCAAAGGATGGGAGAAAATCTTCACAAGCTATACATCTGACAAAGGACTAATATCCAGAATCTACAACAAACTCAAATCAGCAAGAAAAAAACAATCCCATCAAAGAGTGGACTAAGCACATGAATAGACAGTTCTCAAGAGGATATACAAATGGCCAAAAAACATGAAAAAATGCTCAACATCACTAATGATCAGGGAAATGCAAATCAAAACTATAAATGATACCATCCTACTCCTGCCAGAATGGCCATAATCAAAAAATAAAAAGCAGTGGATGTTGTTGTGTATACAGTGATCAGGGAACACTTCTACACTGGTGGTGGCAATGTAAACCAGTACAGCCACAATGGAAAACAGTGTGGAGATTCCTTAAAGAACTAAAAGTAGAACTACCATTTGATCCTGTAATCCCACTACTGGGTATCAACCCAGAGGAAAATAAGTCATTTTATGAAAAAGATACTTGCATGTGCATGTTTATAGCAGCACAGTTTGCAACTGCAAAATTGTGGAACCAACCCAAATGTCCATCAGTCAATGAGTGGACAAAGAAACTGGTGTGTGTGTGTGTATGTGTGTGTACATGTATGCTGAAGTACTACTCAGCCATGAAAGGGAATGAATTAACGGCATTCACAGTGACCTGGTTGAGATTGGAAACTATTATTCTAAGTGAAGTAACTCAGGAATGGAAAACCAACCAACATCACATGTTTTTACTGATATGGGGAAGCTAAACTATGAGGATGCAAAGGCATAAGAATGATACAATGGGCTGTGGGGACTTGGGAAGGTTGGGAGAAGGGAGAGGGGTAAAAAACTATAAATAGGTTACAGTGTATAATGCTTGGGTGATTGGTGCATCAAAATCTCATAAATCACCACTAAAAAACTCATGTAACCAAATACCACCTAATAACCCAATAACCTATGGAAAAAAGAATAAAAACAGGAGTTGTTTAAAAAAATGGAAGTTTTGATTTTAATATGCCATTGACTGTACAAGGCATCACTTTAGTAGATGTTAGGGTTGAAAATTACAATAAACTAGAAAACCCCATTGTCTCAGCCCCAAATCTCCTTAAACTGATAAGCAACTTCAGCAAAGTCTCAGGATACAAAATCAATGTGCAAAAATCACAAACATTCCTATACACCAATAATAGGGAGCCAAATCATGAGTGAACTCCCATTCACAATTGCTTCAAAAAGAATAAAATACCTAGGAATCCAGCTTACAAGGGATGTGAAGGACCTCCTCAAGGAGAACTGCAAATCACTGCTCAAGGAAATAAGAGATGACACAAACGAATGGAAAAACATCCCATGCTCATGGATAGGAAGAATCAATATGGTGAAAATGGCCATACTGTGCAAAGTAATTTATAGATTTAATGCTATCCCCATAAAGCTACCATTGGCTTTCTTCACAGAATTAGAAAAAACTACTTTAAATTTCATGTGGAACCAAAAAAGAGCTCGTATAGCCAAGACAATCCTAAGCAAAAAGAACAAAGCTGGAGGCATCACACTACCTGACTTCAAACTATACTACAAGTATACAGTAACCAAAACAGCATGGTACTGGCACCAAAACAGAGATACAGACCAATGGAACAGAACAGAGGCCTCAGAAATAACACCACACATCTACCAACATCTGATCTTTGACAAACCTGACAAAAACAAGCAATGGGTAAAGGATTCCTTATTTAATATATGATGTTGGGTAAACTGGCTAGCCATATACAAAAAACTGAAACTGGACCCCTTCCTTATTAAAGACTTAAACCCATAAAAGTCCTAGAAGAAAACCTAGGCAATATCATTCAGGACATAGGCATGGGCAAAGACTTTATGACTAAAATACCAAAAGCAAGGGCAACAAAAGCCAAAATTGACAAGTGGGATCTAATTAAACTAAAGAGCCTCCTGCACAGCAAAAGAAACTACCATCAGAGTGAACAGGCAACCTACAGAATGGAAGAAAATTTTTGCAATCTATCCATCTGGCAAAGGGTTAATATCCATAATCTGCAAGGAACTTAAACAAATTTACAAGAAAAAAACAACCCTATCAAAAAGTGGGCAAAGGATATGACCAGACACTTATTAAAAGAGGACATTTATGCAGCTAACAAACATGAAAAACTCATCATCACTGATAATTAGAGAAATGCGTATCAAAACCACAATGACATACCATCTCACACCAGTTAGAATGGCGATCATTAAAAAGTCAGGAAACAACAGATGCTGGAGAGGATGTGAAGAAATAGGAATGGTTTTACACTGTTGGTGGGAGTATAAGTTAGTTTAACCATTGTGGAAGACAGTGTGGCAATTCCTCAAGGATCTAGAATCAAAAATACCATTTGACCCGGCAATTCCATTACTGGGTATATACCCAAAGGATTATAAATCATGCTACTATAAAGACACATGTACATGTATGTTTATTGCAGCACTGTTCACAATGGTAAAGACCTGGAACCAACCCAAATGCCCATCAATGATAGACTGGATGAAGAAAATGTGGCACATGTACACCATGGAATACTATGCAGCCATAAAAAAGGATGAGTTCGTGTCCTTTGTAGAGACATGGATAAAGCTGGAAACCATCATTCTCAGCTAACACAAGAAGAGTAAACCAAACACTGCATGTTCTTGTAAGTGGGAGTTGAACAATGAGAACACACGGACACAGGGAGGGGAACATCACACACCAGGGCCTGTCGGGGGGTGGGGTCCTAGGGGAGGGATAGCATTAGGAGAAATACCTAATGTAGATGATGAGTTGATGGGTGCAGCAAGCTGCCATGGTATGTGCATACCTATGTAACAAAAGAGGCCCAAGGGAGCTCATGTGCTCCTTCCTCCGGGTGAAGACACAATGAGAAGGTGCCATCTGTGAACCAGAAAATGGACCCTCACTTGACACTGAATCTGCTGGAGCCTTGATCTTGGACTTTCCAGCCTCTAGGACTGTGAGAAATAAATTTGTTTATAAACTAAAAAAAAAAAAAATTACAATAAAATTACATCTCAATTAGAAGGTTCATTTGCATTTCCAAATTATACATTACCATGAAGCCAATGAATCTTAAACTTCAGGGCACTTCACTTATGTGTGTTCCTTCAAAAGTCCCGTATCTAATTTTGTATCCATAATGTACACTTAAAAAGAAAAAAGGACTTTTTCTAAGTTGTATAAACACCAGGACCCAAAACTTGGGTCAATTTCTGGTAATACATGAGAAATCATTTTATAGAATAGAGTTTAGCAGATGCTTATTAACCATCCATAATGTTCTAGATATTGTGGCAAATACAAAGATGGCCACAATATAGTCATTGGTGTTAAGGAACTGTCAATATGTAGAGACACCAATGACAGCCACAGGAAAATGAGGAAAGGCATTGCTTGGAGGAAATCTATAGGATTTGGAAACATTCCAGTGAATCCAGTGATATGAACCCTAAGAGGAAGAGAATGCTGGGGCCATATGACATGGAAACACAGGAGCAGGGAACGGTGGGGTTGGAGAGTTAATTGAGTAAAGAAGATGCATTTAATTTGGACATGCCAAATTACCAATATAGCCATCAAGCAGATGAAAATGTATGTCTAAGGTTCTGGGGCCTACTCTGGGTTAAATATAGAGATTTAAATATAGGCATCATTAGAGGTTTGAGGCAATGGAAATGGATGAACTTATGGAAAGGGATTGCACAAAGAAGATAGAAGGTAGTTGTATCCAGGATGGGTGTGGCTACTATTTAACACAAAGTGTGGAAGTATATTGAACCTGGATGTTGAATTTGACCATGATGATGACAGGAGACAGGCTGAGACAAAGACTCTGATCCAGATGCCAAAGTGTGGAGTGGCATGGAGAGGTAGTCAGGAAGCAGGAAGTAGGTAACAGGTAACAGAAAAGAAAGTGAGGGTGGCTGAATGGGTGAATGCCCTGAGTTTTCAGAAAGGAGATGTTATTGAGAGAAGTCAGGGATGATGCCAGACAGGGGAATCCTGTGAGGCTTAAGATTGAGGGGAAATTGAAGCAAGAAGCTTCTCTGAGAATTAGACTGAAAAGCTTTGTTTACACTGAGGGACTGGCTAGGTTGCTTAGAGATAGCTGTGGTATCAAAAAATAAAAATAACCAATTATAGTGGTTGGCATTTGAGTATTTCGTCTTGCTAAGCTAAGTATCCTAGTAGCTGACACAGCCTAATTTTAAGGGGAGAGGATGGCAAGCTCAGAATCTGCATTTGTTTAATGGTTTCATAATGCCTAACCCAGT
Organism: Papio anubis; assembly: GCF_008728515.1. Taxonomy (NCBI): domain Eukaryota; kingdom Metazoa; phylum Chordata; class Mammalia; order Primates; family Cercopithecidae; genus Papio; species Papio anubis. The sequence continues at coordinate 19,000,810 of NC_044988.1, read as the reverse complement.
GCTAGGACCATAATGGATATTTAGCAAATATCTAATTTTTATGTTTTTGAGATATCTGAATCTTCATTTCTATAGACTAATCAAAATCCTATTTATTTCAAATGATGCCCCAAACACAAATAAAAAAATGACAAACACATTACCTGTTATAGCTAGACATATGGTTATTAAAATAATATAGGTGTCTTTGGGGTGTAGACTACATTTTATTACCTTTATATTTGCAACATCTCACATGATGCTTAATACATATTAAGCATTTCATGAATATGTGAATGAACTGGTGTAAATTATAATTTGAATTTTAAACGAATTTAAATATCTGCTAGTTCTTTAATGAAAATACTTTTCTAGGGTCAATAACAGGTTTTAACAGAAGTAAATCTTTTATGTCTGTATCCAACCTTATTTGATGGTTTACTGCAGTAGTCCCCAACCTTTTTGGCACCAGGGACCTGTTTTGTGGAAGACAGTTTTTCCACAGACTGGGGAGGTGGGGGACATTGGTTTTGAGATGATCCAAGTGCACTGCATTTCTTGTGCCCTTTATTTCTATTTTTATTACATTATAATATATAATGAAATAATTATACAACTCACCATAATATAGAATCAGTGGGAGCCCTGAGCTTGTTTTTCTGCAACTAGACGACCTCATCTGGGCATTATGGGAGAGAGTGACAGATCATCAGGCCTTAGATTCTCATAAGGAGCCTGCAACCTAGATCCCTCACGTGCACAGTTCACAATAGGGTTTGTGTTCCTATGAGAATCTAATGCTGTCACTGATCTTGACAGGAGGCAGAGCTCAGGTGGTAATGTGAGCCATGAGGAGCAGCTGTAAAAACAAATGAAGCTTCACTTGCTTTCCTGCCACTCACCTCCTGCTGTGCAGCCTAGTTTCTAACAGGCCATGGACTGGTGTCCCATGGACTGGGGCTTGGGGACCCTTGGTTTACTGTATTATTACCATAAGGATGTCACCCCTCACCTATGTCTGCTGGAGACACTGATGCATTTCCATAGTGGAGTTCAGAGTTCTTCATTAATTCATTCTTTGTTTAAGGTTATTTGTTTCCATTTTATTCATCTGAAATCATGGCTACAGCAATGAAGTAAGCAGACATTTGAGGCTTCATACTCAGGTTGCTGTGAGAATCATCCTCTTGGGACCCCTGTTTCTTGTAATCTGTAAAATGAGGATAATTAATTTACAATAGTGTTGGTGTGAAGATTAGGTAACCCTTAGAAATGGCTGCCATTGTACCAGGAGTAATGGACATTAAATATTGTTTCTTTACTTTTCTTTCTTCTCTGAGGCTTAATGAACACCTGGAGAAAATCCCAAAGATCACAGTAGTAGAGGCTGACAGATTGTGTAACTGAGAAATCGAGAATCTCTCTATTATGTAGCATTTCTCAATGTTCCCCTTGCTAGGGTCTTTGCAAGAAATATCTTCCCAAATTTGGTGCTCTTTTGCATGTTAATTCTCTGTTTTATCTTATGGTTGAAGTTTGTTTCCTTTGCCCTAAACTTCTCTAACTTAATAAATATATTTTTTGGTATTGTTTCTTCTGTTGATTACCTTGAGTCCTTCCTGGAATGAGGTAGAGGATAAACAAGGTTGATATTCAGTGCTTGCGTTGCATTAGATGTTAAGTATTTTGAGTATCAGTCCTCACAGTGACCACTGGATATTGGTAGGAGGTAACTGTCTTATTTTATAGATGAGAAATTGAGACACAGAAGGAAAGTGACCTGACCAAGGTCATAGGGCTATGGTGTTGCTGGGTCTCAAGCTCCACCTCCTTACTTCTGTCCTCTGCTCTTGCTGCCAAAGCCCACTTGCCTCTGAAGGACAGGATATTCATTACAATCCCCCCTGGAAGAAACTTCTGGAACATTTAGCATTTCTTTAGAGAATTTACTTGTAACCTATCAAGTCAAGAATCCATTTATCATTGGAGAATGTGGTGGATTACATAGAAAATCCAGAATTTTGTTGTTGTTGTTTTTTGTTTTTGAGATGGAGTCTCGCTCTGTTGCCCAGGCTGGGGTGCAGTGGTGTGATCTCAGCTCACTGCAACCTCCGCCTTCCAGGTTCAAGCAATTCTTCTGCTTCAGCCTCCTGGGTACCTGGTACTATAGGTGCGACACCACCACACCTGGCTAGCTTTTGTATTTTTAGTAGAGATGGGGTTCGCCATGTTAGCCAGACTGGTCTCAAACTCCTAACCTCTGGTGATCCACTTGCCTCGGCCTCCCGAAGTCCTGGGATTATAGGTGTGAGCCACCATGCCCAGCCTAGAAAATCCAGAACTTTTGATCAGAAAGAACGTCTATTTGCTAGATTTTGCTCGAGAACACAGGGATTATTGTTTTGCTATGTAGTTTTTTTTTTTTTTTATTTAATTATTTAAGATTTTTTAATCTTAAATACCTCTACCAGTTTTTCATTTTCTCTCTGTAAAGTACGTATGTCTTAGGGCATGCTTTTCCTAAAAGAAAACTTTAATTTTTTTCATCATGGCCACAGTTTATTCCCATATCCCTTCTGAAGTGCTACATTTCAGTGTCAAGGATTAACCTGAATTTTACATAGTGAATACAAGGTCACTGCTTAATTTTTGAAAGAGTCAGATGATAGCAATGATATATTTACACCAAAAATGAAATCATTATCTATCTAATCTAACCCCTCTGTCATCTACCTGTCAATATCTTTGATGTTATGTGTGAATGGCGACTTGGAAAAGGTCAGTCCTTTACTGTAGGTTCTTCCTATATTGATTTATTTTTGGGTTACAAATAATATTTGCAGAATCATATTCAATTGGGATAAGTTTAAGGTAACTTAGTCAATTTATCTTGATTTGCTATTGCCTTACAGTTTAGAGATAAATGCAGATTTCACTTTTGCAAGGCATAGTCCCTACATTTTAAAACAAATTTATTTTGGTGCTTTTCAGGTGGACTTTGTATTAGCAGTAGGGAAAGTGAATGAAGACTGGACTATTTACCGGTGATAACTGAAGCATGTCCTGTGTGCTACAGTGCAGATAAAATGTTACAGGATTTTTTTTTTTGTTTTTGCTTTACTGTATTCAGAGAACCATCACCTCTTCCCAAAAGAAGAGGTACTTAAGGAGATTGATAGATTTCCATCTAAAATGTTTTAATTAGCAAAAACACTTCACCGTTTAAGTAAATGTGACTACTAATTTAGAGACAAAGCAAGAGTTTGAGAACTTAATTTAAGCGTGTCATTGATGGTTAATGGGAAGAACCTGTGCATTGAGTTAAGCCTGTGCTGATTTCTGCAGCTATGATTGTGCTGGTCATCCATGTTGGGTGTCTTTTCCAACTGGCTGCTGCATCTGCCCGATTCACCAGTATCCACACCACTCTGGCTGGTAAATATTGTGAGTGTCAACCCTGGTTACACTTAGGCTAAAATCCTTGCGTGGCCACCTAGTAGCTGTGTGACTATGTGTTTATTAAGTAACCTCCCTGAGCTACCTCTCAGTAAAATAGGAAAATAATAGTAAAATAATGGTGCTGTTGGGAAGATGGAATTAGATACTGTATATAGAATATTTATCATCTTCCCTGGCCAATAGTAGGTGCTTGTTATATGTCAGTCCTCATCTTCCATTTTCTCTGTTTTCCTGGACTTGTCAGGAATCTCTGTGCTTTCTTGACTCAAGAATCACAGAATTATGAGACCTTAGAGACTGAAGGAAATGCTGGGACCATCACATCCAACAGTCCCTTAGGTTTAGGGATCTATCTTGTTGGCAAAACTTTGGCTGTAATCTAGACAACTATCCTGGGCTACCCCCTCTGCTTGTATGTATTGTAATTCAAGATGCATACTTGTTTGTGTATACTTTGTCCTGTATTTGGTCGGATACTTATTGCATCATTAACCTGGTTGGTCAGCTTCCAAGTTTCTGCCACTATTAGACAAGGAAAAATGGAATGAGAGATAGTAGAAGGATCAAAGTAAATTCATCCTTGTTCCTGGGGAGAACCTTCAAAATTTATGTCCTACAGAGAGAGGATCAGTAGCATTGTTTCAAATGACAGTACAGTTTTAAAAAATTCTTTTCATTATACATAATTCCAAGAAGGACCTTTTTGTTCTACAGCTAATTTTTATGGTGGGGTAAGTGTTTCTTTTTTGAGTTTCAGTGGCTAGATAACGTGGCAACTCCTTGGCAACACATATTACAAAGCTTGAATTCTTCTTTTCCCATTCTTACTTAGTACTTTGTAGAACAAAGCTAAATAAATGAATCCGGTGACTTGAAATCTATGTACAAAACCCTTATAGTTTGATAAAGCCTAATTTTAGTGTTTGTCTTATAATAAGCTGTGTAAAAATTTTATCATGAAATCCAAGGCCATCAAAAATAGACTGTAGATTCAAGCCAGGATTAGATTTGTTTATGTAAATCCAAAATATTTAGTGTCAAGTGGTACTAAATGTGCAGGTTCATTGAAAAAAGTGTGACAAATACTTGGAGTTTGGTAATTTCATTTGTATGTATGTGTATATGTGTTTTAGTTTTAAAATATGATACTGCCCAATTTAAGTTAAAATGTATGCTAGACTTGGTTGGGCACAGTGGCTCACACCTGTAATCCCAGCACTTTGGGAGGCCGAGGCAGGTGGATCACGAAGTCAGGAGATCGAGACCATCCTGGCTAACACGGTGAAACCCTGTCTCTACTAAAAATATAGAAAATTAGCCTGGCATGTTGGTGGACACCTGTAGTCTCAGCTACTTGGGAGGCTGAGACAGGAGAATGGTGTGAACCTGGGAGGCGGAGCTTGCAGTGAGCCGAGATCAAGCCACTGCACTCCAGCCTGGGTGACAGAATGAGACTCCATCTCACAAAAAAAAAAAAAAAAAAAAAAAAAATTATGCTAGACTTGGCTATTTCCGTGCACATGTCCCTCTATTGATACAGTTGTCTCCCTACCTCTCCCACAAAGTCACTCATTCACATCTATCCGGAGACCATCTTGCTCTCTAAAATCCCCTACAAGAACTGGGCCATTGTGTCCCCACCTGTCATGCACATGACACTTACTTTCTGGGCTGTTCATGGCGTATTGCAACAGTTGGTGGTTTCTATTTCTTATTGATCTCTGGTTATTCAACTTAATAAATATTTTTCTCATTTCCCTTGACAAAAAAAACAAAAACAAAAACAAAAAACAAACAGAACTATAAACTTTCTGTGGAAAGGAGCTATATGGTCTCTTCCTGCACTAACCAGCATGGGTGTGCCCCATACTTGTTGATTGCAACAGCCTTGTCCACACCCCCAGTAGGAACCAAATAACCATGGAGGTATTTAGAGAATCATCTCCCTACTACTTTAGGATTTGCGTTTAGCTGCTTTATTGGGGTGGAGGGGATTTATTCCTTTTTACCTATCTCTTTATCTTGCTTTATCAAATCCAGATCCTCATGGTTCGTTTGCCTTGCCGTGTCTCCCAGCTCCATCTCAGGTCTCCTGTAAGAGGATGGGTTGGACCACCAAAGCCAGAGGTAGCAGCGGCATTGTCAGGAACACACAGAAAGTCTGTTCCTTGTCCTAATCCAGATACACATCAGCAAACATGGACTTAGCAGGAAGTCAAGCTTTCAAGTAAAGCCAGTGAAGCACAGAGGGGAAGCATCAGAAATACACCCCAAATTGACTTGGCGTCTGTCACCTGGGACTGCCTGGGCTGTGAATGGAAAACTCTTGTAGATTAAAGGAGGGGAGCGCAGGCAGTGGGTGTACTTCATACTCACTATCCTTTTCAGAATCCCTGCGAAATGGTTGACCTTAGAGGGGACTCTTGATGATTACACCTAAGTCTTTTCAACCTGTTGTTCCTATTTACACTTGTGCTTTATGGATTCCTTCAGGGAGAAGCGTTTTAAAGGAATACAGAAAGCTTTCCACCCCAGAGACACTCCAAAGGTGGCAGCTTAGGCAGATATCTTTCATTTCTCTGTTTGTGATTTTCCTTCCAGGATGAAATATTTCTTCTTCCTCTGAGCGTCTGGATTTTGTGATCTGGGACATGCTCGGATTTAACAGTTTGAACTTTTAAAAATAATTATTATTTGAGGATATTCTGCTCTTTTATCTGTGGGAAGACTGGGGAATCTGGAGTTACTTCTGTAGCTTTTTAAAAGCTTAGCTTTCTCGAAGTGCTGTTTTTTAAACTATCATAAGTCAAATTTATCATGGGGATAATGTAATAAAGACAAATACTCAACCAATAATGAAAAGCTAAGTAAACGGGTATGTTTAAGCTCTATTATATGCAGGGGAGTACATTAAGGCAGATCTAAGAGACACTTTAATGGATTTAACATTAGCAATCAGACCTGGACTTGGTATAAATCAAACACCATCGCATTTCAGTCTAATGCACACCCACTCATTCATTAGCACCATTCAACGCAGATTATAAATATTAGCCAAGAAACCTTCAGTTCTGGAGATTCTTTCCACAGACACAGCAATAATTGAACAATAATGATGACAATTTTATTTTTATGAATCGCTATGGCTTACTTTTATTGATTTGCTCTTGGGCCCGGAGAAAGCTTCCTCAGCCAGTATACAACAGGAAATGGTTCTAGCATTATCAGATAGGCCGTAAAGAGATAAATAAAATAAAGGGGGGTAGGAATGATGGTGGGACTCGGCAAGCTGCTGATATAAGCAAGAATTACTCCCCTTACTCCCAACAATAGAACAACTGAAATTACCTCCCTTCTCCCTCCCTGCTCCTCTCTTCCAATTCAGTGGAAGGAGAATACTCCCAGGCTGTAAATGTGCATTAACTTTGGAGCTGAACATTTTGGGGTTCTTGGTAGCAGCTAGAGGGAAATGAATAAGATGGGAATAAATGAGCCTGCTTTAGGCATTTCATAGAAAGGAGGGTGAAACCCCACAGGAATATGGCCTTTCACTGCCTGCTTTGATGATGTACAGCTTCTTAGTAACAAAGGCAGTATAGCCTTCTGAAAATACTCCATCCATGATTATGAAAAGGAGCAGGTCTCTGGCTGCCTATTCCTTCTCCAGAGCACAAGATGTCCTAACATTTTCCATGCACTTTCCCTGCCTTTTACCTCTCAGAGGCAATGAATTGAACATCCTGGGGTATCAGTAAGAAGGAAACACTTACATGGATCTGCACATGTGTTTCCACAGCTGCCGTTGTGTTTTTCCCCTTTGTGGTGACGGATTTCAGAGGTTTTATTTCACACTCATTCCCTCCCATCCCCAGTGACAAACTGGACTTGTACCTCTGTTAATTCACTGCATTGAGACCTCACCATGTCTGTTAGTAAAAGGAAGAAGAGCAAATGCATCTGTGAGAGTCTGAGTCTTCTGCAAATTCCATACAATGAAGCAGACTGGCAGGTTTGGTCATGACAGGGGCAGGGGTAAGAGAAATTCTATCTTTTGGCAGCCACTCTTCCATTCTCAGTGGACTGTTCTTTCCTGGACAAAAATTTCTGGGTCAGTTTATAGTGGAGGCATGGACAAGCTGATGCCTAAGAGCTTGTTCAGCTTGTACATTTGCTGTTTCTATGAGTCATCCATGTCCCCATAGACGAATGGGATGCTGAGCTACCCCCATAGTTAGGGGAACAACCCTGAACAGCATAAGCATAGGAATAGCTGCTGCTACAACCCCACACTCTAGTTCATTCTGCATGTCACCTTTTTGATTACATCTTCAAGGCAAGCCTGCCTGAATGCTTTAATTCTACCCCTTCCCCAGAAAGTAAGTTCTTTTGACTTTAGAGTTAATTAAACTGTAACTTAGTGCTTAATAAATTCATAGGTTTAGAAAGTTTTAAAGAATTCTGAGTGGTAACATGAGCTGTCATGTAACAATTGGAAAAGATCTCAGATCTAATAACATCAAAAATCCACAAAAGTTCAGCACCATATTTTGTGGTTATTGGAGAAAAGGAAGGAAGGTACATTCTTGGCTTGAGTTTAGATGGGGAGATCTTGTGTCTCTGAAGGAAAAAAAAATCACTCTGTAAACCAAAAATATCGCAGCAACCGCAACTTGTGTCAAACTTAACCACAATTCCATGGTGGTTTTCAGGCTCTTTGATGCACACAAGTTCAATGAGCTCATTGGTTTCTAAAAGTATTAAAGGGAATAATTATAAACATGACCAGTCCCAGGAGGGTGACTGAGAAAGTGGTTGCTGGAGATTCCTGACGGAAAGAACAGAAATTCCAGAAATGAATGATGGTGTCCCCCCAACCCCAAGAGTGTTTATAAAACATGAAGAAGAGCCAGGCACTACTCCTTTATTGATAAAGTAACTCATTTAAAAATACTTATTCTGTGCCTACTATGAGCCAGGTGCTCTACTAGGTACTGAATAAATGACAATGAGACAGACACACCGGCTGCCTTCAGAAATCTTATTCTAGTAGCAGGAGACAATAAAATAATTTTAGGTAGCAATACATGGTAGAAAAGTATGTAACAGAGATGTGGAAGAGACCAAATGGGAGAGGTGGTTTTTATTACAGTAAGGGCCTTATAATTCCAAGTAATAAATACAGGTTTCCTTCTAAGAGAGAGACCAGTATCATGATCTTATTTACAGTTTACAAAGATAACTGTGTCTGCTCTATGGGAAATCTGCCAAAGTTTAATCTGTGGAATAGCTAATTACTGATTGATGGGAGACTGAGAGTCTCCCATTCTTGATGGCAAATGGATCTCTAGTTGCTCTGAAGTTCCAGGAAGTAAACTAACTGCGGGCACAGATGATGTTTTCCTTTCTTCTGGTTGTCAGTAGTATCTTTGGGAGAAAAAGACCAGATACAGAAATGCAGTTTAACAGCTCAGTTTAATTTTCTGCATAGGCCGGGCGCGGTGGCTCAAGCCTGTAATCCCTGCACTTTGGGAGGCTGAGATGGGCAGATCACGAGGTCAGGAGATCAAGACCATCCTGGCTAACACGTGAAACCCCGTCTCTACTAAAAAATACAAAAAACTAGCCGGGCGAGGTGGCGGGCGCCTGTAGTCCCAGCTACACAGGAGGCTGAGGCAGGAGAATGGCATAAACCCGGCAGGCGGAGCTTGCAGTGAGCTGAGATCCGGCCACTGCACTCCAGCCTGGGCGACAGAGCAAGACTCTGTCTCAAAAAAAAAAAAAAAAAAAAAAAAAAAAAAATTTTCTGCATAGTGCTTTCAGTGATCAAATAATGGGCTCCAGAAAAGAGTGTCAGAGACTCTGTGTATTAGGAATTTGCATTTGACCCTGGCAGGATAAAGGGGGCAACTGTGCAAATGTGGCAGTAGTTAATTGCAAGGTCTAGTGAAGATTCTAATAACGAGCATGGTGCCTAATGCATAGTAGGTGTTTGGTAAACATTTGCTGGGTGGGTAAAGTCAGGATTATTAACCAAAGGCAGAAGTTTATCGAAAGACAAGGAAGAATTGGAAATAGGTTCACAAACATTGAGAAAGGCTAGGAAGCTCCTCAAATGAGATAGGTCCTGGTCTGATAATTATGGCCCCCTTTGATTCACTGGAAATGTATGTGTGTGTGTGTGTGTGTGTGTGTGCATGCATGCACATGTGTATGTTACTGGTAGAAGAGTTCTAGGTACCCAGCAGACCTGGACAGAAGGCATTAGGCACATAGGCCTCCCCACAAAGGGAGCATGCCTAGATTTGGAAAGCCATTAGCACTAATTGCTATCTAAAGGTGAGAGGAGTTACTTGACCTCGGGGTGTTCCAGTCTACCAATGCAGTCCTTGTCTGGTAGTGTGGGATCTCCGATGTCATTCTGGTCTGCATTCTGTTGCATTCTACCTAGAAGCACCAAACCAGTTATCAGGATCAAAGAATGTAAGTGAGAGTGAGTAACATGAATGCCTTAACCTCTGAGTTACTGGATTATAATATTTGCGGTGTTCTGACAGGAGCCGAGCAGTCAGTGAGAAGTCCAGGGATCTTTCTTTCCCTTCTCCAGACCAAACCTAACAGCAGAACCAATTTCTTCTTCAAGTGGCAGGTGCTTCTCCATGAAAGGTTGCTATAGTCTTACAACTTCATTTCTCAAATTTTATTGGTTGAATGTATGCATCTCTTATGTTATTGTAAGGTGGAGACTTGAATGTTGATTTCATAAATTTGATAGGGGCTTTTGAAAAAAAAAAACTGCCATGCAATTAATTTTCTTCACTCATTATGTATATGACAGCGTGTCCGCTGGGCTCAGATGACGATGCGCAGAGTAGGAGAGAGAGCTGTTCTCCCTCTTATTCCCCCTCAAATTCCAAGGCTTGAGGGCAGGCACCAGAATAAAACAACTCTCTGCAGACCAATGTTTTCATGTGAGACATCGACTGGAGTGGCGGTGGCCGGGTGCTGCCTTTAAATAGCTGTAGACAGAGGATTTCCAGAAGGAAGGTGGAGTGGAAAAAAATGCAAACAGACTTGGTCCCGACGACATGGTGCAACAACCCTAGAAGAGGGAGAAATTTGAGGACTAAGTGGAAAAGCAGGGCTGAGTGTGAAGAGGGGTTACAAAGAATGTGGAAACAGGAAGATGAATGAGGAGGCCAGAAGCCAGTGGGGAATTGCACGGAAGTTAAGACAAACTGGTCTGGTGCAAGAACAGGGCTGAGATCTTGGGTGCCTAGTGGCCCACAAGGCCCGATTTTATAATATCTGAGGTTGCTGAGTGTTATGCTGAGGTCTTAAAGCACATGTGGGGCAAGAATCCCATGACAAGCTTATTTTATGGAGTTACAGTGGTTTTACAGCTGATAGGGACCCTAGTGAAAAGGAACTTAAGAAATGAGGAAACTATGGTATACAGCTTCAGTGTGAGCCCAGGTCATAGTCATTCCGTTCCCCGCAAAGTCCTCAAATGCTTTGGTTCGAAGTGTCCATTGCCCTGGGGAGAATCTTGCTATGGAAAGTAGCTTGACCTCTCAGACATGCATGAGGACACATCTCAGAACCTTCCTTTTAAAAACAACTTGATTTTATTGTGCTAAGAACACTGAACTTGAGACCTACCCCATTAAGAAAATGTTAAGTATATAATACAGTATTACTAACCATATATATACATATATATGCACACAATGTTGTGCAGCAGATCTCTAGAACTTATTCATGTTGTATAACTACAAATTTATGCCCCTTGATTAGAAACTAATTTCCCTCTCCCACATAGCTCCTGTCAGCCACAATTTCACTCTCTGATTTTATGAATTTGACTATTTTAGAACTTCCTTTTTGTGTCAAAACTAAAATTGTGTTAGTCCATTTACATGCTGCTGATAAAGACATACCAGAGACTGGGTAATTGATAGAGAAAAAGAGGTTTAATGGACTCACAGTTCCACGTCGCTCGGGAGGCCTCACAATCATGGTGGAAGGTGAAAGGTACATCTTACATGGCAGCAGACAAAGAATGAGAACCAAGTAAAAGGGGACACCCTTATAAAACCATCAGATCTTGTGAGACTTTTTTACTACCGTGAGAACAGTATGGGGGAAACCACCCCTATGATTCCATTATGTCCCATCAAATCCCTTCCACAACTTGTGGGAATTATGGGAGCTACAATTCAAGATGAGATTTGGGTGGAGACACAGCCAAACCATATCAAATTGCCTTACAGGAAAAGAATATCAGGAATTAAGATTATTGACCTCAATAGGTCCCAAGGCAATCTTCTGGAGGGCCATAGAATAATAAGGAATTAGATAGTGGCTATATCCTTTTCTTGTCAGCAATGTGTATTTACACGATCTTGGCATTGTGTAACTGTGTTTTTCTTTTTAAACAAAAACATCAGAGTTCTGCAGTAAATAGAATATTGTCTTAAATGACATAAAAATTAAGAACATTTAGCAAAATCTTCACAACAGAGGGAAGGCAAGCGACAGATCTTCCACAGTCGATGGCTCAATGTTATTAATGACACTGAGTTTAGGGTCTCTTCCCTGTCAGTCTGATTTCTTCATGGTTGCAAAATGGCTGCAGTAGGGCTAGATGTCACATGCAGAATTCTTTTCCAGAGTGTCTCTTTTTAGGAGTTAGAAAAATCTTGCTCAGACACTTTGCCCAATCAAAAAATACTAGTAGCTGTTGCCACAATAATGCTGAGTTATAAAATATCCCCAAATTTGTCCCTTACAGAAAAAGCATATATTCTCAAGCTCGTAGATCTGGGTTGACTGTGCTTTGGCTGTTGTAAGCTGAGAAGTTGTGCCTTAGTCTTCAGGGGCTTCTGGGAATAACTGCAGACTACAGGTTGGATTCAAGTCAGCTTCAGGTGTGGTTTGTTCTGGTGCATGGGCTCTTGGGCAGCAATTACTGTGGACATCTCTTTTGATGGTGAATCAATAGAGAGCAATAGCAAGTCATATTAAGTCCTGTGACCCACTAACCCCCATCTCCTAACATCCCAGTGGCCAAAACAAGTTACATGACCAAACCAAACACAAGTTAGGTGGAGAAGTAAACTCCACTTACAGTGGGAAGAGGAGGGTGGTGAATGTTTATTGAAGAATAATTCATCTGTTACTCTCTCTCCTCCAGCATGACCAGTAGGCAACCTAGTGGTAATTGTTAGGCAAAACACTCTATTAATAGCATTCATTAATTATGACAGGAACTCAAAAGAAATAGAAGCACAGGCACAGAACCTCAGTGTTAGCTAATGTTCATTACTTAACCCACGGAAGGACGGGAAATGTTCAGACGTGGAAATCCTCAGATCTGCTTGATTCCTGTTCCAGTGCCCCACTCATCTGGCTGCAGTCCCAAGTCTCTGGCTCTATCTCCATATCTTCGCTGGCCTTCTTTTCTCTTGGGCTCCATTCCTCTATCACTTTCCACCTTCCTTTTGTGTCCCCTGTGTGCCCTTGACTCTAGAGTGATGACCAAAGGAGTGATCCTGGGAGGAAAAGGTGCCAGGGAGATATGTGTAATACTTGTAGTTAATGATAGCTAACATTCTCAGCACTTTTTAAATGCCAAGAATAGTGCTAATGGTTTTGTCTGTATTACCTGTCACTCTCACAATGACCTACTGAGGTGGCTGCTATTAAAACTCCCATTTTCCGTAGGAGGACATTGAGGTTCAAAAAGGTCAAAGTGTTCAAGTTTACAAAACCAGTAAGAGGCAGAATCAGGATCAAAACCCAGGTGCATCTGACTCCAAAGTTATTCTCTTAACTACTATGCAATTTTGCCGATTAAGGATTTATAATTAAAAAGCACATTAAAATAGAATCATTGGAGATAGGAAACATAATTTCTTTTTTCTGTATTGAAAATCAATTATAAAGTTTTGTGGTATCATATCCCTTTATCCCCAACATGGATCTAGCAGAAGCCTGTAAGTGAAAATAACAATGTCAAAAGTATTATTTTTATGGCGTTGTTAATTGTTTTATAGAGCAAGCTCATAAAAGTCACAGGCCACAAAACATAATTACAAAATGCACTCGACATCAATTACAGGAAGTATTGATTTCATTAACTCACATCTTATGCAGAGCTATAAATTATGGGAAATAGGGGAATGTGTGTACACTTCCTTTCTGGATGTCTAATCATATACCACTTACAACTGTGTTCATTATTGGGGTAGTGTTGAGGGTGGACTACACTGCATTATATGACCCTCTCTTTATATGGATTCATGGGAGTGTGTTTTTTTTTTTTTTCTTTCGGATCTCATTCCTTGAAATACTGTACATCTCTTACTTGTTTTTGTTTTATAGAATCTATGATTCCCATAACCTTTGTGTTTCTTAAACTGTCTTTCAGGGATCCATGGGGGGGTCCCTGAGACCAGTTCAGGGAGTCTTGGAGGTGAAATCTATGTTCCTAATGTGAGAACTATTCAGCTTTTGCCTTCCCATTATCTTGTGAGTGTATGGTGGAGTTTTCTGGAAAATGCTGGATGTGTGGTATCATAACACGCTGAATGCAGAAGCAGACACAAGAATACAGTTTTCTCTTTAGCCAGATATTAACAAGATTTGCAAAAAGGTAAAACAATGACAATCTTCTAATTTTTGGGGGAGAGAATTCTAGTTATTTTCCATAAAATGCATTATTTATATTAACATGTAATAGGTTTGTTGCTGTTGTAAGATTAATTCATAAATATTTTTAAAATTCCTCAGTTTTGATTGCTAATAAGGTAAATGTCAGTAGATATAACCCACACAGACAGCTCTTTGAGGACCTCAGTAAGTTTTAAAAATGTAAATAGGTCCCGAGGCCAAAAAGTTCGAGAACTATTGCTGTAACCAACTGTTTTTTCCTTTGTTTTGGAAGCTAGAAAGCCCACACCAAATTTGCAGTCCACCTCCAGCATTTGTTTAAGATCCCAAGACATAGAATTTATGGACTAATATTTCCCCATGCATTCTTTTGTTTTTAACCCTTATTTTTCTTTCTAAATGATTTTATATTCTATTTTTAAAACTTCTCTGTTTTAATTTAAAATGCTTTATCATAAGATTCATATAAGTTATTATGGGCCATTGGAAATTAAACAGTTGGCAGAAAGAATGGGTTGGCCTCTTAGAGCGTGGTATAGAAATGCAATATTAAAGATTTTCAAATAAATGTGCTCTTAAATTCAAATGCTGCTTCTTACAGAGTGCAGGCGGCATCTTCTTGGTTATTGTTGAAACCATTGCCACTATATCTAAATGAATGGTACTTTCGTCCTGGAGTCTCTTCAATCTCTATTCTCTAAATTATGCATATCCTTTTAGGTACAGCCTCTCCTACTCACTCTCTCCATTTCTCCTCCCCGAGCCCAATAGAGTTTTTTTCCCCCTTTCTTTTCTTCTACTTTGCATTTATGTTCTCTATGACCTATTCTTAAAACATATTTTCTAATGCATTTCTTGAGTTCAGAATAAAAGGCTGGTACTTTCAGCATTACTTCATCTTCATTATTAGCCTCTTACAACTCTCTCTGATTTAAGGTTATTGTATAATACTTGAGCTCTCTGCTAATGTACATTACATTGGCACTGAAATCAGTGCACATTTCAAGGGCTTCAGTCAACAATAGTACCCGAAGCTTTGAATTCAAAAAATGTATAAAATTATTTTTGTAAATTGGTGTCTAAATAGAGAAGGGGATTAGATTGTTCTAAAGCATGCAATAAGGCATACCCTTCAACTTTACGTTGTATATAATGTACAGATGATTAATTTTTATTGAGTTTTAGTTGATCGATTATTGTTGTAGTTTTGATAAACACTCAAATATTTTCTTTCTGATTGAACTTGAGAATAACATGTCTCTCTCTCATAGCTGAACGCAATCGTAAACCTGTGATGGGGAAAATAAAACTGTGGTAGTGTTTGATCATTGTGGCATTATCTCCAATGAATGGGTAGTTTCTTTTGGTAAAGCTTTTTGATATCTTCATATGGGGTAGGGGTTAGAGTTGAATTCAGGGGAGCTGAGAATGAGAGCAAATAAATTATCCTGAGGATATCCACTAAATTGAAAACTCTTGTTTTCTAAATGACGAGTTTCTCTCATTTATCTAAACCTGTCTTGACAGCACATAGATGACATGGCGGCTATTTTTTTTTTTTTTAACCACAAAACTCAGTGACATGGACCACCCACAGTAAATTCAGAGCAGAGGCCTCTCGTGAGGCCATATTTGTATAGACATAACAAGTCATAATGTGATGAAAAGTCAACGCTCTCTCACAGACAATAAATAACTGCATTATTTTAAGTTTCCTAACTATAGCTATTAAGCATTTCTTAGAAAATGATTTCTTGACTTACTACTTACAAAATCTACTGAAGAAGAGCTTTCAACCAGGGTATTCTTACGGAATGGAGGAAAAAAATAAAAAATCAAAAAGTGTCAGCCTGGTCCCTAAGGTCTTCCATAATCTACTCTTGCACTTCTATCCCTAACTTTTTCTTCCTTTCTTTCCTTTTTTTCCCCTTCTTTCCTTTCTTTCTTTCTTTTTCTTCTTCTTCTTCTTCTTCTTCTTTTTTTTTTTTGAGATGGAGTCTTGCTCTGTCACTCAGGCTAGAGTGCAGTGGCCCAATGTCAGCTCACCGCAACCACGACCTCCGGGGTTCAAGTGATTCTCCTGCCTCAGTCTCCCAAGTAGCTGGGATTACAGGTGCCTGCCACCATGCCCAGTTAATTTTTGTATTTTTAGTAGAGATGGGGTTTCACTGTGTTGGCCAGGCTGCTCTTGAACTTCTGACCTCAAGTGACCCACCCACCTTGGCTTCCCAAAGTGACCCATTGCGCCTGGCTGCTATCCCTAACTTTCTAACAAATTATGTAATGCAGCCGCTCCATGCACTGTCTTCTGTCTCCTCTGTAACTTGCCTCATCTCTGCCTGAAATGCCCTGGTCCTCTTCTCATTCTCCCTATTAATATAAACTAGTGTAGTGGCTAAGAGCTCGCGTTTCAGAGTCAGATGTCTCTGGGTGTGAATTCACTTACTAGACACATAAAAGCCATGTGGCCTTGTTGTATAACCTCTACAATCCAAGTTCTTCATTCCCATTTCATTCATATATTCATGTAGTGATATGGGAAAAAGAACAGGGCCGATCTTATAGGATTTTTATCAGGATCAGTTGGCATGCTGTGCCTGTGTATGTAGCACCATGTCTGGCATGTAATAAGCATTCGATAAACGGAAAATAGGGCAGGCACAATGGTTTGTGCCTGTAATCGCCGAACTTTGTGAGGGTGAGAAGGGAGCATTGCTTGAGCCCAGAGTTTGAGATCAGCCTGGACAACATAGTGAGACCCTGTCTTTACAAAAAAAAAAATGTCAAAAAAATAGCAGAGTGTGGTGGTGGATGCCTATAGTCCCAGCTATTTGGGAGGCTGAGATCGGAGGATTGCTCCATCCTGGGAGTTTTGAGGCTGCAGTGAGCTGTGGTTGTGCCATTGCACTCCAGCCTGGCTACCAGAGAGAGGCACTGTTTCAAAACAAAAGAAACAAATGAAAAAATATTATTTATCCTTTCAGGCCTTAATTGAATCAAACTTTTTTTTTTTTAAGAAGTGTCCAGATTTCTGAAATTGGAGTTGATTTTATATCTTCAATTCTCATGGGATACCTTTTCTCATTTTGTCATCTTTTCTTGGGTCATGATGACTTGTGTGCCTGCCTATCTTGTTCATTGGAGGTTGTGCCTTGAAGGCCAGATCTGTATCTCACTCATCTGAGAATTTCCCACAATACCTAGCACAGTGCCTTGCCCAGGAGATGACTGTAACCGATGTTGAAATGAATTAAATCGCATGCCCTCTCTGCTCTTAATGTTATCATTTGTGCATGGGTACAAAAGAAAGAACCAGGGTGTCATTCCTGCCTTCAAGAGACTTGCCCTCTATTTGGGGAGATAAAACTAAAGCACATTTAACACTTAAGAGAGGAAAGGATGTCATAAAAGCCAGCACCATGACTTTCTCCGGGAGGGAGAACTTTTGGAGGGCCTGAATGGACCTGGTTTTGGATGGAGAAGATCTGGAGAGGTGTGTCTGGAAAATGAATAATGTTGGTGAGAGTCTCCAGGGGCATATCGATTTGTGTGTTTTAAATTTTTTGATTAATGTAAAATTTACACACAAGGAAATCCATGAGTCTTAAGAGTACAAATGGTTTTGGATAGGTTTTGACAAATGTATGTACTTTTTAAACTACCATCATTATAAAGATAAAAAGAAATTTCCGTCATCTCAGAAAGTTCCCCCCTGCCCACTTTCAGTCATTCCCCACCCTCATATCACTGTTTTCTGGTTTCTGCTTCCATAGAAGTTAGGTTTCTTTTTTTTTGTACTGGAAATTAATATAGCTAAGAGCACACAGTTCTCACCTCAAGCTATGTTCTTTTGAATATAGAGTAACACGGTTGTTTATTTATCTGTTGATGGACATTTGGATTGCTTCCAGTTTTGAGCTGTTACAGTTATGAACAATATTCTGTAACAAGTATTTTTGTGTGCATATATATATATATATATTCTCATACTCTTAGGTAAATACCTAGGCTTGGAATTACTGGGCTATAGATTGGGTGTATATTTAACTTCATAAGAAACTGTCTAGATGTTTTCTTATGTGGTTGCACAATTAATCCCACCAGCAAGTATGAGAGTTCCATTTGCTGTGTATTTTGACCAACATATAGTGGTATCAGTCTTAAATTCTAGCTATTTCAGTAGGTATGGAATGGTACTCATTTTGGTCCTAATTTGCATTTTTCTTGATAATGAGTAATATTAAGCACATATTCATTTGCTTATTGGCAATTTGTATACCTTCTTTATCTGTTTTTTAATTATTGATATATAGTAGTTCCTTCCTTGTATATTATGGAAACAAGCCTGTTGTTGGATAAGTCTTTTAGTCTTAGCTTGACATTTTTTAAAAGGTGTCTTTGTTTTCTTTTTTAAAAATTTTTTTGTTTCTGATATTTTGATGCACCATCACTCATTTTTAGTTTTTATAAAGACTGATTCATCATGCTTTGCTTGTATGATTAGTGTTTTTTATTCGTATTAAGAAATTCTGTGTATTCCAAGTTACAAAGAGAGTTTTCTATTTTTTTTTTAGACCTTATAGTTTTAGATTTCATGTTTAGGTCTATAATTATCTAAAATTCATTTTAGTTTTTTACATGAAGTAGTGCTGAGGTTCATTTTCCCCCTTGCTATTTGGACATGCAATTATTCCATCCCCATTTGTTGAAATGACCCTTTCCCATTAAATTACCTTGACTTTTTTTGGTACAAAATCAATATATGTCAATGTATATATGTGGGTCTATTTCTGAACTCTGTATTCCGTTCCATTGATGTACTTGTTTTCTCTTACACCAAATACCATGCAGCCTTGATTGTAAGAGTTTTAGAGTAAGTTTTGAAATTAGAGTGTGTGCGAGTACTATAAACTCGTTCTTTTTCAAGATTGCTTTCACTCTCCTAGGGTTTTTACATTTTTTATAAATTTTAGAATCAACTTGGCAACTTCTACAAAATAAATTATGGTGGATTTTGATGGAGTTTTGTTGAATCTATCGCTTCATCAGAGAGAACTGATATAATACTGTTTAGACATTGAATTTTCTTTTCTTTTTGTGAGACAGAGTCTCATTCTGTCACCTAGGCTGGAGTGCAGTGGTGTGATCGGCCTCCTGGGCCCAAGTGATTCTCCTGCCTCAGCCTCCTGAGTAGCTGAGACTACAGGTGCACACCACCATGCCCAGCTAATTTTTTAAGTTTTTGTGAAGACAGCGTTTTGCCATGTTGTTCAGGCTGGTCTTCAACTCCTGGGCTCAAGCAGTCCTCCCACCTCAGCCTTCCAAAGTGCTGGGATTGCAGGAATGAGCTACTGCGCCCAGCTGTAGACATTGAATTTTCTCATTTGGGAATATAATATGCCTCTCCATTTATCCAGCTGTTCTTTTATTTCTCTTAGCATTATTTTATAGATTTCTATGTTTAGTTCTTACACATCTTTCACAAATTTATCCCTAAATATATAGTCTGGCTTGATGCTGTTATAGATAAAATTAAAGTATCATTTTTCAGTTGTTTGCTGCTAGTATATAAAAATAAAATTACTTTTACTATACTGATTTGGTTTCCTGAATCCATGCTAAATTTGATTATTAGTTCCATCACTTTTAACATTCCTAGGATTTTTAGAGTTAAGAATCATGTTATCTCTGAATAAATCTTGTTTTCCCTTTCCTTAATCTTTTTCTTATCATCTTGTTCTAGTTAGGCCCTCTAGTACAATGTTGAATAAAAATGGTGAAAATGAACATATCAGGAGAAAGCATCCAAGCACTCACTGTTAATTAAGATGTGAGCTGTAGGTCTTTTACAGATATATATATATTTTTATTTTGAGACGAAGTCTTGCTCTGTCACCTGGGCTGGAGTGCAATGGTGTGATCTCAGCTCATGGCAACCTGCACCTCCTGGGTTCAAGCGATTCTTTTGCCTCAGCCTCCCTAGTAGCTGGGATTACAGGTGTGTGCCACCAGTCTTGGCTAATTTTTGTATTTTTCATAGAGACAGGGTTTCGTCATGTTGGCCGAACATGCTGGTCTTGAACTCCTGACTTCAGGTGATCCACTGCCCTCGGCCTCCCAAAGTGCTGGGATTACAGGTGTGAGCCACCGCATCCGGCCCACTGATATATTTTATAAGACTGAGGATATTCCTTTCTATTAACAAAATTCTAGAAATTTTAAAAATATGAAATGGGTATTAAATTTTTCAAATTGTTTTTATGTATCTGTTGAGATTATCATATAATTCTTCTCTTTTCTGTTAATATGATGAGATTCATTGATTTCCAATGTTAAAACAACCTTGAATTCCCGAGATGAACTCTACATTAGAAATGACATATGATTTTTAAAAATATATTGCTGGATTTAATTTGATGATATTTTGTAAAAAATTTTTGTGTCTATGTTTATGAACTATTAGTCTGTAATTTTCTTTCAACTCATTGTCAGTATTTGGGATAGGTTTATGATGTTTCATAAAATAAGCTGAGAATATTCCTTCCTTCTGTATTTTCTGAAACAATGAATATAAGATTGGTATTATATTTTTCTTGGATTTTGAGTAAAATTATGTAGACTTAGAAATTTCTTTGTGAGAGGGCTTTGGTAATTACTTTCTTTAATAGCTGTTAGGCTACTCAGATTTTACTCAGATTTTCCATATCTTATTGTGTTAGTTTTGGTAAATTATGTCTTTCAAATAATTTGCTTATTTCATCTAAGTTGTCAAATTTGTTATTTCTAATACTCATTTGTTATTCTTTTTACATCTCTAGTTTCTGTATG
Organism: Papio anubis; assembly: GCF_008728515.1. Taxonomy (NCBI): domain Eukaryota; kingdom Metazoa; phylum Chordata; class Mammalia; order Primates; family Cercopithecidae; genus Papio; species Papio anubis. Next base: position 18,979,873 of record NC_044988.1, on the reverse strand, counting down.
ATATTTCCAGTTTATTTCTGATTTTGGCAATTTGTATTTGTCAGTTTTCTTTTTTCAAAGATCCAACTTTTGACTTTAAAAATTTATGTCATTTGTTTTCTATTTTATTTATTTCTATTTTTGTTTCTTATTTGATTGTTAATTTTATTGTCTTTTTATACTTTCTTAAGTTAGAAACTTAAATAATTGATTTAAAATATTTTTTTAATATAAGCATTTAATGCCATAAAATTCCCTGTAAACTTTGCTTTGGCTGTAGATATTCTTGGTCATTCAGTTTACAATATTTTATATTCTGCGTTGTGATATTTTTAAACCTATCGACTATTTAGAATTGTGTTGCTTAATTAATTTGCAACTATTTTGGGTTCCTTTAGTTATCTTATTGGTTTCTGATTTAATTCCACTGAGGTCAGATAACATACTATATAAATTTCAACAATTTGAATTTTTTTGAGAATTATGTTATGGTTCAGAATATAGTCTATTTTAGTAATTGTTGCTATTTAAAATGTCTATTCTGCAACTTTTGGTTATAATATTCTATAGATATTAATTAGGTCAAGGTAGTTGATATTGTTGCTCAGATTCTTTATAGCCTTACTCTGTGTGTGTGTTTAATCTAGTTCTTTCAATTATTGAGAGAAGTTTAATGTCTTCAAGATTGTGAATTTATCTGTTTCTTTTTAAAATTTTGTTCATTATTTTCTTTAAAGAGGTAAAACTCACATGACGTAAAATTTTAAAGTGTTCATTTCAGTGGCATTTAGTACACTCACAAGGTTGTGCAGCCATCACTTCTGTCTTGTTTCAAAACATTTTTATCATCACCAAAGACGACCCCATGCCATTCTGTAGGTCAGCGTGCCTCATTCTCTCCTCTCTCCAGTCCCTATTTACTACCCATCTGCTTTCTGACTCTATGAATTTTATCTATTCTGGATATTTAATGAAAATGAAATTGTGTAATATGTGACTTTTTGTGTATGGCTTCTTTCACTTACCATAATGCCTTTGAGGTTCAACCATATCATGACATGTATCAGCATGTCATTCCTTTGACATCTGTCCGTTTTATCTCATTTATTTTAGATTCTGTTATTAGGTGCATGCACATTTAAGATTGCTATGTCTTCCTTATGAATGGATCATTTTAGCATGAAAAATAATCCGCTTTCTCTCATAAAGCTTCTTATTAAGTACTGCTTTTAAACTGCGTCTCTTGTAGAGAGCAGAGAGTGGAGTTTTTATGGTTACTTCACATAGATGGGATAGACTCCCCACTCCCACCCCAATTAGGTTTGGATGTCAAGACTCACAATGCCACACATGCACCAAGAGGATGTGAAAAGCTTTATTACCACATGATGATGCTTTCTGGGGAGGGCAGGGCTGGCACCCAAACTGATAAAACAAATGGCTTGAGAATAAGAAAAAAAAAAAAAGACTGCCTTGACTTTTATTGTGATTAGAAGGTGAAGCTGGGGTGAAGGTTCCTGTGCATGAACTGGGGTCTGTATGGTTTGAACTTTTCACCAGTGCTAAAGGAAGGAGCACTTGACTTTCTTATCAGCTTGCCCGGATGTGGGTTAGGAGGGGGATGAAGACTGGCAGAGCTTGAAAGCTGTCAGCAGTCAAACATAAAATATGGTGCCAGACTCTTTATTACCTAAATCTTACCTTTTAATAAATTCAGCATGACAATCTTTGGCCTTTAATTTAAATATTTCATTCACTTACACTTGATTTTAGCATTTCCTTTTGATTCTTTCTTAGAGTTTCCATTTTTCTGTTTACATTACCCATCTATTCTTGCATGCTGTTTACTTCTTCCAGTAAAACCCTTAGAATATTACAAGCATACCTCAAAGATATTGAGGGTTTAGTTCCAGACCACTGCAGTAAATTAAATATCACAGTAAAGCAAGTCACACGATTTTTTTAAGTGCACATAAAAATTATGTTTACATTATGCTGTAGTCTATTAAGTGTGCAATAGCATTATTCTAAAAACAATGCACATACCTTAATCAAAAATACAAATGCTAATGGTCATTTGAACATTCAGCGAGTCAATGGCTGCGGACTGACTAGAGTGGTGATTCTTGAAGGCTGGGGTGGCTGTGGCAATTTCTTAAAATAAGACAGACATGAAGTTTGCCCCATTGATGGACTCCTCCTGTCACAAAGGTTTTTCTGTGGCTTGCCGTGCTGTTCGGTCCCATTTTACCCAGAGTAGAACTTCTTTCAAAATTAGAATTTATCCTCTCAACCCCTGCTGCTGCTTTATCAACTTAGTAAGTTTATGTAATATTTTAAATTATTGGTGGTCATTTCAATGATGTTCCAGCATCTTCACCAGGAGTAGACTCTATCTCAAGCAATCACATTCTTTGCTCATCCATAAGAAAGCAACTCCTCATCCATTCAAGTTTTATGAGATTGCAGCAATTCAGTCACATCTTCAGGCTCTACTTTTAATTCTAGTTCTCTTTTGTTGCCTCTCTCACTTTGCAGTTATTTCCTCCACTGAAGTCTTGAACCCTTTAACCTCATTCATGAGGGTTGGAATCAACTTCTTCCAAACTCCGATTAATGTTGATATTTTGACTTCTTCCTATGAATCACCAACATTCTTAATGGCATCTAGAATCATTGAATCCTTTCCAGAAGGTTTTCAATTTACTTTGCCCAGATCCATCAGAGGAATCACTATGTATGGCAGCTACAGCCTTACAAAATGTATCCCTTAAATAATAAGGCCTTAAGCTAGACATTACTCCTACAGTACTGATAGATTTGCTTGACTCAGGGTTACCACGAACCTTCAATTTGTGAAAAAATAGCGCAGTATTTGTGAAGTGCAATAAAGTGAAGTGCAATAAAATGAGGAATGTCTATAATCATAGTTATTTTGAATTCCTGGTCTAATAATTCCAAAACCTCTGCCGTATCTGAGTCTGGTTCTTGATGCTTTAACAAAAAAATCTCATCAGACCATGGTTTTGCCTTTTAGTATGCTTTGTAATTTTTTGTTGAAAGCTGGACATGAAGTGATGGGTAACAAGAACTGAGCATCAGGCTTGTAATATGAGTTTTTGTTTGTTTATCTGGCTAGGAGTTAGACTGTTTACTGTTTGCTGTAGCATCAGAGGCTAAAATTTCCTCTAGTATACTTGTTTTTGTCACCCCTGTTGAATTACTGTTGAATTACAGTTCTTTTAGCTTTACTCCTCTCTTATGATACAGCAGCCATATTGATTCAGTGGTAAGGTGTGAGAAGAGGGGAAGTGTTCTATAGTCCTATGCTTGGATATTTTCTTTTTCTCGCATTGGGAGCACGTTATTCTCCTTCCTCTGGATCATTTAGGCTTTGGCTATAATAAAATAGATTTCCTTGAGGGCAGGATTGGTTAGGGGGAACAGAAAGCTCTAGGTATTATTTCAAAATGATTTCTTTTCTCCTCCTCTTGCCTGAAGCACAAAGAGTTCTCATCTGTGTTCACAGTGAGAACCTGGTAGGTAAAACTCACTTAAGCATGGGATCCCATGTTCATCCAGACCCTTGGCGTTTTAAATTCTCAGGCTGGTTCAACCTGAGTTAATTTGTCAATTATGGTTTAAAGTGTTCCTATGGATGATGGCTTCAGCTGCAGGCTCCTGTATCCACCTCCCTCTCCAGTTTTTGAGATGGCAGTTTGTTTCATGACCTCTATGAACAGCGAGCTATCTATGTATGTATGTATGTATGTATGTATGTATGTATGTATGTATGTATGTATGTATCTATCTATCTATCTATCTATCTATCTATCTGTTTAAGAGAGGAGTCTTGCTTTGTTGCTCAGACTGGAGTACAGTGGTGTGATCATAGATTACTATAGTTTCGAACTCCCAGGTTTAAGCAGTCTTCCCTTCTCAGCCTCCTGAGTAGCTGAGTCTACAGATGCCCACCACAATGTGTGTCTAATTTCTTGTATTTTATTTTTTTAGAGACAAGGTCTCACTGTGTTGCCCGAGCTGGTCTTGAACTCTTGGCTTCAAGTGATCCTCCCATCTTGCCCTATCAAAGAGCTGGGATTACAGGCATAAGCCATTGCACCTAGCTTTTTTTGTTGTTGTAAGGAGGACAGGAGTGATAACTACCAAGCTCTTTACATGTTGGACCAGAAACTCTGTTCTCTTACTTTTAATGTAATTATCAATGTTGTAGAATTTAGTCCTATCATTTTATAGTTATCTAATTGTTTGTATGGTTGGATATAGAGTGACTATTTATTTTCTGTTTGTTTTATTATTTTTTGTTTCTCCCTTCTTCCTTTCCTGCCTTCTTTTAGGTTAATCAAATATTTATTTTAACTTTCCATTTTATTTCCTCTACTGGCATGTAAGCTATTTTATATGTTTAATTTTTGTAGCTATTCTAAGTATTATAGTATGCAATATTCTTTTTTTTTTTTTTTTTTTTTTTTTTAAGATGGAGTTTTGCTCTTGTTGCCCAGGCTGGAGTGAAATGGCACAGTCTCAGCTCACTGCAACCTCCGCATCCCGAGTTCAAGCGATTCTCCTGTGTCAGCCTCCTGAGTAGCTGGGACTACGGGTGCCTGCCACCATGCCTGGCAAATTTTTGTATTTTCAGTAGAGATGGGGTTTCTCCATGTTGGTCAGGCTGGTCTCGAACTCCTGACTTCAGGTGATCCACCTGCCTCGGCCTCCCAAAGTGCTGGGATTGCAGGCGTGAGCCACCACACCCGGCCAGTATGCAATATTCTTAACTTACTACAGAGTGAATATTGTACCATTTTTTTGTAAAATATATGAACCTATACAAGAGTATAATTTCATTTACCCCAACCTTTGTCATATAACTGTCATTTTATTCTAAAATATGTGTATATTTGTATTTTATAAAATATAAAAATATTTTAAAATAATAAGAAATATATCTGTGTTCTAAAGCCTATAATAGTATATTGTTATTATTTGCTTTAACTTGACACTTGCATTTTAAAGAAATTTTAAAAGAAAAATAATCATTTATAATTATCCTCATATTTATCATTCTTAATGTTCTTTATTCCTATAGACATGAGTTTCCATTTGCTTTCATTTCTCTTTAGTCTAAAGAATTTCCTTTTTGTTTCTTAAAAATCATGATTGCTGGTCATGAATGTTCTTATTTTCAGTTTTGAAAAATATTTTCACTTGATACAGATTTCTGGGTTGGTAGATCCACTTACCCCCTTCCCCGTTATTTTGCAGTTAAAAAAATATTGTCTTCTGGCTTCTACTGTTTATAATGACAACTTAGTCTTCATTTTTATTGTTATTTTTCTGTATTTAATGTGTCTTTCCCCCCTCACCAAATGCCGTTAAGATTTTTTTTTTTTTTTTTTTTTTTTACCTTTAGTTTAAAACGGTTTATGATGTTTCTAGATACAGGTTTGTTTGTTTTCAAAATTTTGCTTGGGATTACATATTCTCTTGGAACAGTAAGTTAATGTTTTTTCTAACCATATTTGAGAAACTTTTTGGTGATAATTTCTTCAAATATTTTTTCTTCCTCATTTTCTCTCTCCTATGCTTCTGAGACTCTAATTATTTGTGTTTGATAACTTAATATTGTCCCATAGGCCACTGTAGCTTTATTTTGTTGTTCTGAATCTCTATTCTTCATATTGAATTACTTTTACTGATTATTATTTTAAGTTCACTGGCTTTTTTTTTTTTTTCTTTTCTGCAGCCTCTGTGACCCCTTTTGCTGCTATTAAGCCCTTTCAGTGAATTTTAAAATTCAGCTGTTCCCTCCTTTTTCAGTTCTAGTGTTTCCCTTTGGTTCTTTTTTATATTTTCTATCTCCCAGTTGATCTTCCTTATTCGTATAGCCATTCTGACAAGTTTTTCCTTTAAGTCCTTGACAATATTAAAGCAGCTGCTTTAAAGTCCTTGTTTGCTAATTCCAACCTTCAGGTCATCTCATGATCAGTTTCTATTGACTGTCTCTTGATAGTGGGTCACATTTTCCTGACTCTTTACATGCCTACTGTTTCTTTGCCATACACTGGACATTATGGATAATGTATTGTAAAATCTCTGGATGTTTTATCTTTCAGTGAAGAGTATTGGTTTTTGTTTACCCAGGTGATTAAGTGACTGGCTGATCTCCTTGGAAGCTTGGTGTTATTAAGGTGGGTCTGTTGATTTTGCCCTTAGTATTACTAGGGTAAATTCCTTAATTCAGAGACATACATTTTCATCCTAAAGTGTGCCCTTCTGGGGTTTCAGTGGAAAATCAAAGATGTTTGCCCAAACCCTCTTACTTGGAAACACCTGAACTTCAAATTCTTCCTACTGTGCAGTGGGCGGCACCATATATTTCTGCTCTACTCTTTTCGCCTTTCAACTGTTACTCTCTGCTGGGTTTCTTGCATCTTTTCATGTGTGTATGTGTGCAAAAGTCATGTAAAAATCAGACAAAGGTTTGAGGGGAGTTTACATGCAAGTTTTGGGGCTCCTTCCTTTTCTTGAATTTCCTTTCTTTATTGCCAGCCACTCTGGTGACTGTGAACTCTGTCCTCAGATACTTCAAGTCATTAAGGCTATAGTTCTGCTTGAATTCTATTTGACTAACATCCCTTGGACTGGGAAATTCTCTTAAAAGCTATCAAAGTGATGATGTCACCCAGTTCAGTTCCCTTTTTTCCAAGGTCTACTACCTTTCAATTTATGCATTTTTTTGGTTAATCTCTTGTGTCTTTAAATAGTTCTTTACTTAAAAAAAATTATCCAGAGATTATAATTCTTAGCTGTGAGAAGTTTATTTTAAGAAAAGCTATTCCTGCATTACTGAAAAGGCAAACTCTCCATGTTTGTTTCTCAATAAGTATCCCTGATTGGAGATGAGGTTTTGTGCAGACAAAAGGAGAAAAATTAATTTGGTTATTGGGCTGAGTGTATAAGGCCTTAAAGGGCAGGCAATGGCTATTTTACATGATGGAGTAGACAATAGGGAAAGGGTCATGGCTGAATTATAGATAGCTTTTGTTTTTAAATATTAGAATGATGCTGACATTTATTATAATTCATGGAAGGACTTGACATGTATTCAAATGAATTGGTATGGTATTTCCATCATTTACATGAAGCAAATGTCAGAACAGAAGTAAGACCTTCAATTTATCCTTGTAATTATAAGTCCTTCCCTTCTGCTTTCTCCTCGCTCTGTCATTAACCACTCCCTTTCCCTCTGTCCTCTTCTTCCTTGTCTTCTCTTCTCTTCCTCATTTTCTCGTTCTTTCTTTTTGATTTTCTTAAAGTTTGTGATTAATATGTGACAATGGTACCAGAGCTTTTAAAATATATCTCAAGAATTCAAATTTAGTCTTCCAAAAGAGTCCAATATTCTTTACTTAGTAAAAACATTTATTTTTATTTTTAAAATTTTACTATTCCCAGTGCCTAGCAAAATGCCTTGCAGTTGTAGAAAAATGGAAGGAAATTAAATATAAAACCAGGTAAATTATTAAATTGTAATACATCAACTAAAAAACGTTGAGATGCTTTTATAATTATAATTGGCAACTATATGTAACAACTTGGTAAAGAAGTTTTGATCAAAGCTGGATACAAAATTTTATATAGGCTATATGCAGACTGTGAAAACATTTTATGCAAGACAAAGATTGGGAAGGAATATATGAAATATGAATAGCTATATGACAATATGACCATGAAAGCTTATTTTCAAAATATTTGAGGGAACTCAACTCTATTTTAGAGTTCTTTTTTGTTAGAGCAACTTCAGTAGGAATAGATAAGGGCAATATTCTAGGTTTTCCACATAAATATCAAGTATTTGGAGTTGTAAGTGTTCTGGGATTAAGAAGGTTATACTTTCTGGCCTATATTTTTCTCTTTTTGAATCTATTAGCCAGGGTCTCTTGGTGAAAAGCTCCTTTTCCTAGGTAATGGAAAGCATGTGCCTCTTCCTTGTCTAATACATGGGGCTGGTGTGATTCTGGGTGCTTAGTTGCTGACCTAGTGAAACTGGGCATTCCGGAGGCAGTCGAGCATCAAGATGTGTGGTCAGGTCTGAATCCTTCTGTATTTCTGGATGGAGAATCACAGGATGCTAAGAGCATAGCAGGAAAAGATGGGAAGCGACCTCAGGATGGGGTGGGGGTAAAGTTGGCACCAGCTAGGTGTTCTACTCTGCTGGCCCTGATGATGTTCCTCCTTACTCATGCTATGAAGCAGTGCTGGGTGGAGGATGAGATGAGAAGATGGTGATAAGCTGTTATTAGGTCCTTGTAGTGTCTATAACTTTCGGTAAAAAGAAGTTTATAATGGTGGCAGGCATGTGGTATCATAATGCCTGTAACTAGGGTTATAAAATTTATTGTCCAAACCAGGACACTTTTGAGAACCAAGCAGAAGTGTTATTAGCTGTGATAACAGACACAAACTGCGATATCCCAGGCAAATGGAAGCACAAAATCAACCTCTCTGTAAACCATTTGGCTTTTTGACTGCAGTAGGATGATAAAACCTTCCAAGTTGGTCTTTATTTCCCTGTGACCAGAGGTCCCCAGAAGGCCATGAATGCAGGAATAGTTCTTGTCCCAGATGATACTTTCTAATAGCTCTGGTTTTCTGGGCCTTTGAATCACTGAGGACTTTGAGGAGGAGCTGGCGTGATTAACATGATATATCAGGCCGAGATGTCTGGCAGAAGAATGTAGGATGGATTAGAAGGATAAGAATTATGAGTCAGGGAAGTTGTTATCATAATTCAGTTATTCTGTGCAAGCATCTAAAATGTCCAGTTATCAGAGCATCCTTTGTTGGGGGAGAGCAATAGGATGATAATTCTTATACTCTTCCATTGTCTGGCACCCCCTAATTTGGAAAACAGTTTGCCTTTTAAACAATGCTTTTCTTTAATGGTACAGATTCCTTAATCATTTAGAACAATTGTTCCTACAATGTGATCTGCTGGCCTCTAGCAGCTTGAGAAGGCTCTTCAAGTGACCTAAGAGCTAGAATTGTGTATGTAGGTTTATTGCTAAAAGCCTGTCAGTGTCACTGCCTTCACTTCTGGTGTGAAATGATAATTGAATTTTAAGTGCTAATAAAATGCAGTCCAAGTATTTGTGTCTTATTCAAAGTGTTCCTTTTGTTATACAAATCCTGATAAATGTTTTCATGGTTGTTTTTGCAGGTAGGTGTTCAGGGTGATCATTTTCCGTGGTGATATAAGTCAATAAATATTACTCTTGTAAGAAAATCAGAGCCTATTGCCTCTCAATTTGGAGACAAATAAAGGTCTTAACCATTACGTTTGTTTTGTATGGATATATTACTAATGCTTCTTTTGAGGTTCTTGCAACCTTTAGACCCATTGTGATATTAAACTAGCAAGTTAATATCAACCAACTTCTTTATGTATTCATAATATTTTTAGATGCTATGTTACATTCTGACACTATCTCTTGCTAGCTATGTCATTTCAGTTGTGATGTGGCCTCTTGGGGACTCAATTTCATCATTAGCAGTAAAATGACTCATCTCGCTACTAAAATCCTATGACTGTATTACTTGATTTGGGGATCATACCCACAGATGTGACAATGGATGCCATAGGCCTGGGTGAATTGCCGCTAGAGGATGAGAGCTAAGAAAAGTCTTCCTATCACTTAGAGAAAACATGATATAATAATTGTGGTGACCTTGTCATCAGACTCAAAATTCAGAGCCCAGAGACTAACAGGCATCAGTACTCTTAGAGCAAAGATGGAACCAAACATTTTAAAAATTAGGATTTTTCTGGAAAATCTGCACACATAATTGCTATAGGCATGGAAAGAAACAGGCTGTAATCCCTGGTCTGTCTCATTAACTCCCTGAGCTTTGGAGTTCTCATTTGACATAGAGGGAATTGAAACAGATGCCTATCAAGTTCCCCTCTTGTCCCTAAGATAATGACTCTAAACTTTCCTGAAAGAATGGAATTTTATTTAGAGTTGTCTATATTCCTAATGCTGTCCAAGAGAGGGCGTGTGTTCAAGGTAAGAAAAGACAGTAAAGAAAAGATAATGACCAGATAGAGACACACAGAATCTTTTTATGCTTCTTGCCTGAGTTAGCTGAGAGGTTGACTAGATAAAAAGAATTCTGATGCCTTTGATATCTCATCAGACTCTGGTTTGGGAAATTCATCCCAGATTAGTGTATCACCTGCTATCTTACTAATTATAGATCAAGGCGGTACCAATGCTTAAGCTCATTAGAGGAGATTTGAGGGAAAGAAAAATGAATATAATCCATCTAGTCATCCAAAATGACTTATAAATAACACTGAGGGAGCTACTGGCAGTACAAATGTCCCACAGAGTCCCAACATTCACCTCATGATCTGGTAAGTGAAACCCTTTGCTTTCTGATGAACAGATCCTGCCGATTCACAGTGCCACACACCTCTCCCCTCTCCCAAGATCTTTTGTACTTAAGACCCTTCAAGACCTAAATCAAGTGAATGTTTTTTTTTTTTTTTTTGCATAATGCAGTTATTGACTCTGCTAATTAGCTTCTTGCCTCAAAGAATCAGTGTAGAAATTAAATGAGAAAAAGACATACATCAGTCCTCATCATTCTTGGCAGTTATGTTCTCTGATATTACTAAAAACACTGAATTAGCAAGTACTGAACCCACTGCTCCTAGAGGAAATGCAGAGTTAGGTTCCTGTGGGCCTCTGGTTACAACATTTTTGACAACCGATCAATTCATAACCTTGTTTTATGTGGGTTTGTTTAAAAACACCTTATTTAATATGTAGTGTCAATTCATTAATGTTAAACTCACAGCCAGCAGTGCTGTAACTGAGTCCTGTAACTCATGCCTGAAAGAAGCTTATCTAACATATGTATTTCTCCATGAGGCACATCACAGCCTCCTTGTGATTAGGAACATTAGACAGCACTTCAGCACTATGCTTAGGGGTCATTTTTTTTTTGAGACAGAGTCTCATTCTGTTGCCCAGGCTGGAATGTAGTGGTGCAATCTTGGCACACTGCAACCTCTGTCTCCCAGATTGAAGCGATTCTCCTGCCTCAGCCTCCCAAGTAGCTGGGATTACAGGCATACTTAGGGGACATTTTAAGCCGCAAAATCACCAACAAAAAGCATAAAAATGCAAAAAATGTAGCCCTAAAACAGACCGTGAAAAATACTCATTTACTGCACAAGAGGTGAAACAAGAAGGCAGAAGAAGGCAGGGTGTCATTTTATTCAGCTTCAGTGAAGAATGTGCTCATTGGGTGACTCAAATTTTTTGTCACTCTGTGCATATCGGTAGTATGAGCCCCAAATCAAGTAATAAAGTCATAGGATTTTAGTAGTGCTGCAAGTATTGATTTTGAGGTTACAAATTATAGTGAGTCAACTCCCAAATATGCAATCTGTGAATAAGGGGGATCAAACGTACTAATTAAGAATGAAGACTGTATGTACAAATTTACACTTAACTGGGCATTCAGTGTTACTAGTAGAGGATTAAAACAGACAAAAAGAAACCAACATTTTGTTGTTGTTGCTGTTTTTTGAGACAGGGTCTCACTCTATTACTCAGGCTGGAGTGCAGTGGCACCATCACAACTCACTGCAGCCTCAGCATCCTGGGCTCAAGTGATCCTCCAGCCTCAGCCTCCCACACACCACCATGTCCAGCTAACTTTTAAAATTTTTTGTAGACATGGGAGTCTCACTATGTTTTAGGCCGGTTTTGGACTCCTGGGCTCAAGCCATCCTTCTGCCTTGGCCTCCCAAAGTGCTGCAATTACATGCATGAGCCACTGTGCCTGGCCAGCATTTATTAATTACCTGCCAAGTACCAGATACCATGCTAGGTACTTTCATATGTTTATTTTTTACATTAATCTTGCAGTTAAGAAAATAGAAACTCAGACTAAAGTTGACCAAATTTACAAAGCTAATAAATCCACATTTGGGTTTCAGGGTCAATATTTACAACTCAAAGTCCATCTCTTTAATTTGGACAAACTCAGGTTGTTCCTATCACTTTCTTGCATATGCTTAGGTTGGATAGGGGATGGAGAGAACAGAAGAGGAAGAAACCTCAGGTTTAACAAAGTTGTGAGGATCCCTGAGTCTGACCACTTGCAGAAGGAAGACTAAGTTAAATAGCACATCACTGTAATAGCATGAAAAGTATGCAAACTCACTGATATGGTTTGGCTTTGTATCCCCACCCAAATCTCATCCTGATTTGTATTCCCCATGATCCTTATGTGCTGAGGGAGGGACCTGGTGGAAGGTGATTGAATCATGGGGGTGATTTCCCCCATGCTGCTCTTGTGATAGTAGTTCTTAGCATATCTGAGGAGTTTTATAAGTGTTTGACAGTTCCTCCTTCACATGCTCCCTCTTGCTTGCCGCCATGTAAGACATGCGTGCTTCCCCTCCACCATAATTGTAAGTTTCCTGAGGCCTCCCCAGCTATACAGAAATGTGAGTCAACACCCAAGCCTGGGGACCTGGAGGGACTTTCCTCAGGTACAACCAAAAAGAGAGGAAAGGACAGCAAGAATCCTGATCTCCTGTAGCAGCCCAACGATGGGCAAAGTTATTTCTTAAAGGAGTTATGGGGTAACTTCCCTGTAATTTCTTCATGCTGTGCCTCTCTCTGTCCATTGAGTCCTCTGCTCTTTCTGCAGGTCGAACTAGGTCTTCCAGTTCCCACTGGGAGTATAGGCCTGAGGAAAGAGGCATATGTTGACCACATTGTGTATTTTTATGAGAGGATGTCTTATCTCAACAGTGAAATTGTAAGGTTGCTAAAGTTAGGGGTCATGTGTTGTGTTTTTGTAGCTTTTATAATACTTAGCACAGTGTTAAGCATAGAGAAGATACTGTACTAAATAACACTAAGGTTGATGGCTTTAGTTTCTTGGTGGAGCTTTTATGACTGTGAAATAGGTGTGATTTGGGAGTTTATATCATCGATTTTCCAAAGTGAGGACACTGTCTTTGCCACCTCCTAACAGCCTGTCTCCTTCAGCACTCTCAAACTTGTCCGGGTGTGTTTTCCCCTTTCTGCCTCTCTGCCTCCTTCCTCTTGCTGGCGTTGATTGTGTCTCCCTGTGACATTGAGTAAGTCCTCTTGTCAGTTGATGCTGTCCTTGAACTGAACAAAATCCTCACAAGCAGGCCATGAGTTGAGTCTCTTACCTCTGTCTCTAGAGGAGCTGATCTCTCCTGACAAGGTTTTGTCTGGTTTTAGTGGAGCAGTTAGTGACAGCCCATGCATGTAGCAGCGTGTGACCCAGCTCCTTGCCTCAAACTGTGTAGTCGTCAGAACTGTCACACAGTCACAACAAGTTAATTTTACCCCACTAGAAGTGCAGACTATAATGATACAGGGCCTCTGGAGAGGGTGCTGTCAAGCAGGGTAGCTGCCACCACCACCCCAGCTGCTGGGTTCGGTGGGCTAAGATGCGTGCTGACAGGTCGCATGTCATTCCTGGAAACCAGACAGAAACCAGCTTGGTGATTTTCTTTGGCTTACCAGGTGCTTCTGGTACTGCTGGCTGTAATCTGAGAATGACAGTTTCAATAGGGACCAATTCAAGCCTTAAAAAACCTGTCTTTTCATGGCAGTGGCAGACAATTGCTCTTGACCCTTCTCTCTTGGTTCTTGTTTTCCCATTGTAGCTAATGAGAATGCTGATTGGGCTGGGGCATACTTGTGGGTTTCCCTGGAGACAGTGAGTGATGAGCTGTTGGTCTCATTAAGGGGCATTTTCTCATTGTGTTCTTTAAGAATTCCTTGGTTTCTGATATGTTGGGGGACAGCCATAGGATTCATGGAAGTAGGAGAATTAAGAGTTCATCCAGTGGATGAAGAGAGAGCAAGTGTTTGTGTGTGTGGGCTTTTGGGATATGAAGGAGAGATGCTGACAGATATAATAGAGTGGGGACCCTAGAAGTTTAAGATCATTCAATAACAAGAAGCAAACACTAAATTAGCTTAGTAGAAAGACCCAGATTTTTATTTAAGGCAGAATTTACTTTTTAGATTAGGAGTTAATGGCGGAAGTGATTTTCCTTTTTCTCTTCTTCTCCTCCTTCTCCTTCTCCTTCTCCTCCTTCTCCTTCTCCTCCTTCTCCTCCTCCTTCTCCTCCTCCTCCTCCTCCTCCTCCTCCTTCTCCTCCTCCTTCTCCTCCTTCTCCTCCTTCTCCCAAGGAGAATCACAGAGGACTTTGCTTGTAATTAAATAGTGAAGTGGTGGAAAAAAAAGAGATTTTTTTTTTCTTCTAATGGTATATATGGCACTTCGGGGATGTGCGATTCATGTTAGTATGTTTTTTCTTTTTCTTTTGAGTTGCTGCAATATAATTGTCTCCTGAACTGAATGTAGGAATTGGTGAGCAAAGCACAGTTTTATTCAGAAATGAAGATTTGTCTTGTTGAAGACCCACTGCCAGATTTAGTGACTCAACCCAGTGCCTATGTAAAGCAACTTAGGACATATCAGCAAAATTCTACAGAAGTCATTCTGGTTGGTCTAGTGAAACAAGTGTAGGAAACAGTATATCCTGCTGTTCTTACCAGTTTGTTTGTTTGTTTTCTAAAGGAGAAGATACTAAAGAGAGATATTCTAAAATAAATTAACAGTATAATTCTAAATAATACCGATGAGGAAGAAAACCGTGAGGCAGCTGATGAACCAATGGAGACTGCTGGAATTATTTCCTAAAAACAAATCTGATCACATCACATTATTGTATATGTCATGACTTTAATGTGCTGTTCTCTCTTCCATGCCTTTCACATATGCTTTTTGCATGTCAAACTCTATGCATCCTTTAAGATTCAGAACAAAAGACCTCTCTTATATGAAGCATTCTCCAGGAGAGGTCTTGGGGCTTTGAAAACATGTGTTTATATGTCTTTAATACATTTATTGGGCAAAATTTAAATATATTAAATAGATTAAATGCTTCTTTATATTCCTATCTTTTTTTACTAGACTATGACTGATTGAAGTTAAGAGCTATGTATTATTCGTCATTTTATCTGCAGTACCCAGAAAATGTCTAGCACAAAATAGATGCTAAATTGATGATGGAAGGTTGAATGGAGGGTACTCTCTGATGAACTATGGTGTGAGAAAAAAATGTGAACAGATGAAAGGTCAAATTTAATCAGGGGTGAATTTAAAAGGGTTGATACTTGCAATAAAATGTATAAATGTAATGGAATGAACTCTTAAGAATACTATCAGGATTGAGTTCAGATATTTGAAGAATGTTATAGATAATTAAAAAATTAAACGCACTTTAAAAAGCTATTATTAACCCAATGATTGGGACAGATGGCATAATGTTAGCACAAGGCAAGACACTAGAAGAACTATTAGAATCTTGCTTCTGTGTTCTCTACCAGGGAGTGTGATCTACAAAGACATACTTAAGAGGAAATATAAGATTATAGGAGAGACCTGGGCTGCTTTCAGGAAATTCAAGTCTCTGCCAGAAGAGACACAGTTTAGGGTTTTGAAATTAGTAGGTAATTACGGAAGCATTTGGAAAAGAGAGGTCACAGGCTTGCTGAGTCCTCCTCATGTTCTGTTTTCCAAACCAACCCAATTTTCTCTATTGCTGGTGCCACCACTGTTAGTCTGTATGTCTCAATGAATCATTCATTTCCCAGATTTCTGAATAGCTGAAGTCTTCTATCTCTAGAATTGACTTATCCTAGGTACTCATATGGAAGCCAAAGTGATGCAAATTTGATCACCTTACTCCCTTGTTGAAACCAATGCAGGGCCTTTTCATTTCACTCTTTATTGTGGCTATTTGCTTGGACTCACATGAGCCTCTCCAGCCTTTACCCTTACTCACTCTTTTCCTTCCACCTTCCTCTTTTTTCTCTAGAGCCTTCATCTTTACTGAACTCTTCCCAGCCTTTCATGCATGCATTGTTCCCGCTTTTCTGCTGAGCCTTTTCACATATACTAATTAATTTTAAAAAAATCTATTCACTGAGCCTGGCCCTATATTAAACTTTGGGGGATACAAAGGATAAGCCCAGAAGGAATCTCAGTCTTTATGGGAAGATGGTTATTAATTAAATGATCATTAAATGATCAAATCAATGATATTATAACAAGGATAGAGAGAAATATAATGCTACAAGAGCTTATGACCTTGTCAGCCAGGTTAAAAAAAGTCTCTGGTGAAGTGATGAGGATGATCAGCATTAGCTAGAAGGAGGAGGAAGAAGGTTTTCCTAACCAAAAACCCCCAAGATTTACAAATTCCTATTCAGCAAGGGAACCTTATAATAATAAGGAACTGGAAGAATATCAGTGGCTGGAATGAATAGGAGGCAAGTCAGATCATGCAAGGCTTTGTGGGCTATGGTAAGGAATGTTTATCTCTGTATTAAAGGAAGTTGAGAGTCACTGGCACATTTTAAGCAGAGTTAGTAGAATAGAATATTTCAAGATCATTTTGTTTGCGGTGGGAATTGGCAGAGGGAGGCTGAAAGTATTTGGGTAAAGCATTTGGCAGGGCTGTTGTAGTAATCCAGGCAATGGATGGTCTGGTTTGGATTAGGGTGGTTGTGGAGGATGTAGAGAGTAGTGGGTTGATTTGAGAGATATTTGGGAGATAAAGTTGATAGCACTTGGTGGTGGATTAAGGTAGCAGACATGAGAAAAAAGGGCATGCCAAAGAAAACTCCCAGGAGTCTGGCTGGGTAACTGGATGGCTGGTGGGGACAGTCAATGAAGAGGAAACCACGAAAGAAGACCAGATGGGTTGATGAGTTTGGTGTTGCACAGATAGTCTGGGGAGCTTTTGATCTGTACGAGAGGAGAGGTCAAACAGGCAGTAAGAACCACCATTCTGGTGCTCAGAGGGGAAAGTCCATGCTGGAGACATAAAAACCTTTATGACATCTTGTTTAAGTCTTAATTGAAGTTATGGACTTTGAAAGAACATAAGTATAAAGAAGAGAGAGCATAGGCTCAAGCCTTGAGGAAAGCCAACTTTGAATGGGAGAGTAGAGGATGGAATTATAAAAGGTACAGAAAGTTAAAGTACTGAGAGGACAAGTAGTATACCGTGATGTCACGGAAGCTAAGAGAAATGAGGATTTCAAGAAAGAATTAGTGCCAGACAGATGTGAGAGGTCAATGAACATCAAACCACTAGAAAATATCTCTCGTGTTTGGTGGGACAGGAGGTCATTGTTCTGAACAGGAGGAGAGCTTTAGGTCACAACTGGAGGGAAAGAAGGTGTTAACAGCTGTGCTCTCTGGCTAAAATATTGTTCCCCTTTCCCTGTACCTGACTGAATATCCCCTCACACTTCAGGTCTTGACTGAAACACCTCTTATTCCAGGAAGCCTCCCATGATGACTCTTTTCACTTTATCTTTCTACAAGACTGGTTGAGTGCTTTTAAAATGTGCTTTCAAAACATTGAACTTGCCCATATTAGCACAAATCATTACATTTTATGCTATTTCTTTTCTCATTGCCTATTTTTCCTGCCAGACTCTCAGATCTGAGAGAGTAAGAATCACATTTATCTAACACCACCATTGCCTAGCGAAGTGCCATGTGCAAAGTGGGTGCTTAATACGTATTTATTAACTGAATACATTAAATACTGCTGATTTTTCAAATTAGAGTAAAAGCATGGGTGGATGAGTTTTATGGAGATATTTCTCAAATTATAAAACAGATTTTAAGCATAATTTATGATTATTTATATGAAAAACTGACTATTACTGTAGGTTAGTTTGGGGTCCTGGGGAACTGGTCATTTCAGGCTAATTGAAGAGTACTTTTTTTTTGTTTGGAGACAGAGTCTCGCTCTGTCGCTGGAGTGCAGTGGCTCACTGCAACCTCTGCCTTCCAGGTTCAAGTGATTCTCATGCCTCAGCTTCCCAAGTAGCTGGGATTACAGGCATGCACCACCACACCCAGCTTATTATTTATTTATTTTTTTTTTTTTTTTTTTTTTTTGAGACAGAGTCTTGCTCTGTTGCCCAGGCTGCAGTGCAGTGGCACAATCTAGGGTTACCATAACCTCTGCCACCCGGGCTCAAGCAATTCTCCTGCCTCAGCCTCCTTGAGTAGCTGGGAATACAGGCACACACCATCATGCCTGGCTAATTTTTTTATTTTTAGTGGAGATGGGGTTTCACTATGTTGGCCAGGCTGTTCTCAAACTCCTGACCTCGTGATCTTCCTGCCTTGGACTCCCAAAGTGTTGGGATTACAGGTGTGAGCCACCACGCCTGGCCAGAGTACTTATTTTAATAGACAAAAGGAGGCTTCCAGATCATGGGAATGGTGTGGATATAGCATACTCGGGTTTTAGCAGTCACTCATGATATCCATGCGGACCGTCTAGTTTAATACCGATTTGGGGAAAAGTGTTCTGATCTTCTCTTTGTCCTATCTTGATTTGAACTAAGGTAAGGGGTCTACAGTCTCTGATATGAAAGCCTTGGAGTCAGATTTATTTCAAAGCTTAGTGTTTTTGGATGTTATAATGGTAACACAGAAAACACTGATGTATGTATTCCCTTCATTTTATCATATCAACTTGCTAAATTTCTTGAAAAGAGTGACAATGATGACATAGTTGTATTTTTATCTCACTTTAGAGTTTCACAAGCACTACATTTTATCCTCACATCAGCTCTCTTATCCTCACCTCACTCTCCATTTTATGGATTGGGGACACTGAGGCTTTGAGATATAATCTACTAAGCCATATTTTGAAAGCAGATTTGTAAACTCAAGTCAAATGTTTTTTATCTAGCTCCAGATAGCCTTCTCAGTTCTGAGACTGCGTGTCTCAGGAGCTTCCATAACTTCTGTGTGATTGTGTATCTGTCTAAAAATTGACACAGGGTCTTAGGTTATTTAATGGCAAAAATTATGTTTTATTCATTTTTGTACCCCCACAGGTTCTAAAACATAATAACACACAATATTTGCTGAATTAATAAGCCTATTTATGTCAAAATTTCTTTATCAACAAAATGAAAGAGACTAGGATCCCAAAGAACTCTTGTTATGTTAACCATATGAGAAATTAAAACTGAGGACCAGCCACGGTGACTCACGCCTGTAATCCTAGCACTTTGGGAGGCCGAGGTGGGTGGAGCACCTGCGGTCAGGCATTTGAGACCAGGTTGGCCAACATGGCAAAACCCCATCTCTACTAAAAATATAAAAATTAGCCGGGCGTGGTGGCAAGTGCCTGTAATCCCAGCTACTCGGGAGGTTAAGACAGGGGAATTGCTTGAACCTGGGAGGCAGAGGTTGCAGTGAGCTGAGATCGTGCCATTGCACTCCAGCCTAGGCGAAAAGAAAGGAATTTTTGGTTTATTGAAAAAATAACATATTCATCATATATTAATATGTAACATAATTTATAAAATATAACTATTTTCTGAAATAAAAATACGTAAGTGAGAAGAGTGATATTATTTTAGATATTTGCAAATCTCTTTCACGTCTGGCTTAACAGAACATAGCTGGATTTTCGTATCTGCTTCCACATTCAATCATCTATTGTTCTATGTTATTTTTGTTGAAGTATATGAAGATAATCAGGCCCCACACAGTTATGTAGTTGGAAAAGGGAGAAATATTTTAGCAGTATTTTCATATAATTTTTTGTGGACATTATTTTTGGATACTATACTAGAACTTTAAAAATGGTAGTTTCTTTACAGTTGATATGTGGAATCTGAAATCATACTAATAAAATTTTTTGCCTCTGTGACAATAAAATCCATTAGTCTGTCATTTTTTCACTTGGGATGAATCTTTTTCCCATGTGTAATTTTGCAGCATTATGTATTGTTCATTTGGAAAATACTGTTTTCCTGAGATATGCACAGTTTCCAAATTACTAACACTGTTCATTGTAGAAAAAAACAAAACAAATGGCTGGGCAGGGTGGCTCATGCCTATAATCCCAGCACTTTGGGAGGCTGAGGTGGGCAGATTGCCTGAGGTCAGGAGTTTGAGACCAGCCTCGCCAACATGGTAAAACACTGTCTCTACTAAAAATACAAAAATTAGCCTGGCATGGTGGCATGTGCCTGTAATCCCAGCTACTGGAGGCTGAGGCAGGGGTATTGATTGAACCTGGGAGGCAGAGTTTGCAGCAAGCTGAGATCATGCCACTGTACTCCAGCCTGGGTGACAGAGCGGGACACCATCTTAAAAAAAAAAAATCACATTCATTAATATCACCGATTTTATCAGAAGTCTTTAAGTGTTGGGAAGCTGTTAAACTCATAGTGGAGTATCCAAAATTTCTAAAATTTGAATTTTTAGTTGAAAGCTCATATTTCATCATTGACAAAAACTGTTATGTGTTTCACTAGAAGTGACAATCTTGCTTCATTCATTTTTGATAAAATGTCTGCCAGTACGCAAGTTTGAATAACTATGGTATGACTGTCAGCCATTCTTTCAAGTAAAAATGTTGTTTCATGAAAAAGCTGGCTAGTGCAGGTTTCCATTCAAACAATTTCACATAGGCTTTTCTTTGAGACCATCATCATAGTTGAGTATGCATCAAAAGTGCTTTATGTAGACCTCCCATTTTGTCATGTCGAATATTAAAAAGATGTGTACTCAAGAGTTCATACTTAAAAATATATTTTTTACTGCATCATCAAGGATTCTTAAATAAAATTGCTCTAATCTCCACATCCCTCTTTTAACCGTAAGTTCATACCTTAAATTATGCTAAAAGGTCAGGCATCGATCTTGCACAGTTGGTGCAAATGTCAACATAGTGGACAAGGCAAATAACATCCTAGTATTATCACAAAAATGTTCTTTATCTCTTTAGTCCCCTGAAAGCATCTCAGGGACTTCTAGATGTCTGCAGATCACACTTGGAGTACTGCTGGTATAACAGTCAAACAGTCTGTAAGTACTGTATTGCATTACCTACCTCTAGTGGTGATACTGGGAGAGAAAATGTAATTGATGAAACTGGGTCAAACCTCACTTTATCATGCAGGACTTATGATGTAACTAGGATGCACCAATCAAATGAGCAACAAAGCTCAATTCATTTGCATCTCTGTCTCTTTTATCTGTTTTGTTAAATGTCACTGCTATTTGTACATCAACCCAAAGTTGCATTGTGAGCAAGATTGCTAGGTGTTCCTGAAATCCACTGCTTCTGTTTCCTAGACAGCCTCTCTTGCATCAGATATACCCATTGAACTGTGTCAACAACAATGTTAGTGGAAAGGCTGAGTGTTACCCCTTGGCCCATCCCACTGAAATCCTCCATGCATACCAGTCTGTGTTCTTTAGCCCCCACTGATGGGATAGGGATCAGAATAAAGACCAATGAGCTGGTGGAAGAAGCCTTGGAATGACCATGTGGAGGAGGGCTGACTGCATTCGGAATGTCTGAACCCTGGTCCAGGGGCACATGAGCAAGAAATAAATTTATATTGTTTTGAACATCAGATGTTTAGGTCTATTTGTTATAGCAATTAGCCTACCTCACCACTGACTTGAATAATGACCTTTTAATTAGAATTCACAGCGATTCATATTCCTCAATGACACGTAAATTAAAACTGTTCTAAAGGCTAACATCATTAATGATTTTTTTTTTACAGAGATATTCTGAAAAAGGACATCTCTTTCCAAATTTATGGCAGATTCTCTTTTTATCCTCTCGGCAAAGAATCTATTTTTAAATTAATGGGTAATGCAAGGTATAATGAGGAGCAAATATTTGTCCCTTAAATATTTGGGGGAATATTGCATTGCATTGTTACTTTACATATGTTCCAACCCTTGAATGACTAGCCTGGGATACTCAAGGGTGTAGACAGGGAATGAAGTAGGAAATTGGAAATGGATTCCATGAAAGATACAATGAGAAAAGTAATTGAAGATAAAGTATTATAAATAGGATGACTCAGAAACTTGAAAAGTGCTTTCAAATAATGGATATAGTTTTCAAGGGGGAAGTAATTGAGTAGATTCCAAATTTAAAACCTTTGGGGAATTGGTTCTTCCCCTAATTACTTATCCTTCTCCCTGGTTTGTGAATATGAAGCTAATTCTCCCTAGTGTCAGTTGGATAGAGATGCAATTACAAAAATAATGGATGTGATCCAGGACATCATTAAACTTTTTTTTTTTTACTTTGCTCTTATCTGTATTCAATGCAAGTCAGCATTCTGAGCAAATAAGTGAACTACTTGCATAAACATTATTGTGTATCATAGCATATGCTATGCGATCTATGTCACATTCAATGACATTGCTTCCACGGATTCCACAACTATCATTTCCTATCTTAGCTGTCTGCAGTGATCCAGTTTCTGACAATTTCACCTTTTTTTTTCTTTTTTTGAGATGAAGTCTTGCTCTGTCGCCCAGGCTGGAGTGCAGTGGCACGATCTCTGCTCACTGCATGCTCTGCCTCCTGGGTTCATGCCATTCTCCTGCCTCAGCCTCCCGAGTAGCTGGGACTACACCGGCCACCACACCCGGCTAATTTTTTTGTATTTTTAGTAGAGATGGGGTTTCACCATGTTAGCCAGGATGGTCTCGATCTCCTGACCTCGTGATCCGCCCGCCTCGGCTTCCCAAAGTGCTGGGATTACAGGCATGAGCCACCACGCCTGGCCCAGTTTCACCATTTTTAAAGATAACATCTGAGCTGAGTTTTCATTAGGCTGAGTTTTAAAAACAGTCTAAGTATACTTCAACATTAATTCAACAAACATTTACTGAGTATGTACCAAGTGCTAGGCACTGGTGATACAAAGATATATAAGTACCTCTTATTTTATAGGACCTCCCAATCCTGAGGGGGGCTAACATATTGTAATAGTCAACTAGATGAGGTTGCCTATTATTGACAAAAATAGACAAACAACCCTTCCAAATCTCAGTGGTTTAACATGACCAACATTTATTTCATGTTCATACTTCACATTCAAGAAAAATCAGTGATGGGGCTTTGTCCCTTAGGTACCCAGGGACTCAGGCTTTTGGAAGCTTCATCTACCATGTAATCCCCACAGGATCCCTGCACCTGTGCGGAAAAGGACCACAGCCAATTGCACACTTACTTTTAAAGCTCTGCCCAGAAGAGACACGTGTCATTTTTGCTTGCATTTTATTGGCTTAAGCAAGTCAGAAGACTATATATACCCAAGGGAGCGTGGAACGCCCAATCCTAAAATGTGCCCAGAGGGAAGGAGAAATAGGATGTTTGTGGGCAATCATATGACAACCACATATATAAATAGCTGCAATGCAGAGAAGGGAATAGACAATCTCAGTACTAGAAGATGTGATGATACAACAGTAAATGCTATAATGAAGGTTTGCACAGGATACTGATCAACATTGAGGTGGATCGAGCCTCAGGTTAGATAAATGGATCACAGTGAGCATCAGCTTAAGAATTTCTTCCCTAACCAAGCTTCTGTGAAGCCCTTGACTTGCTCAGGTCTTCCTTGTATCTTCTCATTGCATCCTACTGTCCTTCACAGTGCTTTTATTAGCGTCTATCTTTCCTGACAGATTATAATCTCCATGAGAGCAGGGACTGTGTCTGACCTCTATATGGCTGTGTCCAAGAAATGTTTGTCAAATCATAGCATGCCTTGGCTCATAGAAGGCACCCAAGAACTCTTTGTTGAATGAAAGCCTGAGGAGGAGCTGAATTTTGGTTAGTAAGTTCAAGTTAGCTCAAGGAAGAAGGAAGAGAGAGCACTGCAGACTGGGGTCATCATGCACAGAGGCACAGGCACATCAGAGGCAAGGCCATTTTGGAAAAGGAAAGGGCAAAACTTGTGATTCGCTTGCTCCCTAGGAGAGGAATTTTTACTCACGCATGGCTTAATTGTCATTTTAAGGGAAAGTGAGCCAGTGTTCCACTTCTAAAGCACTCTGGGCTTCTAACCCCCCTTTTCTCTTGCCTTGCTGCTTTGATGAGCTGAGACCACCAGCTGGGCCAGGCTTCAATACTGTGGATAAATGTCCATGAGGGGCAACAACCCAGCCACCAACCTCATTTTCACTTGTGATTCAAGCCCAAACTTTAACCTTTCTCCAGAGGAGTAGATAATGCATTAACACTTCAAACCACTCCACCAGCTCCCAGGGCACGGTGGTATCTGCTGTCTCCTAGGTCTGAGTGCATCTCCCATTTGCTTCCGATAATCACAGCTTGGGAAATTATTTCAAACAGGAAAAAGGGGCTGTGGAGGGAGAGATGAGGAAGTGCCTCTCATGGAAATGGAACTGTTTTCTTCGGGTTCACCTTGCTTAGGTACATCTCCCTTTAGAATCATAAGGCAATTGGATTTGGATTCCTTCTACCCCTGGAACCCACCACATTATTAGGCTGTCACTGATGAATAAACTTCTGTGCAGTTTTGCTAGGGTTGAGCAGCAGCATTTTTCCAGGGTAGGAGATGCAGATTCTTGGTCGGATCTCTTAAATGGAAGCTTAGCATTTGTGCAAAAAAAACCTGTTTGATTGGGGAATGTTCACTTACCTCAGAACTGAACTGATCTAACCAGAGCAGGTGGCAGGTCTTGTCTCTGTCCCTTGAGCACTTGCCCTGGCTAAATCACAGAGACTGTCTGCAGCTCAAAGAAGCAGTCTGGGATGCTACTGAATGTTTTATCTGACATGAGAATGAAGGTTTTTTTTTTTTTAAACAACATATAATGATTAAATTAAATGACTCCCTGTGTATATATTATATTCATTACTGCACACTTACTTTCTCAAGATGAAAAAGAGGAGTAATAACAACTCTGGACCCTTTAAATCTGCCCATGTGGGATACAGGTAGCTTATTCCTACACTTGTCATTCCTAGTCACATGTGGCTATTTAAATTTAAATTAAAATAAAATAGTTTTAAAAGTTTACTTCCTTATTTAAACTAATCACATCGAAGTGCTCAATAACCACGTGTTGGCTAGTGGCTGCCATTTTGGACATTTCTATCATTCCAGAACATTCTGTCAGGCAACACTGGCTTAGACCATTGTTCTCCAAAGTGGTATAAGAATAACCGAAAATGTCTGTAAGATAGTGCCCTGTGGGGAGAGGGGACATATTAGAACTTCTAATTATCTAGTTTCAGGAAGTAGACTTTGAGATAGAGCTTAGTAAGTGGGGAATTCATTAGGAAGCACCGTCAGGATCAACACCTGTAGAGGAAGTGTAATTGGAGTGCATAAAGGAAGAAGGACTGGCAGAGAGAGGAGGGAGATGTTGGTTGTGGTTCTGTTACAGTAAACACCTCCATTGACCCACAGAAAGATCTGAAGCAGGGAAAGCTTTTCAGAGTTCTCCTGAGCCCTCAAGTTCTAACAGGGCACTAGCTCTTTATACTCCTGCAAGTGGCCACTGGGATAGGATTTGATCTTGGGCAAGGAGGCTCTCTCTAGCAGCTGAGGGAACAAGCCTTTTGGTCTCGAAGGAGGGATCCAAGTGATGCATCAGATTGTCTGTGGCATTTGGTGTCCTTGTATTTGTTTTACAATGTTCAGAATTTATTAATACAGTGGTAAGTGAATTTACTTTATAAATGAACACAGGTTCATATAATGGGACTCGGACTAAATATAATTTACTAATCCGAATGCAAAAATAAAAGGCTTGGAAATCAACTGGTCTAGACTCTGGATTGAAACCTAGATTTTATGTTGGAGTGGCTAAAATACTCTTTGCAAACTGGTGGCCACTAGTCCAATCCAGCAACAAACTAGTTTGTTCAGAACAGCCAGCCAGGCAGCCTTCTTTCCTTCTTTCCTTCCTTCCTCCCTCCCTCCCACCCACCCTCCCTCCCTCCCTCCCTCCCTTCCTTCCTTCCTTCCTTCCTTCCTTCCTTCCTTCCTTCCTTCCTTCCTTCCTTCCTTCCTTCCAAGTCATATGCAACTGACTTCAGACTATGGCTTGATCCAGTTAACTATAGGCCATACTGTCATCTTAAGCTCAGGAATTTCACACATTTTCATGGCCTATTTGAACGCTGAAGGTCTTTAAGTTGTAACCCTTCATCTGCACAGTAACAGAGAGAGGATCTGATGCTAAATGCAGTAGAGAAAAATGAAAAACATAACAGGAAAGGGGGAAGAAACTCAAGACCAAGGAATGAGAACAAATGGGAGTAAACTGTGAAGTGGAACTGGCCGCTGTTTGAATAAATTTACTTATATACAATCACTCTTCTGGGTGAGTCAAGAGGGAAGCTGAAAAAACAAACAAAAACTCCCAGAGTATTGAAGACTAAGCCCCATTTCCTTTGAAAAAGAAGAGAACTAATATTTATTCAGCACCTGTTTGTAATATATAGTAGGCACTTCAGTGGGTAGTTTCCGAATATAAATGTAATTTAATTTTCCTAAGTTCCCACTGGTATGGATTGATTATGTCCTCCTTCCAATCCAAATATTGAAATTCTGGTTCCCAGTGTGTTAGTATTAGGAGGTGGGGCCTTTGAGAGGTGATTTGGTCATGAGGATGAAGCCTCCATGAATGGGATGAGTGCCCTTATTAAAGGGACTGCAGAGAGCTATCTTGCTCTTTTCCCACCATGTGAGGTTATAAGAACTCAGCTATCTGGAACCTGGAAGAGAGCCTCTCACCAGAATCCAGCCATAGTATTACTCTGATCTTGGACATCTCAGCCTGCAGAACTGTGGGAATTAATGTTTGTTGTTAAGCCACCCAATCTATAGTATTTTATTATAGCTACCTGAGCTGACTAAGATGCCCCCTGAGCTAGGTGTGAATATCATAGGATAGGAAAGATGGCCCCATGAGTGACAAAGAGATGGTAGTGAGACTTGTGGCAGAGAAGCCTTGTACTTTATTTACTTTTCACTTGGAAATCTGTACTTCAAACTTGGCTCTCAGAGATTTTTGTGCAGAGAGATTCATAAGTCTGGAACCACAAACTCAGGTGACTGCCAGAGTCTGGCAGGAAATAGAAATGGGTGAAGCCAGTGCAAAATTAGACAATAAGAGGCAGAGACTGTGGCGATGTGGAGAGTCCATGATCCTCCTTCAGGAGGCAGCTGCTGTGGCTAGAGGACTGTAGGGCTAGTGTTAACCAAATCTCTCAGTTTTCAAGAGATGTTGGGTACCTAGTTGAATGTTGGAGACAGAGGTGAAGCCTCTGGGTATTTACACATCAGCACTCAATTAAAAAACATTATGAGTCAGAAGACACATCTGGGGCTGCAAGCCAATTTCTGAGACAGAAGGGCCTTGATTTGAGAAGATTCATGGCATTGTTACAGAGCAGGCATCCTGCTGACGGGGACCACTGCCCACCTTTAGAAGGGCAGAAGCTCTGATGTGAGGAGTTGAGGAGCCATTCATATCCTCCTGCCTCTCAGAGGATGCTCCCCCTGAGGACATCCGTTCAGATCCTGACCTGGGCTTGTTAAATACTGGAGAGCTGGTTAGCAGGGCAACTCTGGGCAGGGAAGGCTTGAGCCCCTCACCTCCAAAGTGAACAAAGGCTTGTATACATGGAGTTCCTATTTCCACAGATATTTCCTGGTGCTACCTCAGCTAATTTTAGACCAGACTCACTTCATCTTTCAAATACAGCCCTTGATATACTTCTGTAGACTCTTTGGCTATCACCGAGTATCACTCCAGACTTGCAAACTAATTCTAGAAATGTCATTGTTGTTACCATGTATTAGCACAATGCATTTAGTCATTAGAAATTAGTAAGTTGTTCAACCCTTGGCTTGAAAGGGGAAGAAAACAGGAAGAGGTGAATCAAAAGGCGAAGACACCCACTTCCGGCTCCCCGTTTATGATGCTGGCTTTGTACCATCATCACTCTGGCCTGAAAGTTTTTATTCAACCCTTTCCTTCCCACAGAAGAGGACACAAAAGAATTGAACAGGTACAACCCGCAGCCCACAGCCCTAGAAATGTACCACAGAACAACACAGCATAACTGTTGGGTGGTAATTGTTTCCTTGTTTGTTCTTTTGAGCAAGGTGGGTAGAGAAGGGGGCAAGGTTCTGCAGTAACAGTCTGGAATTTGTTCACTTGGGACAACAAGAACCTGGGAGAATGTCAGAACCCATTAACTGCCAAAATGTACCCATTCAACCATCTACCCATCTATCCATCCAACTATCCATCCATCCATCCATCCCTCCATCCATCCATCCAATATGTATGGTGTTCTTGCTATAAGACAAAATAATGAATCTACCAGGATGAGGCTATCATGCTGAAAAGCAGCCCATTCACAGCCTAACTAATCACTTCTGTACCCTACTTGCTTTCAGGGACATCAACTTCCTTTTTGACACCCCCCACCTTGCCGCATCCTGTCTCTGTTCTGTGTCTGGGCCAGTCTGTGTATCCACTGCCTTACTCACTCTGTGAGTGCCCCTCCAGTGTCACGTGGGATGCCTAAAGAGGGCTCTGATATTAGCTTGCTGTGCCTTGTCAGTTCAAATCAAGTCACGGCAGCTCAAGCCCACCCCGCAGGCAAGTTCTTGACAGCTCTCCTTGTCAGCCGACCGCTGAAAGGCAGCAGCAGTGAGTGGAAACCAGTTAATTAGCAGTGACGACTTCCAGGTTGGGATTTTTTGTTTAATGCTTAGTTAATTTCACAGTAATTGAATTTAGACTTGGCTTACAGAGACTGGGGTGAAAGGTTCTGAATGGAGCCCCAGGACTCTCTAGCAGGAGAATGAAAAAGGCTATTGTTCCGAGGCCCGTCTGGCCTCTGCTCATGAACCCCACGAATATTTGCAGGCCTGCAATTTCCCACAGAGAGATTTGAGGTGCAGGCAAGGGAAACAGAAATGCTGCAGTTCCTGCCCAGTCATAATTGATGTCAGATTTGGTGGAATCTGTATATCTGCACAAAGAGGAACCAGCTTCTCTTGAGTGATTTCTATGTGCTGGTCACAAGGGTGGGCTCTTCACATACATTCTCTCATTTCTTCTCACACTGTACTAGTGAGATAGGTGCTATTATTTTCATTGTTTTGGGGGGTAAGGTTCAGAGACGTTGAGTGAGTAACTGACATCACACAGTAAGAAGCAGGTCCAGGATTTGAAGTTGGGTGTTTCTGACTCCTAAATCAGACTCCCTTAATTGTTGCTTTGGAAGAAGGCGAAGCTAGGGAATGTTGACTTTTCTGTCTCTTATATGGAAAGTGATGCTGAGAATTTTAACTTCAACAAGGATTGCTACTAACCATGAGGATGGGTCTTTGGTAATGCTTTTCCTGGCCAGGCCCATTCTTTCCCTTGTGCAAGATGGTGTTTGTTCAACAAAGCCAATGTCCTCATATTTCTTGTTTGGAGGTTTTATATTCTGATTGTCAATATATTCAATGTATTAATTAGGAAGTTTTTAGTTGCCACCAGCAGAAACCAAGCCAAAAATAGCTTGGGTATAAAATGAATGATTCTATAATAAAAGAAAGAATGATTCTGCTCATATGACTGGGAAAAATACCAAAGTGGCACACAGACATGAAAGACTCGCTCAGAATGATTTGGTCATGGGGCCCGGAGCCATGGACATGAAGCCTAGCTGTGTGGTGTCTCTCATCTGTGCTAGGATCTGACTTGATATATTGCTATGGACTGAACATTTGTGTCCTCCCTGCTCGCAATTCATATGCTAAAGCTCTGTCCCCTAGGGTGACTGTATTTGGAGATGTGATCACTAAGGAAGTAATTAAGGTTAAATGAGGTCACAAGAGTGGAACCTTGATCCATAGGATTAGTGTCCTTATAAGAAGAGACACCAGAGAGCTTTCTTTCTTACAAGGAGATCAGGTAAGATCTCAGAGAGACAGCAGTTGCCTATAAGCCAGAGAAGAGGCCTCAGAATTAAATCTACCTTGCTGGCACCTTGATCTTGGACTTGCCAGCCACCAGAACTATGAGAAATAAATCCCTGTTGCTTAAGCAATCTAGCCTCTAGTATTTTTTTGTAGCAGCCCAAGCACACCAATATATATGTTTTGGCTCCTTTTCCTGTTCTGTAGATAACCTTCCTCGATGTGGCCAGGAGAGATGGTCACTGGAGCTCCAGGCTACAATGGTCCCATTTAATAACTTAGATGGAAACAGTTCATTATCTTCAGATTGTTTATACAGTCAGGATCATGCTAATATCACACGCCCATATCCCACACCAATCACTGATGGCATAAGGGAAGAAATGGAGGGTAGAGTATGATTGGTCATGCCTGTTACTAGAAAAAAGAAGGTAAGAAAAGTTCCAGAGTGAACAAAGAAGAGGTAAAATCAGTAATGACAGCGCAGCACACCTAGGGAGAAACACCATTTTGTGCCATTACAGAGGAGACCCCAGAACCTGGTATAGTGACTGGTAATTCTAATGACTGCCTTTCAAGTCGATTGACTGAAGGAAGCCACAAGATGAACTCTTCATGTTGTGTTTCACTGTGCAACCTCTTCAAAGGGTAATATTCAATCACTTCTCAAATTTGTGTTTGAACGAGTCTTGGTGGGATTATGTGTAAGAACAGGGTTTTGACATTCTAACAGATGCTGAGCTGGAAAGAATTATGGAGGTGACTCAGCGTGGACACAATGGGGGGCAAACTTGTTGAGCTTGCTCAAGAGAAGTTCCCTCCTCTGCCCTAAGGTGTGGTGCATATCCCTTGATACTAGTTATGCTAAGAATCTCCTTTCAGAATGGTCCTGCTCTCCCAGGGAGGGATGAGCAGGCCCTCTCTGATAGGAGAATGAGACGAGAAAAACCTGAAAGCCTTTTATGTCCAAACAGAGCGAAGCCCAAATGGAGCAACGCCCAAATTCCAAAATTGCCCTTGCTACATTGAAATAGGATTATAAACACCGAATGAAAGCATTTAATTGACAAATACTGTATGAGTAACTTCTTTGTGTACCAGCCATTTATGTTTAAAAAAAGATGTTAGCTAATATTTTTATAATTGTTATTGAATGGAGAAACTGATTACGTGCAGCTCTCTGTTGATTTGCCTAAGCACCCATAACCCAAGGATGCTAGTAGCATTGCTGGAAAGAACTTGGAACAGTCTTGGCAGTGACTTTTAGCAGTAGCTAGGTCTTCCAAATTCCCTCTCTCTTTTGAAAAAAAAAAAAAAAAAGAAAAAATTAAGAAAGAGGCTGTAGTTGGAATGCAGTATCTAGAATCAAAAAATCGGTGGTGGGTTTTTGTATTCTAGCATACTAGTGGTGCGATTTTGGTAAATTCATCCGGTCTCTGAATCTCAGCTTTCCTATCTGTAAGCTAGGAGCAATAAGAAGTTCTGTGTCTACTGGCTAGGGTTATTTTGCATGGGGACTTGAAGTCAATACTTCTGATTAAGAAAATGAATGAGAACTTCAAAGCTTTTCTCCTCCCCCTTCACTTTTCTCTTCTTGTCCTCTTTTCTCTTTCATTATGGAGTCAAGGAAGATGAATTGTACAAAAAGTGTCTCTAGGACATCTTAGCCATTAGAATTGGTACATGGTTTGCACTGTGTGATAACAGAGCAGTGATATTGTCACGGTTTCCAGTGCACATGACTTTCACCTATATGTAGTAAAAGGCAACCTACGATATTTATTTTTCTAAGGTAAATATTAGTTCTTTTGAGACAACATATTTTGAGTTTGAGACTCTGTATTGTGGGTTTTATAATTTGAGACTCTCATTTTCATTGTTTAGTTGATAACTTATAAAGGGCATCATTATGAAAGAGTCAAATCCTATGATTACAAGTTATACTAAAGGTAAGAGAGCTTCAATTCTGATTGAGGGACAGTGGCCATGACTTGGATAGGCCCTACAGTGACCATCACTGTTAGCACTGGGGTGCCACAACAGTAGAGTGTTCATATATCAGAAACTGTCCAAGGAAATTCAGGACACAGTTAATCATTTTTATGATCTTCTTCAGACTTCACATCTATGGAATTGGATACAAACCTCTTTCTCTTGAGTTTTAAGAATCTGTAAATTTTAAAGTTTCAAGTTTCTCAAGAAAAATTACAATGTAAGACCAGTCTGATTAGTTATTAACTCTTTTTCCTCCAGTATATGAAGTTTTACAAATTCTTCTGATGGTGCTGCTTTTGATTTGTTAGAGCATCTTTTCATTTCATGGATTCAATAGGTTCTCTTATCTCTTTAAGGACACTGATGATAGTTTTTAAACTTTATTTTTCCCTGCAAAGTCCACCTTCCTCTGTGTTATTTTTATTTATTTTAACCTTTTTCTTCCATTTTAAAGGTTATTTTTGATCCCCGGTAATTCTTGGCTGCTTGCTCATGATGATGCTAAAAAGTAAATTAGAGGCTCCAACCAGGTGGGGAATGGAACTTGACTGACTCTGAGCATCACACAAGTGGTTATCTGGTGGATTGTTTGCTGTGGACCCCCGATGTCATTTTCTTTAGGTCTTTCCTCTGGGTAGGTCATGTTCCCAAAGAATTATCTCCTAATCCTCTGTATATTAGATAAGGGTCTGGCTGCCAATTTTCCCAGGGATTGATACTGGAAAGGAGGCCGAGGGGCTCAGTGTTACATCATATCATAAATAATTTACAAACATCTGGTAGGGTACCTGGGCCCTTAACCATACTGACCTCAACCCCACTCCAGAAACCTTTCATTGTACAAGGTCAATAAGCATGAGGACCTTTACCAGGTCAGTAAAAAGCAGTTACCCATGGGAAGTGGAGGATCTAGAATCTAAATGATTATCAAAAAGTTTTTACACAGTCCTTTTCCTTATAGCCTTCCAGACTCCCAGCCTTCAGTTCCAGAAATAGGTGGTGCTACTTATTCCTTAGATTTTTAAGGTTTGGGCAGTGTAATTTGGATTTTGGAAGGGAGCAAAATTGAATGTATCTTCAATCTGCCATCTTAACCCAGAGCACTGTATCATGTGATTTAATTCTTGCTTTTATTTCTTTGGTCATATTAAACAGTCAATATAATGTATAGTTGACAATTCCAATATTTAGCCTTTTGGATATGCTTTTGTTGATTGTTGTTTCTGTTTACTCTTATTGATGGCACCTTTTTAACTGTGTGAGTTTTTCAGACTTCATTGTGAGTTCATGTTACTTGGAATCTTGAAGCTGGTTTGATAGGCACTTCTTCCAGGGACCTAGGGGTATTCCCACCTTGGGTCCGCTTTAAGCTCTCAATTTCTGATTCTTTTGGATACCTAACAAGTGTGAGGGCTGGCCCATTGTGCATGTGGCCCTTTGGAGATATAGCTTCCTAAAGGGGGCCCTAGTTCACTTCTATACCTAGGAATAGGCCTCAGGTTTCGCCTTCTGCTCCAAAAATGTGAAGTTTCTAGAAACAAAGCTGTCACTCTTGAGACTAGTATCTGGCATCAGGACTAAGCTCACCCTTGAGATTGATAGATTGATCTGCAGGGCTTGGTTATCTTGCTTAGATGCCTGCTCTTGCTTTATCTCTGGCCTCAGAGGATTACCCCTACGTTCATACATGCTTACTTCAGCACGTAAGAGTTTGTAAGAACTGAGGCTGGGTATGGTGACTCATGCGTGTAATCTCAACACTTTGGGAGGCCAAAGTGGGAGGATCCTTTGAGTTCAGGAGTTCCAGACCAGTGTGGGCAACATATGGAGATACTGTCTCTACAAAAGACAAAAAATTAGCCCAGGGTAATAGCACATGCCTATAGTGCCAGCTACTTGGTAGGCTGAGGTGGGAGCATCGCTTGAACCTGGGAGGTCAAGACTGCAGGAAGCTCTGATCGTGGCACTGCACTCCAGCCTTGGTGGCAGAGTGATATCCTGTCTCAAAAAAATAAAATAAAATAAAAGAATTGAGTACCTATTTTCTTTCTGCTCTTCTACATTGTCAAGTGAATTAAACAGAGAAAGTTGACTTTGCCTGATGGCTCTGCCCACTGCTCCCAAGGCTTCCATGTTTGAAGTCTTCTACATAGTCAAGTGAATTAAACAGAGAAAGTTGACTTTGCCTGATGACTCTGCCCACTGCTACCAAGGCTTCCAGGTTTAAGGTCAACTATGGGCAATTTGCCAAGAAAACCTCCCCACACCCATCCACAGCCACTGCACCCTGCTGCAGACTCCACATTTCTCTCCTGCTTAGAAACCTTCTGGAGCTCTCCCTTACTCTTCATTGCCCCCTATTCTCCATCCTGGCTGCTCTCTTAACAGGTCTTACCTTTGCTCTTTTGTTCTTGCATTGCCCTCTGCTTAGAACACTATCACTTGCCCCATACCCAAAGCCCTTGGTCTCAACCCCCCGTTATCATTCCCTCTTCAATCTTGTTCATGAGGGGTCCTGAACTTGGCATGTCTTGACTTAACCTTCCGCATATGGCTAGTCTTCACTTTACCTGCCCCATATAATAACCTCAGCTGTATTTCATGGCTTGATTCTAAAACCACCTTCTCCTTGCAGCAAACCTTGATCTTCCCTACCAAAAGCAGGCTCTCCCCTGACACATGCTTTAAATTCCACTAACCACTTTGTACCACTTCTCAGTGATTATTTTTGCATATATCTCTTCAACTTCCACCTGCTAGAGGTAAAAAAAAATTGTACAAGGGAGATCGACAAAAGTGTATTTTCTCTAAAATACTTAGAGGAATTAGTTATGTTGAGATTCATAAATATTTAATTTATATAAAACATGTGTTTCCTGTTTAATGTTTTCTTTAGCGTTTTAAAGTGTTTTTGGTGTGTGGTTTTCAGGATATCTCACAAGAAACAGGCAACTCAATATCCATTTTATATTGTTTCAATTCCTTTGAAACTTTAAAAATATATGATATGTGTGTGCATATATATATACACACACAATATATGTAGATATACACATATGTGTATATGTGTGTACATAATACACAGAAACAATAACATTTATTTTAAAAATGTATACATAGTAAAATGTGCAAATCTCAATGTAAAGCTTTCTGAATTTTATAATGTGGATATATCCATCTAACCACCACTTAGATGAAGATGAAATTTTTTTTGTCACTTCAGAACATTCCTATGTGCTTTTTCCTATCAATAGTCTCTTCCCTCCCTTCCCAAGGTAATGACTTACATTGAATATAGCAGGATTTAAAAAAAAAATCTAAAAAAAAAAATCTAGTTTCAGCATCACTTTCTATGAATTGGTGAGTTTATTCTGTTTACTTTTATTGCAAATACTGATAGAATTTTGATGTATTGTACCATTCTATTTTGTGTTCTCTATTTAAAATGCGTTTGCTTTATTTTAAAAAATTTTCTCCCCTTAGGTTGTATTAATCAAATTTAGATTATTTGCTATTTGGGAGTTATATGTAGCATTTCATTCTTTTGATGAAAAAATTCTTCTATTCATACTTGACTTAATGAAACTTAAAATTCATCAGTGTGTCTATTTTTCCTTTGAAAACTATAGGACCTTAGAATAATTTAATTCCAATATTTTCCCTGCATTATTTGATACTATTTATATCGAGTTTTACTTTATTTAAAAAGGAACTTCCTAGGTTCTCAAAAAACTAAAAATAAAACTACCAGAAGACCAAGCAGTCCCACTGGTGGACAATCCAAAAGAAAGAAAATCAGTATTTCCAAGAGATATTTGTACTCTCATGTTTATAGCAGCACAACTCACAATAGGCAAGATGCACAATCAACCTAAGTGCCCATCAATGGATGCAGAGTTAAGAAAATGTGGAATATATATACAATGGAATATTACTCAGCCATATAAAGAATAAAATTCTGTCGTTTGCAGCAACATAGATGGAACTGGAGATTATTAAGTGAAATAAGTCAGGCACTGAAAGGCAAATATCACATGTTCTCAGTCATAAGTTGGGGCCAAAAAAGTAGATCTCATTGAGGTAGAGAGTAGAATGATGGTTAATAGAGTCTAAGAATGGAAGAGGGGTGAGGGAATCATGGCAGTTGGTTAAGGAGTACAAAAATACAGTTAGATAGAAGGAATAAATTTTAATATTTGATAGTACAGTAGGAAAATTAGTTAATAGTAATTTATGGTATATTTTAAAATAGCAAGAAAAATTATAATGTTCCCAACACAAAGAAAATAATGAATATTTGAGGTGAAGTCATGTCCCAATTACCATGATTTGATTATTACACATTATATGTAGGTACCAAACTATCACATATATCCCAAAGATATGTATAACCATTTTATATCCATAAAAAAAGAAACTTGGCCAGGCGTGGTGGCTCACGCCTGTCATCCCAGCATTTTGCGAGGCCGAGGCGGGCGGATTACGAGGTCAGGAGATCGAGACCATCGTGGTTAACACGGTGAAACCCTGTCTCTATTAAAAATACAAAAAATTAGCCAGGTGTGTTGATGGGCGCCTATAGTCCCAGCTACTCAGGAGGCTGAGGCAGGAGAATGGCGTGAACCCGGGAGGCGGAGCTTGCAGTGAGCTGAGATCCGGCCACTGCACTCCAGCCGGGGAGACAGCGCAACACCCTGTAAAAAAAAAAAAAAAAAAAAAAAAAAAAAAAAGGGAAACTCCTTGAACTAGTCAATATTATTACTAGTTAACCTAAATTCTTACTTTTTTCCTAACTTCTTTACCATTTCCTTGTTCATCATTGCTTCTCACATCCCACTCTAAATGTTTAGTTTCAGTTTTCTTCTTACTCATGTGCATCTTTTCATACTTCTCTCAGAAAACATCTATGGATATAAACTTTCCCATATATTTTGAATAAAAACGATTTTGTTTTACTTTATTCAAAGGACAGTTTAGACTTCTAAATGGACAGTGGCTTGTTCTCAGGGCTGGACCAGTGAGAGGAGTATTTATTTTTAAAATCCTAATTTCACAGATGGAGCAGCTTTTCAAGACTAACAGCATTTCAAGGTGATTGTTTCCTGCTCTGGTTAAAATGCATTTAAAGCCATGCTTTTGTCTCTGTGGTGGCCTTAAACAAACAAACAAACATACTGGCTCTTAGCCTGAGGGCATACATGCTGTCCAGTAGCTCTGTAGGCCGCCATAAGTCTGCCTTACTGTTTTAGCTTTGAAGATAGCTTTTTTACATTGTGAGAAGTGTCTTGCCATGCCCTCATTAACTAGCCTCACCATTCCCTGTTGGTTTAGTCTCCTTTTTACTTCACCTGCCCAGCCCCTGAAGGCATTTTAGTTTATCATGAGCACCACTGGGTATGCCTTTCTACACTAGAAATACAGGCATTTGGTGATACGGGATTTGCTCATTCATTTCTGTATCTTTTTGCCACTTACTCTGTGTAAGTCACTATACAGATGTTAGGGATAAGGCAATGAATAAGGGAGACCCAAATCCCTAATCTTGTATAGTTTACATTCAAGTTGTATGGAATATACGATAAACAGATAAATACTTAAGATACATTGTGTTTCAGTCAGTGATGACTACTAAGGAAAACACTAAATCAGGAAAGTGGGATAGAAAGTGCTCCAAGGCATGGTGGTTGCTATTGTAGTAAGTCATCAGGGGAGGGCCTTACTGACAGAGGAACATTGGAACAGAGACCTAAAGTGGGAAACGAACAAACCTTGCAAGAACTTGAGGGAGCACCCTCATGGCAGAGGCAACGCTGAGTGCAAAGGCCCCAAGGCAAGAGCATGAATGCCAAAATATCTGAAATCAGCCCCAGAGTGAATGGCTGCACATGAGGTCAGAGAGGGGAGCCAATTCAGGCTGGAAGAAGCTACTACAAGGCAAAGTGGAAGAAGTATTGATGCTTCAACATAGGAAAATACACTCTCATGAATTATTTGATAATTCAAGGCAAAATTAAGTTTTGTTCGAATCGTCAATAAAACCAGAAAAATATAGTCTTAAAGGATAAAGATCACAGGTGTCTTTTTTTTTTTTTTTTGTGACGGAATCTCACTCTGTTGTCAGGCTGGAGTGCAGTGGCGCTCACTGCAACCTCCACCTCCTGGGTTCAAGCGGTTCTCCTGCCTCAGCCTCCCAAGTAGCTGGGACCACAGGTTCATACCACCATGTTCAGCTAATTTTTATATTTTTAGTAGAGATGGGGTTTCACCATGTTGGCCAGGATGGTCTTGATCTCTTGACCTCATGATCTGCCTGCCTTGGCCTCCCAAAGTGCTGGGATTACAAGTGTGAGCCACCGTGCCTGGCCACGTGTGTCTTTATTTAATCTGAACCACTCGATATTTAAAAAATCGAATAAAAAGGAACTTGAGAGAATTGGTCTTTCTACATCTTATGAAGAGCAACTTGACTAAGTTTATTATAGAGCAGTTTGATTTCATGAGACTGTTGATATGTGGCCCTAAGTGTCTGTTATGTTTTCTTTCTTTCACTCAACAGGAGAGCCTATTTTCTTGGTGCCCTGGCAGCCAAGGTTTAATTAATTATTTTTACAATGTACATATAATAATATGATAATTGTTTTGTATATTATATTCTGTAATTGTCAGTTACAATATCAGAGCTCTTTCTATTATGTCCTTATAATAGTTGTTCTCTTTTCCATGTCAAACTCTTCTTGGGATTTGAATGTGAAGACCCAGGGAATCTCAGTGATAAGAATTTCTCCTCATTGTTATTATTGATGATATTGATAATGCTTTCTAATTATCTCTTATTTAACTGCTATGTAGTAGGTGCTTAACAGAGCATTAAATGCACATACACACAAACATGTATACATACTCCTTATTATCAGAATGAATGAGTAAGAGAATTGGTTTGAATTTACTCTATCATTAGTAAATCTCTGGACACACATAATGAAAATAAGAAGCAAAAATATGAACTAGTTTAAATAAACCATATGCAAGGTTGGTAAAATCAATAAAAAATGCTTGTTCATTTTTCGTATTTATCTGCTTGGAGAATTGAGGAATATTCACTCTTATTTGTGTATTTTTCAAGATCTTGTTTAGTGCCACTATTTTCTGAAGCTCATCTTAGAAAAGAGCTGGTCAGGACAATTCTGTTCCTTTAAAGTCTTCTCTACTACTGTTGCTGAGAAGAAATGTCAGTGCATCCAGTTGGTGCCCAGAAGAAAAAGAGCCTTTAGCAAAGTACAAGTATAACGGTGAAAGCATAAAGAGAACTATGAACTAATTTCAAAGAAACCATCTATTTCTGTCTGATTCAATTCAGTTAAAATTTATTGAACATCTGCTGTGGAGTAATTATAATTAAATATGGACTAATTCTCAAGTAGCTTAAAGCCTTGTTTATTAAACAAGAAATGATTCATGAAAAAGGAGCAATATAAAACAATATAAAGTCAGCTGATGACAATGAATGCAAGAGGTTCTAGGTGCCATCAGAAGGGAGAAGAAAGAGACCTTTATGGGTAGGAATGCTTGGGGAAACTGAGGGAAGATGTGAACAGGACTCACTGGATGGATGGCATTTTGAAGGCAGAGGGGAAGGAAGGAGCAGTCCAACTGAGAGTAACAGTATAAAAAGGGCCACAGGTAGGAATGGGTATCATATATTCTGGCAACTTGAAGGAAACCAACTTGGTTGAAGTAAAGAGTTCATGTAATTGAAGGAGGGTGAGGAGATGAAAGTAAGTATTTGAGGAGAGATTTGAATTGAGGAATTTTGATTTTTTTAGAAAAAGTAAATATTTGAAAAGATTTCAGTGAAAATGGTAGAGTAAGAACTTCCAAAAATTCTCTCCTCCATACAAGCAATGAGAAACCTAGAAAAAATGGCCATATTCAGCTTTCAGAACTCTGGAAATCAACCAAAAGCTTAAAGCAACGTAGAGAGCATTTATTCAAGACAGTTGGGTGAATCTCAGTAAGAACAGTGATCTTCATGGCATCTTAACTTCCCTTATTCCCATTCACCTCTTTTCAGCTCTATGGTAACATTGAAATATAGTATCCCACAATCAAGATTAAAACCAGCAGCCTGGCAGTACCAGAAGAGAGAGAATGGGACTGGACTTCCTCCAAAGCCTCATTCCTGGGGAACTGTTATTATTTGACTTGTCTGGTGGGTCCCTGGACCTATTTTTATTTGTTGTAACTCATAGGTCATCCAGTGAAAAAAAGTCTTTTTCCAAGAGCATTTATCAAAACTATTTAGAGGCAGTTGTTCAACTTTGAGACTGCCTGAGGTGGAGGTAACAGTTGGGGCAAACAATAGGCTAGAGAGTGAGATATTCATAGATGTTTTGAAATCCTCTGATATATTCTTGGGAATCTATAAGGCCACATACAGATGTAGGCTGTGTGTATGCCAGGGGATCTACACATGATCAGTAAAGTCCCTAAATTCTGAGAAGTCCCTAAATTCTCACTTCTGGATGACCCTGAGGCTCTGTGTAGGCAGGAAGTGAAGGCTAAGGCAGAGTTATCAATTGTCTGGCTGTGTGAAGAAGTCACACACCAACACAAAGAGTCTTTCAGCCAAGGCTGGAAGACTTATTGGTTACAGGTATATATATAAAAAAATTCTGTCCAGTAATTAGTTTACCAATAAGTTAGTTGATCAGATATGTCAGTGGCCACACATGACAAAAAATACAGACTTAATTAGTTCATGAAAAGTCACAAAACAGAAACAACAAAAAATCAAACCATAGGGAGAGTGTTGAATCGGATATCCAGAACAACTACATTATATGATTTAACATATAAATTTTCAGAAAAAAATTTAGAGACAGGCAAATAAATAAGAAAGTATGGTCTGTACAAATGAAAAAAATAATCAACAAAAAGTGTCCTTGAGGAAGCCTAGATACTGGATTTATTTAATAAAGACTTTAAATTAGATACTTAAAATATGTTTAAAGAGCTAAAGGAAACTGTCTAAAAAACTAAAAAAGCATAAGAATAATGTTGTAATAAATAGAGAATAACAATAAAGAAATATAAATTATGTATAGAAAAACTAAATAGAAATTCTGGAGTTGAAAAGTCAAAATAACCATATAAAATAATTCACAGGGTTTAAAAGCAAATTTGAGAGAAAATGGCTTCAAGATGACTGACCAGACTTGGTTCTCACCTCTTCCACAGAGAGGAACGAAAATAGTAAGTAGATAATCACACTTTGAATAGATTATCTAAGAAAGGACACTGGAATTCAACAGAGAAGTGATGGGAAACCCTGAAAACAAAGGAGAGGGAAGTGAGGTAGCATGTTTGGCCAGGATTGGCTGCAAGTCTGTAGAAGCTTCCTAATGTGGGGAAAGGATAAATGATTGACCCCCAGAGGTCGACATTCCTGCCACAAACTCCTACAATCCTAGTCACAGGAGAGCTCCTGGGCCCTACAGGACCCGAAGACTAGCATAGGGAGCTGCCCGAAGACCACATGAAGTCATTGGTCTAGAGAGAGAGAGAGCTCACACTGGGTTTCACAAATCCCTAGTCCTAAGAAGATGCAGCATGGTGCCATTTTGAGAGCCCAGCCCCACCTGACTGTCCTGCCCTTGGGCTCAACAGCTTCTATATCTCCACATTCCTGGATCCCCATTGCCCACAGCCACTGCTGTTGAGGGGAGTGAATGGGAGCTGTGGGCAGCAGCACACCCTGCCCTCCTCCCAGTGGAGAGGCAGCTGTGCATTTCCACATGCCCAGAGGACAAATTCCACTGTCCGCAACTGCTGTTGCTCTTAGCTGCTGTGGGCTGAAGTGTAGGAGAAACTTCAGCCACTCAGTTACCTGCTTACAGCTGCTCCCACTAAAAGCAAGCTTGTCTTCCTCAGTGTCAGGCCTGCAGTGCAGCTGCTGCTGCCCCTACCTGAACATTCTGCCAGTGGCCTGGGGATCACCCCACTGCTCCTGCCATACAACTCTGGGGGGTCTGAGGGTAGGTTCACCTGACCTGTTCCACTTTCCCAGTATCTGACTACATTG
The DNA here is from genome assembly GCF_008728515.1 of Papio anubis. NCBI lineage: Eukaryota > Metazoa > Chordata > Mammalia > Primates > Cercopithecidae > Papio > Papio anubis. The sequence goes on along the minus strand of NC_044988.1, from coordinate 18,937,885 downwards.
TCTGGGTGCCTGGGGATTGCCCAGCTGAGTCCACCAGTGTTGGCACTTGAGCACTCCTCCCAGGGTCTGAGATCACCCTACTGATCACCCCACCCAGCCTGTTGCAGCCATCACCAGCACCAGTGCAAACAGTTTTGGTCCCAGAGGGTTGTCCTACTCCCACCATTATTACTGCCATTGCTTATGCCACACTTACTGCCCAGGAGATCGAGAGCTCAACTACCTCCCTGGCCCATTGCTGCCATTCCCAGCACCCAAGCAAGTCTCCTGGAGGCCCAAGAATCAGCCTACCTGGACCTGCTAACACTGTTGCCAGTATACACTGCTGGAGGGCCCAAGGACAGGCACACTTAGTTCACAAGGAACACAATGATTCTCCAATATGAGACCCACATCAAAAAGAATTTTTAAAAATTACAGAAAAAGAATTTAATTTGATACTAAAGAAGCTCAATGAGATAAGAGGATATCAAAAAGCAATACAAAGAAATTAGAAAAACAAATCAGGATATGAATGAAAATTTTTTCAAAGAAATAGGTATCACAAAAAGGAACCAAATGGAAAATCTGAAGAATTCATTGAATGAAATACAAAATACCTTTAAAAGCTTTAACAATAGAATATATCAGGCAGAAGAAAGACTCTCAAAACTTGAAGACAAGTCTTTTGAAATAACCCAGTCAGACAAAAATAAAAAGGAATAAAAAAGAATGAAAAAGCCTTATGACATATGGGGCATCATAAAGCAATCAAATATTCAAATTTTTGATGTCTTAGAAGGTAAAGAGAAAATGAAAGAGATAGAAAACCTATTTAACAGAATAGTAGATGAAGACTTCTCAAGTTCACCAAGAGATTTAGATATCTAGATTAAGTAGGCTCAAAGAAAACCACATAGATACAATTCAATGTCTTCTCCACAGCACATGACAGTCAAACTGTCAAAAGTCAAAGACAATGGAAAAACTGTAAAACCAGCAAGAGAAAGTCATCTAGTCACTTATAAAAACCTCCCACCAGACTAACAACAGATTTCTCAGCAGAAACCTTACAGACCAGAAGAGAATGGGATGATAGGTTCAAAGTGTGAAAGAAAAAGAGTGTCAGCTAAGGATACTATACCCAGCAAAGTTATACTTTTTAAACGAAGAAGAAATAAAGTCTTTTCAAGACAAGCAAAAGCTGAGGGAATTCATCACCAGTTGAACAATCCTACAAGAAATGCGTAAGGGAGTCCTACACCCAGAAGTGAAAGAACAAAAACTGCTATCATGAAAACACATCAAAATATGAGAACCACTGGTAGATCAAACACACAAACATGAAAGAGAAAAAGATAAAGGAGCAGAAAGAATACTTGGAGAAATATAATGGCCAAAACTTTCCAAATTTGATAAAAACCACTAATCTATAGATCCAAGAATATCAATGACATCATATAGGATAAACTAAAAAAGATCCACTTCTAGAAATAAAATAAACTGCTGATAGACAAAACAAACAGAAAATCTTGAAAGCAGCAAAGTAGAAGCTGCATTGCAAATGATGCCTAATAGATTAACAGCCAATTTCTCATCGGGATCCATGGAAGCCAGAGGCAGTGGGATGACATATTCAAAGTATTGAATGAAAACAACTGTCAATCAAGAATGTACGTCCAGCAAAACTAACTTTAAAGATGAAGGAAAAATTAAGGCTGTCAGATAAACAAAAACTGAAAGAATGTGCCACTAGTAAGTCTCTTGTGTAAGTTATATAAAAGGAAGTCCTTCAGGCTGAAATTAAAGGATATTAGACAGTAACTTGGATCTGCATGAATAAATGGAAAGCATTGATGTATTGGAATATAAAAGACAGATAAATACATACTTTTATTTGTAACCTTTTTCTCTTATGTGATTTATGGAAAACTACATAGAGTAATAATTATAAATCTGCACTTTAAAAATATGTGCAATGTATAAAGATGCCATTTGTATGACAATAACACCACAAAAGATGATAGAGCTATAAAGAATCGAGTTTTTTTGTATACTATTAAAACTAAGTTGATATTAATTTAAACTAGATTATTATAAATTCAGATGTTAATTGTAATCTCCAGTGGAACTACTAGGAAAGTAATTGAAAAAAAATGTGTCTCTTGTCACTTCTACTCAAAATTTGACTGGGGGTGTTAGCCAGGACAGTTGGGTAAGGAAATAAAAAATAAAAGACGTTCAGATTGGAAAGAAAGAAGTAAAACTCTGTTTACATATGATGTGATTTTTTTTTGTATAGAATTCTAAGAAAGTCACAAAAATTTTAAAGATATAAAAATGAGTTATAAGATTGCAGAATGAAGGATCAACATACAAAAATTAATTGTATTTTTGTATATTCATAATGAATCATCCAAAAAGCAAATAAAACAGTTTTATTTAAAAAGCACAAAAGAATAAAGTATTTAGAAATAAGTTTGACAAAAGAAGTGTGAGACTTGTATACTGAAAACTAAAAACATTACTGAAAGAAAGTTTTTGAAATCTTCAAATTAATGGAAAGGCATCCTGTGTTCATAGATTGGAACACTTAATATGGTCATTGACACTAGTCCAAAATGAACAGACAAAGAGAATCTCTTTTAAAAATTGTAGCATAATTTTTTTTTGAATTGACAAGTTGATTTTGACATCCATTTGGAAATTCAAGGGGCCTGAAGAGCCAAAACAATCTTCAAAATGATTGGAGGACTCATACTACCAATTTTCAAAAGTTACTACAAAGCCTTGTATTTAAGACTGTATCATACTAGCATAATGATAGGCATGTAGATTAATAAAATTCAGCATCCAGAAATAAACCCATATATTTATGGACAATTGATTTTCTACAAGAATACCAAGACAATTTAGTTGGGGGAAAGAATAGTCTTTTCATCATGATGCTGGGACAGTAGAGGTCCACATGTTAAAAAAATGAAGTTGGACCCCTAACTCATACCATGTATAAAAATTAACTCAAAATAGATAAAAAATTTAAATGTAAGAGCTAAAACTATAAAACTCTTAGGATAATACATAACTGTAACTCATGACTTTTGATCATACAATTACCTTGGATCAAGCAATACTTTCCTAGGTATGATACCTAAATCGAAGCAACCAATGAAGAATAATACATAAGATTTTATAAAAATTTAAAACGTATTTGCTTTAAAGAGCTTTATTAAGAGAGTGAAATGACAATCCACATAAGGGGAGAAAATATTTGCAAATTATATATCTTGTAAAGATGCAGTATCAAGAATATTTAGAGAATTCTTACAACTAAATAAAATAAAGACAACCTAATAAAAAATGGGCAAAAGAATTGGGCATGGTGGCTTATGCCTGTAATCCCAGCACTTTGGGAGGTCAAGGTGGGAGGATTGCTTGAGGCCAGGAGTTCAAGACCAAGATAGAAAACGTAGTGAGACCCCACCTCTACAAAAAAATGTTTAAAAAATTTAGCCAGCCATAGTAGTGTGCACTGTAGTCCCAGTTACTTGGGAGGCTGAGGTGAGAGGGTTGCTTGAGCCTGGGAGGCTGACAATGCAGAGAGCTGTGATCTCACCATCACACTTCCAGCCTGGGCAACAGAGCAAGACCCCATCTCTAAGAAAAGAAAAGGAAAAAAGGGGTCAAAAATTTTAATTAAATATTTCTTCTGCGAAAGGAAAATAGATCTTGAGGCTCCCAAATCACTAACCTAAAGGGAAAAGTCAAGCTGGGAACTGCTTAGGACCAACCTGACTCCCATTCTATTCAGTCATCCCTCTGCTCACTGAGATAAATGCATATCTGATGGCCTCATTTGGAGAGGCTAATCAGAAACTCAAAAGAATGCAACCATTTGTCTCTTATCTACCTATGACTTGGAAGCCCCCTCCCCACTTTGAGTCTTCTCATCTTTGCTTCAAAGTGTCTCACCTTTCCAGACCAAATCAATGTTCATCTTGCATATTTGATTGATGTCTCATGACTCCCTAGAATGTGTAAAACCAATCTGTGCTCTGAGCACCTTGGGCACATGTCAGGACCCTCTGAGGCTGTGTCATGGGTACACGTCCTCAACCTTGGCAAAATAAACTTTCTAAATTAACTGAGACCTATCTCAGATTTTTGGAGTTCACACTTCAAAGAAGATACACAAATGATCAATAATCATCAATAATGTTCAACATCATTAGGCAATAAGGAAGTACAAGTCAAAATCACAGTGAGACACTACTTTATACCCAGTAGGATGCCATAATACAAAAGATGGACAATGACAAGCATGGGCAAGCATGTGAAGAAGTTGGAACGCTCATACATTGCTGTTAAGAAAGTAAAATCGTGTAATTTGAAAAACAGTCTGACAGTTCCTCAAATAGTTAAAAATGGAGTTACCATGTTACCCAGCAAATCCACTCCTCATCAAATACTCATCAAAAATGAAAATATCTGTTCACACAATAGCAGAATTATTCATAATAGCCAAAAAGTAAATACAACCCGAATCTCAAATGTCCATCAACTGACAAATGGGTAAACAAAATGTGATACACTATACTGTAAAATAATATTCAGTTACAAAAATGAAGAAAGTGCTTATTCATGGTATAGCACAGATGAACCCTGAAAATATTATGCTACATGATAGAAGCAAGGCAGAAAAGACCACATACTATAGGATTCCATTCATTTGAAATGTCCAAAAGGGGCAAATAGTGGGGACAGAATGAAGATTAGTGGTTGTCCGGGCCTGGAGGAGAGGGTAATGGGAGTGACTATTAAATGGTATGGAGTTTTGGAGATCAAGTTTCAAGTTTTGGTGGGGACGCACAAACCATAGTCACACCATTGCAAGTCAGGAGGACCTCAATTAGGAAAAGGTTATTGCATCTTGGCAAAAGAGCACTGCGTCAGGAGTCCACAGCATTTCAAGTTATTTTATGAGAATTTCTGTTCATAAGCATTTAGTACTTAACAGTGCTCAGCTATGGAATACGTCAAATACATTTTTATTGAAGTTGAAGCTAAAAGGCGCATGCTGTAATCTCTAGGTTTGGGTGTGTGGGTCACTTTGTATACTGCAACTCAGAGCATAAATTTCCTCTTCTATAAAATAGATTCTTTATGGTGAGAAGCAAATTACATCATGTATAAGAATATGATTTTTATAAAGCCTAATTTATGCAAGGTAGTGCCAGTAGTAAGCATAACAGTAACAAAAATAAAAGTAATAAAGGAGACTATGTATCCATAGCTCCAGTACAAGTGGATTGGCTTATAATTGAAACAAAGCCTATGGTTTTTACCAATCACAATTTTGCCGAGTTGACTTTAAATATATCGTAATGTATATATGATATGTTACATAATATATATTTTTAAAAATAGATTGGATATTATAAATATATTGGCTATTATCCAATGTATGTTACATGTTGGCTATTATGTAATTTCCTATATATATGTTTATATATCATATACTTATATGTATTTATAAATGTGTGTCCATGCATACACACACACATATGTATATATGACATAAAAGTAAGATAACAAGCATCTTGCTTCAATTTGGTTCAGGGTCTTATCTTACCCAATACTACTTAAAAAATGCTTACATTTTGAATGTGTTTCTGATTTTTACGTGAAAAATATAAAAAGCCCCTCTAAGAATAGGAAGCCAGTTCAGGAATGAAACTTCCTGTCTTGCTTAGAGGGCTGTGTTTTCCTATGCAAATGTAGCAAAGCCCAGAAATTAGCAATGACTGCTAAATTAACACACTTGAAGAGCTTGGCTGGTTCTAATAGGCAGTCAAATGGTCTTGTTACATTGTAATGGTGCCAAGCTAATTGAAGTGATTACTGTTGCTCATGAGCAGCCTTTTTGAAGTAGAAGTCTTTTAAATTATCCATAGACGTTAAATGTCAGACACTATTGTGTAATTATACTTTGTAAATGCTGAATGTCATAAGGCATCACAGGTAATTGAGGTTTACAGAGAAGAGCTTTTTCTAAACCTAATTGGGCATCAACTCTTTGTCACTTTTTCTAAATCTAATTGGGCATCAACTTTTTGTACCAGGGGACACTCCAATGCCTCACAGGCTCCCTTTATTCCCCACCTTCTCCCTGCTAGACTTACTCCTGGGGCCCCACATGTCATGACGGTTCCAAATCATTGAGCTTAAAAACTTCTCTGTCTGTACCATCCTTTGGAATCTTCTGGGACTGTTACACTGGTTTGGGATATCACAAGCTGAAACTCTCTGGAAACCTGATGTGGCTAACTGATGGCAGAATGGGGCCATCGGAATAGAATATCAAGTCCTTTAAGATCTTAGAGTGATCCCAGAATATTCTGCACATTCTGGGATTTGCATCTTTGTGCTGTTGTTGTGTATATGTGTGTGATTTTGAAAAGTATCTGTTCCTGGTATTAAAGGTTGAGGTTTTCATGGCCCTAAAGTAGCCATCTGTGGTTTGTTTCATTGTTTTTATTTCTTAAGTCATATTAGAATATACATCTGGCTTCCAATTTGAAAAGAATTCTAGGCCAGGCACAGTGGCTTACGCCTGTAATCCCAGCACTTTTGGAGGCCAAGGCAGGCATATCACAAAGTCAGGAGTTTGAGATCAGCCTGGCCAATATGGTGAAACTCTGTCTCTACTAAAAATACAAAAACTAGTGGGGTGTGGTGGCGGATGCCTGTAGTCCCAGCTACTCGGGAGGCTGAGGCAGGAGAATCGCCTGAACCCAGGAGACAGAGGTTGCAGTGAGCCCAGATGGAGCCATTGCACTCTAGCCTGGGTGACAGAGCAAGACTCTGTCTCAAAAAAAAAAAAAAAAAAAAAAAAATTCTAAAAAGAATTTCTTTTTTGCTTTTATGACACTAATGCTAATCATAAACCACACTTCAGAACCTTTAGATGCCTTACCTATGTGAGCCATGCACTGAGAGGGACCAAACAGCCAGACTGAACTTTTAATACAGACATCAAGATGTGTTGGGCTGTGAATCCTCCAGCTTGGCTTGCTGGGAAGACAGACTCGATTTCTGACATTGTGGCTTGCAGGAAATATACAAAAAGGCATTCTTATGACATAATTCTTAATACATGTATTCAATCGGTCACCAAATTTTATTAAACTGTTGTTATCTCACTGTGATTTCATGACAGGGCCCTCATTGTGTGCTTTCAGCAGGTAGCAATTTAGGGAAGTCCTAGCTTATTTGTAAAGCTATCTTCATCTGTGCTTTTTTTTTAAAGCGTTCATTATTCTCTATGATAAATTGAGTTCTGATTAAAATGTTTCTTCACACACAAGGAGACTATGAGAGAAATGTCAGTGCATATAGAAAAAAATATGTGTATGTTTTCAACACTGTGAAAAAGGAGCTGGGTAGTCTTTCTAAGTATATTCCAGCAAGACTGCTGATTTCCAGAGATGGATGCAGAGGTGTTCACATAGATAGTCTTAATGGCCAGGCCCTATTAGAGCCTTCAAAGATGTGTTCTCATTCCTTGATTATGTTTTTTTTTTATTGTGATATGGAAAAGGCAAATTAAATGAGTACTTTTTACATATTACAAGTAGTATACAGATAGTTGTCAGAACACTAAGCAGCAAGTGTAGTTGTCTAGTGTCACTTTTGAAGGTGGCTTTTATGGTGTGCCTGTCAGAAAATAATAAGGTTTAAGGATATTATTAAAGTTGTTAAAAGTTTAAAGCAGTAATATGCAAGATGCCACATAAAATGTTGAATTAGACATGGTTTTTGCACTGTGAGCTCATGTATTTCCTCTCATTTTGCTTCCCTCCTGAACAAATTATACTCTTCTTGATAAAAATCTTACCCCTGTGGCTTAGAAATCTTGCCTTTCTTATCAATTCATGTCGCCATTGCCCCAGGTATAACAGAGTATCTTAAATTCATGGGGAGAGTATCATTCTTATTGATGTGATATTGATGGCTAAGATATATAGGACTAAATTTGAAGAATTATTCAGTTCTTGATACTTCTCTAGGAATCCTCAAAAATAGCAACAAAGTTGGGCTCTCTTTTCTGCAAATACTTTGAGTGACAGCTCTGCCGAACTCTGGCCATCCAGCAAAGCAACACATCAGAAAGTGATGACCAATGGTTGGTCCTCAGGCTCCAAGGGCAGGTTTAGCCTTCTTAAGGTCAGGTTATTGCTGGCTTTATGGATTGTCCATCAATGCTGCTCATCACTTATTTCCAGCCCTTTGTCTTCAGGCAGAAAGTGGGCTGTGTTTCCCTGTGGTTGAGTTAGGGCCACGTGACTAATTTTGGCCAAGGAGTTATGAGTAGAAATATTATGTACCATTTTCATATTGGAGCATTTAGTTGCCAGTGTGAGACCTCTTTAGAGCTTTGCTCTGCTTATGTGACTGGCAATATTCAGGATGATTATTGTTCTATCAGCGAGAGAGAAGAGACCTCAATCAGAGCCCCCAGCTGACTTTGAGGATATGTCGGATAAATAAGAGATAACATTTGTTATTATTGGGCTTCTTATGGCAACATAACTTAGCCTATCTGATCAATACACTATAGCTAGACGAGTCAGTCCCTTAGGGCCTATATCAGTGGTTACAGATATCAGTGCACATGACACCCAAGATGAGTGACTGAGGCAGGCAGGACATAAGAAAAAAAGACTGACTTGCTTTGTTTGCATGTCAAACATACAAGCATATTCCTTGCCTTTACAAAGGCATATATTCTAATATTTTTTAAAATTAGCAGCCTTTTTGGTGTATCTTTTGATTTCTCTCCTTTGATAGAACAATAGTCCCAGCAGCTGTTTTCCTACTAGATGTAAAACAGCAGTCAAGCATGATGATGAATGACTATTGACACTCACTTTTAGTGTTGGGGACACCCTAGGAAGGGTGATGACTACGGCAAATTGGACTACACAAGTCCTGCCTAAAGGACGCAGCTGGTTTTACTTAGCCCAGGGTCATTTCTGACCTACAAGAATGTGAGCAGAGGATTCCCAGGTTTTATGATTTTCTAGGAGAAGTTTATAGTTAAGATTTTATGTGAAATGTTCTAATATTGAAATAATGGTCAATTTTTAAAATCATTCTGAGGACAAATAAAATATGTCATAAAACTGGCAGTTTATAGACTTTGGCCAAGTGCCCTGCACCCTGTGATTCCCAAGTTAATATCCAAGTGCCCCATAGCCGGTGATATCCATGCTAATAATAATAACAGTAAAACTTCAAGTAAAGAGATTACTTTTTTTTTTTTGGGATAGAGTCTTACTCTGTCACCAGGCTGGAGTGCAGTGGCACGATCTCAGCTCACTGCAACCTCCATTTCCTGGGTTCAAGCAATTCTCCTAGTTCAGCCTCCCAAGTAGCTGGGACTACAGGCACACGCTGCCACGCCCAGCTAATTTTTGTATTTGTAGTAGAGACAGGGTTTCACCATGTTGGCCAGGATGGTCTCGATCTCTTGACCTCATGACCTCATGATCCACCTGCCTCGGCCTCCCAAAGTGCTGGGATTACAGGTGTGAGTCACTGTGTGGCCAAGAGGTTACATCTTACAAGTGGGACAAACATATGTCAGTTGGCAACGTAATAATAACAGAATAATCACAAGCTACCAGCAAATATCTGTTGATTACCCACTACCTGTTCAACACCTTGATAGCTGCCATAGGAGTACTGAAAAAATACAGAGAATGGGCCCTGACTTTGTGAACTCATGATCTAGTTGGGCAAAATAATCAAAAGAAACAATAACAACATAAGAAACAAATGAAAAGAAACAATAACAATATAAGAAACAAATGAAAAGAAACAAAAATACTATATGAAATAAAATATAAAAATTAAAAGAAAGAATATAAATAAAAAAGAAACAAAAGCGTGTTGGTCAGGTTCTCTGGAGAAATAGAGCCAATCAGATGGAGATATATACGGATATCTATCCAATAGGATAGATAGATATAGATTGAATAAGCTGTTTGTATGAGGCTCAGAAGTCCCATGATCTGCTGTTTGCAAGCTTGAAATGCAGGAACGTTGGTGGTGTAGTTTGGGGCCTCAGAGCCGGAGAGCCAATGGTGTAGATTCCAGTGCAGGTCTAAGGGCCTGAGAACCGGGAGCACCAATGGCAGGAGAAGATCAATGTCCCAGCTCAACATCAGAGAGTAAATTCAAACTTCTTCACCTTTTTGTTTTATTCAGGCCTTCTACGAATTACATGAGGCCCACATACACAAGGGAAGGCCATCTGGTCTACTCAGCCCACTGATTCAAATGCTGATCTCTTCCAGAAATACCCTCACAGGTGTATCCAGAAACAATGTTTGGCCAGCGATCTGGGTGTCCCATGGTCCGGTTGATAGGGTTCAGATCGTGTCCCTGCCTAAATCTCACATCAAATGATAATTCCCAAGGTTGGCGGTGGGGCCTGTTGGGAGGTAGGAGGCGATTGGATCATGGGGGTGGTTTCTAATCATTTAGCACCATCCCCCTAGTGCTGATCTCATGATAGAGTTCTCCTGAGATCGGGTTGTTTAAAAGTGTGTAGCACCTTCCCCTCAACCACCCCTTCCTCCTGCTCTGGCCATGTGAAGATGCCTGCTCCACTTTGTCTTCTGCCATGAATAAAAGCTCCCTGAGGCCTCCCCAGCCATGCCTCCTGTACAGCCTGTGGAACCATGAGGCAGTTGAACTGCTTTTCTTTAAAATTTACCCAGTCTCGGGTATTTATTTATAGAAATGCAAAAATGAACTAATACACCAGTCAAGCTGACACATAAAATTAACCATTACAGCAACTATGTTAGAATAAATAGCTGATGGTCAAGCTGTGCACTAAGGACAAAAGTGTAATTAGAGGGCAAAAGAGGGAGAAGAGTGAAAGCACAACAGTCACATAGGCTTGAGGAAGAGGTGGGAATTGAGCAGAAAGTTGAGGAATTGATGAAATAACTTGTTGGGTAGAGAAGAGAGGATATTTCATGTGAAGATGACAATGTGTGAGGGGAACAGAACATGGAGGGCTGCTTGACTAAAGTAGAGGGTGCCAGGGAGGTAGGAGGAGAGTGACTAGAGAGAGTTTAGTGCAACATACTGTATTAAGAAGGACTGGCTGGGTGCGGTGGCTCACCTCTATAATCCCAGCACTTTGGGAGGCCAAGGTGGGAGGAACACTTGAGGTCAGGAGTTCGAGACCAGCCTGGCCAACATGGTGAAACCCTGTCTCTACTAAAAATACAAAAATTAGCCAGGAATGGTGGCAGGCACTGTAATCCCAGCTACTCAGGAGGGTGAGGCAGGAGAATTGCTTGAACCTGGAAGGCAGAGGTTGCAGTGAGCTGAGAGTGCACCACGGCAGTCCAGCCTGGGTGACAGAAGGCTCTGTCACACACACGCGCATGCGCACGCACGCGCGTGCACACACACACATACACAAAAGCAAATAAAAAATAATAAAAAGAAGGACCTATAAAGTCAGGTGGGGTACTGACTGTCAATGCCAGTTAGAAGCAGAGGCTCATTACTGTAACCAGGAGATTAAGAGGAGACTAGAGACCAGAGCAGAGCCCAGCTGTGTACCTAATTAGCACTAGCCATGTGGCCTGGGAAAAGTTCATTAACATCTATTTTCACCAATTTTTATATATGTAAACTGCATCAGTGTTGGATTTACTTATAAGGCTTACTAAAAATGCAGATGTGGGGCAGGCGCTGTGGCTCACGCCTGTAATCCCAGAACTTTGGGAGGCTGAGGCTGGTGGATCATGAGGTCAGGAGATTGAGACCATCCTGGCTAACAGGTGAAACCCTGTCTCTACTAAAAATACAAAAAATTAGCCAGGCATGGTGGGGGTGCTTGTAGTCCCAGATACTTGGGAGGCTGAGGCAGGAGAATGGCATGAACCCAGGAGGTGGAGCTTGCAGTGAGCCAAGATTGGGCCACTGCACTCTAGCCTGGGTGACAGAGCGAGACTCTGTCTCAAAAAAAAAAAAAAAAAAAAAAGCACCTCCTGGGTCACTAAGCACCCCAACTTCCTGAGAATGGGGATTCTGAGTGAGCCCTACAGGGGATTTTTTAAAAATTTAATTTTAGATTCAGGGGGTACATGCACAAGTTTGTTACTTGGATATGTTGTGTGATGCTGAGGTTTGGGTTTCTACTAAACCCGTCATCCAAATAGTAAACGTTGTACCCAGTAGTCAATTTTTCAGTCTGCAGGGGATTCTGATGCATGCTTATGTTGGAAACACTGAGCTGAGAGATTATGGATTGGTGAGATAGGGAGTCCCAGAGCTCATCAAGCTGATGAGTAAGATAAATGAGGGCCGGGGGGGATTTGTCCCATATTAACAGGCAGGTTGGATTAGAGGAAGAAACAACCAATCTGATTGCTGACATGCCCCCTCCCCATTCCAAGCCAGTGTTAAAGAAAAAATTATTCATGACACTTGTTAAAGATGATAAGAATGGCCTTATTCCCAGGGGAGGAGAACCTGGCGATAGGTACAGGGATCACTGCAATGGAGTCTTGCAGTGGGGGAGAGAGATGGGACTGAACTCCAACTCTAACAAAGAAAAGTGGGGATTTATAATCAAGGGGCAGAGTGGGTGGCAGTGGATGGAAAATTACTAAGAGGAAAAACATCAAAGATAAAGTGTTTCTGGCTCAGGTGACTTGCTAGGTTTATTACTGAAGGCAGGGTAATAGCATATCCAGGGTGGTCAGACACCAAAGCCCCGGGGGGATTTTCCCTAAACTGACTGATCAGAATTCTTGCTCAAACTGGATCCTGCAAGGATGGGGAGGGAAGCACAGTGTCAGACCTTGTCAAGCAAAGGATTCAGAGGAAGCTGACTGAAGTTTTGGTCAAGGAGAGAATCCTTGTCACTGGAGTAACCTATTTATTGTCTCCTTAACGTGACTCACCTGAAGATCTTAATTTGGGGACACCCTGAGAGGGCATTTTTGCCTATTCATGAGGCATATCACATATTTATTGTCTGTACAAAGGAGGTGTTAATTTGGCTTTAAGGTCTTATTGTCATCTTTACTTATCTCACATGTTTTCTTGGTTTCTGGTCTTCAATGTCTCGGTTGTGGTAAATATGGAGACAAAAAAAAATCAAGCCATGATTGGTAGATGATTAACCATATCCCAGATTTAGAACTAAATTCTGAGTTGATTCTCTCTCATTCTTCTTCCACTATACTACCCCTTTCAGCATTCTTCGTCTTAGAGGCAACTGTGTTTGTGTCCTTGACTGGGACATGTTCCAACATGTTGTCAGAGAGATATTTCAGTCTCACTTGCCTAAAGAAGTCCCATGCATGACTGCTAAAATATCAAGAATCAAAATTACATCTGATGGCTGCACAATCCCTAAAGGGCAGAAAGAAAGACTTTGCCTAAGGCAGAATGCACTAATCTGTTGTATTAGCAAGTTGCCAGAGGAGTCCAAATCAGTGTTTACTTTTGTCGAAGCAGGAATAAGGTAAAACACACACGAGAAGTTTCTAGTGTGGAGAAATTAGTGCTAAATTAAGATGCAAGCTACATAGCCTGAGGTTGGAAAACAATTTAGGGAAATGAAGAAATTGGTAAATATTATTTGTTGCATTGATAAATAGGATTTGGCAGCCATTCCAAGTTTGCGTTTAATTTGTGGCCAAAACCGCCTTTTGATTTGACAAAGTAATTTTATGTATGCTGTTGTAGATTGAATGTTTGTGTCTCCCTGGAATTCATACGTTGAAACCTAATTCTCAATGTTATGGTATTAGAGGGTGGGGCCTTTGGGAGGCAATTAGGTCATGAGGGCAGGTGGAGCTGCCATGAACAGGATTAGTAACTTTGTAAGGTCCTGGGGAGATCAACGGTTCTCCCCTTCTACCATGTGAAGACACAGCTAGAAGGTGCTATCTATAAACTGGTAGTGGGCCCTCAAGAATCTGCTGGCACTTTGACCTTGGACTTTCCAGCCCCTAGAACTGAGAAATACATTTCTACTTTTATAAGCCACCCAGTTTATGGTATTTGTTAAAGTAACCCAAATGGACTAAGACATGAGCTAGTGGACATAGTTTCCAAAGCGGGCAGCTGGTGGTGCACATTGGTGGAACATTGAGGAATATCATGGTGCAGTGATGTAGTGGCCCCTCAGGAAGCTAATTTCTATTTTTAGACATGTGGGCCTAAAAATATGATAGGAATTCTGACATATCCAGGAATTCAAAATTCTTATGATGAGCTATTTTTTTCATGATCTTTCCCTATGCCTGTATGTCAAATCATGCTAAGGGTGAGGAAAGAATGATGATAAATGTATCATTGCAAATTGAGTGAAGCCAACATTTTTAAACAACATTTTTTTTAAAGACCTGCTTTGTGTGAGGCAAGGTGCTAGGTTTTCTGGGAGAAACAGAAGAAGGTTAAGTTGAGGTTGAGAAATATATCCAACTAACAAGAAAAAAAAAAAAAGAGGTTTGAGCCCTCAAAAAACTTGCATTTTGGTCTTTCAAATCACTTTTTTAAAATCTAGACATGCATGAGTTAATTTTTAGAATCCTGGGTTAAGGAACTCATGGGTAAAATAATGAGATGGGTGACAACGTGGGCTGGGCATGTAGTGAGGAGAGGCCTGGCCATTCTCAGGGGTGTTGTTCTCATTCCAGGTTCATGCCTGACACATCGTCCCTTATGGGAAATCCAGCCAGAGCTAATCTCTCTGAGTTTGTCTCTTCATCACAAAACATGTGGAATAGATAATATGGTCTTTCAGGTTCCTTCCTGTTCTAGAATATATGTAGCCTAAGGGCTTGGAGGGTCCTCACAGGAGCATTGAATGTGAGAGCTGCAAAGAGCCAGACCAATCTATCCCTTTTACAGAATATGTATCTTATTGTGTTAGGCCTTTTTATGTCCCCATAAAGCAGGGGTGTTCAATCTTTTGACTTCCTTGGGCCTCACTGGAAGAAGAAGAATTGTCTCGGGCCACACATAAAATATACTAATACTAATGATAACTGATGAGCCATAAAAATTTCACAAAAAAACTCATAATGTTTTAAGAAAGTTTACAAATTTGTGTTGGGACTCATTCAAAGCTGTCCTGGGCCACATGAGGCCCATGGGCTATGGGTTGGACAAGCTTGCCATAAAGGAATACCTGAGGCTGGGTAATTTATAAAGAAAAGAGGTTTAATTGGCTCACAGTTCTGCAGGCTGTACAAGCATGGTGCCAACATCTGCTCCACTTCTGGAGAAGGCCTGAGGAAGCTTCCAATCATGGTGGAGGACAGTGAGGAACCAGCATCTCACATGGCGAGAGGGAGCAAGAGAGAGAAGGGGGAGATCCCAGACTCTTTTTTTTCTTGGAATCTGTAGATTATATTGAATCAGACTCTTTTAAACATCCAGATCTTCTGAGGACTAACCCAGTGACTACTCACTTATCACCAAGGGGATGGTGCTAAGCCATTCATGAGGGATCTGCCCCCATGAGCCAATCACCTCCCACCAGGCTCTGCCTCCAACACTGGGAATCACATTTCCACATGAGATTAGGAGGAAACAAACATCAAACCACGTCACCTACATTTAAGTGAGATGTTGACACACTTGGAAAGATTTTAACCAATGGCAAAATTCTGACTTAAGAAGGTCTGAATATTTTTATAACAACAACAATAACAATAACAGTAACAAGAGCAGCTAATATTTATTCAGATATTATTTGCTAGGCTCAGCCTACACTAATTGGCTCTATTGATCTCCAGAATGACCCTATAAAGTAGATGTTCACATTGTCCTTTTTCAAAAAAGACAACTAAGGCATAGAGGGGTTAAAATGTGTCCATGTTTACTCAGTGAGTAACTGGCACATCCAGCATTCAAACCAGATAGCCTGACCTCAGAGCCCACATCCTGTTAGGTTCCACCCTCACATGCATCTCTACATTCTCCTATCTAATCATAGGCAAAATAATTTTCTCATTCCCATTAAAACATCTGTTGTTTTTATTTCTTCTTTCACTATTTCTTAGCTTTTCCCAGTTTCTCTTTATTCCTGCTAATATATAGCATGTGGAATGGGAACCTTGGAGGTTAATACCCCATAATCCCCTCTCTCTCTTTCTCAAATTCTCTCTCTGGAATCATAATAATGTCACAAGGATGTTACACAATAAGACGTGGTTTTGAATAGGAAAGCAACTATGCAAATTATGCAATGTATCTCACAGTTCAACTAAAATAATACTTTCCATCACATTATAAACCAAAACAGAGAAAACTTAGCAGCCCTAAATCAAGGGAAGACTATCTAGTATAATGCTCTGGGTGAGTGACAATGAATTGAAATTAAAGGATTTGTAGAAAGAGATCAAGCAAAGGTCAAAAGACTCAATAAAGTATTTCTCAAGTAAAAAAAAAAAAATCCCAATTTATAATTCCCATTATTCATTATCCAATAATTTCTACTTTTAGTTAGACTTCCTCGGTATTTCTTATAATATTTTTTATTATTCAAACATTTGAAGAAGATTAGGATTCCAGCATCCATTAGTCACTTAGTGTAACCTAAAAATGATGCAAAACTCAGTCTTCCTTAAAGTAAAATTTCAGAATAGGCATGAACCCATATGTTGATTAGAGGATGGAGCTGTTATTGGGTCAAACTCCAATTACATTGAGAGTTCCATTTAGTTATAGTAGTCCCCGTTCTCTGCAGTTTTGTTTTTGTTGCTTTCAGTTACCTGAGGTCAACCTTGATCTGAAGGTATTAAATGGAAAATTTCAGAAATAAACAATTCGTAAGTTTTAAACGCTACATCACAATACCTATGTCATTCACCTCACTTCATGTTATGATGTAGGCATTTTATCACTTCGCATCATCATAGGAAAAGCTGTGAGTACAGTACTATAAGATATTTAGAGAGAAAGAGAGAGAGAGAGACCACATTCACATAACTTTTATTACAGTACATTGTTATAATTATTCTATTTTATTACTAGTTGTTAACTTCTTACTGTGCCTAATTTATAAATTAAGCTTCATCATATCACATAAGCATATCACATGTATATGTAAGTAAAAGCATAACATAGAATATATGGGGTTCAGTACTATTTGAGGTTTCAGAATTATTTGAGGTTTCAGACATCTCTTTGGGATCTTGGAACATATGCCCCATGGATAAAGGGAGACTACTGTATCAGGAAACTGGACAAGGATCATGGACCATGTATAATGGCCCCCAGAAATAATATTGATAAATGTTTTTCAGAATGCATCCTAAATGTCTTGGTGTGCTTTAATTACTCAAAGACATAGGCAAAAATGTTGAGAAGTTCTCATAAACTTGACTGAATGGGCAAACTAATAGATATATCTAGTTTCATCTAGAACTGGGTGCCTTCGTTCAACGTTTTTGTGGATAAGCACTGCACTGATGAAAACTTACTTCAATAAATATATATTGAAAACCCACTGTGTGCTCAGCTAGGAGCTGTGGAAGGAATAAAAATAGCGTATGACAAAAGTTTCCTGATTTCAAAGGGCTTATTGTCTTTCAACTCTTCGTTCTCTGAAGAACAGAAAACAGTACAATTGAACTTAGGGCAGGTGTATTATTTGTACAGGACCAGGACAGTATTTTAAGTTTTGCAAAGGACTTTTACATCTACTATCTCCTTTGATTCTTTTAATAACCACATGAGGTGGTTGATATTATTATTTTATGAAGGCAGAAATGGAGCATCTGAAATGCTGAGTGATAGTTAAGGCCACTCAGCCAGAAGCTCCCATCTTCTGCCTCCCAATTAACATTTCCTACCCTGGCATGCTCCCATTCTGGTCACAGATCCCTCTGGTTGAGGTGGGTGAAGCCAGTACTACATTGTCACCAATGTTTGGTTGGAGCTTATGTCTGGTACCACATACTCCGTGAATAGCATGGCTGTTGGTTGTGGTGTGGGTTTATGATCTCGGAGACCTCTCTTGAAGGATATATGAGAAATGCAGCCAAGTTTCATTCTTAAAAAACTGTGGCCTAATTATGTTGAAAGTCCCTGCTGAAATTATATTGAAAGTACCTTTTGTGCTGAATGTTATCCCTGCCAAATTAATACATTGAAGTCCTAAGTCCCAGTTCCCCAGAATGTTAAGGGTCTTTAAAGGATAATTAGGTTAAAATTAGGTCGCTGGGGGGATCCTAATCCAATCTGACTGATGTCCTTATAAGAAGAGGAGGTTAGGACACAGACACATCAGAAGAAAAATGATGTGAAGACACAGGGAGAGGGTGACCATCTACAAGCCAAGGAAAGAGGCTGATATGGTTTGGCTGTGTCCCTACCCAAATCTCATCTTGAACTGTAGCTCCCGCAATCCCTAAGTGTTGTAGGAGGGACCTGGTGGGAGGTAATTGAATCACGAGGGCAGGTTTTTCTGTGCTGTTCTCATGATAGTGAATAAGTCTCATGAGAACTGATGGTTTGATAAAGGGCAGTTCCCCTGCACACACACTCTTGTCTGCCACCATGTAAGATGTGCCTTTGCTCCTTCTTCACCTTCTGCCATGATTGTGGGGCCTCCCCAGCCATGTGGAACTGTGAGTCCATTAAATCTCTTTCCTTTATAAATTACTCAGTCGCTTGTATGTCCTTATAGCAGGGTGAGGACAGGCTAATATAGAGGCCTCAGAAGAAACAACCCTGTCAACACCTTGACCTTGGACTTCCAGCCTCCAAAACTATGAGAAAATACATTTCTGTTGCTTTTACCATGTACCTTATTATGGCAGCCTGAAGGCACTAATACAGTATCAGAAGCATTTTAGATGGATTATTCTTAATATTTACCATGGGTATCACTCCGAGTTTTGTCATTAAATGGAACTGAGCTTAGGTAGCTTGAATAGGGGGCTTTACTAAAACTTTACTATTACTTACAGAGATGTGGTCAGAGACAAAGAAACCAGAGGCTGGCCACTGCGGAAGCTGTTCCTATGCCTGGGAGTGAAGGGGAAAGGGGACGAAATAGGTTTCCAGAGCCCACTGAGAACAGGAGCTGTGGCAAGGGACCATCTGGTGGGAGCTGTAGTTAGGGAAAGAGAGGGCTGCTGTTCCAGAAGGGTTGCAGAAGCTGGGAGGGAGTGGTGAAGAAATGTCCTAGCATCTCTCAACTCTTGCCATCCAATCTCTTGGTGGAGATTTCCACTGGCCCAGTCCAACAGGAAGCCAGAAAGGAGGGGAGCATGTGTGATGGCATCTGCTTCCAAAGATACTGAGAAGGACTGAGTAGGGTGAAAAATAGATAGGAGTAGAAATAGAGAATAACCTCGCAAAAGAAAATCAGCATTATCTCTGTTCAACAGAGTGGAGAAACATGGGGGCTAGAGTTAATAATTTATCCAAGGTCAGCAGCAAAGCTAGTACCAAACTGAAAATTACACTGCATCTCTCCTTTGGGGTGACTTGTGATTTTCCTGTATTTTAAAAAATGATTATGAGGGAAGGCTTTCCATGAAAAGAAACATTTTATTTTTAGGAGCTGAAAGAGAAATCAGCTCTTCCAAATATCTCAATTTCAACTTGAGGAAACTGAGGCACAGAGAGGTAAAGCAGCTTCCCCGTGGCTTCCCAGCAGGTCCACGGGAAAACTGAGCTCGAATCTCGAGCGCCCACCCACTTGGTCAGTCCATTTTTCACTAAACTTCCAGTCCAACATTCCAGACGGGATGTTGAGGCATAGTAGAATGTTTCAAATACAATGGCGTATTTAAAAACTTTGCTTGAGAAAGTTCTCTAGGAATGTATTGAGAAAGCAAAGGAAGAAAAGCGAGAACCAAGATTTGTTATATTTTTAGACATGAATAAAGATAGAAAGGCTGTGTGATTCAGAAGCAGGCACACGGCCTGCTTTTCGTTCAGCCGTGGTCAGTTTGCAGCGAATCCAGAAGGCATCTCCAGGATGACCCGGGAGGTAAACCACAGCCACCGAGGCCAAGTCCCCTGGCAACTGTGCAGCTCCACTCTGCACCCTTGGTTTATCCTTCCTGTTTCCTCACTTATCAAATATTTATTGTCAACAACGGGCAGTTCTGTTTGCACACAGTGTGATGGGGTAATGAGATAGTTAGGTTTCCTCCCGTTATTGATGGGGAGTGCTGATGGCATGAATAATTTCCTCTTTTTATAAATGGGAATTTAATTATTGATGCCTTGTTTAGGCAGTGACAAAGGTGTTGCCAACAAACACTGCAGTTGGAGGCCTTGGCAGGCATGAAGCTGCCAGGCTGCAGTCTAAGGTTGGTGGTGGTCTTGAAATAAACTTGTTTTTAATTGTTTAGAAGAGACAGCAAGTGTCTTTAGCATATATATAGGCACAGTATATATACATGTACATACATAGATGTGTGGGGGTGTGTGTGTGTGAGTGTGTGTGTGTGTATAAAACCTCTAAAACTGAATCCTAACAAGATGCACGCTAATCAAACCAGTGAGAAACTAGTTCTTTCATACTTGCATAGGACATTAATTGAATTATTAGCATTGCTGGTGGAATGTTTATTCATACAGCAAGGGTTGTTTTGGACTGACAACTTACTTTAGCTCTTAAGTAAAGACAAAAAGAATAAAAGGTCTCTAACTTAGTATTTTAATTTTTATGACTTCCTTCAGAGTCCCTGTAACCCACCCCCACCTTCCCAATGTCAAAAGAAAATAAAAGCAAAACATTACAACAACATATTTCTCAAGGAAGTTTTCAGTACTACTTTTTTTTTCTTGAAAACCCAATTAATGTCTGTATCTTATACTTTTCAGCTTCTTGGGGAAACTGAGTGAGGAGTCAGAGCTCGTGTCTCTCCCCATGGTGGCATGAAACGTAAGGTGGATTTCACAGGACTCAAGTTGAGTTAGGGAATCTTTAGGAGGGAGAAAAAGTCCTGGGCCTCTGAAGGTAAGAATGTCGTACAATAGGCGTCTCAGACGGAATGCATGCGTGAATCGCTTGGGGATTTTGTTAGAGTAAAAGTTCTGATTCTGCACATCTGGGGTGGGGCCTGAGAGTCTGCATTTCTGACAAACCCCCAGGTCAGGGTGGCACTGCTGGTCCGTGAACCATACTTTGAGTGGAAAGGATTATTGGTCCAGACAGCAAATCCCAGAGATACTGAATTTTTAAGGTAGGTAAACAGTAGTGATGTTTTTATAATTTTGTTAATTCTTTACACTTTTTTTTTTTTTTTAATCAGGATGAGAAAAAATTTTGCCAACTTGGCTTTTTGCTGCATAAACTTCATTAAAAATTTTTGTTTCCCAAATTCTCTGATGACACTGGATCTAGATTTAAAGTGGCTGAGACAGTTGGCCTCGGGATAATTTTTTCCAATACTTTTAAGATTGGAAACAACCTTAAAAAGTGTAGTCAGGACTCTCAGTTGTAGGCAAGGATGTTAAGTACTCAGCCTACTCCTGGTATTAGGTTAGCACACCCTTCCCAGCTTGAATCTTTGCCTCTTCATTTGAAGCCTCCTCCTTTCTCCTTTCAACTCTTCAGCCAACCTTTTAACTGTCAGAAGTGCAGGACAAAAACATTTTTTTTTCTCCAAGCGATGGTCCATTTTATCTTTATCAGCATTGTCCATTTTTCAGAATAGACCCTGTTCATTTTCCCCAAATTTGTTTCCTCTTCCTCTGGTGTTAAGTATATCCCTTTAAATAGCTAAGCGCTTTTTTTCTGTAAGGCATCTAGGTCAATTATTGAGGGTAAATGAGAAGAAACAAAGAAAAGTTAGGAGGGAAAAAAAATCAATATTGGATCATCCTGGCGGTAACAAGATAGAAAATTGCTGGAGAGTGAACTGTGCATGGTGTATGTATATAGATGTAGGTAAATGACAAAGAAATTATACAGAGACATGAGCACCACCCACCCCACTGAATCATTCCTCACACCAGTGCACAGCGCAGGAAGGTGACAAGCCTCTTGGAATAAGTCAGCCGTTCCTCCTGGAGGCTCCCCCCAAAACAGAGCAGACCAAAACAAAATGTAAGGATGCTTTGGAGGAGCTCTAATAGGGATCTCATTCTCATTTCCCCTCTGATAGAGTGATGCAGGCCTGCACTGCCAAAGGACCAGCGGAGGTGACCTCCCTCTGCGGCCACTGACAGCCTGAGGCCTTCCTGAAGGATCACAGGGACCAAAAGGTGAATGATCTTCCCGACCAAGTGCTGAAAGATCAATAATCATTATTATTATTTTTTTTGAAAAAAAGAGGAAGAGAGGGGATGGGTATGTGAAAAGAGGGAGAAAGAGAGCTCAGACCAATTATTTTTCTACAAAATACTTTATGTGACAACAGCGGCAGCCCCCAAAGGGCAGTGTGTAACAACAGAGCCTAATTAGAATGATTTCAATGTAATCATTAACTCGCATCTAACACCTACGAGAGTATTTCTGTTTAAACTAAAACATGACCTGCATGGTGGAGAGGCCTTGTAAACTGTCTCTGAAATAAAATATGTGACAGGAAAGGTCAGAGCAGCTCTCATTTGAATTTCAAGTAGGGAGCCGGCACCGCGGTGGCCGGTGCAGTGAGCCTGGCGACGCCACTTTCTAGGCCTTCCTGCCAGCAGTAGCAGTTGGAGAAATCCTCTAGGACTAATTACTAGGATTGCAAAACAAGGATTTTTCTTCTCCTGCCTCTGTCCACTTTCCCTTCCTCTCTCCCAACCAGGGTGGAAAAGCAAGGGTCTCTAATGATGTTTGGGGAAAGAGGTGATTTCCTTTGTTGTTGCTATGAGACTGAAGGTCACTGCTGAGTGGCCCCCTCTGCCTGATCCAGTCACCTGCTGGCTGGCCCCTGGGCCAGACCAAGCCTAGTCTGGTCTTCCTAGCACGTCCTCCTGCCAGCCAAGCAGGGGAGGCCTTGCTAATAAACTCTTTTCCCAGCAAGAGTGATGCTAAGGCATTGCCTTCCGCTGGGCTGCGTAAAAGCAGCTATCAAATCAGCAAGATGCAACTTGATTTGCAGGTCTCCAGTGAAATTTAAGAACGCGAACTGTAAAACGTTCAGGGAAAAGGAAGCATGAAAACATTTTTAAGGAAAGCATTTAAAAAGTCAGAGACAGACATAATAATAAAAAAAAAAGTTGGCAGGGAAGGTTTTATTTATTCATTTTGAAACATTGCAAAGAGCTCTGTTAGCAGCATTTATCTGCCTCTTTTTTTTTTTTTTAAGGCAGCCCCAAAAGCAAGTGAGTTGAATTCATTTCCTTTTTCCTTCTGTGACTTTTTAAAGCATTATATACACTAAGATCTTTTTTGCACTTCTGGGAATTTATAAAGCTATAACATTTAGTACATAAGCCTGACTTGGCTAAACCTGCTTCATTTCTCTTCTCCCCCTCCCAGCCCTTCCCTTTCCCTTCCTCCTCAGCCTTTAACGCAGAGCCTTTCTTTGTCATGCATACTAATTTGTCCTTTCCCTCAGTCCCTTTGTAATGTTTAAAAAAATTTTTTTTTTCAAATCTTTTCCCTCTTTTCCTTTAATTCAAACAACCAAAAAGAATGAGAAAATTAAAAATGTACTTGACAACAGTAGAATAAAACAGCCTTGACAAAACCACGGACACAAGAAATAGAGGCAGCTGTTCTTGTTACCTTTCGACACTGTTCCAGTCAGTTAGGTAACTGGAGTCGGTACAGTTAAAGAAAACGTATTCACTGGACACTTGTTAAAGATGGTGAGATGCATTTTCTTCAAGCCTGTGGCAGTGCAGGGGAGACTACTGCAATCGAGAGTGACTGAGCTCAACTCGGAACACAGCAAAGATAGCTGGGGCTTTAGAAACAGAGTGAAGGGCTCAGTCTATGGAAAATTACTAAGAGGAGCTGCCACGGGTAGGGGGATTTTTGCCAAGCTGACTTAGAAGAATTGCTAAACACAGGCAGAGGTGGAGGCTTAGTCCGGAGGGCTCAGAGGAACCTAGCAAGTTTGGTAAAAGAGGGAGTCTTTGTCAGTACTTACTTCTTGGTGTCTTCCACTAAGTTGTTCAGCCAGTGTGTTCTCCTGCTACCAACTTTGACACAATAGCGGACAAAATTATATGGAACTGGACTTATTTGCACTGTAGACTCCTATTGAGATTCCTAAACAAATCTAATTCCTGTAAGAAGCAGATTTATGCTGCTGCTGATAACCATAAAGAAAAGTGATTCCAAGACATCTGTTTAACTCTAAGTTTTACAACCTCAACTGACTTCGATTTCTATCCGCATAGCACAAGAATGATCCTCTGCCTTTGCAGTTGGAAAATAAAGTTCAAATGCTGACTTTGCAAACATCTGTGATATTCAGTGTGATTAACCTATTAGCTTAGCAGACTTTGAGAGGGTCCAAGTTGGAAAATACTGTTTTAAAATTTTTCTCCCGGCTGAGTGTGGTGGCTCATGAGTGTAATTCCAGCACTTTGGGAGGCTGAGGTGGGCAGATCCCTTGAGGTCAGGAGTTCAAGACGAGCCTGGCCAACATGGTGAAACCCCGTCTCTACTAAAAATACAAAAATTAGCCAGGCATGGTGGCAAGCGCCTGTAATCCCAGCTACTTGGGAGGCTGATACAGGAGAATCACTTGAGCCCAGGAGGTAGAGGTTTCATTGAGCAGAGATTGTGCCACTGCACTCCAGGCTGGGCAACAGAGTGAGACTCTGTCTCAAAAAAAATATGTTTTTTCTTACAATACCACCTTCATTCAAGCTATGATGAACCCCACTTTCCTACCCTAGGATCCCAAAACTTTTCAGTTGTTGACAACTATTCAGTAATCAATTTATGTTGATAATTAAAGCTCATTTTTAGCCATTAAAATTTTTTAGTTCAGTCCATTCTAACACTTGAAGCTCACTTATAACTGGAAGCTTTCTTCTTCCTCCCCATCCTTTCTCCCCATCCCTACCAGCCCTGGCTCAGCACAGCCCTGTAGTGAGGAGGTAGGCATTTGTATTAGTCTGTTCTCACACTCTATAAAGAAATACCTGAGACTGGGTAATTTATAAAGCAAAGAGGTTTAATTGACTCACAGTTCCACTTGGTTGGGGGGAGGCCTCAGGAAACTTACAATCATGACAGTAGGGGAAGCAGGCACATCTTACATGGTGGCAGGTGAGAGAGAGAGCATGCGTAGTGGGAAGAGACCCTTATAAAACCATCAGATCTTATGAAAACTCACTCACTATCACTAGAACAGCATGGGGAAAACTGCTCCCGTGATCCAGTCACTTCTCACCAGGTCCCTCCCTCGACATGAGGGGATTACAATTTGGGATGAGATTTAGGTGGGGAAACAGAGACAAACCATATCAGCATGGTTTCCTATATTCTCTACATTCTTTGTTCTTTATACCTCCCTATATTCTGGGCCCTCTAGAGTTGGGGCAGGGGGAGCAAAGTGCAGACAAAAAGAGGCAAAAGTCTCTAGCTAGCTGGTGCTATTTTCAGTTTTCCTTTGCCACCATGGGCAACTCTCAGGCCCTCCACGCCATCCGTCGGTCCTTCAGAGATACCCCACAGGGACTCCTGTGGTATACAAAATCCTCATGCTGTTCTGCTGTTCTCTTAAATCCCTCCTCAAGTCTTGCCTGTGGTGGGCTACCCCACAGCCTCTTAGTGCTGAGGTCTTCTTGCCCTGGCAGGAAGTTCTTTTGAGTTCCACAAGGACAAATAAGACCAAGTCCCCTTCTCAGTCTGTACTGGGCCCAAGAGAGCCCACATATCCTGGCCATGCCATGTGCTAGGAGGACAAGCTGGAACTTGTCCTCTACTACTACTTCATTCAGAAGTGTATGAATTTCTGGGCTCGAGGCAGCAACAACACTGAGGTTTGGTAAGCCCACATACTCTAAGGAAGAAATATCTAGCCTTTCCTAACATTCTCGAAATGTATCCTATTCATGTGTGTGACTGCACCAGGGCAGACTGATGAGTTTCTTTGACTTGACAAGCCTCCAACCAAGGACTAAAAACTCAGTTCCCTCATCCTGTAGAAATCCCAGTTGGGTGGATGACTCTTGCACCTATTCTCCTTCTAAATAAGCCTCAGACTCTGCTTATGCAGGCTGAATGGGATAGTGGGATCCCAGCACAGGTGTGGCTGCCTCTTAGCAAAACCTGCAGGAATAGGTCTAGCAACTCTTCTTGAGAACAAGGTGGTGTACCCACAGCCTGTTGTCCTTAGCTTTACCAGCCTTCTGAGAAAATAAAACACAAAATAATCTTGCTACATAGGAAAACTCAGTAACTTATCTGAGTCTCAGGTCTTTCCTTTGCAAAATGAGAATAAAGTTCTATGCTTGCTTTGGCAGCACATATACTAAAATTGGAATGAGAATAAATGAAGTTCTCTTGTTACGGTAGTTGCAAAGATGAGATGATGTATATGTAGGTACCTGTTATATTCAGTCTCTCTTTCAATGTTTGCTCCCATTCTTCTTCTTTGTTTACTTTTCCCCACTGCTTCTCCTGGGTCCCTAGGTTGATGTGCTAGGGAAGGATCCCATGGAAGCATTGGAGTCTTACATTAGAATTTCTTAAAACAAAAAGACATTGCCTACTTCATTGAGTGAAGCCTCAGTGGAAAAATCTGGAACTTGAAGATTACCAGGGCCTCTGAGGTATGAAAGCATCTTGCACAGGAGGCAAACCTTTGTTTAGTAGAAATCTCCTGCTGAGGAGATGCTCTACACCCCAGCTTCGCACGTGTGGTGCAAATGAATTCCCCAGCAAACAGAATGCCCTGGCACTGCCACTCCTATGCAAGCACAGGTGCCACTAAATGCCTGCTGCCTTAGCACTTTGTTCCTTAGTGAGTTCCCAAGTTATAGGTTGCAGGAGGTGGGGGAGGCACTTCAGGGAGCAGAGGTCACAAGTCCCCTTGGTGCTGTGCTTCCCTGCTGGCTTGTGGTGTTCATGATGGATGACAGTTTGGGATGTAATATCTGCTGTGATGGATCACAGAGGAGTATGAAAATTCATAAGGAAGCATTAGGTTGTATTTCACAGGACTCTGCCTCTATGAATGTGTGTGTGTGTGTGTGTGTGTGTGTGTGTGTGTGTGTTTTCTTTCTGTAACCCAATTAGTTCTCTTGGTGATTACATAGAGCTGCCATTTTGATAATTTATTGTTTTCTGCCTGCTCCATTTTTTCCATGCATGTGTCGAGGGAGATAGCTACTTGTCCTTTGATGCACGAATGGTTAGCCAAGAACCCCTCTTTTTGCCCTTGAATCTTGCCTCTCCTTCTTCTGGCTGCAGCCTCAGCTGCCTGAGGGAGTATGTGTTAGAGTGTTTGGCTGGAGGGCTCTGTCTCCACCCATTACTGCCCGTGCCACTCTTGGAAGTTTTCTGATTCCCAAGATACTGAATGCAACCTCTATGGAGTAATGCTATTCCCTGAACCTTCCAGAATGAGCAAAAGGGCAAGGTCAGGGCACAGATACTTTTGGAGAGTTTGTTTTTTCTGAGAGAACAAACTGTCCATGAATTATGAACACTTAACAAAGATGTTTTTCTTGTAAAAGTTAAGCAGCATCACATACTTAAAAGCAGCATCCATATTGTTTCAAATACTGTAGTATACTAGCCTGAGCATATTCTGGCAGCCACTGCTTTCTTTCTTCCTCTCTCTCTGTGGGTTCTTAATTTAAAGGGGCATCTTGCTGTGGTAGGGAAAAGCCACAGAATCAGAAGATGCAATTTAAGTCCAAGTTCTGCTCTGTTTCATCATTTATAACTATGGCTGAAAATTTATTCTACCCCAACAAAAAGTGAAGTGTGACAGGAAGGCTGCTGCCCCAATATAAAGTCTCTGTGGTTAGAGCTAGCAGGACAAGGTCTCCCCAGACCATGGAGAAGCTGTAGAGAGTTAAGATCCCTAGAGCTCTGTGGCTTGTGTCTGCAGTGACTGGTCCTAGTATTAAGCTGGTGCTAAAATAATGGCAAAATCCACAATTACTTTTGCACCAACCTAATATTTTATGCTTGTAGAGAACAGAATAATTTGATCTGGCAATGCTTGTTAGAGGTGACCAACTTTATGGTAACCATGAAGAAACATCTCACTTCTCATCTTAGATGAATTGTAGCTTAGCTGTGCCTCCAAATGCTCTCTCTTCATCTTCAGTGTAATCTTATACCTGGCTAGCTACTGGGAACAACTGCCTTGAATTTCCTACTATCTCAGCAGCTGTGAAGTAAAAGATGTAGTTAATTGGTGGGTACCTGGCAGTACTTCCAGCAATGCTTAGCTTCACTGAAGAAGAGCTTGCTCAGAACATTTTGATAATAATTAGGCAATATTTGATCACTGTAATCCTGTAATACTGAAAGGACCAAGGTACCTTTGCTTGGCAATACTCTAATTGTGCCTGGCATTTCCCCTGCACTCTTTGTCTCACCTGCGCCATGTAAGACACGCCTTGCTACTCCTTTGTCTTCCACCATGATTGTAAGTTTCCTGAAGACTCACTAGCCATGCAGAACTGTGAGTCCGTTAAGCCTCTTTGCTTTATAAATTACCCAGCCTCGGGTAGTACCTTTATAGCAGCGTGAAAACGGACTAATGAGAGTTAACAAAGATAATGATAGGCACTGTTTACCACGGGCCCACTCTTACAGATGAGTTACTGATGTAATATCATTTAATTTTTGCAGAAATCCTGAGGCAAGTGTTTATTCTCATTTGATAGATGAGGAAACGGAGAGTCAGTAGCTAAGTAAGTTGCCAGGGTCCCTCAGCCCCTGTGGTAGGCAGAAAAATGCCCCCTGCTCCCCCAGAGATGTCTGTGTCCTAAGCTATAGAACCTGTGAATATGTTGGGTTACATGGAAAAGGCAGTTTGCAGATGGAATTAAGGAGGAATCAGCTGACCTCAAAAAGTGGGAGATGATCCTGGCTCATCTAGGTGAGCCCAGTGTAATCACAAGGGTCCTTAAAAAGTGGAAGCAGGAGGGAGGAAGAGAGTCAATGTCAAAGGAATGTGATGTGAAGAAGCTCCACTGGTCGTTGCTGGCTTGGCTTTGTGGATGAAAAAAACAGGCCATGAGTCGAGGAATATGGGCAACCTCAAGAAGCTGGAAAAGCAAGGAAACGGTTTCTTCCCCAGAGCCTTAACAAGGAGCACGGCCCTGCTGACACCTTGATTTCAGCTCTGGGAGACCTGCATCAGCCTTCTGACTGTAGCATAATATATTTGGTTGTCTTAAGTCACTAAATACGGGCTGATTTGTTACAGCAGCCATTGGGGGTTCTAAGGGGCAGATGGAGTTAAAAACAGAATCCAAAGTTCATCCTCTCTTCACTATGCAAAATGACCTCTACATTGCTTGACATATAAAAATAGAATCAGAAAAACTCTACCTGACCTCCTTAGCTATTTTCTCTCCCCACCTTTTCCTCTTTTTCTCTTATGCTCCATTCACGTGCTTCCTCCCTCTTTCCCTTTTCCTAAATTAACAGGTTCTTGCTGTAAAAGAAATTGATTCTTCACTTCGAAGTAGGTCATTATAACAAAGGTTTTAAATCATTTGGTCCTCCCATTTGTGAAATATAGACTTCACTTTAATCTTCTGTGCATTACTAGCAGTTAAAAAAAACGGCCCATAATTTGTGAAAAATGGGATTTTTCCCCACCATCAGTCATCTGGACAGATATGTAAGTTTTTCACTCCCTTTTCACCCTTCAACTCGCACCTGGAAGCCAGAAAGACCAGCGCTCATCCACACAGGCAGAGTTTCCTCATTTTGCTCACACTTGTGGGACCACATGTAGAAACTTAATGAAGAATAGGGTCTCTGTCATCAAATTGGTAGGACCCCCTGGTTCCTTCCTTCCCATTATTTCTTCCAGTTTCCAGTTCCTTAGAGCTCTTCATATGTAAGTAACTCTTCTTATTTCTCAAAACTACTAAGTTTATTTTGAAAAGCTCAGCTAAGCTTGTTTGGTTGATAAAGTGTTAGTCAGATTTTGTACTCTGTTTCCATTTTCACCCCTGGATGCATAAGAGAGGCTCACAGAGTCTCTCGAATGGCTTCTCCAGATGACCTAAGCAAATAGGGTGGGCCTACTTTCATTCAGGAGTTACATTAAATTGGGTCGTTATAGGCCGGGCACTGTGGCTCATGCCTGTAATCCCAGCACTTTGGGAGGACGAGGCAGGCAGTTCACAAGGTCAGGAGATCGAGACCATCCCAGCTAACATGGTGAAACCCTGTCTCTACTAAAAATACAAAAAAATTAGCCAGGTGTGGTGGTAGGCGCCTGTAGTCCCAGCTACTCGGGAGACTGAGGCAGGAGAATGGCGTGAACCTGGGAGGCAGAGCTTGCAGTGAGCTGAGATCGCGCCACTGTACTCCAGCCTGGGCGACAGAGCGAGACTCCATCTCAAAAAAAAAAAAAAAAAAAAAAAAAAAAAAAATTGGACCATTATAAAGGGAGTAAGACTTTACTGTTGAACTCCAAGATGTCAGGGTGTAATTTTGCTTACAAAATTAGGGCCTTTTACACTAATCACATCTGTAACTAATCACATATGTAATATATACTGTAACATCTTTTTCTTTCTCTATCTTCCTTCCCAGAAAGGTGGAGACATAATCTTTAGGAATGCAGGAACCATGTCACATGTTTTCTGTGAATTCCTAGCTCCTGGCACAGGGTACTTGACACGTAACTTCATATAAACTTTGAGACCTGGTAGGCCTCGTTTCAAATCCTGATTGTGCTACTTGCCTACTGTGTGCCCCTTGTCTAGTTACTTGGTCTCTTTGATCTGTATTTGGTCATCTGTAAATTGGGGTGTGGAAATCTACAGTGCTATGGTGATTAAATGAGACAATAAATTTGAAGCATCTGGCAAAGCCTTAGCATTGCACACAGTGAGTACACAATTTAAAAACACAGTGGTTAAAAATGTGGAACCACATTGCCCAGGTTTGAATTCTAGTGTTCTCACTTGCCATGAAAGTCACTGAATCTCAGTAGACTTCAGTTTCCTCATATATAAAATGATTGTAATAATAGCACTTAGCCTCAGAAGTTTGTTGGATGGATTAAATGAGTTACCAGGCACAGTGGCTCATGACTGCAGTCCTGGCTACTCCAGTGGCTGAGATGGGAGGATCTCTTGAGCCTGGGAGCTTGAGGCTACAGTGAGCTATGATTGTGAATCTGCACATCAGCCTGGGTGACAGAGCAAGACCCCAACTCTTAAAAAAATGAATTAACATGCATAAGGGTGCCTACATCTGGGACTTACATATAGTAAGTATTCACTGATTGTTATTTATTACCAATAATAAATAACACATTATAGAAGAATGTCACCTTCTTCTGACATTCATCCCATTTTATTTGATTTGCTCTCTTTTTTAGACCTTCTAATAATACTACATGGAAGGGTAAAGTAGTTGGTTCTAAGGATTATTCCAAAATCCTCTGCTCTAAAATGTTGTGACTTATGTGAGCAAAGATCCAAAGCCGATTCTCCATCCTCATATTTTCTTGGGGCCCAAAGGGAGGGAAACTGTAATTTTGAAAACCTGTGTCCCAGAGCTAATGGAGGTAAGACTTCCTGTGGCAGAAAAAGTAATTTTCCCCACTCCCTGAATTAGACCCAATGTTTGTAACAAATATAACTGCTGTAGGCTTTACACTTAAAACAACAACAACAACATCTTTGTTTAAAAATTATATATACATATGTTGAGTTTTCTAAATAACGGCACTGCAATATGGTGTGTTGGAAATTACAGCCAGCTCTTGATTTCTTTTCATTGCAAAGAAAAATTTTGCATAACCTAAAACCGCACTTGCGTTGGAGACTAGGATTGTTAGAAATTTCATTGTTGATTGTATCTACGTGATGTTCCTTCTGCAGTTCTGTTTTCTTTGTAATGCTCTGAGTAACCTCTTTCATTCAGGGGTCACATTTGGGTTGATAAAATAAAGCCGACCTTCGAGTCCACCCTTTCACATGGAGGTGAAAATGAGGGTAATATCTCCCTTTCCTGTAAACTTCCTTCTCCCATTAATATCACAGCATGTCTGAAGGTTTAAAACAAAGCTATATTTGAGTTATCCAATCACAAAAAGCACATGAAAAATGTGTGTGCAGGTGAAAAACACACCCTTTCACATGCTCTACTAACTTTGAAACGTCTAGATGAAATTTGAGCTGAGAACAAGCATGAAGAATTACAGAACAAGTGGTCATTGTTTTCAGCAAATCAGAAGTGCCAGGAATCAGTGTACCCTTGAGCAACACAATGCTCTACTCCTCAAGGGCCAGAGAGCCGGATTTTTCACAGCGGCTTTCCACTTGACTCAGAGTTCCACATCTGAAAGCTCCCCGGGTGGGTGGAAGGTTTTCAGTGAACATGGGTGGAGTACAAAGAAGGCACTTCTTGAATGGCAGCAAGCTATAAAATTAGGTTGATGAAGTTCAGTCACTGAACTTGTGGTGGCTTCTCTACAGGCCCAGGCCATAGAAATATAGTGTTTGTACTTAGGCAGTCATATGATGTGGTGCCTGAGCTCATGGCCTTACAGCTCATAAAGCGTTAGAGCGAGAAGGAACTCACAGACCATGAGTCCAACCCTCATTTACACATAAGTAGACCCAAGGTCACTCCTGCTGTGTTTGTTGTTCACATTTATTGTTTAGAGCTGGCCTCTGGCAGGAGCTCAGGGGTCCTCTCTTCTCCTTCTGCCCTGCTCTACTTCTGAAGATGAGTCAGGACCTAGCTTCAGTCACTCCAACTCCAGGGAGGAAGAGATGGTGACCGCCAAGTTCTAGGACACTGAAGTGTTCACAGCACTAGAGGAGGGACTGCCTTTGCATTTCCCACTCTTAGAAGCTGTTTTCTCCATTCCAGAAGCCTGGGGAAACGAGAGGGCCTGTTCTCCCAAAAGTCTTCCAGAAATTGCTGTCCAACTGAGAGAGACCAGACACAGTTGCTTATACCAATTTCCTTCTGTGCAATAAAAGCCAGAGAATTCTCGTTTATTTGTTGCCCCAGAAGGGTGTATATGTGTGTGTGTATGTGTGTGTATGTATGTTTGTGAGATGCTTGTGTATGTGTGTGTTGAGGGGAATTGGCATTAAGCCCTGCCTCTCTCTAGCTAGGACTATGTCTGAAATTTAAGTTTCGGTTTTGGAGGAAAGGAGGTGCAACACGCTTTTCTAGTGTTTTCTATTAGTTTGGTGCTAGACCACTTAGAGCTATAGAGGCTAAGTCGAAAAGGCCACCTGTATATTTGAATCTAGTTCTCTAGAGTTCCACATCAAGATCTGAGAGCCCAGCCTGTGACCCAGCTCCAAGCCAGACCAATCTCAGCCTCAGTCTCCATGCTAGCCCTAGTCCTGGCTGGTAATAAGATGCTAACTTGCTTTGTCTTTGTGCAGCTTTTTGCTTCTGTGACCTTGTGGGGGGCAGTGACTGATGGAGGGAGAGTGATAGTAAGATTGGATCAGGCAGTTAAGAGCCTTGTTCTGTGTTCAAATTCTCCATTGCTATCAGTTAGCATCCCATTTTGGTATTACCTACATCAAACGTGCTGCTTGGTCCTTTTGAATGATAATGTTAGCAAAACCGTAGAACACTTGTGTGGCAGGCACCATTTTGAGAGGTCTACCTATAAGAATTCATTTAATCCTTACAACCAACCTTTGATGTAGGTATTGTTATAATTTCCATCTTATAGCTGAGGACATTGAAGCACAGAGGGGTTATATCATTTATTTTTCCAAATGACACACCTAGTAGGTAGAGGAGTTGGGGTTTAAACCCAGGCAGTCTGACTCAGATAACACACTGGTAATCACTGTATAACACCACCTATATAGGGAAGTAAGCTGGATTGTAGCCAGCTAGCTTGGTAGAGGGTACCTCACAAATGCTTACTTTTTTTGTTTTTTGTTTTTTGGAGACAGAGTCTCATTCTGTCACCCAGGCTGGAGTGCAGTGGCATGATCTCAGCTCACTGCAACCTCCACCTCCCCAGTTCAGGTGATTTTCCTCCCTCAGCCTCCCAAGTAGCTGGGACTACAAGCATGCGCTATCACGCCTGGCTAATTTTTGTATTTTTAGTAGAGATGGAGTTTCACCATGTTGGCCAGGCTGGTCTCAAACTCCTGACCTCAGGCAATCTGCCCACCTCGGCCTCCCCAAGTGCTGGGATTACAGGTGTGAGCCACTGTACCCAGCATGCAAATGCTTACTTTTGATAGTGGCAATTATGTGTTTGTATTTGGTGGCTAAGAGAGCTTATGTGACGGTCCAGAAGAGGTATAGCAAATCTGTTGGGAATTGAGCAGCTCTCAGTTCATAGCAGGTAAGGGAGCTCACAGATGTACTTGAGCACATGGATAGACTTGAGATGGAACTAAGTGTACACTGATAAAAGAGATAGAAGAAGGAGAGAGGAGGGAGCATGGCAGGACTCAGTAGCTGCTTAGGTTTTACAGAGGTACACATACCTGCCTTTAGTTTAGTAGACGGAATACCTTGCCTTGAGAACAAAGGGATCCAACCCAATGACAGAACCCAGAAGGCTCAGGATGAAGGAGGACTTTGGAGATAATCCAGACTGTGGCATGGGGGCTGCCTGGAGCAGTTCACAGCTCACTTTTGTGTATTAGAAAATGCTTTATTAGTTACCAATTTAAAAATCCAGAGAAATCCAGAGAATACACACAAACTACGTATTTCCAGGTTGTCTTGAAAGATGGAAAGATCTGGCAATGGTGGGCATCCATTCTCACTAGCCAGCAATCTTCACTGGGTTGCGGCTCCTCTCTTTAGATGAGGGATTAAAGTGATAGTAGGATTGGATTGGACAGTTAAGAGCCTTGTTCTGTGTTCAAATTCTCCATCACCCTACCATTTCCTATCACCACTCACTCACATGACCTGCCTGTCCCTGCCAGCACTGGAGTAGGCAACCCTTACCTCACCTTATAAATGCATAAATAGAGGACTTGTGTGGTGAGTAGTGAGAGCTAACCCAGCTTTCGCTTTGGAGTTGCTGTGTGAACATCTCCCCAGTCGTTTTCACCCTTGGGATACGTAATTCCTTATGCCATAAAGGAGCTACATGTGGCTATGACTTGGACCGTCTGGGCTTCGGGTGATGTGACTTACTGATGTTACACTGACCCCCCTGCGATTGCAAATAGGCTGGTGAGATTGGTTTAATAGCAAAAGCAACAGGTGTGAGAGTTTTTTGATCCTCTTTATCTCTCATGAAGCCATTTTGTTGCTGCAGCTGAGGCTTTGAACCTTGAACCACCAGGATGGACATTAATGCAGGAGAATCTCCAGAGGGAAATAGGACTGTCCTCAAGAACAGTGTGGTCACAGCCTCTGTCACTCTTGCCAATACTCTTCCCAAGATCATCCAACCATGATTGGATAATTCCCAGGAAATCCTTAGACTCTTCGGCTGAAATCTCTATTATTTCTAAAGCTCTTGCAAATGTGCATTCCATTTTGTCTTTCCCATGCTCTTGTCCGTTTCTAAACTCAAACCTTTTCATTTGTAGCTTAATGGCCTCTGTCACCACCATTGAAGAAAATCTGAATTTCTTTTCTTTCTGCTTAGGCTGGAGTCAAACTTCTGGACTCAAGCAATCCTCCTGCCTCAGCCTGCTAAATGACTGGGACTACGCACACCACCATGCCCAGCAAAATCTGAATTTCTTGATCCCCCACTCCGAATTTGATAAAGGGATAGGCAATTTTCTTTGGCCAAATTGCAAAATAAACGTATTTCCTGTGGAAGCTTTTTAGAGTCATATAGATCTGAATTTGCTTTCTACTCTGCCACTTTAAAACCCTTCAAACTAGTTACTGAGCCTTTCTGATTCTGACTGGTAAGATCGGAGAGATGGGAGTAATTTCCATCTTGTAGACTAGCTCTAGGAATGGATGTTATTAGGAATGTAAAGTATCTACCACAGTTCCAGGCGCATCAGCGGGGTTCACAGATTGTAGTTCACTGCCTCTATTATGGCCTTTTGGAGCTGATGGGGTGTAGCTTATTACGAATTGGACAATTTATAGGTACTGTGAAGATTTCTTTGGGAAACTAGGAGAATGGGTACCTGAGAGGAACAAAACACTTAGGGCGAGTGTTGGTCCAGCATTTGCAGGCAGGTACCGGGGGTGGAGGAATTCCAAGTGGAGGGAAACAGAACAAGATGGAACTTTTGCTGGTAGTAAAGGAAAGCAAAGAATACTTTTTCTTCCTTTACTCCTCCATAGGGTACTGACTTCCTTTTCAGAGTGGACACTCAATAAATGCTGTTGACTGACAGACCACAGAACGTTATAGAAGGTTTACAGGGCAGGGAATATAATATTAATATCCATGCGATGATTTTATGTTTTAATTTTGGTGGAGGAAGGCTGAAACCTGGGGCAAAAGCTAGTATTTTCATTTGCTTCACCTGAAGTTGTATTGGCAGGGGCCCTCAGGGTAAAGAAGGAAAGGATTAGGTTTGGGAGTGGGAAAGGGTATGAAGAAGCTGTAATAAAATATATAAGTGCAAGAGCTTGAGGAATAAACACAGATGAATTTCAGTCAGAGAAGAGAAGGATCCGGCATAAAGACGTTTTGAGGGGGAAAAAAAAGTACACCCGTAGGGTAGGCTTTGCTGAATAAAAAAGATAATCTGAAAAAAGTAATGAAAAACTTTTAATATCATGTAGCTCCCTAAGAGGTGTGCAGATATTGTTGTTTTACGTTGATTGAGGCCCCACCATGTACAGGGCTGGTATCTGCGTGAAAATCTAATGTATGAAAATATGTTCGAGGGAAAAGATAAATCTAACGTGTGGAGGCAAAAGTGAATTTTGCTGTGGCAGGTGGACATGTATAAGAAGTGAGTAAAGGAATGATTATTTGAGTGGTAAGGTCTTAAGCTTAGTATTTATACCATCATAATCACGACTCCTCTAAAGCAAACAAGAGAGCAGAGCTCTCAGGAAAGAAATTTGCATTTCTTATGATAGGAGTTTAGATTAATTTGCAGCATGAACATACACGGAAAATATCCTCATCTCTTGTTTATCAGAAATGTCTCAAGAAGAGCCCCGATAATGATACCAATTCATTCTTAAGGAGTGAATTTATTTAGGGTTCCTTTGCCACCATCTGAACTCTGTTAATGATCTTATCTCTGACATAATTATTCAGGCTAAGCTCTGATAACTGCCTAAGGTCAGAAATCACAAGTGCATTTTCCCCCAGTATCAGATGACACCTAATGATGACAGCCATGAGTGAAAGAGGCTGCTGAAATGAAAAGAAACTCACTAACCTTGCCACTGTGGTCTGAATTTGGTGACTATTAGTTACACCACTGTCAAAGCCGAGAGATATTAGGGAACGAGAGACTGCTAAAAAACAAAAGGGCGGCTGGGCGCGGGGGCTCACACCTGTAATCCCAGCACTTTGGGAGGCTGAGGCAGGGGGACCACAAGGTCAGGAGTTTGAGACCAGCCTGACCAACATGGTGAAAACCCGTCTCTACTAAAACTACAAAATTAGCCAGGTGTGGTGGCCCACTCCTATAATCCCAGCTACTGGGGAGGCTGAGGCAGGGGAATCACTGGAATTCAGGAGGAGGTTGCAGTCAGCAGACATTGCGCCATTGCACTCCAACCTGGGCAAAAAGAGTGAAACTCCATCTCAAAAAAATCAAAAAACCAAAAAACCAAAAGGGCTACTTCTGGAGTCCTGAAACTTCTAGTAGGAAAGGATTTTCCATAAACCCTCCTAGTTCAGCCCACACTCCTGGTGCTGGTGCTGGCATTCCTTCCACAACATCTCTGGCTGAAGCCTGTTTCCTCAGTGGGTATTGGGCTGGTCTAATTATTACAAACTTATTTATTTATGCATTTAGTTTGGAATGATTTGAGATCTACTTATCAACTCTGTATCTAACTTCCAGAATATTCCAGACTACATCTACTTCATATATCTTTCATATATTTACAGGTAGTTGAAGATAACTTCATATTATTTTTATTTGTAAAAGAAACCCTATTTTCTTCAACAATTTGCGCAATTCTTGTCACTCTCTGC
Organism: Papio anubis; assembly: GCF_008728515.1. Lineage (NCBI taxonomy): Eukaryota > Metazoa > Chordata > Mammalia > Primates > Cercopithecidae > Papio > Papio anubis. The sequence goes on along the minus strand of NC_044988.1, from coordinate 18,899,681 downwards.
ACCCTTGTATAAGTCAGGATTGACTGGGCTTTGCTGGGGTAACAACCCTATTACCAATGTTACTCAAAATTTTATTTCCTTCATACAATTTGGGTAGTTTTCCCGTGTTTTCGAGGGCTAAGATATGCAAGGTGAGGCAAAAGTCTCTATGGAGCAAAAGAATGAGGTCATGTGTTCAGTTGGTGTTAAATTATTTTCTTCTTCTATTTCCTCGGAAATGGAAGGTTTTGCTGAATATTGATTTTCACCTTCCTCTCTAATAACACTGTTAGTTTGCATTTGCATAGCGTGTTGCACTTTTCACATCTACTGGAGCTTTTGCCTTTGCTGTCTCCTCTGCCTGGAAGATCCTTTCCTTACATAGCTGCATGGCTCCCTCCCTCATGATGACTTCAGGTTCATTCCTTAAATCTCATCTTCTCTGTCAAGTCTTCTTCCAGCACTCTGTCTGACATGGCAAAACACACAAGCAACACTCTTCAAAATAACTTCTGCTAAACACTCCTACCGTTGTGTGATGCATTTATCACTAACATACTCAATGTGTTTATTTCTACACCATGTTTATTCTCTGTCTCTTTCCATTTAGATTAAGTTCCATGAGGGGTGGGTTTTGTTTCTTAGTCACTGTTGTATTCTCAGTTCCTGGAAACGTGCCTGGCACATGTAAGTTCTACACAAAGGTTGAATGAATGTATGTGATTGTTTAGCTGATGTTTTTGTGGTCAAGTAAGATGGCAGTTGGAAGCAGAGGCCCTTTTCTGGTGGGTTCTTGTTTATTGTGGCCTTCTGAAGGGAGAGGTCCAATGGAGGGCTAGGCTCATTTCATTGGCATGCTTGGTCCTATATAAGAAGACTTAGCTCATCTCTTTATCTGTTGCTGTGGCTGGAATATTTATATAGGTTCAGATATGGGCACTGAGTCATCCCAACCACTCAGCCTCCTTGTGTCTCCACTCTCTGGATATCCACTATCTGTCACCCTCCTGGAGAATGAGAGTAGGGGAAGATGGAAATGTCACAGGAGACACCTCCTGAAGTACTCTCATACTCTCATACTTCAGGGGGTGTCTAGGCATGGGCATTTTATAAATTATACTTTCTGAAGGATTCTTAGTTATCCAAGTTGAAAATAGGATAACACTACCTATATAGACAAAGAGGTGTCTGTGCTTATCTCAGGGGTGCCCAGCTGATTAAACACGGTGCACACAGGGCAGAGTTGGAAGCAAGAGTGGGCATGCTGAAGATTCTGGAGTCCTCAGAAAACCTGATGAGAAATTCAACATGTGGATACTTTGCCCCACTCAGAAGAATAGAAGTTGACTTCGTGATGGCCATTATTGACCAAGATATTCAGGCTGACACTCTGAGCAACTACTCTTGTGTCACTGGGCTCATTTAATTGGGGGGTGGGGACATGCGAGAAAAGAGTTAGGCAAAGAGCAAGAGGTAGTACCATGCATTAGTTTCCTGGGGCTGCAGTAACAAACTGCCACAAATAGGATGGCTTAAAATAGCAGAGATTTATTGTCTCACAGTTCTGGAGACTGAAAGTCTGAGATCAAGGTATCACATAGTTAGTTCCTCCTGAGGGCTGTGAAGAAGGATCTGCTCCAGGCCTCTCTGCGTTATCTGAGGCTGGGTAATTTATAAAGGAAAGAGTTTTGTTTGCCTCGTCGTTCTGCAGGCTGTATAAGCATGGCATCTGCTTAGCTTCTGGTGAAGTCTCAGAGAGCTTTTACTTATGGCAGAAGGCATAGTGGGAGCAGGCACGTCACATGGCAAGAGAGGACTGAGAGAGAGAGAGGAGGTGCCAGACTCTCTAACAAGCAGCTGTTGCATGAATTCATTGCTGTAGGCAGGGCCTCAAGTCATTCATGAGGGATCAGCTCCCATGACTCATACACCTCTCATCATGTCCCACCTCCAACATAGGGGACCACATTTCAAACAGATTCAGAGGGGATAAATATCCAAATGCTATCACTCTCCCTCTCTCCCAGCCTCTGGTTGCTTGCTGGAATCTTTGGTGTCTCTGGCTTCTGCTGTATCATCCAATCTCTTTCTTTACTTTGACATGATGTTCTCCCTATGTGCTCCTCTGTGTCCAAATCTTCCCTTTAATAAGCACACCAGATATATTGTATCATGGGACCACCCTACTCCAGTATGACCTCATTTTAACTACTGACACCTGCAACTACCCAATTTCCAAGGAAGGCCACATTTTGGAGGTACTGGGGGTTAGGACTTCAACATATGGATTTTTGGGGACACACTTCTAGCCATAACATACAATTCAGGCAGTTGGTGACACTGGGGGTGTTTTAGGTGTAGGTGAAGGGATTCTCAGTTTCTTTAAGCTCTCAGGCAAAGCACACTTGATACGCCAATTTGTGCAATGCTGAATTATGTAGTTCACAACACGCTAAAATACAGTATGTAGAAATTTGTTATTATTTATCCCTTTGAAAACATTTGTGTAATAATTCATTCTCAAAATAGGCAATTGTCTTTCTTCTCACAGCGCTGCCTGGCTGATACGTCTCAATCAAGCCCACATGTCCTTATTATAGGGAGTCCTGCAAACTTTCCATGTTGTAATTGGCTTATTTTGGAGAATAACTTTAAATTGATGAACATCTTTTTTCCCCCCTCTATTACTATCAGATAGTATCAGAAGCAATGGTTGTTCATTGTTTTTCATTTATTTATTTATCGTTTATATACTCACTCAACAAACATTTACTGAGTCCCTGCTTCAAAGAAAAGACAAATGAGACCCTGTTCCCTCGGACCACCAGGTGTGTGGAGCCAGACACGCATGTTAGCATTTCAGTAAAGTGCAAGGCACTAAGAAAAAAGTCTGGGCAGTTTTCAAGAGGCAGAACTCTTCCTGATTGTTCTGAAATCTCACTCTACTCTCAACTGGGGACTCAAAAGTTTTCATTGCAAGGTATGGATTCTGCTGTTGTCTGCGATCTTCTCCTCTCTGGAATTCCAGCAAACCACGGAGTGAAGGTTAGGACTCTTGGTTTTAGACACTAACTTAGAGCTTTCCACATAAGCCTTTGAGCTCTCCTGGGAAATCCTGATCCAATGGGCTAGAGACCTCCCTTTGTACGTGTGAAAAATTCCTCAATAGAAGATACCATGACAGATAAGTGAAAATGATGATTCTAAACTGTCTACATTCAACAGATAGAGGTCAGTGTACCATGAAGCATCATCAGCCAGATTCATTTAGTGTGAAGGATGGCACCGTTCAAGAGGAAAATATCATCTGGGCACGCTGGCTCACGCCTGTAATCCCAGCACTTTGGGAGGCCGAGGAAGGCGGATCACCTGAGGTCAGGAGTTCGAGACCAGTCTGGTCAACATGGGGAAACTCCCTCTCTACTAGAAATACAAAAAATTAGCCAGACGTGGTGGTGCGCGCCTGTAGTCCCAGCTACTTGGAAGTCTGAGGCAGGAGAATCGCTTGAACTCAGAAAACTGAGGTTGCAGTGAGCCATCACGCCACTACACTCTAGCCTGGGTGGCAGAGTGAAACTCTGTCTCAAAAAAAAAAAAGAAAAAAAAAAAAAAAGTAAAATATCTAGGCTTAATTCAATTCATCCTACTCCTTATTTGGGCAAAGGAAAGAAAGGGTGGGAGCTGCTCATAGGACAGCTCCTGAGAGGCAGTAGCAACATGAGGGAGAGGAAGGCAGTGCTCTTTGTAAGTCTTTTTTCACAAATGCCAATGCTCCCAGATATGTTCATCTGAAGTCATTAGCATCAGCTGACAGTTTAATTAGCAGTTAATATTTTAGCAGAAATAAACTGAGAGAGAGGAACGAGGAGCACAGTGGGTTGTGAGGGTGGTGGTAGTGCCCGGAAAGGCGCCTTGAAGGAGAGGAGTGGAGAGGCTAAGGAGAAGGGGATCTTGCTAGGAGATGCTGTTGTTGTTTTTAATTCTGCTGCTCAAAATGTTTGTCATGTTATGGGGTTGCTAAAACTTGATCTTATGTCTCCTTTTAGGGAAGTAGAACAGAAGGACTTGATATAAATTTGAGGGTGATGAGAATGTAATCCTCCCAATTATTGCAGGAGCACCTGCTCGCTTTATTACCAGAAAGTCCAGCATCTTCCTCTCCTATAAGTTTGTACAAGAGCTGCAGCAGCTGGCTCAGTTCAACAAGTAGGGGTGGTGGGTGATCATTTGACCCCCCGGCTCACCCCTGATGTAGAAGGAGCTGGATGGAGTCTATGCGGCAAGCCTACTATGACCATTGCTTCTTGCTGCCACATGATGTCACTGCTGGGGTTGAGTCCTGCACAGTGTTGTTTGCCAGCCCATCATGCCCTGGAGACGGCTCCATCTCCAAGGCTATGTCTCATTCCTGTGTCTAGCAATGATCATGATGGAGGTCGTTGGCGGTTGGGTTATGGCATTACCCTTTTTATTGGGTAAAAGGAAAAAAAAGCTGAGGGGGTTAGGCAAGAATGTATGGTTTCATAGCTAGTACATTTGATAAAGAGAAGGCTGCAGGGGGAACAAGTACTAACAACAGCTGAAAATGGCCATAAATTAAATTATCTATGGGGTCAGGTGGGAATGTGTCTCTGAATTATTCACTGGGAGGAGCTTATATATATATATATGCTCCTGTATTTTTTATATGTATATCTATATCTTTATATATATTTTTGAGATGGAGTCTCTGTTGCCCAGGCTGGAGTACAATGGCGCAATCTTGGCTCACTGTAACCTCTACCTCCCAGGTTCAAGCAATTCTCCCACCTCAGTCTCCTGAATAGCTGGGATTACAGGCACCCACCATCATGCCCAGCTAGTTTTTGTGTTTTTGTAGAGATGGAGTTTCACTATGTTGTCCAGACTAGTCTTGAACTCCTGACCTCAGGTGATCCACCCGCCTTGGCCTCCCAAAGTGCCAGGATTACAGGTGTGAGCCACCGCGCCCAGCAATCTATATCTGTATCTATACATATGTATATGGATCCAAACTCCTGTTGTCCTGTGCAACTGCAATCCTATAAGGGTGAGGAAGATGTGATGGATACAGGAGAAAGGAAGGAGTTTATCCGGGTGGGATATGAGGCCAGCAGAACCAGGAAAGTTGGCCATCCTGTATAGTATCCTATTGTCCGCCCCCTTGATTTTGATGCATTAAATGGCCAGAAAAATATGACCTAAGCACTTTGAAAATTGTCTCAATCTCTACATTAGTACAGTAACCCAAGGAAAAATATGATACGCTTAGAAGGAGCAGCTGGTCTCACTATAAAATATATGCCCTGGTCCTCATCCCCAAGAACCCACGGACCACACACATATTTTTTCTTCCCAGCATTGCTTGTTCTTAGAAAAGGATCTAATAAACAAATTCACAGCAAAGTGTAAACAGCTGAAGAAACTCAGTGTCTTCCCTAATTTAGGAACATCAACTTAACAGCAGCTGGCCCTGTAAGCAAAATAAATCATCTTATTAATTTTGGAATTTTAGATAATCATAGATCATTGTGCTGTGTTAAATTCTTCTCAAGGGAGCTTGACTGGAGAATTGGGCCTTTCTGTAATGATGCCCTTCAATTTCTCTCTACTGAGAACCCGCGATGAAATCTGCAGCCCAATTTTTCAGAACTGATCATGTGAAGAGTGGCTGCAAGTCGTTAAAGCAATGTTTCAAAATCTGCCACTCTGTACTTGTATTCATATTGTTTGAATCTTGGTTTCATTACATTTCCATTCTTTCCCAAATAGTATTCTCAGCATCGGAGGCTACAAATTAGATGAGTAGAAATGACTTGTTGGGCAAGTTCACTTTGGGTAGAGTCTTAAAACTTCATCGTTCAAATAGAAACATTAGTTTCCGGTATGAATCAGAAAATAAGTTGTTAAATATGTGTTATAGAGGTTATGATCTGCTTTACACAAGACCTGCACTTATCTTTAGTAGAAATCACACTACTCTGAGACTCTGCCTCTGCAAGTTTTACCCCTTACAACAGTTACTTATTTTAAATAAATCTTTTGCATATCAACTTTCCATCTTCTCTGGCTTCATTTTCTCCTAATTGCTTACATCCTTTTTTTTCCCCCTATACATATATTTTAAATGCCTTGACTTTAGGCATTGACCCCAAAGGAATCTCCTGCTGTTGTTCTCTGGTCCTTCTATTACCATCCTCAAGGACTTCACCAGAGGGCATAAGATGTTCTTTCATGATGCATTCCTGACAATCCTAGTTTCTAGTAGCTAAAAAGTATCAATGAATAGACTGTGCTTCAGCCATCTCTCAGTGGAATTTTAAAAAAGTTACGACAATAAGATCGACAATAAGATCATGAGTGGGATGATGCTTTGTCACAAGGGAAGTGCTAACTATAGAGAGTGAGGGGAGCAAGGGCTCCAGTCTTCGGCCCCACCTATGTTCTGTGCATGTGCCCAAGGACGGGCATCATCCGTGCAGTGCTGAGTGTTGACCTGGCTGCAGATTCATTGCTGCAATCAGCTGGGCTTTGTGCTCTGCCCAAGAGTCACTTCGGCCTGTCTGAAGGAGGCAGCTGTTGTAAATTATAAGTGCAGATCCAGGGGATAATTCTTGGCTTTCAACATGCTATGAAGGTTTCAGCAATTAATTTCTTCTGTTCTTCTCACAGCCAAGGATTCTCCTCCACATCATTCATCTCTTTAGGCAAAAGCCATTGGTGCCTTCTGAGTTATTTTCTCATTAGGTTTATGATAGGAATTACCTGATTGTAGATGGCTTGCTCTTGTAGTTCATTTTGCAGATGAATTCTGACTAGGTAAGGTCTCAGCAGTAACTTAATCTGTCTTAAGCTCCCAAGGCATAGAGTTCAGCATGGTATTTCCACTTGACCCGCAAGTACCAGCTTGGCATTTTCAAATCCAGAGGCACGACTTGCTGATGCTTTAACCTCATGAAGTGGCTGGCTTCCCTGTGTGTCCTTGGCAACACCCAAGTAACTTGACTAGAAGGCCGAACCTGGGCTTTTGTTTCCAACATCTTTCTGATACGTTAATAGGAAGGCAAAAACAAAACAAAACAAACAAACACACCACCTTTTCCCATTGGGAGATTTAACACTTGAATAAAATAGAGTCTGAAAGAGCCCTGGGTCTAGCAAGCCTCCGGGGAGAGGCAGTGAGGGCTAAGGGTGGACTCGGTCCCTCAGGGTTCTTGTCTAAATCTTAGGAGCTCACAGAGAACTCTGAGGACCAAGATGGAGTCTCTGCAGGATCCACATAGCATGGCTCTCCTGATTGTGTGTTTGTTTTCGTTTTTTGTATGTAAGGAGGGTTGATAAATTCATGGCACGAATAGTGATTCAGCCCTCCTATTTTCCCAGATTAGCAGCGTTCCTTCATTAGTGTCTTTGCCAGGCTCACACAGCTGCCACATCAGTGGGTGAAGGAACAGGAATGCCACAGTCTTTTGGAAACAACTAGAGTGGGGTCAGTGTGGGATGGGGAAGAGGAGCTGCGTTCAGATGATCAGTGTTGCTTGGTTCTCAGGAGGCCAGTGTGGAGGTCTTGTGTCCCCTGGGCATGGAAGCCAAAGTTTTCCAACTCCCAGAGAGGCATAATTATGAAGTGCTGGATTGGAGGGGACTCCAGGAAGTGGACCACACTGATCTTGAGTGTTCTTAGTCTTCTTTGTGGTTAGGAAGTTACGTTATAATGGATCATCCACTCTTAACACACTCCGTGGCACACAGTAGGCACTTAATATTTGCTGGGGGAAGGAATGGATGGATGACAAGTGCTGAGCACCCCTCGTGGTGGTGCCCTCCTTTTGTGATTCTGCTCTCTCCAGTTTTCTCCCTTCTTTGGACTCCATAGCAAAACTGCCCTGCTTGCTGTTCTATTGATGCTGTAGTAACCAGCTCATTGGAACAGAATCTGAACAACTCATGCTCTCTGAGCTGTAATAGTAGATAATGAATAATTTAATGTGCTACCCTCAAATGGTTGTCCACATTTTAATAGGTGACAGGTAACTGGAGACAGAGTAAATAAGGCAGAACTTCATGTCGATCCCAGGGTGCCATTTTCATCAGGAGGGGGTCAAAAATGCAAGATATCAAAAATGAAAAATCGCTAATGGAATTCTGTGATTTTCCTTAAACAGTATCACCTAGAGAACTTCCACTTCTTGTTTGGCATAATTTTCTTCCTGAATAGACTCATAGATGACCTGGAAAAAGCTGTGGACTTGTGAAGTGACTGAGTCACTCTGAGGGAGTGTCTTTGCATCTCAGTGCAGGACAAGAGTCGAGATCTTCCAAATCCCAGCCTGGACTCGGGCTATGTTTGGAACCAGAAAGAGCGGGGTCTGGAACTGAGGAACAGATAGGATCGCTGCATATATTCCAGAATGTTTTCAGTCAAATAAAATGTATCTGGGCCTGATGAGTGTTGGAAATAATTTACAGCTCTGACAGCCTCCCTTTATGGAAGGCACATGTTGAACACAAAGTCGTAACCATCAGTTCCTCCGAGGGAGGGAATGAAGAGGCCAGTTCCCTTGTGGCAGGATTGGAGGGGCTGAGCTGTGGCTAAGACAACTTGCCCAAGGTCACTCAGCAAATAGCCAAATGGTGCCATCCAGTTCCTAGCCTAGCTTACCATTGTTCTAGATACCCATTATCCCAATTCAAAAGCAGAGGTGCCTCTGAATCAGTCTCCTCACTAGGGCTGTGGGGAATGTGGGTGTCAGCACTCTGGGGTTGCAGAGGCCAGGAAACAATACCAGGCATTTTGTAGCAGGTATGTGCTGAGTGTTCTTCTCTCACTCTCTGCATTTGGGGCATTCAGCATATAATCCTACAATTAGCTCATTAAAAAAAAAAAAAAAAACTACTTGCGGGTCACCTTTAAAACAAAGAAAGAAGCAATTTTGAATTTAGCAATTTTTCATTTTTGACATCTAGCACCACCTCAAGCTCTGCAGTTACAAATAAACTGATGGGGAACGGGTCCTTTTGTGCACATTTGAAGAGAGAAGGGTTATACATTATGAATAGAACAAGGATAAAGGAATTGGCTGTGTAGTGCAAGATATTTTGAGTACATTAATCAGCCCATCTCTTTTAGAGCAAGAATCATTTTTTAAAATAGGTATTAAACAGAATGCAAACAATTTGTGTGAGGCAAGTCTGCTTGATACACGATGGACATATGAGGGCAGAGGGAGGATGAGGAAACACAGGGAGCAAGGGATTTAAGAGGGAGTTCCTTGGGGTAAAATAATGCTAAGGGAAGAAATGGCGTTTGGAAGAAGCATCAAGATGATATTGAATCCTACTTATATAGCTGCAGTGCTTTATGCATTGCTTCATTTACTCACTCCATGAGCAACAATTAGGGCCTGCCCTGGCCAGCCCTGACTCTGCAGAACTCACATTCCAGGGAAGAAGACAGACACTATTCAGATAGTTTCAATAGGACTTGCTATAATATATGGGAGCCACCTCAGTTAGGAATAGTTTCCTTTATAAGTAACAAAAAACACTAAATAACAAGAAATCAATAGAGTTTTGTATTTTTTACACAATAGGAAGTCTGGAAGTAGGCAGCTGCTAGTATGAGTTTAAGGCCTCAATGACATGAGGTCTGGTATCTCTGTGATTTTCTTGGACTCTCCCCCAGTGTTTCAAGATGGCAACCACAGCTTTAGAGTCACATCCACTTTCAGGGTGGAGGAGGGGAAATGCCAGGGATGACCAGCTTGGCTTGTTCATCAAGGAAGTAAGAGCCATTCTGTGACCTCCAAGGCAGACTTTCAGTGACATAAGCCCAAGCCATGTCAAATGCCACTCCCTCCTCCTCATCAGCTGCAAGGGGAATGACAAAATGAGAGTGTAGCGTGTCCAGACCCCCGCTTCTCCTCCTTTCTAAACCTTGCTTTCTACACCAGGAGGCCGACAGAGAAAAGACATCAATGGGTCCCCTTGCTTTTGGATTTGGGCAATGGGGGGCAGTGGACAGATGCAGAGAAAGAGGAGAACAAGGGTGGGGTTTTTGGTTGGTTGTTTACTTCCCTTGCTCTCTCCCTTGTGGCAGCAGCAGGCTGCATTTGGAAGCTTCTGTCATGTGGTCCTCTCCTTCTGAGCCAGCAGTGGCCAGCTGCCCTTTCCCTTATGGGCCTAGAGATACCCTGCTGTCTCTGGCCCCCTGGGTGCTGCAATATACATTAGGCTTTTTTTTTTTTCCCCCCCAAGACGCAGTCTCGCTCTGTCGCCCAGGCTGGAGTGCAGTGGCACGATCTCGGCTCACTGCAAGCTCTGCCTCCTGGATTCACACCATTCTCCTGCCTCAGCCTCCCTAGTAGCTGGGACTACAGGCACCTGACACCATGCCCAGCTATTTTTTTTTCTTTTTTTGTTTTTTGTATTTTTTAGTAGAGACGGGGTTTCACCGTGTTAGACAGGATAGTCTCGATCTCCTGACCTCGTGATCCACCTGCCTTGGCCTCCCAAAGTGCTGGAATTACAGGCGTGAGCCACCGTGCTGGCTTTCTCTGCTGCCACTTCTTTGTCAAGAGCTTTATGAAGCTCTTCTCAAATGACCCAGTCCTAATGTACCATCTATTTCTGGTGGAGACTCTAACTGATAAAATAGTGGGGTTTGGGAACAGGATTCTCTTAGCCAACCAACATTGTCTGTTAGAAGTGCCAAATTCCCTGGGTGGGCAAGGCAGGTGGAGGGTGTCAGAGAAGGGTTCACAGAGGAGCTTATATTTGAGGTAGATCTCAAAGAAGATGTAGGATTTCACCAGGTAGAAAAGGGGTCAGAGGTGGAAGGGATGTAGAACCTTCTAGAAAGAAGAATTAACACATGCAAGACCTTGGAGATGTGAGAGAGTGTGGGAGAGTGGAGAGAGACCCATGAAGTGTGCATGGAGCATGCATCGTGAGAGTTAGCCTTTGGAGTTTTATTGTAAGGGAGATGTAGGGTTTCCTTAAATGATTTAAGAAAGGTATGGCTTAAATTGTGTGTGTGTGTGCGTGCGTGCGTGCGTGTGTGTGTGTGTTTTGGAGACAGAGTCTCGTTCTATCACCCAGGCTGGAGTGCAGTGGCATGATCTTGGCTCACTGCAACCTCTCCCTCCTGGGTTCAAGCTATTCTTGTGCCTCAGCATCCTGAGTAGCTGGGATTACAGGCGCCCGCTACCATACCCAGCTAATTTTTGTATTTTTAGTAGAGACAGGATTTCACTATGTTGGCCAGACTCGTCTCAAATTCCTGACCTCAAGTGATCCGCCCACCTTGGCCTTCCAAAGTGCTGGGATTACAGACGTGAGCCACCACACCCGGCCTTAAATTGTGTTTTACAAAGATGATTCTGGCAACACCATGGAGGATTATTGGAGTAGCTTGAGAAACCATCTGGGAGAAACTTTAGGAAGTTTTGACAATTTTTCTCCATCAGACAATAAAATCCTTGACTGAAAACATCTTTCCATGATGATCTCCAGCAAAATGACCTTTTCCCCCAAAACAGTCACCATATACCCTATTATATTCTGCATTACAGAGTATTGTAGTATTGTTATACTATATTATTACAACACAATAGAGTACTATAACTCACTACATTATTGACTTTTCTACTTCTCCATTAAAACTCCATGGGGACAGGGACCATGTCTCCAATAATCTTTGTATTCTCAGCACATAGCATGGGGCCTGGCACACATTAAACATTCAATAACAGTTTATTGGATTGAATGTAGGGATTAGAATTGTCATCTACTGGTAAAGAAGACCCATTTTACATGCAAAGTGATTACCTGTGGCGACTATAGCACAGCTTGATTCTCACTATAGCAGTTATCTTTCTGATTGAAAGAAAGAAAAAAAGGAGGAAGGGAATGAAGAAGGGAGGGAAGAAAGGGAGGAAGGGAGAGAGGGAGGAGGGAAGGAAGGAAGGAAGAGAGGGAGGGAGGGAGAGACGGAGGGAGGGAGGGAATATCTGGTTTCCCAAATGGTGTGGATGAGAGAGAAAGGCAGTGACAGGGAGCTGAATAGGTTCCTGTGTAGACCTTTCCTACACATGATTCCAAAAAGTCCCAAACTAAAAGAAACAGAAGTCAAATTTTATTTTGGTTCAGTGAAACTGAAGGGTCAAAATAGGCCAGGTAAAAACAATGGGTGCCTTAATTGCTTGCACACAGGCTGGGTTATTCCTGCATGGGCTAGGGATTGCTGCTTGGAAGAAGTCCTTTCTGAAACCACAGGAAAGGAAAGGTAACAGAACAGAGAGGAACGACAGGAAAGGCTGCACCTCTTCTTGAGCCATGCCTGCCAGTCGTCTGTAGGAGTTGCTGTTGGATAGCATCAAGTATCCATTTTCCTTCAGTGATCTGGTAGGGGATGAAAGGCCCTCCTCTAACTCATTACCTTGATAATGTTAAAAAAGAAAATCTGATCAAATGTGGCCCTAGGAAAAAGTTAAATAGGGGGAAGAATGAAACAAATTTTGGAGAGTAACTTCAGAATAGTTTTCGGTGATTATGAAAAATGCATCCACAGATCATAAAACTTAGCATGCCAGTAAAAACTAACTTGAACATCTACCAGAAAAAGGATCCAAGAACAGTTAAAACTGTCTTTAAATCATGTCTTTAATACCCGTAAAGTTGTGAGGGTATTGGGAGTTCAAAAGGGAGTTTTTCAATAATTTTGAGTATCTCCTATAAGCCAGGCACTTGACATATTATCTCATCTAAGTCCTACAAAACACAGAGGCAGATATTATTACATTCATCTTATAGAGGAGGAAACTGTGGCTTACAAAGATTAAGTAACCTGCCCTAGGTCACACAGAAAGTGATGGAGCTGGGATTTGGTCTCACTTTTTGTCTGATTTCAGTGACTATGAACTTGGCCTGATACTTAGATGCCTTCCATGCAACTTTCATGGTGTTTGTATTTTCTGTATTTCCCTCCATTTACCCATATTCTGTTACTCATGTGATCCCAGATGTTTCATTCTTTGAAGAGTCAGGTTTTATTCCCAATGAGAGCTTTGGTTGTGACTTTGCTTCTTGAGTTTTCAACCTTCCTTAAAGAAGAAAAAATTGAGATAATTAAGACTTGTGAATTATTCTTTGAAATGACACATGATTTTTCTTTCTTTGAGGCTTGTGATGTAGTTTAGATGATTTATTGTGTATTCGTCCTTGGAAGTATTTGTTTCAGGAATAAGAGTGACCCTTGTTACCTGGCCTGTGGTTTCATTCACCTCCTTTTCTCTTCATCAAAAGCACATGACTCATCTTGGGATGTGCTAGAATTGAAGGGTAAGTAAAAACTCCACTAGTTCCTGGTAAGAGCAGCTGGTTCTTTGATGTTTATCAGGAGTGGACTCGGAGCCCAGAGAAGTGTACATGTGCTCATCAGCAATCAGACAAGAGTTTCTTATTTCTCTTGGTTGCCGAAATGCAGGATTTCTTGCTGATGATAAGAAATGTGGAGTGTACCATCTCAGGCAGCCAGCCTTTCTACAGCCTACATTGCCGGGCTCTTCATGGTATGATCCAAAGCTTCTTGGGAGAACAGGAGCCTCTGGCCCTAGTGAAGCAACGGACTTCTATGCTTTACCTTGGAAAACTCCTTCCCTTTGTGCTGTGGTCTATAGACAGTTTCCAGCCTATTGTTGGAGGTAACATCTTACATAGCACTCCCTTTGCCTGCCTTTTGGCACAGACTCCTATGTCCCCAGTGCACCTTTGCCATTGTCTTCAACCTGAAACCTGAGTGCTAAGGTGGAATTCAGGTTGTCACAAATCCTTAACCAAAGGCTTAGGGGAATTTCTTCTGAAGGCTGGGTGTATAGTTGTTGCAGTATTACTTTTGTTGGATGATTTATTCCACAGTACTTGGTACTTTCTTTGGTTATGGGGATAATTGTATTACTTTAACATTGCTTGTGCAATGTAGTGTGGTGGTAGCTAGAATATGGTAAGATATTGATAAATGTGTGCCAAATAAATGTCCCCCTCGTACAAGTCATTCTTTTTTTCCTTCCTTTGTCTCCTTATTTGCTAAATGTAGTAGAGGAGATCTTGTATGTCATCCCCACCACCAGGTTAGGCATGAAACATGTGGAAGACACATATAGCACAGCAGCTTACTATTTCCAAGCCCTCATGTAGCTGACTTCTAGTTATGGCATTAAACTTGTCAATAGTCCCATGTGGTAGGTTTTTATTATCCTCTTTTGTTGCTTCCCAAATTTGGAAAAAGCTTTGCCATGCGTAGCTTTGTGTCAGCAAGACTTTGGGGACAAGTGCCAGCTGGGCCAACAAAGGCCCAACGGGATTAGTTAGCATGTATGTGAAGTGCAGCCAGGAATTCAGTGGAATGGGGAACGGAGGTGAGTGGGATAAATGTAAGCCTACCCTCCACTCCATCCCCAAGCTCCCAGTGACTGTCAAGAGATAGTGAGTTTCTCATATATAAATGGTGATTTGCTAAAATCTTTTTTTTTTTTTTAACTTTTCTTTAAAACTTTTTTACTGAAAATTAAACAACAGGGCAGCTCCCAAGGGGGACCTGTATTGGAGTGGAGGAGGGGCAGTTCTGGAAGGAGAAGGGCAACTAACCAGGCAGATAAACTGTCAGTGCCTTCCACCGCCCCATGTGCCTTTAGAAACGAAGAACTGGCTCCCTACCCTCTCACTGCTTGAAAGCCCATCCACCTGAATAAGGCCTATCCCATTGGCCAGAGTAGTGACTCAGGAGCACCAACACCTTTGAGGGCTACCTGTGCCTGTTTGATTTCTTGTGTACAATAATCTATGTGATTCTGCAGATGACTCTAAAATAAAATTTTTTTTTTACTTTTAATTTTTTGGGTACATAGCAGGTATATATATTTATGGGGTACCTGAGATCTTTTGATACAGGCATACGATGCATAATAATCACATAATGAAGAATGGGTTATCCATCCCCTCAAGCATTTATCCATTGAGCTACAAATAATCCGATTATATTCTTTATTTAAAAGTGTAAAGTTAAGTTATTATTGACTATCATGACTATAGTCACGCTGTTGTGCTATCAAATAGCAGATCTTGTTTACGCTTTCTATTTTTTTTTTGTACCTATTAACCATCCCTACCTCTTTGCAAGGCCCCCACTACCCTTCCCAGCCTCTGATAACCATCTTGCTAAAATATTAAAACATAAGATGACTGCTAAAAGCTCAAGCAAATTCAGGCAGTTGACATTTGGGTTACAACTAATGTCAATCAGAGAATAAGGCATTACTGTAACTCCAAAGGCATTTTCTTTCAGGCGTGGACAAAGCAACTGAGCAAGCAGACATGCACAGGTGTGACTGTGACACACACTGCACTATTTTCTTATACGGCTCATGAAAATCTTTTCCAATATTCTCTTGTCACGTCCAAAACAGCTGTTATCTTTGGCAAGCCCTAGTTTCTTTTTTGCTATTTAGTTTCTTTTGGTTTGATGGAGAGGAAAAAAATTCAGAGAGGGATGGTGTGCAACTTCCAGAGCCAAAAGGAAACCAAACACCATGTGTAAGTAAATGATGGTTTGAAGAACTGGAAAACTGGAAGCTAAATAAATAGAAGAATGTGCCTATTACAAGCTCCAGTTTAACAAAAACTGTTGCCTTAGGGTAAAAAATCCAATCACCTTCCTAATTATCCTAAGTCTTTATGAGTGAAACATACTATTCACATCAGGGGGCCTGTTACTTAACCTCCATCCCCCTTTATTCACCCCGCCTCCTGATCCTGGATTAAATTTCAAATTGATAAAATGCTTTTGCTAGTCACATTAGTGCAATAAACACAGAACTGTCTGCCATCAGGAGATAGTTATATTCTTTTAGAAAAACAAGCAGGAAATGATGAAAACCATTTGGAAACTGAAGGGAAAAAAGAAATAAATAAAAATAATAAAAATGTATTACTGCAGGCGATCTGTGAACTGGGGCGGGGGTGCGGGTAACAAAAGATTTCTGGCTTTGATTCATACCTTCAGAGAGGTTTCCTTAATGACTGCTCTTTTGTGTCGCCAAAGCCATGCTCATTTATCAGTCTGTGGTTTAATCCAAACCTATCAGGATGAAAATTCAAGGAGGATGAAGGTTAAGTGACAGACATCCCGACTTGGAAACTACAGAGTTGATAAATGTCTGCAAAACTTGACTGTAAACGCTGAGAGGGAAAAATCTCTCTCCAGAATGCACTAGAAACAAAGAGATGATTTGGGTGGGGGTTTGGGGAAGTAGGAGAATCTGACTGAAACACAAGGAGCACGTTTTATTTTAACAATGCATTTAATTAATTGTGAGTCAGAGAAAAATTCTGAAGTGTGTCTCTTATATATCAATGCCGATAAATTTGAGGTGGTACGTATATTGTAGCAAAAAAGCAAAGATATTAATCATGGGAAAACAGGTTTTAACGAAAGAGTTAGTAAGATGCCTTTAGCAGTGTTGTTTTGCCAGTCACTTTGTTCTCATTTGTACTTTTTCCTTTCTGACCTCAGGATGCTCGGTGGTCCTCACCATCTCCTCCCTTTCTCAAATGTACGCATTCTCTCCTCTCCAAAGTGCCCCTTGTCTAGTTAATCTGGTTGATCTTGCCACATAGTACAATGTCTGGCATGTAGTAGTGAGGCAAGAATAGGGTCTAGAGGCAGGGAACCTAAGGCTGATTCACACTGACTTCCTAGCACTAAATCAAAAGGAAAACCTCAACTTTCTATGCCCAAATAACCAGAGGCTACTCCTTTTGCAACCTCCCAGCTTTCCTGCCTGGTAAATGAAAAATTGAAAGTACCTCTGATTGGTCTCCTCCCACAACCAATCAGACTGATTGCAGGCCAACTCTTTGTTTGCATAGGAATGTAACTTCTTCACTTCAGCCTCTGATTGGTCACTTTCCACAACCAATCAGATGTTTTCATACTGTGTAACTTTTAAACTTTGCTTTAGCCTATGATTGATCCCCTCCCACAACCAATCAGACTGATGGTGGGCCACTACTTCATTTACATAGGGTGTACAACAGGTAACCAATGGGAAACCTCTAGAGGGTATTTAAACCCCAGAAACTTCTCTGACTGGACCCTTGAGCTGCTGCTTGCAGGCTCCCGCAGTGTGGAGTGTACTTTCATTTTCGATAAATCTCTGCTTTTGTTGCTTAATTCTTTCTTTGCTTTGCTGTGCATTTTGTCCAATTCTTTGTTCAAAATGTCAAGAACCTGGACAACTTGCAGTCCACACCCTCTATCAGTAACAGTAGGTGCTCAATAAATGTTTGTTTAATAGAGTCATATTGTATTTGGAGCTGCCTTTGGTATGTTACACATCCAAGAGACCTCTTTTTACCATCCCTGGCTACTAAACTTGGTACGGCAGTTAAGAGCTTGACTCTGGAATCAGACTACTGTGATCTCAGGTAAGTTACTCAATCTTTCTGGCTCTATTTTCTCCATTTGTAAAGTGAGGTTATAACAGTGCCTACCTTAATAAGGTTGTTACGAAGATGAATTGAGTTCACATGTATAAAAGTTCTTAGAAAGAAGAGAAGATGGCTGTTCTGAGAGAAATGGCATGTGCAGATGAACATTTTCAATACTGTAAAAGAATCAAACTCTGTAAATTCCTTAAAGAGTAAAAGTTACAAGTGCCTATGGAAATTGGAAAAATGAAGAACTTGGCATGAATGACAACCCTTTTCTGTACCCTCCATGTCCTCTTATGTCCTCTTCTCAGGAATAAAAGGAATCTCAGAAAATACACTAAAACCATACTGAAGAGTAATTAGTACTTAACATTTAAAGTTTACGTCCAAAAAGTACATCTGCTGGGTCTAGCACATCACCTATGCATGGTGACTACTCCCTCAGCAATACACATTCAAAGAAAGCGACTTTCTGCTTCTAAATGAAGGGTAATAATAAATCATGAGGAAGTTTTTACGACTAGTTCCTTTTTAGGGCCAGTAGTAGCATTTCGCTTTTATCTAATTCTTGGATTGACTTCTGGTTTGGCTCACATTATTCTAGTGGATTCTCTCATTTTTCCCTTCTCCTAATTAAAGAGTATCTTAACCAAGGCAAACACTAGACTTTGAATCAGTGTGGCATTTTGGCATCAAAAGAATGAAAACCAAGCTTTTCATTGCTAACATAATCCAGTTTTTACTGAGTGGGTAATTGTTTGGGGCCATTACTACTTCCTGTCCTACAATGGAAACTTGAAAGACAAATCTTTGGGAGAAAACCACATGTGGATAAAGTAGAGCAAGATGCTGTGATCATAGTTTGGTGGAAGTGGTCACTGGGGAGAAAGAACTGGAAGAGCGAACCTGGCATGAGTCTCTCTGCAGACTCTTGGAGCCAGTGCTCCGCTATGGGTTGGGCTGTCTCCATGGCACGCTGTCACTTGAGAGTGGCACTGTGGAACCTCGTTTGTCTTGGGTGGAGGATTAAAGGATGTCCCCACCTACTCCTTTCTCATGGGATCCCTGGAGGTGGGGCACCTCTGCAGACCTCATTTGGACAGAGGAGGGAGTGCCCTGCTGAACATTAGTGAAAGGAAATAGTGTTCTGCAACGTGTCACTGTACCTTCAGTGTCCTCCCTAACAAGGGCCTGCCAATTTCCAGGCAAGGAAGTACGCCTTTTGAAATGTCCTCTTTCCCTTTGCTCTGTCATGAGAATCTATGCCTGTAAGTAGTTTGTCAGGAACAAAATTTCCTACCACGATTATCCAATATTCTCTTTCATTTCCTTCACAAGCTTTATATTACTGTCTTGTATTCACTTCAGGATCTTAGTATTTAGCTTATTTAGAGAGATAAACAAATATGATGATGATGATAACAGCCAATAAACAAATGGTAATAACAGCAGAGGCCTAACTGCAAGAATTAATTAACAAGAAACAGGCAAGAGGCCCAGCTGTCTTGAGCAATTTTGAAGGCATAACTTAAAACATGGAAGATGTTCAAAGGACGACTTAAGTGCAGAAAAAAACAGCACGTGCTGTTCACATGTACACTACAGATGTGAGCTTTGTCAGCAGCTTCTCTCTCTTTTTACGGTAAATCTGGTGTTGATATTACAAGATCACATCAATTATGTCAAATTTAAAAATGCCATGTGACCTAAGAGAGCTAGAGGGAGAAATTCCACTGGTAAAGGCATTGAGGATAATTTTGTTAGCTTAATCTTAGCATCATGCGGTGTTTTGTTCTGCTGTCCAGTTGTGAGGTTAAACCTATTTGTGCTTTTGTATAACACATGGTGTTATATTGAGACTTTTCCTATTTGCAGAGAAACTCCCTTCACCTTCCAATTAAGAAATAACAAAGCATGTATATTGTATGGAAACCATTTATAAGTAGTATGATCATCTAGTTGTTCAAACCAGGTCACCTTTGAAAATGAAAGAAGATGTTAATAATTTTGCTGAGACCAATAGGCAGAAATGAAAACGGTCACAGGAAAGTCAGAATGTATAGTTCCTTAAATCATAAGGCCAGACTAGAGAGGATAGATTTGCATCAATCTTCAGAAGATAACAAAGCTTGTCAGATTTCAACTTCATGGCTTACTGTATTTTGGGGGAGATGACTTCATTTACAGTACAGTCAATTTTATTATATTTAGTTACTTCAGAATGAGTAGTTAATGATATATTTCTCTCCATTGCAAACTTTTCCTTGGTTCCTTACAAAAATAGTTTTAAAAATTATGTATTTTTAAAATTGACAAAACATTTAAAAAATCCCTTTTTCCCCTTATCCTCTGGTGTCTACACACTTGATTTTATTTTCCTTCAACATTTGTTCCTGTTAATAGCGGGTACCAGAATATAAGAGTTATTTTCCTCCTAACTCTCCAGCATCCCTGACTGATAGTGGTGGCTGAGTGTTTCACTGCAGTAGGCACGGGCTTGCACTCAGAACTTCTAGAATAATATCCTATGCCTTCCAAAAATCACAGCAGCTGATTTCTGTGGAGGTGAAAACCTACAGTGCTCTTTTCTGTTCAACCATCCATCCAGTTGTTCACCAATAAATGGGGTCAGGGAATCTCCTTTTTAGGTCCCTGAGAGCAATGCATATGGTCACAAAGCTTTGGCTTCTCTTTCATCTCACCGAATGCTGAATCCAAGCCATCAGCACATGATGACCTTCCACAGTTCAGGGAAACATCACTTGGTTAGGCTGAGACCCAATCTGTGCAATCCACTTAATGAAGAAGTAGAAAACTTCCCTCGATGCTGAATAGGTTCAGTTCAACCTCTCTATCTTGAACTTTGGTCTCGTTCATTATTTCGAAGGGAGACAGCGTGGTCGACTGCACACAATTGCTGACCATCTTACAAATTGAGAGACATATGGCCTCTGAAGCATCGTGGAAGGACTACTCAGGATGACAGATAATTTTCTGTTGGCTGCTCTTGTCCCAGAGCAATTTGATTGTGCTGACTTTTTGGCGCACCTAGAAATACTTCTCATCTAAACTTCAGCCCTCACTAACCCCGTGCCCCATGCTGTACCTTGAGACTTCTAGGGCTTCATCTCCAAGGGCCACCTTTTCAAAGAAGCTGTCCTCTTGGCTGGAGAGAGAAAATTCTGTGACTTTCTTTTTAGACTTTCTGACAGCTAAAAACAGCAAGGGAACATTCAAACTTAGACATAAATAATTCAACACGGATTTTCCTGGAGTTTCATAACCAATATTAGTTTCTTTCTCTTTCTTGTCACTGCTCCCATGTCCTTTACTGGGAGGAATAACCTTCCCCTTATACCTGCCATCGACTTGATCTGGTAGAATATTTGGGGCAGCAGCAAAGAGAAATTGATGATAACCTCACTGGCTACAACCTTGTGTGGCCTCCCAAAATGCTTATAGAATTCTCCTTCCATTTTGTGTTACGTGTCACAGGGTTTGATTTTTTTCTATTTAAAAAAGTTAATGCTTTATTACAGTGTGTTACTAGGAACATTTCCCTTCCAAAGAAAAAGCATGATTGTAATAAAGAAGGTCTGACACAACTTTTTTGAAGGCTCTTCTGCACTACGGCAGGGCCTCAGCTATTAGATCTCTGCCAGTTCTTTCTTTGTGGCATTAGTAACGTGGGTAACCAAATATATTCCCTCTCACCTTTTGAGTTTCTTTTTATAGTTAACAGATTAATGAAATATAAATAATTATAAAAATGTGGGTATGGAAGCCAAGAGGAAGAATAAAAACTGCCTCCATTTCATCAATCTGCAATGAACTCTTTCCTTTTATAGATTACCTGTCAACTCAAACATCATTAAAAAATTCTGCATGACTCAGTAAGAAAGATTTTGAACTAATTCTTTAAAAGGAAGGTACACTTTTCTTGGAAGGGGAGACTATAATTCCATG
Organism: Papio anubis; assembly: GCF_008728515.1. NCBI lineage: Eukaryota > Metazoa > Chordata > Mammalia > Primates > Cercopithecidae > Papio > Papio anubis. The sequence goes on along the minus strand of NC_044988.1, from coordinate 18,878,228 downwards.
TATTTTCTATTTCATAGACGTCAGAGTTTCCTAAGTTTTTCTTTTTTCCTTCATTCCCTTCTTCTTTTCCTTTCCTCCTTTTTAACTTCTTCTTCTTTTCCCTCCTTGATTTTCATGATTACCGATGTCCTGTTCTGTGCCAGAAACTCTACTTAGTGCAACAAGAGGATGGGGGTGTGAATACAAGGATGAGAAGTCTACAGTGCTGCCATTAATGAGTTGTCAAGAGAATGAGTGAAAAACAACAATGCAGTTGTGTCAAATGCAACCCTAGAAGTCATGCAGAGCACCACAGGTACTCAGAGCAAGGGTTGGGTGGGAAGAGGAAGGCAAACTTTGTCCCACGTTGGGGCTGTTTTTACTGAGAAGGTGACTTTTGACATGGATTTTTTTTTTTTTTTGAGATGGAATCTGGCTGTATTGCCCAGGCTGGAGTGCAGTGGCATGATCTCGGCTCACTGCAAGCCCCACCTCCCAGGTTCATGCCATTCTTGTGCCTCAGCCTCCTGAGTAGCTGGGACTACAGGTGCCTGCCACCACTCCCGGCTAATTTTTTGTATTTTTTAGTAGAAATGGGGTTTCACCATGTTAGCCCGGATGGTCTCGATCTCCTGACCTTGTGATCCACCCGCCTCAGTCTCCCAAAGTGCTGGAATTACAGATGTGAGGCACTGCGCCTGGCCTCGAGATGGATTTTGATGGAAGAGTAGGAGCCAGCAAAACTTGAGAGACAGAGTTAAAGAGAGGAAGGCATCACGGTCAACTGATGCAGCAAGAGAAAATGTTGCTGAGTGAGAGGGATGTAACATTTAAGAAGAGGCAACTTGAAATGCTTAGGGTATTTCCAGTGAAAGGAGGAACAGGGGCAAAGGAATGTTTTTCGGATTGAGGGGTACACTAATAGTTATTTTAAGTCATTGCTGATGCTTGTAACAATCAGGAAAAGGTGCTATACTTAATAACATTTCAATCAAGGGGTAATTGGGACTTGAAACCAAGTGATTCACCCAAAGTCATGGAGATATTAAATGGCAGAGTCGGGACTCAATTTTTCATGTGCCTGACTCCCTAAGCAATCCTCACCTTCTACACCAGTACAACAGGAAGTAGGGACCCGGAAGGGCAAGAACAGACCTTTAAAAATCATTTATTTCACCAGGTGGCAAACTGACTCCAAATCACCATGACACAGAGCTCTAGGAACTCACTATTTCCAAAGAAACTCAGAGCTAATAAATCACCAACTTTGCAGCCTCATCTCCCTAGCTTGCATAAGATACCTCTAGCTTTATTTGGCATGTGCTAGACAAGGAAGACAATTTTCTGAGGCCATTTGAATGCTATGTTAGTGGATCCTGTGAGGGCTGAGTAGCTGATGCTAGGGTGAAAAATAACTTCCAAACATTAATTTGTTAACACAAAAAACATTTCCTTTTCACTCATGCACATGTCCACCAGGGGCTGGAGGAGTGCCTTCCTCCATACAGTTGTCAATCAAGGACTCAGGTGGAGAGAGATCACACCATCATCTTAGGACACTGACTCTTCAACACAGCGTGTTGGGATTTGCTTCAGCAAGACAAGGACATGCTGGGAGGTGAGTGTGGGCACGTAAATGCTTTGGCCTGGAAGTGATGCACATCACTTCTGCTCACATTTTATCATATAAAATCAGTCATATGCTCACACAACTTCAAAGGAATGAGGGATTGTAATCCTCAATGTACATGGAAGGAAAATATTGGCATGCATGAGGGATGTCTGCCACAGGGGTCTAGAAATATATGCTCCAATATATTTTCTCTAAGACTTTAAGGTATAATCAAAAATCAATGCTAGATGCCTCTAGAGCCATCACTGCTCCTATTTCTATTTATTTTTTGCACTATTTAATGCAGTAGTCACTAACCACATGTAGCTTTTAAAAATAAGAATAAAATAAAAACATTTAGTTCTTCAGTTGCACTGCATTTCAAGTCCTCCATAGCCACAAATGGCTAGATGCTACCATTATGGAAAGTACAGATGTAAAAGAGTTCTATCATTGCCAAAAGCTCTGTTGGACAGTGATGTCTAGACCGGGGGTCAGCAAACTTTTCTGTAAAAGGCCAAATGGCAAGTATTTTAGACTTTGCAGGACAAACAGTCTCTGTTACAGCTACTGAACTCTGTGGTTGTGGTGTGAAAGCATTCACGGGCAATATATAAGCAAATAAGCATAGTTGTCTTCTAACAAAACTCTATTTAAAAATGCAGGTAACAGGTGGAATTTGGCCCATGGGCCATTTGTTTCCCAAGCCCTGGTCTAGATCAATGGTCCAGAGGGATGACAGCCATTTTTACAAGCCATTCAATGAATATGGTAGGAAAACATTAGAACTTCAGTTTATATTTACATTAAGAAAAAGAATCCAGTAATCTCTACTTGTCTCCATGATCCCAATTGGCATTGGTTCCTTCTGTCTTGGTCCATTTGTTGACTGGTCACATGTGACATATGTCAGTTGAGAGTTCAACAACCCAGGGTTGTGTACTGTGGTGGTCATCGGCATGACCTTTTCCTAATGCATTGTGACATAATATAGCCTACATAGCCTAGTTTTGCAATTTTATGAATTAAATTACCTATAATAATAGGTTGCTATTGAATAAACTAACCCTCTATGTGATTAAAACTTTTTCTGCAGAGACATGACTGCGTATTATGCTATCGTCTCTCGCCTCACTGTGCACTCTGCCTTGTGACCCATGGCTTGGGTCTCTACAAACCACAATTCTGCCTTGTCACTTGGTTCCCTATGCAGAATTCTGTCAACCTGGAAGGTAGGAGAAGAGAGCAAGAGTTTGCTCCTTCCTACTTGTCTGCTGCTTTTGTTGTTGTCACCCCAGTTGGTTCCAAAAGCAGTTGGTTCCAGTTCTCACATTCTTTCCACACTCAGAAACACCAGTGTGGCAGCACCAGTCAGGCTATGCTCCTTCCTTGGAGGTCTGAGCCCTACCCTGTGGGCTCCTCCTTTGAGCACCTAAGGAAACAGCACCAATATCTCTTCAGGGATCTGGGTCCCAGGACCCCCAGCTTCCCACAGGCTTTGGGATCTGCTAACCCCAACTTCTTCCCTTTGATTTCTGGCCCCGGGAGTGGAAGCTTCTTCCTAAGTTAATGTGCTCTCTGAGACCACAGTGTCCCCTTTCCCCTTTTAAGTCCTAAATGCCTCTTGAGCCAATTTCCTTTATTAAATTATCTGTCAAAATAACTAAGAGTGGTTTGTTTGTTGCTTGGGCCCCACCTTATACAGACACTATAAAATACAGGTTAGTAATGTAAATACTAGGTAACAAGAAAAGGGTGGTGCTGACAATATGAAAACCACAGTGATCTAATCATATAAGTAATACGTTGAAAAAGGAAACTTGGAAAATCACTACTGTTAAGAATGAATCTCACTTCTGGTTTATATTGTGCTTTGGGTATGAATTAATGGCAATAAGAAGATGAAGCAATTACCAAGACAATTAAAAACAAAGCAACCAAAACATAAGGAAAAACCTGTAGCATGTTCAAGGATATTTAAAATCATGAGATATTCAATGTTTTACTAAAATTTACTGAACTTCATCTTAAATGTTTAGAAGCAACTTTTGAGGTTTAAAGAATAGCTTTCTGAGTGCAGGCAGCATTTTTCAATTTGGTTTAATGCAATACCCTAAGAACTTAGAAAACTATGTGGCATGTAGTAGACAATCAATGTATGTATTAAATGAATAATAGTAATGAACAGTGAGAAACAGTAATTTTACATGCCAATGGAAAATACCTTATTCTTATAGTTATGGTAAAAATGGCTAACACTGTGTTTGGCAAACAATATGGCAATAAACCAAAATGTATTCCTTTGCCAGCAAATACTATTGGAAAGCTCAGAGAAAACACGGCTGATCATTTGAAGAAACAAGTATTAGAGCAAACATAGAACGTTTGCTATATAGCTGCCTCAAGGTACAGCTGGCTTGATCATGTCTCAGTTTATAGTATTTATTAGGCTTTGTTTCATTAAAGAACATAAAAAATCTACTGTGTGACCCATAAAAGAAGAAAGTATCAAATAAGATACTTTTTATAGATTAACTGACTTCTTTAAAACAATTTTCTGGAAAAGCTGGGTGAGTATAGCTGCTTTGACTGGAATTTTAAAAAGAAAGGATTCTGGAAGTAAAATCACAGAGTAAGAATCATGAGGGCAATTCATTTCCTGCAGCATTCATAAGCAGAAATATTGCAGGGAAGAAGTTGAAGCCAAATATAACCAAAGTGCTACATGATTCATTGATGTGGTTAATTTTTTTCTTTTTAAGACTTTGAAATATTGCATCTTTACAGTGTTTGTAATGAGATGAAGAGTGACCATGAAAATAATTTTAACCACATGTAAGTTTGTTCTTGATCATGTGGCAAATTATTTAAAAGAGAAGTAAACCCGAAAGATAGGTTATACTTTATTCTTTTACAAACACAGAAATGCTCCAAATTTGCTGACCTTTCATAACAATTGGCTTTCTTTAGTACATTCCTAAGAAGATATTGAAAAAACATACACTTTTAATTAGTCCCTTCAACATAAAGGTGATATTTTAGTTGTGAATGAGAAAGTAATTGTTTTTCAAAAGATATTCACGTTATGGAAAGAGCATTTTGAAAAATGGCATTTGGGAAGGTTATAATTGCTTATGTGATTTTGTTGCTGAAAATGGTCTAAGATTCTATCAACATAATCAACATTTGAAAAAAATATTCTGACTCTTTGAATCATATTACTCATGCTCAAAACAATTTTTGAAACTAAGACTGTTACACTTGCTAATTAATTTGTAGAAACAAATGCCTGCATTTAGGGAATACAAAAATTTGCTAACTTAATATCCACACAAACTTTGCCTAATTGAAGGATGAGGACTGAAGGATATGTCAGATTTTAGCAAGTGTGGGGAGCTTTTCCATTTTTATCTACATACCTTTCTGAGGTAGGTTTTTTATGTCAGCTAAATATTGACATGAGCTTGAGTTTAAATTCAGATATCTAAATTATATCTCAAAGTGTTGAATCTGGATTTTCATAGATAATGAAGCATTTTAATCACCTTGGTCTTACTAAAAAATTGTTTGTTATATTTTAGTGAGATTAAATGGATTAAATGTAGTTTTGTATTATGAAAATAATATATTAAAATATTAATGAAATATTAAAACTGTAATTTATATTAGATGTCAATAAATTGAAGATACATGTAGTAACTTCTAGGGGAAACCCTGAAATATTAGAATAAGAATATATATTTAACAAACAAATTAGGGCAAAAATATAGAATAATATATAATATGTAGTCAACTGGACATAAGGCAAGAAGAAAAGAAAGAGGATCACAAAGCAAGAGGAACAGCAGAAAAATAGTAAGATGGGTAGATTTAAACCCAAATACATCGATAATTTTATTAAATGTATGCAGATGAAATACTTCCATGTTGACTGGCTGGATTAAATGCAAAATACAAACCTGCTACTTTATGAGAGATAAACTCAAAATATAAGGAAACAAAAAGAATGGGCACAAAAATGAGAAAATTCTAAATTTGTATGCTGTGCATTTGTATGCAAAATATTGTCTCTCTGTTGCCATCTTTCAGTATTTCTGTATGTGTCTCTGCTTCTATTCATCTCTCTCTCTCTCTTCCCCAATCTCTCTCTGTCTGTCTATCATCTATCTACCAAAGAGAAATCCTCAAACATAGTAGGAAATTTTAACAGACTTCTTTCAGTAACTGAAAAAGTCAAAAGGCAAACGTCAATAAGGATATAGAAGATTTATACAATGTCTGACAAATGTGATGCAATACTCACATATAGAATCCTATACTAAATGACTGCATTTTATTCATGTGCACTTGGGTCACTTACAGGCTATAAATCAAGTCTCAACAAATTGCAAACAATTTAAAATGTTTAAATTCCACAGTAGAATTAAACTAGAAATTAATTAAAAAGATAACTGGAAAAATAACGTATATTAAGCACTTCTAAATTATCATGGATCAAAAAGGAAATAACGTAAACCAGAAAATATTTTAAAATGAATGATAATAAAAATGCCATATCGGAACTTGTGGAATACAGGTAAAGCCATGTGTAGAGAGAATGTATGGTCTTAAAGCCTGTATTAGAATTAAAAAATGGCTAAATATAAATTATCTAAGAGTATTCTCTCAAGATCTCAGCAAAAGAATGGCAAGTTAAATTTACAGAGGGGAGAAAATAAGGCAAATTTAGAAATAAATGAAATAGGAAATAAATAGAGTAGATCACAAAGCCAATTTTTTCTAGGAGACTAATAAAGTTTATAAGTTCTGACAAGTTTTCCAACCGTCAAAAGGCAAGACAATATCAGGAATTAAAAATGGTGCATCATCATACAACTTAATGCAGTACATTTGAAAATTGTGATGTAACAGACAAATCTGTTGAAAAACACAACCTATCAAAACTGACACTAGAGGAAATAGAAAGTTCTGCATAATCCTTTGTAAAACATTGAAAAAATATGGAAGACCCAAATAAATGGAAGAACATACTGTGTTCATGGATTGGGAGACTCATTATTATGAAGACACCAGTTTCTCAGAGTTGATCTATAGATTAAAGACTATATGTATCAAAACCCAGCATTTTTTTTCTTTTTAATGTGTACTTATATATAATAAAATTCTTTTGGCAATACTCAGTACCAAGAAAAGCAAAGACAATCTTGAGTACAGTTGGATGATTTTACGTTATATAAAGATTTATAATAAACCTGTAGTAATCAAAACAGTATGATATTGGCATACAGATATATAATATTCTAATGGATTAGAGTCCAGGATCAGACTCATGAATAAATGTAGACTTTACTTATTCAAAGTTTACACTTCAGGTCTGTGGAGAAAGAACAGTTTTATATTTAATAAATGATGCTTTGTTGATTGTATATCCGTATGAAAAATAGAAGCCTAACTTCTGCCTCATACCAATACAAAAATCAATCCAGGTGGATAGTAAACATACATGATAAAATGATAGAGTTCCTAGAAGGTAATTTAGGAGAAAAACTTTATGACCTGGGAGTAGGCAAAGATTTTTAAACAAGGCATGAAAAACACTGACTCCGAAGGAAAAGATTGTTAAATTTGTCCATATCAATAGTAAGAATTTCATTGTATAAAAATTCCCTATTTAGAGACTGAAAAACACAAGTTTCAATTTGAGAGGAGATATTTGGACCATGGAGAACTGAAAAAGGGCTTGTGTAATAAATTCCTATGTCAATAAGGAAAAGAGAGCCCACTGGAAAAAGAAGTGGGAGAACTGTAGCTCTTCACAAAAGATGATGAAAGATAAAGATGTGGAAAGGTGCTGAATCTCATTAGCAATTAAGAAAATGCAATTTAAAATCACAATATTTAAAATACTGTGAATATTTTAAATATTCAATAAGGAAGGCTAAATGTAGAGTTTAATACTAACAAGAGTTGGTGAGGACATAGATAGAGCAGTTAGAACTCTTAGAGTTGCTGGTAAGAGTGGAAGTTAGTCAACCACTCTGGAAATTGACAATATCTACTATATATGCCTACCCTCTGACCAAGCAATTTCATTCCTAGGAATATATCCAACACAAATGCATACATATGTTCCTAATAAGACATGTAAAATAAATATTCATAGCAATGCTTTTTTTTTTTTTTTGGTAGTAGAAACTGGAAAGGACCCAAATGTTCATCAATGGTGGGATGAATCTATTGTGATATGCTCATTTAATGAAATGCTATACAATAATGAAAATGAATGAAATATTGGTCCATGCAACATGGATTCATCACACAAACTTAAGGTTTTGCAAAAAAACCGGACTTAAAGAATAGGTACTGTAAGCTCAAAAACAGCTGAATCTATGATATTAGATGTCAAAATATTTGTTATCTTGGAAAAAGAAGATACAGAGGTTTCAGTATGACAAGAGTAGGATTTCTGGGGGGCGGAAGGTATTATTCTATTTCTTGACCTGGGTGGTCACTATATGGCTGTGTCCAATATTTGATAATTAATCAAACTATATACTCATGATTTGTGCATTATTCTCTATGTATTTTATTCTTTAAAATGTTAATATCAAAGGAGAGAAAAGAGAGCACACTAGTCTGTAGAGTGGGCTTGTGAATTCCTTTTTGTTCTTGTTCTTCTCACCAAACAATCCTTGCTCAGTTTGTTCCAGTTGTCAGATGTGGATTTGAGTTCTTGGGGAAATGCTATGTATTAGTGATGGTGGTCGGGGGTATCTTCTTGGGCTTGATGGATCCATGGCTCCTGGTGGGAGTTCTGGTGAGAGATTGGGGGCCAGGAGTGCCTGTAGAAAGGAGTAAAGCCTTACTTGGGGGCTGATCTTTGAGAAGCTACACTGGGTTCTGGTAGGTGCTGCAGTTTGAATATTTGTCCCCTTTTAAACATCATGTTGAAATTTAACTGCCATTGTAACAATATTGAGGTGAGGCCATTAAGAGGTGTTTAGGCCATGAGAGCGCCACCCTCATAGCTGGGATTGTTACTATTATAAAAGGACAAGTTTAGCCCTTTTTAATTCTCTCTTGCCTTCTTGCCTTCTGCCATGTGATGACACAGCAAGAAGGCCCTCAGCAGATGCTAGGTGCCTAGATGTTGTACTTCCCAGCCTCCAGAATTGTGAGCCAATACATTTCTGTTCATTATAAATTACCCAGTCTCAAGTATTCTGTTATAGCAGCACAAAACAGATGAAAACAGTAGGGTTGCCTAAAGATATGGCAGAGGGCTCTGGGTGGTAGTGGTTAGGTGCAGCAATCATTGCACTATTTATAATTCTCTTGTTCAGAAGTTTTTAGATCCGTTAAACATAGGATGTTATTTAAGAAGAGGAAAACAGCTTGCCTATAAAACTTGCTGAACACATCAAAGAAAAATGTAAAATTCTTGACAAGCTTAGCCTTATTTAAAAAAGAAAAGAGTATAAAGGACCAGAATCATCGTTAACTGATGCCAGCCTCGAGAGAGAGCCATCAAAAGCTCCAAGTCTGGAGGAAGCTTATGGAAACCTGGATATAATCAACTTTGTACTTCAGCATGAAATAAATTCTCTTGAAAAATAACTGGAAAAAAGAGAAATCCAAATGCTCAGAAAAAGATGAGTTGATGTTATTAAGCATGAAGAAGACAGAAAAGTCCATGAGTGCTTTTTCCAAATAGCACATTCACTAGCAAGCATTTTGCCTCTGGTTCCTCATCAGTAAATGAGCTGGTCTCCTGAAAGAAAGGCTTCTCTCTCCTTCATTCAGGCTTTCATCTTTGCTTCCGGGATGTGTTTACTTATCTCCCACTCCACCATGAGGTCTAGTAGGGACAGTGGATCCAAGGATACTGTTCATGGGGAGGGGATTGTTTGTAGTCCCCTCCTCCCAGAATACATGTGGATCCTGCTTTTCCCACACTCCAAGGTTGCTTTTCCCCAAAAACTTTCTTGGTGCAACTTCCCCAGCCAAAGCAACGAGACATGACCATCCGGAAGGAATTTTTTCTCCATGTTTTTCTCCATTGCCTAGATTTCTTTCTACCAACATAATCTCAATTTAGAAATGAATTACCAGCAACATTAATCTAATCTTCAAATAAACCAATTACGCAACACCAGAACCCCAGCAAGAAACCCAAGACATTTTTTCCCCCTTTTTTTCAAAGGGAATTTTGAATGGCTCTCTTTTGTTATTGGTTTAAGCAACTGCTGCTGCCCAAGTGATTCTTTCTTTTGTCTAAACCAGAAACCCTAGAATTTTCAAGATAAATATGTTTTGTAAATATGGTTTACATGTGAATCTGATTAGTGTGTTTTTGTATACTCTCTATTGTATGAACATTTTCTTTTAATATATTCAGTTCTTTATAACGTAAACATTAGCTGAAGCATAAAATGAGCAATTCAATAGGTATTTTAAACTGTAAAGGCAATTTTTGTATGCCAAGAGCTACGTTTAACAAAGTTCTAATAGGAATATGAAAGAAAATTATTACTTTAAAAAATAACTATATATATCTTGGAGGTACATATATATACCTATATATGTAGAGAAAGAGAGACAGAGAGAAAGGGAGAGAGGCTAAGTGTGAAGTGTGAAAGCTATAGAGGGTTAGGGACCTTGGTCTGTATATCTCATGAAGGCTTCCTTAGAGACAAAAGAATTTTCTGGTCACATGAGTGATATGCTGGAACCAGCTCACACTAGATAACAAATGCTGATTGTTAAATATTCAAGAATTCAATAAGCTGGTAGTTATTACATAGCCATTGTTAAATAATAAATTTTATAAACTTACAATTAAATAAATCATATTTAAAACAAAAGTGATAAAATTTCAAAACTTATTTCTTCCTTTTTTTCTTACTACATCTTGTAACTATGCCCTGAAGTTATTAATATTATATCTATTAATACTATATCAATATTATATCTATGTGGTAGAAACACTATATAATAGTGTGCTGCTGTAAATCTTTTCAGCCCTGCTTCCAGTGATATCATGTTGATAGTCTGAAATTGAGCATCGTGAGAATATTTACATCATAGAAATTAGAAGACATTATAAATTGGTGATGGGATTTATTGTTTTGCCGATTGTACAGACTGAAGAATGTCTTGAAGGAAATGTTAATAATGCAAATCAAACTTAATAATTTCTTGCTTATGTAGCCATTACATTGTACAAAACACAGAATATTGAGAAAATATAGTTTTCCAGTGTTCAAAACTACTGTCTGATTTAACAAGGAAATTGCTCAACAATGATCTGACATATGTCTTTGTTGTTTCACTTTTGTCTTACTCATTAAAATAGGCAAAAATATCAGCCAACATTTATGTTAGAGATACACCTGTTTATTAATTTGCGACCATAAAGTGGTTACAGCTATGAGTCAGGCAAAAAACCAAGAACGTATTCTGAGAGAATTCACTGGCCATATGAAATTTATAACAGTGTTGTATATTTTATTGTATTTTTTAATTGTGTGCTAATACCATTTATATGAAAAACCTTTATGATAAAGTTATGTATGTATGTATATATGTATATATTTGCATGTATTTTCCACCCACAGAACTGGTTGTTAAAAGTTTACCAGCCCACCACTTGTTATACATGATTTCTGATTATTTATGCAACATAAGCAGAACTGCATTCTATTCTCTACTTTCTGACACTTTCCTACAAGTGTAACTGTTGTGTCTTGAAGTGCCTTGTTCTAAACATAGAATGTATTTCCTGCATAGCATAGACTTTCTTGGAAATTCACAGGAAACATGAAAAGCTCTGAGAAGTCCTTCAGTAGAGAAGCCAGTTTAGCATCATATTAGCACAGTGTTTCCAGACCTTTAGTTTTAACCAATTAATCTTTTTCTCTTCCTCTGTGAATATTGATTTCACAGTTTAGGAAATGCTGCTTTAGAGATTGATTAACCAGGTTCATTTGAATGCTAGATCTTTTATGACAAGGTCCTTAGCTTCAAATGTAGTCCACTATTCACCTTGATTTTATGATTAATCAGTCCATGGTTAAAAGGCATCTTTTTGAGTAAGTGCTCAAAATCTTATTTTCTTACCTGAAAGCAAATGTATAATGATGGGTTACAAATAAATCAATTCAGTGACTAAATTTATTGGAATGGCTCAGATTGTCTTTGGGAATTCTGTTGATAACACCTGTACTTAACTTGTTTAGTGGTTTCAATTCTTTGGACCCTGAATCTTCCTAGTATAAACCAGTTATCTCCCAAGAGCTATTAGGCTTGTGATGAGGGATGGAAACATCTCTATGAAGGAACAATACTCACACTCATTGCTTAGTTTTCAGAAACATCACCTGTGTGACTTTCATCGTTATGGAGGCATTTAACAATTTCTCAAAGGACACATGGAGAAATAATATGAAAGTTATGTTCTCTGGTTGTTTTTGCAACATAACTGGAACTGCCTTTCAATTTCTACCTTCTGCAATAAATATTCAGCAAATACTGTAGTGTCTGGAGGATCTTGTTCTTAACACATATTGCTATTATGTTAACAACTAAGCTCTAATAGCATATGTAAAACCTTGAGATCGAAAAGGATCTTAACATTTGATCCCATCCTAACCCAAATAGTATCCTCAACTCTGCATGCCTGGAATGATCCATGTGACAGAGAACTACCTAGGGACTGAGGAAACCATCTATTTTATACCATATCTAACTGTTAGAAAGTTTTTGCTTACATTGGCTCATAATCCATCTCTTTATAACTTCCACTCACTGGTCATAGGACTCCATCCAAGGCTGCATCAAAAGAAATTTTATTCCTCTTCTTGTTGACTCCTACATGGGAATTCTGTAGCATTTCAAAGGGCCACTATTCAGTTCTTCTCACTTCTTTTTCCTTTCAGCCCAATGTCATCAATTGTCTTTGTATTTCCTCATATGACTTCTTGCCAAACTATAGATCTCATCTGCATGCGTTTCAGTTTGCGATCATCACCCCTTAGTCCTCATGACTGAATTGGTGAATTATAGAAGATCACTTGCTTCCTTATTTGAGACACTGAAATACTTCTGCTAACTTCATGTTAAAATGATATTAACCCACTGGGCTTACAGCTGAGCTTTAGCTTTGTACAGTATTTAGCTTTGTGTAGTGGCTGTTGATTGAGACACATCTTCCCCATCCTATCCTTTTATGGTCTTACTAATTTCTGTCTGAAAATATTTGGTCCATCACTCATGTCCATTGCTCGGCTTTGAGAATTGTCAAGTTAGTATTTATTTTTTCAGTTTCATTTCATGTACAGATTGGATCAGACTGACATGAATGCCTTCCCGCAAGTCATTAATCAAAATGTTGGACCTGAAAAGCTGCAACGGCATTGATTTTTTATTTTATATTAAAGTTTAACAATATGATCACAAGGATTTTGCAGTCATTGGTTTTCATTCTATTTTTATAAGATTATATTAGAATTGTGTTAATGTAGTGGTTTATGAATTTTAGATTCTTAATAACTATTCAATGTAATACCTCAAAATTCTAATTACTCATTAGGTGTTATAGTTTAAATATTGGACCTCTAAAAACTAAATGAAAATGAGTAAGTCTAATATTAATTAACAAGGATTTCAAGAAGCATAATAGTTCAGAATTCAAATTTTTCAAATAAAGAAGAATACTGAGTGAAATTTACAGTATCCTTACCAGGCTCTTGATCTTTTTCGTGGTGAAAATCTGAGTTTGTAAACAACCTTGATGGCTCTCATGATAAAAAAAATTACAATTCCTTGAGTTTATCCAGTGATTTAGGTGGAGAGGACTTGGCAAAAGGCTTAATCACAATTATACTGAATAGTTGGGATAAAATGAATGGTGAGAAATACAGAATGCAATTGTTCAAAGTTTTCACTTTTCAAAACAATGAAAATTCCTAGCACATAAAGTGCAAGAAGCAGGTTGACTGATTAAGACTCTTTAATATGTTTTGTCTTACCCTTTGAAGCATAGGAGGTGCTCAGATTTCAGGATGGAGACTTAGTTTTTTATATAGTTGTGGTAAGTGAATCAGATGACATTGCTTCCCTACTTAAATCCTCCATTGACTGCTTATTTTAATAAGCAAGAAATATACGCTCCTTATTCTAACTTTCAAGAGTTAACATGATCTGCCCTTTGTTTCCTCTGCAGCTTCATTTTTGCCCCTCTAACTCGAACAAGATGAGTCCATCTTGCTTGAAGACTTGGCACCAGCTGTCAGCAAAGATCTCTCTGTAAACTCTTAAGGTCTAGAGCTTTGAATGATCCCTTTCTTCTTACAGTTCAGGTGTCAGCTCCAAAATCACCTTTTCAGAGAAATCCGTCCTGACCACTCTATCAAAATAATCCCCTCTTTCCTCTTCACTTGTTCTTTTTTATGGTAACAATTTTTTTTTCGTGGCTCTTACCACTACTGGAAACTGTTTTAGTTATTTGCATGATTGCTGTTTGGCTGCCAACCATATAAGCTCCATGGGGGCAAGAACTTTGTCTTATTTATTAGCCCTTATGCCTAGAAAAGTGCCTGGCACCTAGTAGGCACACAACAAATATTTCTTAAATGAGTGAATTATTTAATTCTTATATTGCAATGGAATCAATGCCCATTCCTTGCTATTATACTGATTCCTCTTTATCAGAAGCCTACATAGGGAAACAATAAATAGAAGAAAAACCAATCTTCAGTAACATTCCTTTGCTGGTGAAAATCTTCTTCCTAAATTACTGCAGGACAAAGCTAGAGAAACTCAAAGACAAGAGAAGGCTCACACTGAGGGGCTGCCCTTGATTGCTTATATTGCACCATTTTATTTCTTGTTGCTTCTTGATTGATCCCACAGACAAAAAGGATGCTATGGGGTAAAGGCTCAGACTGCAGAAACAAGAAGAAAAAGAACTGGAATCAAAAATTATATTCTCACAGAGTCTTTGAATGTGGACATAATCAGTAATTTTATAGAAACAAATCATGTGCTGTGGTTTGATTAGTATGATTAGAAGGAAGCCAGGTACTATTCTTCAAGACAATGGAATAATGACCCCAAAGGCATTTTGAAAAGATCTGGGGTCTCCATGCCCATCTCAGGCCTAAAGAGCTGGGGACTTGAGGGTAGGATGGTTTAAAGGGAGGGGCTCAGAGTGCTTATAGAAACTTAAGGCTCACTACTCAGGGCTGCATTGGGTCTCTGCTCCCCAGTTTTCAGCATAGTGCTCCCCAGATGCCCCAGCTATGGCTCAAGTGGGTCCAGGTGTGGCTTGAATCACCACTCCAGAAGGCACAAGCAGTGAGCCTTGGAGGCACCCATGTGGTGGTAACTCTGTAGGCATGCAGAGTGCAAAAGCTGTGGAGGCATGGCTTCCTCTACCTAGCTTTCAAAGGATATCTCAGACAGCCTTATGGCGCAGGCATGGGTGAAGCTGCTGCAGAGTCCCCACTAGGACAATGCCTAGTAGAGCCATGAAAGCTGGCTGCTCCTGTTACTCTGGAACTGTAGTGCCA
Source organism: Papio anubis (assembly GCF_008728515.1). Classification (NCBI taxonomy): domain Eukaryota; kingdom Metazoa; phylum Chordata; class Mammalia; order Primates; family Cercopithecidae; genus Papio; species Papio anubis. The sequence goes on along the minus strand of NC_044988.1, from coordinate 18,863,066 downwards.
TTGCATGCAGTGAGTGTCAGCCTGAGAGAGCCACAGGCTTGTGATTTCAATGTGTTAGAGCTAAAATGTGGCCTGCACCTAGCAAAGCCATGGAGGTGGAGTTGGGACCTTGGGGACCAAACCTCTGCCCCATTGTGTCCAGAAGGTGAGATGGATTCAAAGAACATTATTCTCAGGATCCTAAGATTTAATGTTGCTTGCCCTGTTGGGTTTTGGGCTTGCTTAGGAAGTTACTCCTTTCTTCTTCCTCTTTTTAAAAAATTTCTCCCTCTGGAACAGGAATGTGTATGCTATGCTTGTCCCACTGTTGTAATTTGAGAGCACATAACTTTTTTATTTCACATGCTACCAACTGGAGGAAAATTTGATGCAGAAATGAGTAAAGACATTTGGGGCTATTGGGAAGAAATGACACTTGAGAAAGACATGACTTTTTGAGGCCAGGAGCAATATGCTGTGGTCTAAATGTGTCCCCAAAATTCTATGTGCTGGGAACTTAATTGTTGGGAAATGGGGCCTTTTGGGAAGTGTTGAGGTCATAAGGGCTTTGTTTTCATGAATCGATTCATGCTGCTGTAAATAGGGCTTGCAGGAGTGGGTTCTCTCTTGCCCTTTTATCTTCTGCTATGTGAGGATGCAGTGAGAGAGCCCTCACAAGATGCCAGCTTCTTGATCTTGGACTTTCCAGCCTCCAGAACTGAGAGAAATAAATTTCTTTATAAATTACCCAGTCTCAGCTATTCTGTTATAGCAGCACAAAATGGACTAAAACACTGACTCTCAGAAGATGACCTTCTTGCTAATTTGAAGAGAAATTAGAGGCCATTAGACAGGAGTTTCTTCAATATTCCACATTGAAGCCTACAAATTAAACTCTACAATTTTCTTCCTTCCTTCTTGATGAAAAATGTCTGCTACTTCTGTTTGAGGGTATTCCTTTCATCTGAGTTCTGAACCTCACGCCATTCAACTTTTAAAGAGATTTCAGTTCATTGATTACTACTCCTCTCTCCTTTGTCACCACTTCATCTCAATTTGTTATTTTTTTCTCCAACATTTCAACCTACTCGTGATATGTTTATCTTTCCTTTAAAGCACATTCCTTTAAATCTTTCTTCCCTGCCCCCATTTTTGTTCAGCTCTCTCTTTTTACATCCCATTTGTAGCTACACTTTCTAAAAATACTGTCTACACTTCGGTCTCTGTTTCATCCACTCACTTCTCAACCTACTGCAGTCCAGTTTCTGTCCCAGTGCTCTGACTAATGTCCCTAATAGCCTCTTTGCTAAGTCTAATGATGATTCTTAATCTTTATGTTTCTTTATTGGCAGCATTATCTGTATCTTTCTTGTGGAAATTAAAAAAAAATCAGCCTCCATAACATTGTAGTCTTTTAGTTTTTCTCTGAGTTTTACGGCTATCCCAGGTTCTTGTTTCTTCTATCCCTAAAATGTTTGTATATCACGGGGAATCTGTTCTGGGTTATCATCTTTGCTTACTCTATGTACTCTCCTCAGGCAATTGCATTTACAGCCTTAGCTCTGCTTTCAACTATATATTGATTATTCCTAAATTCAAACCTATATCTTCTACTCAGACTGCTCCTGAGAATCAAATTTACATATCTATCTACCTACCTGACATATCTGTTTGGCTGTTAAAATAAGAAATTGGTTGTTTTCTTTAGAAAACCAGGATCTTTTTATTTTCTCTATTTCAGTGTCAGTGAATGGGACAATTACCTATTGAGTCAGCTAAAACTCAAGTCAGGAAGTTTTCTTTGACTTCTTCCTATTCCTGACCTCAGCATCCACTCAATCTCCATGTCCCGTTGAGTCAAGCTCCTCAATTTCCTGGACATCTAGCTACCCTCTGTATTTCCATTCCCACCACCCTAAGTCAAGCCATTATCATTTCTGGAATGGATTATTAAAACAGTTGTCTTGCTGGTTTCCCATCACTAGTCTAATGCCTTCTATTTTCCATGTTGACATCATAGCAGTCTTTCTAAAATATTTTTCTTTACGAATATTTTCAATGGTTTCCCTTTGGCTTCAACATGTTTAAAAAGCCCTGTGTGATTCATTTTCTGGATACTCTTGTCTTTTCTCATGAAATTCCATCTCGTGCTTTATATTTGAACCAGAAAGAGTTTCTTTCAGCTTTGTAAAGTTACCAACGCTACCACTACCACCCCCAGCTTTACTAAGGCAGCGATATCTCTTGGTCTTATCTTAGAGTTTCCACTGGGAATAAGTATCTATTAGAGTAACAGGGTGCAAGCAAGAGCAACAGACTCTGGCTTATCATACTGAGAAAGAATTGTTTGGAAGGACACAGAGTAGCACAAAGAAACAAAAAGCTAAAAACTCACAGACTTGGGAGAGATAGATATGAGGGCTGCTTCAGGAATTGAAGTGGGACCCAACATATGTCTCTTCAAGGTTCTGCCATTGGAAGAACTCTAGCTGTTTTTGATCTTGGATTGTACTATTCATGGTTAATATTCCCTTTTCTTGGAGAAAATGCCTCAGTTGGTGTAGCTTGGATCACAGATCCACCCCTTGAGCAGAGGGCTGCCGTCAGTAGTTAATGGGAAGAGTTCCCCAACTGCCATGAAATAAGAGAGTTTTCAAGGATAAATTAGGGGCTATGGCTCAGAGGGATAAAGATGCTGGGCAGGCAAAAATAGCAGATGACTACCATGGAAGCGATTTCAGACCCCTCAAATTTGAATTAGTGGACTTTCCATTCACTCCTATAATTGTCACCTGCTTTTTCCTTTTTGTAACACTCAATGCAATTCTTACTTATTTGCCCCCATTGGATGGTTAGCTTTGTTAGCTCATGACTGGCACTTGGCAGGTAACCAAACTTGTATTTCCTGTAGGACAGGAAGAATATATAGATTTAAGTCGATTATGAAACATGCTCTGAAAGGCTTTTGAGGCCAGTGGCTTATGTGATGCAATTTACAAAAAAAGAAATGGGAAGTTTTTATAAGATCATCAATGCCAAATAAGTACAAATCCATAGGAACATAATATTGTATAGAATCTAAACTTTTTAAAGGTAGAGGAAGTATTTTCTATTTTTTTCTGTTTTTTTTCCTATTTTTATATCTCATATAATGCTTAATATAAAATTTACACAAAGAAATCTCTGAATAGGCATTTATTACATTAAGGCTTTCTTGAAAATTTCTTTTGTATTTCAGTAGTAATATGTTAATCTTAAGAATATCCTAATGCTTTCTTTCTTTTTTCTTTGTATGCACTGTTGCAGTTTTTAATAGCACTAATGACTTTGAAATGGGACATTGACTCAGAATTAGTGACAATCAAGTGTTAATGGTCCTTGCCTTTGCGGCCTATCAGCAACTCATCTCAGCTGATCATTAGTTCCCAGAAAATAAGCTGGATCAGGCTTTCCCAAGATGCAGCCACTTACAAAAGATTCCTGATTGTCATTGGAACTGCTCACTCATCTTTCCTTGCTTTTCCTATATTTTTATGTCCACTCGGCTTATGCTTTTGATCAAAAGGACTGATATATGCCAAATACAGTGGGTAGGTGAGAGGAATTTTTTAAAAAGGGAAAAGAAATAGAATAAAATATTCATCCTGAATTCACACACACCATAATGAAGTCACGGAGCATAACTGTCAGACACCACCACAGAGATTATCTAATTAAACCCCTTCTTTTCTCATTTTATAAATGAGGAAACTGAGGCTCTGGGAGGCTAAGTGCCCAAAGTTCGCAAAAGAGAAAACAAACCGTACCCAAACAACACTCTTTGTTTCTCTAAACGTTTCTGAATTCTTTCTGTCGCTGGGCAGCTCATCACAAACTCATCATGATGAATCAATTTGCCAAAAAACGTGATAGAGAAATCAATCAAAATTTCATTAGTGCAGAAATTACTGGGACACTTCTACTTCTTAATATGTGATGCTCTGAAGATTATCATCTTCAAAAGACAGTGGAAAAAACAAAACTGACAAAATAATTGTAAATGACCAGTGGGATCAACCCATAGGCACGTATTTCTCCTGGTAAGTATTTTGTGAACCCAATTATGATCCATCTAACCAGGGTTTAGCAGGAAGTTAGTTATAGAGATGCTCAGTGCCTTCTTGTTGGATGGACTTTAGTAGTCTTTGGTGTGTGCTGATTTATAATGCACCATTTCTGGATCTTTTTGCCCTCAGCTTTATTCCATGCTCTTCCCTGCTCTGTTCTGCATTGTATTGGATGGACCACTTTTAGACGACTTTTTCTAGGGTTCCTTGTTAGCTGACAGAGTTTGCAGGAGCTGGCTCTTTTCAGTGTGTGAGAGCCAATTGACAAATATTCAGAGATCCTGTGAACTGGTTGTTCACACTGGTTAATATCACCATTAAAATTAAGTTATCTAAACTTACGTTAAATAAGCTGTTGTATATTAAAAAGCAGTGGTAATATCTATTCCAAATTTGTCATTTCCTAATTATTTTGCCACCCTTCTTTTGACTGTCTCTGCTCTAGAGGTTATGGTATATCCATATGTGTGGGAAACACTACGTAACAGTGTGCTGTCATTGTGCATCTCTCCTCAACTTCGCATTCAGGGACCATACAAGCAGTAGCTTGAAATTGGCCAAGTGAGAGTATTTATGCCATGGAAATCAGCAAATGCTACGAATCAGGGCTTGTTTTTTTTTTTTTTTTTTTCTTTTTGGAGAGTCACTAGTTAACATGCTTTTTTCCAGCTGTGTTTAGCCAGTGGGAAGCACTGAAGAGAGCTCGGAGGATTGGTGGAAGGAGGAAGTCATGGTTTTTCATTTTTTCTTCTGTGGCCTGGGGAATATCTCTTCCCTTGCCTCCTCCAGTTGTCCCTCCATTGAAGGGGTGGTGGCCAGGTGTGGTAGCTCGCTCCTATAATCCCAGCACTTTTAGGAGGCTGAGGCAGGTGGATCACGAGGTCAGGAGTTCGAGACCAGCCTGGCCAACATGGTGAAAGCCCATCTCTACTAAAAATAGAAAAATTAGCCAGGCATGGTGGCGTGTGCCTGTAATCCCAGCTAGTTAGGAGGCTGAGGCAGGAAGATTGCTTGAACGCAGAAGGCAGAGGTTGCAGTAAGCCGAGATCACACCACTGTACTCCAGCCTGGGTGACAGAGTGAGACTCTGTCTTAAATAAATAAATAAATAATAAAAATAAAAAAGAAGGGGTGGTATTGGCTTCCTGTTGTTGCTAATCTCTGGGTTGCTTCACTGTTCCACATTTGTCACTGAGCTTCTCAGTTCTTCTATCACCAGTGTAACCAATTCCCTGTGCTAAATTCTTTCTGCTTTACATATTTGAATGTTTTTCCCCCCGTTTAGATATCTGATACAGCAAATTTATTTACGCAGATGTCTTTTGTTTTCAGTAGCACTTTTAATGTCAGAGCTTACAAAATTTAAAATAATATGATGTATTAGTGATATAAAGCCCTCTTTTTATTCAGAAGAACAATTAAAGTGCCAGAAAGCATAAGCAATTTGTTACAGTAGGTTGGTGAAAAGCAATAATGCTTTCCCAGCATATACTGGGATTTTTGACCCACACATTAATATTTTGAGATAGAAATAATATAGAATTTATTAGAATTACTGAATGCCTTCAGCAGTTTTTGATATCCGAGTTTTGACTTGATAGCTCATACTCTGCCTTTGTTTAGGTATTTTTGTTGTTGTTGTTTATGATGCCATGGTGGCCAAATCATGTCTACAATGAGAAATTTTAAAATATTGAATAGAGTTTTGAAAATTGAACTGGCAGTCAGCTGGCTGTCTTACTGTCTTATAAAAATAACAGCTGCAGATGGCAGGTGCAGTGGCTCATGCTTATAATTCCAGTGTCTTGGCAGGCCGAGGTAGGAAGATCTCTGGAAGCCAGTTGTTTGAGACCAGCCTGGGCAATATAGCGAGACCTTGTCTCAAAAACCTTTAAAGATCAACCAGGAACAGCAGTGCATGCCTGAAGCTAGCTACCCAGGAGGCTGAGGTGGAAGGATCACTTGAGCCCAGGAGTTAGAGGGTACATGTGAGCCATGATCACACCACTGCACTCCAGTCTGTGTGACAGAGCAAGAGCCTGACTCAGGAAAAAAAAAAAAAAAAAAAAAAAAAAAGCCTATTGGATATATAGTTGCTATGTCTCTGGATTCTGTCTCTCTGTTTATGAAGGTCCATTAACTTATTTCATAGTCAAAATCCACATGATTCTATGGGACACAGAGAAGAAAGATGCCAACAAAGGGTCGTTTCTTCTTTTCCTATGGTTTTGTAGAATATAGAGAAAGTGGATTTTACTTAGTAAATGACTGAATGGTTTCATATTTTATCTCATAGAAAAACACTTAATTTTTAAATTCTGCTGAAGTGGCTTAGATTATAAACACTGCTTTTGTTACTTTATATCTTGTAAGTCTCCTTTAGTGCTCTGTTATTAAAATATGAAAGAGAAAGAGCGCTGATTAAACGTGCCTACATGGATACATTTACATTAATGCATGATGATTAATTATAAGTTAATATGCTCATTCACAAAAATATTTTAAGGTGGCATAATGATAAGGGTGCATTGAGAACCTTGCACAGCCCCTTATTAGCGTTATCAAAAGCCAGATATGAGGTGACGTTAACACATTTTGGAGTGGCATGCCAGCAAGCCAACTGGCTTTCCGTAAGTGTCATACTCACTTTGGACCACAAGATGCCGCTCAATAATCCGTTATGATTTAAGTCTTTTGTTATAAGCCAAATGACATTTCCATTTATTTTACATGTTCTCCAATTACATATTAAAACTCATAGTGGGTGGGTTGTGGGGAGGAGACCCTGACTCTGAAGGCACTTTTTAACTTGGATGTGGGAAATTATGAATAATTTATTTAAGGTATACAGATTCAGGCTGAGAATTCAGACAACACAGAATTGGGGCATCCTTAGCTTCTGTGCGTGTGTGTACTTGTCTACTCTTGCCCTGCCATCAACCCAGCCCTTTTTGTATAGTCACCAGCACCATCTGCCCCTGAATGAAATAATTTCCTGCTGGTTCCTGCTAGCAACTCACAAAACAACCTATCTTTGTAACTATTCAAAATGTCAAAGGATTAACTTAAAACAAAAAACACATAATCAGCTTTCTGTTTTTCAGGCAGCAATTAAGTAGTCACAACATGGCAGTTCATAGATGAAAGCTCCAGAAATAACTGTTTCCAAAGGTAATCACTGGAAGAAGATAATTTTATTTCCCAAGTCCTTGTCTTAGGCTTAAAAAAAAAATTCAGCATGAAGATTCTCTTTGATAAAGATGACTGTGGTCTTTAACTTTCCCATCAAATTTGCCCTGCATTTAAATTTAGATGTTTTAATTTTTTTGAGATAAGATGGAAGCAAGTCTTCTCCACAAATGCTTTTTGATGACCAGTGTCTAAACAATAAAGACCTATGTCCATGAACCAAGGCGGTCACATTATGTAAACACATTCCTTGGGAATTGGAGGGGCTGGGCTTAGACAAGAAGCAGCTACATAAGGAAATCTCTTCCACAAACGTCATGTAGGAAAGTTACTTTGCCTTTTTCTGGTGTTAATTTGGCAGCAATAGAGCTGATCTGCCCCCTAGATAAAATAGACTGCTTAGGTGGTATGATTTCCAGGTTGTCAAGAAGTAGCCCTCAACGTAGTCTCTTCTTAATCGTCACTTCCATTTTAGTGTGTGGGTTTTCAGATGCTTTAGTCTAACCTGACTGAGCACAGGATTTTAAGAGGTGGAGACTGATGATCAGAACAAACAAACATAAGAGAGACTCAGTATGATGGTGAGAGGAGAGAGGAGAGAGAATAAGCAGCAGAAATGGGAGGAGAATGACCAAGACGTGGAAAGGAAGAGATGCTCTAGGAAAAGCCCCACCTACCGCATTGTCTCAATCCATTCTTAGGGCGGGATCAACTTGGTGGTGTGAGCATTTAGTTAAGACAATAAAAAAATGAATGGACTCTCAAAAAACTGAAAATAGAATTACTATATGATCCAGCATTCCCACTGCTGGGCATATATCCAAAAGAAAGAAAATCTGGGTATCTAAGAGATACCTGCACTCCCATGCTTATCACAGCACTATTTACAATAGCCAAAATTTAGAAGCAACCTGTGTGTCCATCAGTGGATAAATGGATAAAGATAATGTGGTACATATACATAATGGAATATTATTCAGCTGTAAACAAGAGCGAAATCCTGTCATTTGCAGCAACACAGATGGAGCTAGAGGTCCTTACGTTAAGGACAATAAACCAGGCACAGCAAAACAAATACTGCATGTTCTCACTCATAGGAGGGAGCTAAAAAGTGGATCTCATGACGATTGAGAATAGAATGATGGTTATCAGAGGCTGGGAAGAAGGGTGTGTGGAGAAGGGCATGAAGAGAAGTTGGTTGATGGGTAGGTATAAACATATTTAGAAGAAATAAGTTCTAGTATTCAAAAGTGTGGCAGGGAAATTATTGTTAACAATTTATTGTATATTTCAAAATAGAAAAGTTATAATATCCTCAACAGAAATAATAATGTTTGAGGTGATGGATATTCCAATGACCCTGATTTGATCATTGCACATTGTATACGGGTATCAAAATATCATATGTACGCCCCAAATATATGTAACTATTAAATATCCATAAAAAATGAATGGAGAGGCTTGTCCTCTGAGCTAGCTTTCTCATTTTTCATCAGTCCTGGCTCTTTGTATCACTGAGAGACACATCACATTTCTTTCTTCATTCTCATTCATTTGTTCGTTCTTGTGAATTTGACAGATGTTCATGAATAGTCCAACAACTATTTATCTTGTACTTACCCACCAGGTACTGGATTAGCTACTGTGGATATGAAGATGAAAACATTCGATTGTCAGAGCTACAAGGAGAATACCACTGGAACTATTATGCAGAAAAACTCATTTTTTTTCTTAAAAATACCTAATATACAGTGGAAATGTTAAATTTTGCTGTATTTAATGTAGAAGTGAAAAAACATAGCTTCTTTAGACCAGTGATTCTCAAGCCTTCAAATGCATAGGCATCACCTGGGAATTTGGTTAGAACACAGATTGCGACTCAGAATGTCTAAGGCTAGACTTGAAATTGTGCATTTATAACGAGCTCTTGGGTGATGCTGATTCAGGGGACCACACTTTAAGTAACAGGCTTTAGCCCGTGGGGTGGTTAGTTATCCAGAAAGAGAGAAGTTTCTCACAGGAAAATGATCCACTTCTAGGTCAGAGGGAGGAGAAAACGGGTGTTAAGACAAACCTCTATAACAGTAAGACGGGTAAGGCAGGGAGGATGCTTCTGATGAATCACTCTCTGCCACCTGACTCTGCGTTTTCAGGATCAGACATATCGTACCCTACACCAGGATACAGGTTTTCTCCTAAGAGGGACACTGATCATTTCCTGCATCACTATTTTGAAACATCAGAACCGAGATGGCTTTTATGTTCCTAAAAGAAGAAGGAGGAGGAAAAAGGCATCACTTTTGAAGGGAAAAAATAGTTTTCCGATAACCCCCATTAACTACAGGGGTCATTGTGGCAAAATGAATGGGATTAGAAATCTGCTAAAAGCTGCAGTATATGGTACGCAGTGACTGACAAGCCTTTCGCTGAGTAGTTACAAATGGGACTAATGGTTTAAACTTGTTAGTCATTGTCAGAGCCTCTGATCCTTGAGTCAGCCATGGAAGCTATGGCAGAAATTGATAAGGCACCACTTTCCGCAGTGAACTGCTAGACCATATAGATTGCCTGGAGGGAAATACTGAGTTCCCTCCCAGGCTGCCAGATGAAAGCAGGCAGCTAAATCTCCAGGAAGATTGACCACACTGCTCGGGGCAATTAGGCCTTTCACCACTTTGAACGATGATTATAAACGGGGGAGAGGGTTGGGAGAGTGAAGGGGAGACAGCTCTGCATGACAAACTGAAAGCTGGAAGCCATTTTGGGGAGTCTTGTCAGTTTCATGGTCACCCAGGGCAATTTTTTTTCCTTTCCCTTGTTCAGATTGTTATATAGTGAATGTTCTGGGGCTGCTGCTTTTCCTTCCTTTCTTTTTTCCCTTTATTTTTCTTTAGATGCTGGAGAAGGGAAGACAGGCAGCCACAGCAGCACTTGGTTGATGATAAACTGTAAACTGCAGCTGAACTCCATTAATCCGTTCAATCCCTAAAGCCTGGGGCCTGAGTGCGTGTCGGAGGAGGGCTTCCTGTTGGGTACATTTCAAAACAATCACATCCCATTGTTCGGTGCCTTTTTGGGTAGAGCCCTGCAAGGCTGCCAAAATCATCAGTGAAAGAAAGTGCATGTTCCCGCAACAATTACAGACAAGCTGCAGATTATCAGCAGGCTGCAAGGGGCAAGGTGCTGGGGCCCATTTGGCAGACGGCTCTGCTTGGAGAGGAGCCCCATATCTGATGCACACAAGGCTGCACCCAGCATTATTATTAAGAGCGTCCAAGTGCTCCGTGGCTGCCTAGGCTGCAGGAAGCCCAGATGTGCAAGAGAAAGGAACTACAGGAGATGTGCAAAGCTTTGCCTTGGTTCTCAGCAGAAAGGCAGGGGCAGCTTAGTCTCATGTTGAAGAGTTTCTGGCCTCTTTCTGCTTCATCAACTTTGTATTTCTGCTCAAATTTCAACTGGCCATGTATCTCCATTGTCTTGTTTCTGTTGTTGAGTTCCATTCCCTTTCTAACATTAGCTTCATGATTGATTTGTTTAATTTTCTTCTTTTCTTATCAGGCCCTGGCTCCTAGTCCACTGTTGACTTTAAGTCGTACTGTAAACCATGTTCCGCTAAGTGTTGTTTAACTGTCAAGTGGATGGGGAGGCAAGATGTTGTGGGAATAATCCCAAAGCGCTGCTCTGTGGCTGGGCTGTCAGTCAGAAGTTCTTGGACCATTTCACCACCCTGGTGAATGCAGTCCTTGGTGGAGACTGTGGAAAAGTCTGTTTTTTTGAGGATTGCTTGGTGCCTGGTACCTGGCATTTTAAAGATGTGTAAACCAAGAATTGAAATGCTGAAGTTCATTAGGAAACAAGAGGGTACTTGGAGTGAGTGAGTGCTGCCTGTCCTTAAGGGTGCTCATCTCTTCCATGGCAGGGGATGGGGGGCGATTCAGGGGGATTGTTTGTTGTCATTTTCTGTTGCATGGAAAGAGGAGCTCGGGCTCAAAGGGGCAACTAATGGGCATTTTTTGCTCATCTTCAATTCACTAAGCATCCATGAAACATCACCTGCTGTCAAGAGACCTTAGCCCAGGTGGCTCCCAGTCAGATGGGAAGCTTCACATTACCTACTTACGATCCCATGAGGATGGATTGACCCCTTATGATATGGCCCATGGAATGTACAACATCAAGAGTGAACCCTAATGTAAACTATGAACTTTGGAGGATAATGATGTGTCAGTGTGGGTTCGTCAGTTGTAACAAACATACCCTACTGGTGGGGAATATTTTTAATAAAGGAGGCTGTACGTGTGTGGGGGCAGAGGGTACATGGGAACTGTCTGTACCTTCCCCTCAGTTTTGCTGTGAACCTAAAACTACTTAAAAAAAAGTTCCTTAAAAAACAAAACAAAAAACTAAAGAGGGAATTATAACCACTATCCAAATATTAATCACAGTGATAAGTGAAATAAAATGAAGCAATTTATTTGATTTAGAAGATTCTTTTATAAAGTAAGTGAATTTGACCTTCCTCAGCATTCTTTATGGCATGAAATGAGAATTGTTTCTGCAAATCAAGTACATTTAAAAGGAAATATTAACTCTTTTAGGCCGGCAAGGAATTACCTTAAAATACTTAATAATCAGAAAACTGTTAAATCATAGAATAATTTATAGAATTTGGGAAAACTTTTTGAGTCCTAGAAAGATAGTTGCTTTAATAATATTCTTGGTAGTTTCTAGGTTCATCTTAAATTATAGTTTTACTGGGTATTCTAGAGTGCTGGGATGGAAGGTGGGCAATGTGAATTATCGTTCCGATTCTACCCCAGGGTGTCTTGGTGAGCAAGAACTTCCATCTCCTTGCTGCTTGTTTTTCACCTGTGAAGTGGAAGATTTCACTAGTCAATACTGAGCTCCTGTGGTAGGGAGAACGATAGCTCTCCCAGCGAGTCCACGCTCGAATCTCTGGAGTCTGTGAATGTGTTATGTTCCATGGCGAGAGGGATTTTGCAGATGTGATTAAGATAGGATGTTAAGATAGAAAAATTATCCTTTTATCCTGGATTATTTGTGTGAGCCCAAATGTAATCATAGGGTTCTTAAAAGATGAGAGGTGGGCGGAGTCAGAGGAGAAGATGTGACAGTGGAAGCAGGGTTGGAGTGAAGCAATGTGAGAAGAACACCAATCTGCCATTGGTGGCTTTGATGATGGAAGGAGGCCATCAGCCAAGGAATGTGGGCAGCCTCTGGAAGCTGGAAAAGGCAAGGAAATGACTTCTCCCTGCTGAGCCTTCAAAAGAAACACAGCCTTGCTTGATCTTAGCCCTGAGAGACCCAGTTTGAACTTCTGAACCCCAAAGCTGTAAGATAATGCATGATATGGTTTGGCTGTTTCCTCATCCAGATCTCACCTTGAATTGTAATAATCCCCACATGTCAAGGGTGGGACCAGGTGGAGATAATTGAATCATGGGCATTTCCTCCACACTGTTCTTGTGGTAGTGAATAAGTATCACGTGAACTGATGGTTTTATAAATGGGAGTTCCCGTGCACAAGCTTTCTTGCCTGCTGCCAGGTAAGATGTGAGTTTGCTTCTCCTTTGCTTTCTGCCATGATTGTGAGGCCTCCCCAGCCACGTGGAACTGTGAGTCCATTAAACTTCTTTTTCTTCATAAATGACCCAATCTAAGGTATGTCTTTATTAACTGCATGAGAACAGACTAATACAATATGTTGGTACTGTTTTTAAGCCACTAAAACTTTGGCAATTTGTTACAGCAGCAATGGGAAGTTTTAGCAATAACTTGTTGAAGCTATAAACATACAGTGTAGGAAGGGTCACTAGAAAATTCTAAAATCAGATCGTGATGTGCAAAAAAAGATGACTACTAACAATGATTTCAGTGTGAAATGTAGGGCTCACTGAAGATAAGGTTTGTAAAAGCAGAAACTGATAAGAAGGGAAAATAAGGCACCAGAATCCATGAAGGAAAAAAGGATGGAAAAAACACTGTGAAGGAAGAAGCATACTTTAGCATTTGCTTATGCTTGAGGTATGTGAAACAGCTGTATACGTTTGTTTTTTTTCCCCTTGACTGGCAGAATGGAGAATGTTAAGATACTGGTTTAGAAGGAACAGAATCTTAGAATTAGCAGGGGCCATTGTGATTGATCTGCTTGTAACCAGTGCCAGAAATCATTCTACACCATCCCTGAATATTGTTCCTGATTCTGGTACCTAGTAATATTTAGGTACTTAGTAAATATTTGTTGCATAGATGAATATATTTTAATGAGAAAGATACTAGCAATAAGTAAATTAGAAATTATGAAAAAACCTGCATAATCCAATTGATTCATTAAGTTGGGAGCAAGGCATACTTTGAATATAGTGATAGCTTTGTGCTTTTTCTCCTTCTGATTTAAAAGTCTGCAAACTGTACCTTGTTAATATCTTCAAAGGGACTTTTTTCTTTCCAAAGGGACCATAGATGATACACAGAAGTACTTAGATGCTTTCCTTTAAGAAACCTGTGAATTCACTGAGAAACCAGAGATTATTGCCTATTATTGAAGAGTATCTAGCACTGCTTTTCTCTCAGGCAAATCTCTTTAAGCCACGTGGGTAGCTGTAACCTCCCAGTAACACAGGATGTAGAGGTTACAATGAGGCCTCAAACAATTAATCAACATTATGGCATAACAGCTCAAATATGGAAATTCTGATGGTCCTACATGTTGATAAATGGCCAATTTATGCTAAGATTCATCAAGTGTGTTGGGGCATTTGGAACTATCACTGCACAATCATGACATGGTCATTATCGGGCTGCAAATCGTCCAAAGAAATGACATGCTCCAGGAAGCAAGATTTGCTGGTGGTGCCTGCCTCTTTTTAAACTCAGTGTGAGGCCAGCTTGCTGTAAATGAAGCAATACAGCATGTAGATTAGCTCATGTGCGGCAGCTGCATGGCGGAAAGCAATTATAACACAGAAGCAACTCCACACGCAGGAACTAGCACCTCCTGAAATATGATCACCTCCGCTTCACTACGGAGGGAGATGCCAAACTGAAATACACACACAGCCGTAATGGAAGAGGGAGACCTGAATATATTATGGGGAGGAGAGGGGCTGGGGTTGTTCTTGAGCAGCCTCAGCTGAAACTAAGCAGTTGGCAGAGGCCATTGTTGAAAGCTCTTTAGCTCCTGTGGACTCTGAAACAGGATTCTTCTAGGGATACCACAGTCCACTATTTTCTTTGTTTAATGCGAACGCAGAGGATATTAACGTCAGGGCATTATTGGATTTTCTTTTTGTTGATATACTAGATGTGACAAGTGCGTCTTTCTTCCTAGAGGACCCTTTCTCAGAAACGAATGGGCATGCCCAGTGGATTGAATGGTTGATGTACCCCAGACCCAGGTGGGACCAACACATAGTTCGGTCGACATATGTGCCTCCCACATAGTTTGAAGCCTTGCTTGGTATTTGCATATAAGGTGATATACAGCTGGGCTTGGGCTGCTAAGTTCTGCCCTGTGCTAAGTGAAGCAGGAGTGGCTAGTCTGCAAGTGAGAAGGAGTCGAATAGATACGCAGACACGTGGACGAGAGATATCACGGTCTGAAAGAAGATTCAGTGGGTTCAGATTCTGACTTTCCATTTACCAGTTACAGTCACTCGTGAGTCCCTCCTGTAATTTCTTCTCTTGGTTTCTATGAGATATTTATCCTTTTATAAATGCTCCCTTTCCTTTATTCTGTTTTGAGTGGCTTTCTGTTTGAGGCTTTGATGAAATTATTTCCCTTTTCCCCAGCTCCACCCCTGCCAGCTTTGGCTGAGCTCTTACCATGTCACAGAATTTGTTTTGGTGATTTAGGCATATCATTTTATTCAATACTTTCACCAACATTCAAAGGTAGATATGGTTATTTCATTTTTTCTTGAGGAAATAGACTCAGAAAGGTTAGATAATATCTCCAAAGTCACACGGTTGATAAGTGGGGGAAGTGGTGATTTCTATTGAAGTTACATTTGCATTGAAATTGATTTTACATTTTCTGTGAAATCATTAAACCACCTACTATATAGTAAATGATTTATGCTATAATTTGAGAGTAGAATCTATGTTGAATTACTGAATCAACTTGGGAATAGGACTAGAAACCAAATCATCTTTATTTAAAAAGCTAACACTGTCTATGTTTACTTGAGGGCTGAAAACTTGCACAGCTTCAAAGAAAATAGGCTATGTATAAGAATTTTTCTGGGGTAGAGAGAGGGGGTGAAAGTTTTAGAAGTGTACCTAGATTATTTATAACCTATTCCGGTTTATAGCTTGCTGCTGCGTCAATTCTGTGATGTTGAAAAAGCTGAAGAGTCCACTGGATATTCCATGAATTGCTCATCTTGGTCTCTTGTATTGAGAAGATAGAGATAATCGGATTAACTTTATTTTTCCTCAATCAAAGTATTCTGATATTGCTCTTTCCTGGTTTCATCTTTCTTTTGATTATAAGAAAATAAATGTGTTCCCTAACTTGTAACATTTGGGATCTTCATTCTCTTTAATTTTCATTTGCTTTTTTGTGCTTTCCCTGCCTCTAGCTTTCCTTACAATGATGTTTAAGACTGCTCATCATCTGGGCACAATCGTTACCTCCTTTATGGCCATTACTACTCTCCACATCTTCATCTCCATTCTCCTGAATGTCTCTGAGACATACAGCTGAACTGAATGTCTCAGAGCTCCTTATATACGCTATTGTATCTGTTGGCTGTGACTGGCTGTTGCTTCCTGCCTCACAACCCACAACACCTCCCAGTCTAAACAAATAAGTATCAGCCACACTTCAAGAACCGGTTAAAATATTACTCCTTCATGGCCAAGTGTGGTGGGTTACGCCAGTAATCCTGGCACTTTGAGAGGCTGATGAGAGCAGACCACTTGAGGTCAGGAGTTCGAGACCTGACCAACATGGTGAAACCCACCTCTCTACTAAAAAATTAGTCGAGCATGGAGGCATATGCCTGTAATCCCAGCTACTTGGGAGATTGAGGCAGGAGAATCGCTTGAACCTGCAATCGCGGAGGTTGCAGTGAGCCCAGATTGTGTCGCTGCACTACAGCCTTGGTGACAGAGCAAGACTTCATCTTTAAAAAAAAAAAAAAACTTCTTCATAATGAGACAGTCCTAGAATTCCTTAATTGACAGTCTATGAGTAACATTGTCTTCATCTGAATTCCCATAATGTTCTAGCTCCACCACTCTTATGATTCCTAGTGATCAAAACCCAGGGATTATGGTAATTTTTGCACATGCTTTCTCTTTAGTGCACTGTGAGCAACTTGAGGGGAGGAAGAATTTTGACCTAATATGTTTATCCTCCCTGACATCCATAGAGTAACTTTTATGAAATAAGTATTCAATGAGTACCTGTTAAATCCTTTTATATGTGGGTAATTTTAATGCAGATCTGAAGACACATTTGTCATACCTAGTACAGTTTTTTTTTGTTTTGTTTCTTTTGGCAGGGGAGGCACAATAATACATGCTTATCTGGTGAGTGAAGGAGAAGAGTCAGTAAAAATGTTTTTTATATGATTCATTGACGAAGAAGAAACACTAAATTGCCAGTTTTTTTTGGTATGATCTGTGTCTTTTAATTATATAGAAACAGCGTTGGTCAAGTAGGCCCTAAAAGCTGGAGTTGTTACTGACCATATTGATGTGATATGTGGAGTGTGTTAGACAGGATGCTTAGCTCTAATTAATCTGAAACCCTGACTGACTGGCTTAAATAAAAGGGCAAATTTTTAATATACTTTGCAAGAAGTCTGGAGGTGGCGTAGCTCCAGGATCAATTAAATTCCTGTTTCAATGACATCAAAGACCTAGGTTCTTTGCTTTTAGCTTGTTGCCTTTGCTCTCATGCTAGCTAAAATCTTCATGATTTTTAGTGGTTCTAGTAATCATATGCAGGCACAGTAATATTGAATGGAAAAAGAGGACAGGTATTCCTGTGTTTTTGACAGCAGCAACAATACCTGTCACAGAAGCCCAACAGCAGTGTGCTCTTTATTTCTTACTAGCTAGGGTTGAGTCACATGTCTGTCCCTAAACCACTTCTGAGGAAGGCATTGGGATGATCATGTTGGATTAGGCTTTGAGGAATTATCTCGGATTTTGGAATAGGATCACCCTCATCTCTTGAAGGTGTATACCACAATGAAATCAGGATTCTGTTATTATGGGAAAAAATATGTAATTTTGGAAGGCAACATCAGTGTTGGGCATAAAAGAGAATACAAATATTCCTTTATCTGGATCGGTGATTATCAACTGTCAGCATGGGGAGGAAGGGACAATTTTGGCCTCCCTACCAACAGGGAGCATTTGCAACGTCTAGAGACATTTTGGTCACATTTGTGGGGGTGGGAGAGGCTGCTACTGGTTTTGGGTGAGTAGAGACCAGGAATGCATCCTGCGACGCACAGGACAGGACTCCTCCCACCACAACAAAGAGTTCTCTTGGCCCGGATGTCAATAGTGCTGAGGTTGAGAATTCCTGACATGGATATAATTGCCCTCCGGGGCTGACACATTGTCAAAAAATCTTACTATTTATTTATAACATTGACTTGAGACAGTGAGGACCAGTGTTCATATATATTTTACTTTGGAGGAATAATATACCAATGAATTATCATCCATTAAAACAGTAGCAAAAAAATCTCATCAAATTACCTTGCCATCCACTTAGTAAGACCCTAGGGAAGTGAATGTGACCTATAACAGAGTAGGATTTGACAGTGAGACTAAAGTCAAAGAGAGAATAAATTCAGGAGACCCAACTATGGCAGGTACAATCACCATTTCCTTTATTTAATGCAGTAAAAAATGACCAAGGGCCAAGAAAATGGAGAGAAATACTATCTATGCTAGTATTTACATAGTAGGCATCACCCAAGGAAAAGTACAGCATATATTATAATAATTTTCCAGGTAAGAAAACTGGGTTTCAGTGATATTAAGAGAATGAAAACGCAGGAAGTTCAAGAGGAAAAAAAGCTTTTGTTTTCAAATATTTTTTTTTTTTTTGAGATGGAGTCTTGCTCTGTCACCGAGGCTGGAGTGCAGTGGCCGGATCTCAGCTCACTGCAAGCTTCGCCTCCCAGGTTTACACCATTTTCCTGCCTCAGCCTCCTGAGTAGCTGGGACTACAGGCGTCCGCCACCACGCCCAGCTAGTTTTTTTGTGTTTTTTAGTAGAGACAGGGTCAAATTTTCTAATAAGTGAATCATTTTCTCTTTTTAGAATTTTTTCCCATTCTGAATAAATGAGGAGGCCTTATCACTTAAGAGAAATTGTAAATATACCAGTTCAAATTTTGAGACTGGCAAGTTAAATAAACAGCACTTGTCATGCCTCCTCTCCATTGTTTTACCGACTTGTATTGTCTTTGAAATTACAGCTGATTCTGTAGATCAGTGTCTCAGACTTCTTGAAGATGATTTTCTTTCAAAGCTGTAGTCATGCGTTAACTTATATCCTGTTTAGCTTCTAGCACAATGAGCTACACATTGTGAATAAAATGGACATTTTACAATTTTTTGGCTGTCCAGCTTCCAATCCCTCTTAGTACCAAGGGGAGAATACACCATTACATTGAGAAACAGAACTCTGCCCCCTTCTATCAAGAAAGCTGAAGCCTCATACTCCTGCTTTTCATTGCATTCTAGTTACCAGGGCAAGAGTCATGTGACTGACATATCACCAATGTGATGATCTCCTTTCAGATTTTGGAAGCCAATGTTTCTAGATAATGTAGTTACAAGATGAAAACTGTATGCATTGAGTCCCTACTTGGAGAGGAGCTTCCTGGAAGAACTGCATGCCCTAAAGTAGATTGTGTGAAATATCAAGCCAGTAAGATTGAGGTATTATTTGTTACTGCAACCTAGCTAAGTCTATCCTGACTAATGCATTGATGAAAAATATTTGTCAATTAATGTGCTTAAAAAATAATTAGTGAAATGGAGTAGTGATGACTAAAGGACAAAAGTTTTGTAGTCCAAGAGTACTACTTGGAATTTCAGTTTATCACTTCCTATTTGTGTGGCTTCAGGCATTAGTTCAAAGAAACCTGAAGGTAAGTACTAGGTAATGTTTTTTAATTTTTGCTAGAAAGAAGGAGGCTATGGGTCCAGGAAAACTTGAATGAGATAAATCCCATTAAAGTCCTCTCTGCTCCAAGACAACATAATTACCAAGGAAACATCTTATCTTATTTTAGTTTTCCAAAATGATTTCTCTATTTTTCTCTGGAAATTATTCTGTTGTGTTTCTCACACAAACTAATCTCTTGCGAATTTGGAAGACACAAGCCTCGTTCATGCCTTGATGAGCTGAAATGCCATGCTTCAAGTCTGGCAGCTGGAAGTCACAGTTCTGTAGCTCATAGAATAACCTTGAGTCTTCTTGTCCCCATCCACCTATCTCCATTCTTTGATGCAGAACCCTCAAAGAGTCAAAGAGTTGGATCAGATTTAAAGCCTTACTGCCTGTTGCCCCCTTATTTTGCATCCTCAAAGCAACATGATGAAAATTCAGTGTTAGGCAACCTGAAACTAGCATTTCACAGACATTATTCTTTTGTGCCAGTGAGCTCACTCTAATGTCCAGTCTTCCCACAATTATCACATTTCCTCTCCCTGCTGAGCACTCTGAAGCATTTTTGCTAAGTAGTTACAAAACCACAGTGGAAATAGTCCTGGTTTCTGGTGGTCAGATTTGCAAATTTATTCCCAACCATTGTAAACCCTGTACCTGTGCTTCACATATACAAAAAGCCTACTGTTAGACCAGACAGGCAAGTGGGTTATTCTGAGGTGCCCTCTTTGCCATTAGTCTTACTGCAATGGGATTGTGGTGTGTTGAACTAGAACTCCCAACAGCTCCCGTTGCTGCCTGCTGCCTCAATGAATTTTATATTAGTAGGCAAATGAAACACTCAACCAAGTGAAAGGAATTCATAATGTTGAGGCATCTTAGGATAAGAATGTGCTGTGCATTTTGCAGAAAGGATAGTGGCTATCAATGTGCAATGACTAATCTAGATAAATCACCACTTTACGACACATCTGGCCTCAAGTCGTTTAAATTAGTGGAGTTCAGCTGTAGAACACCAGCTGAACTGGAGCCTACAAATTCATATGCTTCCTACACATGCATAAATGCTAAACGATGAGCTTGGTAATGATTGGGAGCCCCTCATTTCTGAGAGACTGATAAGCCAGTTCAGTGTTTCTTTGCTGAGTGCTAATTAGTACAGTGTAATAAAGCTTCAGAAGTAGTCTTCCAAACAAGATAGTTTGAATTAATGTTTATGAAAGCTCTTTATTAATCTGAAAATGCTCTTCAAAGGTAATATGGGAAAAGCTTTTTTTCCCCTTATTTGGTATTTTAGTAAATATCACAAATCTTTCCATTTTATACCTATTCTCATTATAACCACAGCCAAAGCTTTAAAAAACGTAACTTACTCAGTGTGTCTTCACCATGGATTTCTTCCATGTCTCCCTCAAGCAATGCTTTAGCCCTGGAATTGTTGGTGAGAGTATCACCTTCAGGGGGTCCCTTTCAAAAAGTAGACCTACACGGTTTAGAGGTGGAAGGTACTTGGAGATGTCCTTTCCAAACCATCTTATCCTGCAAAATAGAATACTGAAGCTCTGCTTAATATAAATTGAACTAGCACCACGTGATTGCCAACAAGGCTCATGCAATATTGAGCTGTATTGAATTGGAACACGATTACACAAATGGTGATGGTTTCACTATATTCTGAACTGCCAAGTTTGCTCTTATAGCATTGTGTTTATCTCTGAGTGCAACTCATTAAGAGGGACATTAGAAGGAAGAGCTGATTCATGGGCATGGAAACATGCCCATGATAGTAAGAGATTTCAAAATTATGCCAAAAAAACAGTTGATGGATCTTTGTACAAAGGAGGACTTGGGAAGAACTTGACAGTTGTCTTTAGATTAAGGAAGGGAGGTCATGTGGAGACTTGGTCAGCAGGTGTTAAAGGAGATTTGAGAAGCCTCTGAGCTTACATGCAATTTGTGTGAATGGGAACATTTATACCTTTGGGTGGAGTAGGTCCATAGGATTAATGAAATTCTCAAAGACTAAAGGCCAATGTGCTATACTTTTCCTGTGTGGCTAAATAGGGCAGAACAATAACTAATAGCTCTAAGTTGCAAGGAGGCAACATCCGACTATATAAGCAATAACGTTTTAAAAATTGGGGTTGTTTTTATATGGACTGGTCTGGCCTCCAGGAGTGGTGTTTCTTATCGCTTGACATTTCTAAGTCCCAGACTTATCAAGAGTGGTATAGAGAAGATTGATGTATGTGTCCGAGCGGTTTTGATTAGTACCCTTCTATGGTTCATACCAATTTTGAGTTTCAGGGATTCTGTAACTCAGAGATCACATGACCCTTACAAGTCATGAACTTAATTTATGGGGTGGATCTAAGCTATCTGTGGTTATTTCTCTTTGTCTTGCTGTTACTGATTTATCCTGGCTTAAAGTAGGCATATTTAGATCAAAGATCCTCAACAGAAACCATTCAAATACTCAAGTGACTCCCTAGCCACATTTTAGTAAGGAATACTTTTCATTTCAATATTAATATGCATCTTACATGAAAACTCTAAATATATGGGGACACCAAGTTAGGAGACCTCATAGGTTGTTGTTCTTCATGAAGTATAATAAGAACTCTATTTGGCTGAGAGAATAAAAACACATTCAATTAATCGGGTCATTGTATAATTTATTGCAAGGTTAGAAATTATTAATAAAAACGATTACTTTATTACTATATACTTATGTATGTAATGTATGTGTTACTTCATATTACATGTAAGTATTCCTGAATATTTACTAGGCCCTAGACACAGAACCTAGTACTTTACAGGTATTCTCTCACGGTCTTTACTGTATTCAATTCAGACAGCATTATTGTTAAGCCTGTGTTACAAATGAGGAAAGTAAAGCCTATAGAAGTCACACAGTGAGTAACTCTTGGGGCTAGGATTTGAACTTACATCTCTTGTTCCTGAGTCTGTGTCAAAATCGTTTGACTTTTCTGCCTTCCTTATTTACTGAGGGAAGAAGTTGGTTAGATCATAAAATTATTACACAAGCACTGTGGTATGGAACAGTTTCAGTGAGGTTGCCTGGTGGCTTGGTAATTGTTGATTTGGCTAGGCTGAACCACATTTTCCAGAACTCCCTTCCCTGTGTTCAGCCGCATCGGCTGGGCCCTAAGAGGTATCCTGTGGGAGACTCAGAGGGTGGAAGGGAAGCAGCAGCCACGTTGCAGCTCCCATGCGGTGGCCGCCACCTCTCCGCTGGCTCACCTCATTGGTACGAGACAGTAGCTGGGCTTAGATCTACTCATGCCCCCTGCATCTTCCTTCAGCTCCTCCACCTCCTGTGCCAAGTGTGTATGTTGATGACAAATGCTGGCCTGACTACCAGCTACTGCAGGACACTCATACTATTAAGGTCAAGGTCAGAGACAATAAGAACTTTCATGGGTTTTATACCACCCTTGTGGGGTTCCAACCTTTCCCTGCTTTCAGGAAATTCTGAAATTTCAGAGTTCTGACTGCTTCTGCTTTCAGGCTTCTAAAGTTCTCCCAAGGACGATGGCCTTACAGAGGTGGCTTAACCAGCTCCTACAATTTGCACAAGTCAAACCCCTGCAACAGACTCATCCCCACTCACCCCAACCTACTTCTGTCAGCCAGCCAGGGTTTGATCTTACTCATACTTTTTCCTGCTTTTCTGATTAAATGACCAATGAATACAAGTACATTGGGGATGCCCTTGATTTATGGATTTAAGCTGGCACAGTTCCTGTCTTCTGTTGTTTCGGTCCTATTTTTTTTTTGAGATGGAAGCTTGAGTGCAGTGGTGTGATCTTACCATCTCAGTTTACTGCAACCTCTGCTTCCCAGGTTTAAGCAATTCTCCTGTCTCAGCCTCCCAAGTAGCTGGGATTACAGCCACCTGCCACTGCACCTGGCTAATTTTTGTATTTTTAGTAGAGATGGGGTTTCACCATGTTGGCTAGACTGATCTCGAACTCCTGACATCCAGCAATCTGCCCATCCCAGTCTCCCAAAGTGCCGGGATTATAGGCATACAGGCATGAGCCCCCGTGCCCGGCCCTGCGGTCCTCATTTCTGTTCTGTAGAAACATCCGGTGAAATCTGTAAAGCAGTAAATCTGCCCTTTCATATTTAATCCCCAAGAGAAGAAAAATATGGGATGTTAACAGAGTGGGAGGACAGTATGGCCAGAAATGAACACTTTCAAACCACAGGAGGCAGGCTAGAGATGGCAGAATTAGGCTGCAGGGTTTGAGTGGTTCTTCAGGTTCTTCTTCAACATATATGCTGTGTGATGCCAAGCAAATTACTTACCTTCTCTGGGCCTGTCTCCTCCTCTGCTAAAAGGGATAGTGTTAATATCTACCACAAAGGGTATGTGAGGATTAAACCTGGTAACATATGTGAAGTGCTTAGAACAATGTAACCTTTATATTCATGTTTATTTTTGTTATGTTATAAGAGAGAGGAGTGGTCTGTAATCTTTTTTTCTGTTCTGATTTCTTCTGGCTTCTCAGGGAGTGAAAACCTGAGCTGCCAGTGCTGTACAGACTTTCTTCAGGCCTTTTCTGTTCCCTCAATACCCTCTCCTCTTCCATTTGACTCTATCTTGCCTCTTTTTTTTTTTTCTCAGACATAGTCTTGCTCTGTCACCCAGGCTGGAGTCCAGTGGTGCAATCTCAGCTCACTGTAACCTCTGCCTCCTGTGTTCAAGCTGTTCTTACTCAGCCTCCCAAGTAGCTGGGATTACAGGTGTTTACCACCATGCCCGGCTAATTTTTTGTATTTTTGGTAGTAACAGCGTTTCACCATGTTGGCCAGGCTGGTCTTGAACCCCTGACCTCAGGTGATCTGCCCGCCTCAGCCTCCCAAAGTACTGGGATTTCAGGTGTGAGCCACTGCACCCAGCCTATCTTGCCTCTCTTTAAATGTTCTTTTGGAGGTCAAGAGAGGGAAATAGGTGAATGGGGAAGACGACAGAGTTGCAGGAATAAGAGCCAAGGATGGAAACTAAAAGAGTTTCAATTAACTTCTCTCCTTACAGCGATCTAAAGAGAACAGGGGCTGTGACATACACGAGGAACATAATGGTCTTAGCTGAAAGGGACTTACGCCAGTGTCAGGCCTTCATGATCACCAGGATCTGGGCAGAGTTTGCAGATTCTGTGTGCTATGTACTCAGACACACTGAAAAGGGGTTCAAATGGGGGTGGGAAGTACTGTTTTTATCCTACAATTGAACTCTTTCAAGTTCCTTTAAAAAATAAGTGGTACCTCCTCCTGCTGCCCCCCTTACACGTTCTAGTGCATTTTTCTCTGACCTTGTCTGGAACAGCTAACCTTTTCTGGCTGTACAAGATAGGAGAAACCTTTTGACTGTGGCTGCTTGTTTGGGATGATACAGGGCCCGAGCAGACATTTATTCTTTTTTTTTTTTTTTTTTTTTAAGAAGACAGCCTCTTCCCATCCCTCTGGAGTTACTTCATGCCAAAGTGGCTGCTGTTTGGCAACCAGGTGGTCTAGGGTGGTCAAGTTTCAAATGTCACCATGCAAAAGGCAGTTCCAAGGACTGGAGTCAAGGATTGAAATGCCAAACCTTAAATGTCCCTCAAATACATATTTTCCTAACTAGTGACTTGCCACAGAAATAAACAGCAATTATGCAAAAGTCACCCCCTCCCTGCATCTCCAATTCCCTCCTGGTGTTCCAAAGTCATTACATGGAGTACTTTGTGATAAAAAGATGTCTCCATGGGGCCCACTTAGTATTTCGAAGCACGGAAATGAAAGATGGTGGAGCACACATGCTGCAGAACCACGAAATGACAGAATCATCACTGGCCTAGTTTTTGAGTCACTGTGACAGACACAAGGGGATTGCTTTTAAAGTTGCTGATGACACATCAAGAAAAGGGAAGAGGATGTCTCTGCTTTAGAAAAGAGACTTAAATAATCTTACTTTCTGACTGGAAATACGTTTTGAATTCAAACTTTTTTTAGATGGTGCATAGAAAATGAAAGGCAAATGACAGGGTACTTACCTGAAGACTCCGAGAGACACCTTATCCAGCAGTCTGTGAGTGTACCAGCAGAGAGAACGGGGCACACATTTTGCGATTTAGGGTGCTGGGGATGGCATCAGTTACTGCAGAAGAAATTTCACCACTGAGCAATGAGCCACAGAAAACATTACTATGTAACTATTATAGGCTGCTGTAATTCAGTCTCCTGGCCATGAACAGCAAGGGAGTCATGCTAACTAATGCAGAGGGTTGGACTCCTTTTCTATTGATGAGCCCCAGGAGAATTTCCACAGTGTCTTTTTGTTCGCACAACCCAGTTCTTTTCTTGCTTGTATGGTTACTTACCCATCTCTGGATCTGCAAGGATCAGTAAATGAGAGGATGAACTCTCAGAAAGAACAGGGCCAGCTTTTGATGATTCCAAGAGGGAAAAGGGAAGGTCTCACAGTTCTCTGTATTTAATATCTGGCCCTTGGAGAGAGCTGGTAGCTCAAGTTGTATAAAACTTGCACACAACTCCTAAATGAAAGGGGAAAAAAAAAAAACTCACCATAATTCATTCTTTCATTGAAACAAACAAATCCATATTATATGTCCCCATGGAGTCATTGTGTTGGTAAGGATCTCTAGGGTACTCCCCTTTTAGAATTGTTGCTAGTCTCGACCGGGTGCGGTGGCTCACGTCTGTAATCCCAGCACTTTGGGAGGCCAAGGAGGGTGGATCACGAGGTCAGGAGATCAAGACCATCCTGGCTAACATGGTGAAATCCTGTCTCTACTAAAAATACAAAAAAATTAGCCAGGCGTGATGGCGGGTGCCTGTCGTTCCAGCTACTCGGGAGGCTGAGGCAGGAGAATGGCATGAACCTGGGAGGCGGAGCTTGCAGTGAGCCGAGATCGCGCCACTGGACTCTAGCCTGGGCCACAGAGCAAGTCTCCATCTAAAAAAAAAAAGAAAAGAAAAAAAGTTGCTATGTCCCAAAATCTTTTTCAAGGCTATCTACTATGTTAGTTGAAATCTGCAGACCTTGAAGAGTAAAAAGTAGCTGATTAAATGCAACACTTTGAATTTTGATGCAATATGGACTTGGCAGCTTTAGAAAATAAAAATACGGGCTCCCCATAAAATCTGAATTTCAGATAAACAGTGAATAATTTTTTTAGTATAAAAATGTCTCAAGTATTGCATGGGCTATATTTCTATGAAAAATATCCATTGTTCAACTAAATACTTACACTAAAATATTTGTTGTTCACCCAAAATTCAATTTTAACTGTTAGTCTAGTATTTTATCTGGCAAATGTAGTGCCATACTAACTTTAAATTGTAAGAGTGTAATTGGCTCTTAGGTAAATATTTTAAGGGAGTGGATGGACGTGTGTGTGGGGAACATTCACTTCTGCCTGGGCAACCTTGCTTCAAAATACCAGGCCCTTCTCCTTAAGAGGGAGAAGGCTCTCTGTTGTCCTGGAAACAGAGCAGTCTGCGGTCAACCCCCCAGGGCAGCCTGAGGCCTGGGGTGCTTCTGTCCTCACAAGGAGATCTGCTGGTGAGGAGCACTTGGCCACCAGGCTCTGTGGAGGTCTGCATACTGAAACAAGGCCTCCATCCTACCAGCAAGCAGCAAGTTTTGTTGGGAGCACCGAGAACTCCGAATGTGTCACTCCCCTCTTTTCCCACTGAGACTAAAGAAAGAGAGCTGCCTTGGGACTTCCTGTTGGATATACTTATGGTCTGTGTTTTCTATGTATGGCCAGTCAACCACTCCAACCTGAAAATTCATCTTGAACTGGATGTATGCAGACATTCAAGCGTAGTGGAAAGACGGCAGTACAGTAGCGAAGTGGGAAGCTGGGCCACAAAAATGTTGTTTCGATAATGATTTCTCTTGGCTTTGGGGACACTATTTTGTGGGCCCCTGAATAAATTCATTTGTTTAAGAATGTAATTTTGGAAAAAAATATATTTTTGGTGTGTTTTAAAGTGAGAAAAAGAGCTGGAAGCTGGAATATTTTTGACTGTCCAATATTTACTTTTTCATTGATTCATCTTAATAGTTTTCTGATCATCTGTGAACTAAGCATGGTCCTGGGCATTCAATGCTGAATATGACAAGGTTTCTGCCTGGAGTTGGCTTCTAAAAAGTGGTTGAAAGCCTGGCAGAAAAGACATATACGTGGTTGAAGATAATACAGTATGACAAGTGCTATGAGATAGGTGCATTTGGATTGTTTTGGAGTTACGGAGGAGGGGCTGCTAACAGACTGGGTGGCAAGGGGAGAATGAGGTTTCTTAGAGGAGGTGATGGCTGAGCTGAGCTCTGAAGGGGACATATTTGTATAGATGAAACATTGCAGGAAGTGTATCTCAGGGCAGCTTATTTAAAGGCTTCAGGGGAGGACTCATTGTGTCAGGGTGCTGGTGGTAGTCTAAAGGTATTGTAGTATGTGGTGAGGGGTACAGTATAGAAAAATGGCTCTGGCAAAATATGAAAGGGACCAGATCACCAAGGGCTGCTTATAATAAGGAAGACTCTGGGGTGTTTTTTTTGTTTTGTTTTTTTGTTTTGTTTTGAGATGAAGTCTCACTCTGTCACCCGGGCTAGAGTGCAGTGGCACGATCTTGGCTCGCTGCAACCTCCACTTCCTGGGTTTAAGCGATTCTCCAGCCTCAGCCTCCTGAGTAGCTGGGATTACAGCCGTGCACCATCATGCCCAGCTAATTTTTGTATTTTTAGTAGAGACGGGGTTTTACCAGTTGGTCAGGCTGGTCTCGAACTCCTGACCTCAGATGCCCCACCCGCCTCAGCCTCCCAAAGTGCTGGGATTACAGGAGTGAGCCACTGCTCCCGCCCCCACTGTGGGTTTTAACCTGAGACTAGTGAGAAGCGAGGAAAGGCTCCCAGTCATGGAAACACCATAACCAGATATGCATTTGCATCATCAGTCTGGCTGCAGACTGGAGATGAAAGGGAAGGGAGTCAAGACCTGAGTCGGGGAACCAGTTTTGGAGACAGTTTCTTTCATCTGAAATGGTAATCAGGGTGGTCAGAACAAGGTGTTAGAACTGGGGAGAGAGAAGCAGGGGGCCTTAGTTTTGAGGATTTAGAATCAATTAGCCTTTAAGTGGCAGTGAGTTTATTTTTATTTTTTTGAGACAGGGAGTTACTCTATCATCCAGGCTGGAGTGCAGTGGCACGATTTTATCTCAGTGCAGCCTCGGGCTTCTGGGCTCAAGTGATTCTCCCACCTCAGCTTCCTAAGTAGCTGGGACTACAGGCACACACCACCATGCCCCATTAATTTTTCTGTGTTTGTAGACACAGGGATTTACCATGTTGCCCAGGCTGGTATCAAACTTCTAAGCTCAAGTGATTTACCCACCTTGCCCTCCCAAAGTGCTGGGATTACAGGCATGAGCCACTGTGCCTGGCTGGCAGTGAAGTTTTGAAGTGTGGAATAGAGGGAGGTGTTAGTGGCTTGGGCAACTGGGAGATGAGAGTGCTGATCCCAGAGATGGAAGGCAGGGCAGGCTGGGACTCTGCTGAGAAGTGAAGAAGGCAAGATGTCATCCCATTGCTTCGGAACTGCCTCATGGTAAGTTGCCATGGTAAGTTCCATGCTAATTCCTCATGGACTTGAGGTAACTACCTCAATTCAATATGTCCAGCAGCATTTTGGGGACAATTTAATGTGGACCAGATGCTGGGGATTTGAAGATGATATTAGAGCTTTCGCCTGCATGATGGGAGCTCATGGTCTTCTGAGGGAGAAGGACACACACATGTAACCTATGGTGTGGTATTGGCACTTGTATGAGTTACAGTGGTTTTTCATTGCTTGTAACAGAAAATCCAACTACAATTGACTTAATGGTCTTAAAAAAATTTTTTTATATCATATGTCTGTCTAGCTTGATCCAGTTAAAGTTTGATTTAATTTAGGATCAAGGATATCCTTCAGGATTCTTATTCGTGATTGTCTTCCATAATATCAATGTCATTAAAAAAACGGACTTCTCATGTTTGCAAGAAGGTTTATCCTTCTTTTTCCGTTGCCAAGAGCTCTCTTATGAACAGGGAAGTTTCTTTCTCCAAAGTGAGCAGCAAACTTTCTCCTGTTGCATGTTTGGCTTGATTTGGGACTGTGTCCACCTCTGAATCGGTCTCATACCCCCAACAATGTAGGATGCACGGGGGTGTGTGGATGTCTAAATGAAAATTTGGAAAGTTACCAAGAGAAAGGAAAATGCTTGTGAGAGAGGGAGGCACAGATTTTTTTTTTTTTTTTGAGACAGAGTCTCACTCTGTTGCCCAGGCTAGAGTGTAGTGGCGCGATCTCAGGTCACTGCAACCTCTGCCTCCCAGGTTCAAGTGATTCTTCTGCCTCAGCCTCCTGAGTAGCTGGGATTACAGGTGCCTGCCACCATGCCTGACTAATTTTTTTTTTTTTTTGTATTTTTAGTAGAGACAGGGTTTCACCATATTGGTCAGGCTGGTCTCAAACTCCTGACCTCGTGATCTACGTGCCTCGGCCTCCCAAAGTGCTGGGATTACAGGTGTATTCCAGGATTACAGGAATTACTGTATTACAGGATTACAGGAGCTATTGCACCCAACTGAGAGGCACAGATTCTAAGAGCCCTCATCTCTCTTGCTATGTACATGGTGCTGAAGGACCATGGAGCAGGGAATGACTGAAGATGTGATTTCTGGCTGTACATCCAGACTTAACTGTATGGGATTTGTGACGTTTTCTTCATGCTAGTAGAAGTACTGTGGTGTGTTCCTTATTTCTTACTATATAAGGTTTAATTTTTCTTAGCAAAGCACTCAAGTTCCTTCAGATCCTAACACAGACTAAAAATTTCAGCTTCATCTCCCACCATCTCTACATACGCACCCAGCAATATGACTACCTATCGGCTTGCATTAATTGTGCACTCCAAGTGAGGAGGGGTAAACTCATCCTGAGCAAAGAAAAAAGTTTCTCCCCAAAACTAATTGTGGGTTTCTTGAACTGTATTTCCACTTACCTTATGGGACATTTCTAGATTGACTTCTGTAGTCACATAGTGGGGTTTATGGCTAGAATTCAGTGAAAGGGACCTTGAGCTCCAGCTCTGTAATCTTTGTATGTGTCCAAGACCTTAGGAAATAAAGGTTGGTAGAAGAAAGAACTTGATGTTTAACTAAATAAGCTGTTAAATGGAAGAAACCAGATACCTCCTAGCAACTGTCACTTCTTGGTTTTAGAAAATCAATGTAGAATTCTGAGAAACCTATACTACACAAGATATTTAGAAAAATGAGTGTCCCAATGACCATCTATGTATATACTAAATGAGGAGAGCTAGACATTGGAAGGGCACTTCTCTAATGTATGGTGTCAGTGGGTCGGGGGATTGAGTGGTAGAGGGTGGTGGTGCAGTGGCCATAAATGAGCGTCGTGCTTGCTTCAGAGTCTTGGAAGCTGGTGTCTTCATTATGTTGGGGGCTAATCATTTCTAGGAAACTGAGGCAGCATATTGCAATTGGTTGTTATTCCCCTGAGCTTTGTCCTTCAGATGTTGCTGGACATTTGCTGGCCTTAAGCTTGATGCTTTCTTGTAAGTTCTTCTGGCCAGCTGTTCAACCTGTCCAGCTCTGTGAATCCATTTTGGGTGTCTCTCTCTTCCCTTCTCTGTCCTTGGCCATAGGTACCTCCTGAAATCTTTTCTTCATTTGTTCCACTCTGAAAGGACATCCTGGTTTCTAACTCTGGCTCTTCTTGTAGCTCACCTATGCTTCTCCCACCTTACTCAGAACTCTTTTGCCAGCATCATATGTGTCTTGTTTTTTTTTTTTTCTTCCCACTGTCACTGTTGGCTTCTGTATAGCAGAGATCCATATTCTTCTTAAGAACTCACATGACGTATTTTTGTATTAATGACAACTATCTTCTTGCCTAGATGGGCTCCTTATCTTCCTCTATGGATTTTAAGGTACAAAGAACACCAACCTTTTTGTTCAGCACATATTATTTTCCTGGTGGGCATGTTTTATTTTCAGCCTTTTCAGGGTGGTTGTGGGAATAGCCTTCGTAATGCCTTCCCTGCCTGTCATTGAAGTGCAGGGCACTGCTTGGGGTTGTGGAGAGCTCTGGCACTCCCTGCTTCATTTGTCTGAGCCTTTAGAATGTACAACATGCCATTGATTTCCGCAACGTCTCCCAGACTTACACTCACTTCTCCATCCTATGCCCTGCTAGGGAAGAGTCTGAGTCTGAGTTTCCCACCTCCCTTTCCAGCTGGCTTTCTTTTGGCATCTACCATTAGGAGGCACTGGTAAGGGATCAATGGATGGGGAGAAGAAAGAAGCTTGTGGTTTTGGGCTCACTCAGTGTGGTGATTGCTGGGATGTAATTCCCAATTCCAGGCAGAACAGCACTGTCTTAGTGCTCCCATCCTTAGCTGAGGAGATGCCTCTTCTGTAAATCTAAAATTGACTGCAGTTGGTGTCTCCAACTGTGTAGCGCCAATTCAGTTCATGGGTTTCATTCAACTAAGGACCATTATCAGCATCTGGGTTTTACCACTCTTATTATTGTTGTTGTTATTTTCAAATTTAGCCCCCTCTCCTCTCTGCTCTTGCAGCCTTTCAGCGTATTTTGTCAATTCCCTGAATTAAATTCCCTCTGTTTGAAAGTCCTAGAATGGTTTCAATTTTTTTGACTGAATATACCAAACTACAACATGTTGAGTTAAAAGCAACCATAGTGCAGCTTTTCTTTCTTTTGTTTATAGTAGATTTTGTTATCAACTGAAGGAAACTTTTATTATAACCCTTTTGTCACAGTCCATACCATGGAATAACTTTATAGGTGACATAAAAATATGATCAGCACCACCTTGGGGGTCAGAAAACGAAATGCCTTGGATGGAGGTCAAGGGCAAACCATTTTATAATAAAAATCTGAGAGGTTAGAGGAGAAACACTGGTACAGAAGAAATAGCGCTATGCTTAAAAACAAAATTCCTGAATTCAAGACTGCCTTTTTAATTTACATCATTACCATATAATGATGGCAAATCTTGTATTCTCTTTGAGAATCAATTTCTTCACTTGCAAAATCAATGACATCAACATCCTAAGGTCATAATAAAAGTCAAGTGAGAATTGTGTGTGGCATATGCAAAATTTATATTGCTATAAAGACATTGTTGTCAGGACTATTAAAGAAGGCTAGGTTCCTGCCCTCAGGTTGATGCCAATTTAGTTGATGATTTTATAATCATCTATACAGTTACAGGTATTTAAATGTTTGAGAGCTCAATGTATAAATAAGTGACTCTTAACCAAGATTAAGACAGCATGTACTTTTTGTTACCGATCTCACTTGGGTAAGTTGTCTGGAAACACCTTGTCATTTTGGGACCTCAGTTTCTTTATCTGTAACTGGGGACCAGAATGCTGACCTGCCTCCTGAATGTGTTGTACGTGTTAATTAACTGCATGTGACTGAATAGCATTCTCAAGGCGAGCATGTAAATGCCAAGTGTTCTCACTGATAATAAAGCAGATACTTTCTTGATGGAGTTGTCAGGAGGATTAATAATTTAATTGCGGCAGAGTGCTCTGATATTCTTAGATGAAAAGTGCCATATAACTTTGAAGAGGAATATTATTAAATAGCTTCTGCCTTGTTTCCTGAAAGAGCAACTCCAAATAAGGCAATGCTGATCTGCACATACCTATCTAAATGTTTCCACCTCCACTTAGAAGAGCAGAAATTTAGACAGCAGGAATTTAGAAATTTGGTTCAGAAGGAGGCCTATAACAGAGTAATAAGGAATTTCTGATTTTTCTTCTGTAGTTGGCTCATGACTTCATTTCAAGATAGTTTCTTCAATGTTGTCAACAAATAGCATAACTGGGAATTAGCCAGTGCAAACACTTTTCTCCTGATGAGGACAAAATCTAGTCTTTGTAATTTTGCAAATCAATCTGTGTGCCTGTAATTTCCTGTATTTCAACCACACTGGCTTCCTTTCTTTTCCTTCTACTCTTCAAACTCTTTTTTCTTTGACTTTTGCATTGTTATTTCTGTCTTTTCAAAGTGCTGAGCATGGTAACTTCTGTTTTTGTTTTGTTTTTGAGACAGAGTTTTGCTCTTGTTGCCCAAGCTGGAGTACAATGATATGATCTCAGCTCACTGCAACCTCCGCCTCCTGGGTTCAAATGATTCTCCTACCTCAGCCTCCTGAGTAGCTGGGATTACAGGCATGCACCACCATGCCTGGCTAATTTTTTGTATTTTTAGTAGAGACAGGGTTTCTCCATGGTGGTCAGGCTGGTCTTGAGCTCCTGACCTCAGGTGATCTACCCGCTTTGGCCTCCCAAAGTGCTGGGATTACAGATGTGAGTTACAATGTCTGGCCCACTATTTTCCTTTCAAATATCACATTATCCTCTCTTCTTAAAGAGTCTACTCTCCCAGGACTCCCCTCTTCCTTCAACCCCATTCCTTTCTGTCACAGCAGCCTTTTGGATTGTCATTAGCACTTGTGGGTAAATCCACTTATTTTTGTTCTTTACTTGTTTAATTATATATTGTCTGTCTCTTACGTCTAAAACCTAAATGTGTGGTGATGTGGATTTTGTCTTTTTTGTACTCTGCCTTTTGGTTGTGCCTAGTGCATAGTGGTTGTTCAGTGGAGTTTGTTGAATGTATAAATTATTTATGCTGCCTTTATCTTGATCAAAATTGTCCATCTGGTCATTAAATCAGGTTAACTTTGACGTATCTATAACAGTTTTGGGGTGAAAAACTGAAACTTCGTTTTGGCAAATTTCCATAAAATTGTGAACATCCAAAAGATATAAGAATAATACGAGATACAGTATCCTGTAATATGATTCTTTTTTTTTTTTTTGAGACGGAGTCTTGCTCTGTCGCCCAGGCTGGAGTGCTGTGGCCGGATCTCAGCTCACTGCAAGCTCCGCCTCCCGGGTTCCCGCCATTCTCCTGCCTCAGCCTCCCGAGTAGCTGGGACTACAGGCGCCCGCCACCTCGCCCGGCTAGTTTTTTGTATTTTTTAGTAGAGACGGGGTTTCACCGTGTTAGCCAGGATGGTCTCGATCTCCTGACCTCGTGATCCGCCCATCTCGGCCTCCCAAAGTGCTGGGATTACAGGCTTGAGCCACCGCGCCCGGCCCTGTAATATGATTCTTAAAATTCCTGTGCTCGACCTAAAGGGTTATGTTGTTGAATTTCCTTTTCTCTGCACCTGATTCTGTGATTATATTCTCTGGGACTTTTGGTTCTTGAGAAATACAAAAATTAAGATATATTAATGTCCTAAAGCAGGTGTTAGTCTGCAAACTAAGCCAGCTGCCTGTTTTTGGGAATAAAGTTTTATTAGAACACAGCTTGTTCATTTATTTTTCCACAGCTGTTTGGAGTCACAGTAGAAGAACTGAGCTAGCAAAGGCAGAAATATTTACTATCTGGCCCTTCCGAGAAAAGTTTTTTCACCTCTGTCTTAGAGCCTTGTTTTCCAACTCTTTGAGAACTAGAAAAGGTCACAAAAAGTTTCAAGTAAGTAAATTTGATATGAGGAATTGTTAGGGACATGTTCTATTCAGGATCTGATGCCATGATTTTCTATTCCTTTAAGAACAAAAAGGTAAATAAACATAAATATAGGTACGTCTACACTCCAGACTAGCAAGCAGCAAAACTCATTAAAGTATCCTGAATATAAAGTTGGAAAGTTTCACTCCAAAATGAGCTTTGAGTAACAAAAATACTATAATTGTTTGTGCCCTTATAACTTTTATTTATAGGAGGGAGTTTATTTTATCAGCATGCAGATTGGAGTTTGGTTTTAGATTACAGAATTTGAAGGAGTGGGGGAAGATTGGCTGACTTTTAACACCAAAACAATTTTTTAATTATAGCAAAAATAATTATTGTGTTTACTGTGTAAGCTATGAATTGGGCCAGGTGCCTACATGAACTATATCTTATTGCAGCAACCTCCAAAATGAGAATTATTATCTCAGTTTTACAGATAAATCCCCTTGTGCTCAGCAGACTTCAAATAACTTGCTCGGGGTCCCATAGGTGATAAGAGGTGGCCCAGAATTAGAATCCATTTCTGCTTGCTCTTCCCTAGAACAGCAGGAGTCAGAGAAACAGGGGGTTATACTTTGAATACAGTAAAGGCAGTGTTTCCCTGAAAAGACAATGTTAATTCTCACATCCTTCCCTTGTGAGTGACCCTAAACTAGGAGCTTCCAGCAATGTGCAGTGGCCAGTAGCCCACTAAACTGTTTTGACTTAGAGCAAGAAAAGCAAACCACTTTTCCCACATCGACTCCCACATTTTTCATATGGAGTAAGGTGGTGCTTTGAAAGAAGAGGGAAAGAACGAGAATGGAGAAGTGCTCACTCTAGTTCTTACCTGTTAGCTTGAAATGCCTATAGCAAAGTCGGCTACCTGCAAGTTTTTAAGGTGAAACACTTTCCTTTGCATTTCCTTTGCAAAGGCGTCTTTTGAGAACAGTCTCCTTTCAAACACTCCATGACTTTGGTCAAAGAGCCGAGAACCTGGTATGAAAGATTTCAGTGCTGTCAGAAGCTTCAGCCAATGAGAGGGTTCCTGTCATTCACACTGGTACTTGCTCACTATTTCTTGTGTTCCTTGCTTTCACCCTGACAGCTTGTAAGTCTCAAGGGACTAGGGGATTTTTCTTTATCTTTTTATTTCCTCTTCAAAGTGTGTATATTTATGGGAGACTACTGAGTGGGAGGGGCAGGGAGAAGGTTGGGGAGAATAGAAAAAAGAACAAGGGTTGAACAATTTTTGTGCCTTTTTTGTTACTCTTTATGAAATCTTAGATAAAAATATTGGCAATTTGTTCAGCCTTTCCCCCTTTTGATAATATTTAAAAGCATTCAATTAAGATTTTCTAATGTGTCCAATGAGTTAAACGGTCCTGTGATATTAGAAAAATATTACACATATAAATAAAATATGTCAAAGCATTAAAAAGCTATTACACACACTGAACATAAAATGGCAGAATAATGATGGATCCCGCCATGCAGGAAACATATTCAAAAATATTATCTTCCTGGTAATGAAATGCCATCCGTTTCATTTTAAGCTAAATACGTTAGACATATCAGTGGAGTCTGTGCTGACACAGCAGTGAGTTGAAATTGAAAATCTGAAATTATATATATGATTGGACACAGTGTTAAAGTAATTTATAGGAAAAACCACGAATGTGCTGGGTCTGCACCTTCTGGTGAACTCATTTTATAGAATCAGATAGAGGAAAACTCTACCATTTCTAATGTGCAGTTAGAATGGCAGCCTGCCAGGGCCCCAATATATTCAGTATGAAAAGAGAGAAGGACAGACAGAAACCGGGAGGTGGGGGATAGCAGCTGGGGAAGGGGAGCAGTAAGGCAAGTGAGGGGGTGGGGTTCCAGGGCTGAGGGATGGAGACAGAAAGAAGAAGCAGGATCAGAAAGGCTTGCTTCAAATTACAACAATTCTGCATAAGCCATCAAGAAAATGGCATTCGTTTTCATTGCTGTGACCTAATGGGATACAGCTGCTGTAGGAACTGTATTAGCTATCAAGACAAGAGGGAGATAACCCCACAGCCTGTGCAGGGGCAGGTTCCCGGGAGACGGAGGCAGGGCGCCCTGTGATACCACTGGCTGCGGTGCCAGTCAAGCTCTGGTGGATACCATCTGACCACAAAAGTTCAAGTGTACCCACGGAGTCTGGCAGGAAAGGAGGCAATGGGTCTCACTCGCAGACCCACTGCTGTCACCTGTCTGTCTGGATGTCTGAGTATCTCTCTGTCCTACTTTTTTCTTTTTCAATGTTGTGCATGCTTGGCCGCAAAGAGCGGTGAGAATTTGGGTAAGCCGGGGATGAGGAGAGAAACAAGGTTGTGCTTTTGTGTGGAGATGTGTGACGAATTGGTACCCTGATGTGCTTTTCGTCTTTCATTTATATCCGTAATCCTGCTTGAAATGTGAATTATTTATTCATACTGGGCTGGTCTTCTCCTAGAATGCCAGGGAGCCGCTGTCGTGAATTTTCATTTGGTGGCTGCACCAGCTGAGGCAGAGGTGGTCTCGTTTCTCCAGGAGTGTTCTTTCTAACCTTCTCTGATGTTTTAAGCAGAAGAAAGTTGAACATGAAAGAAAGGAGGATATTTTTCATCCTATAGTGGACAACTGACTCTGAGGAGGAAAGTGTGGTGCGTAGAGAGACTGCTGATCCCTCAAATGTGGTTGAGATAAATTATCACCATGCCTTCTGGCTGTCTAATTCCTCCTTCTCACCCAACAGCCTGGGAATTTTAGAAGAGTAGAAATAACAACATCTAAAACGTGTATGGCATTTTTCCATCTAAACACTCAGTGTTTCCTATGTATTTTAACAACGGTAGTTGCCACCTATTGAAGATTGACTCCATGGCAGACACTGGCTTTGCATGCATGATCTGACAGCATCGTGACCTAGGTGCTGTTATGCTTCCCACTTTGTGGATGAGGAAACTGAGGTTTACAGAGGTCAAATGACCTTCTTCAAGGCTATAAAGACAATGAGTGCCACAGATAGTAACTAAATTCCTCAAAGTCATGGTGAGGCAAGCATATTCTGCCCCATTTAACAGCAATCTTTGTGAATGAATGGAGAGTTAAAGGACTTGCCCTAGTCTTTATCTCAAGTGTCAAAGCAGCCTTCTCTGAACCCTCCAACTAGATCTACTGACTCTTGGCTTATCTCATGCCTTTCTTCATAGCACTTACCAGGGGTCGTTATTTCTATGTGTTCTTATTATTGTCTACACTAGACATTAAGTTCATGAATGTAGTAACTGTGTCTGTTTTGTTCACTGCTGTATCTAGGGCTTTGGACAGTGCCTGGCACTTAGTAGACATTCAATGATTATTGGTTGGTTGCATACATAAATGAATGGATGGATAGATGCATGTTCATTGATAATCTGTAACAGATCTGAGGCTGGAAACTTCCAGGTCATCCCCTAGAACACCTGCCATTTTTCAGTTGTGCCCATTCTTATGGTGGTCCTCTCTAGAAAAGAAATTAATATTGATAAAAATCATAAAATTTTGAAATTTCAGGAAGCCTCATGAGACATCTGGTCTACCATTCTATTAAATGCTGAATAACTCTTAGCCTTTAAGGTTCTACTTTGGTGTCCTGAGATTGGGTGTAAGACATACAGGATATCATAAGACAACCTGTTCCATTGCTTTAGAGTAGCACTTTATAAAGGTATTTTGTATGGAGAATCAGGTCTACTCCTGGAATTATCACACTGGTCTTTGCTTCTCTGGAGCTCCACACATCAGGCCTTTTTACACTTATGTAGAGTCTTTTGAAGGAGTGAAGACAGCTATCATGTTTTATACTTGCTTGTCTTTTGCAGGCTATATATACCCAGTTCTTTCAGGCTTGCTTTATATGAAAAGGTTTTCATCATCCTGATCATCTTGGACAGTCAATGTTCCCTTTAAAATATTTAACACAGTGAAAATATTGAATACCATATTCCTAATGTGATTGAATATTTTTATGATTATTGCTTTCTATCCTCTGAACATCTTACTATGATGCAGTCCTATATTATGTGAATTTTCTTAGAGACCGGACCAGAATGTTGAACCAAATTTAATTTACTGTCAGCTAAAAACTTATTCAGTTCATTCTTTCACTCAACAAATATGTCTTAAGCCAATGCTACATACTAGCCACTGGGCAAACACTAATAATAAGATAAATGTAATGTGATTCCTGCTGCCTGCTGAAGACCTGCCAATCTATTGGATAAAGTATATGAGTCAACAATTATTATATTCTTCAACCATAGGATGCATATTTTAAAGTATTAGATCACTTTTAGGGTTATTATGTATTTCATAACTGACATGCAGTGTTAATACAGCATTTGATGTTATATCCTATGTGTAAATCATTGGTGTTTTATAAACATAGTTTTATAATTGAGGGAACATGGCTATTTCAGTATTATAAACCTGTCTAATAGAAGCATGTGTTAGGTGAAGGCATGATGCAAAGGAATGATCATGGGGATGGACAGAAAAAAGCTTCACATAAGAGAAAACAAAGGTTTGTAGGCTTTGATGGGTGAGATATGGTTTGCCACCTCCATGGTAAGAAGCTTAGAGAGTAAGAGGGGAATGTGAATGTGCTAGGGTGAGCAGAGAAGCTGGTTGTTCATTTCCTATATAAGCAACAAGGGGAAAACTGGGCCTCATGCTTAGAGATCCTCATGACAAAGACACCCTCCCCTATGTAGAAATATCATGTTGAGTGTCATAAGGAAGCAAATGTATTTGCTATAAACGTTTACAAATTCAAAAGAGAAGGGGCATCAATTTGGGATTATAAGAAAAGTGTATCCATGAAACTGTATCCACAGGCAGCATTTGTATTGCACCTTGAAATAAGGGTATGTTGACCGGGCGAAGTGGCTCATGCCTGTAATCCCAGCACTTTGGGAGGCCGAGGTGGGCAGATCACCTGAGGTCAGGAGTTTGAAACCAGCCTGGCCAACATGGTAAAACCCTGTCTTTACTAAAAATACAAAAATTAGCCAGACATGGTAGTGGACACCTGTAATCCCAGCTACTCGGGAGGCTGAGGCAGGGGAATCGCTTGAACCCGGAAGGCGGAGGTTGCAGTGAGTGGAGATTGTACCATTGCACTCCAGCCTGGAGGACAGAGTGAGACTCCATCTTCGGGGAGGAAAAAAAAAAAAAAAAGAAATAAGGGTATGTCTTCAAAGAAGGTGGGAGGAGGGCATTTCAAGGAGAGGAAAGGACCCAAGTATCCACAATTCCTTCCAAGTCTAAGTGTGTGGGAATTCAGAATATTTCACTCTGGAATATGTGGTGATGATGAACTGGCTGATCTTCTCTTTAATCTTGGTATTTGCTGGCTATAAATAGAAACAAATGGAATTATTGATATTCCTTTTTAGTAAAAGCTGAAGAACAGTGGGTGGGGGATAGACAAGTAAGTTATCATGCAAAGAATTTTGATTCTAGCTCCAGTAAGTTCTTGCCTTGCACCATTTTTGTGTTAAATGGGTTGTGTT
Source organism: Papio anubis (assembly GCF_008728515.1). NCBI lineage: Eukaryota > Metazoa > Chordata > Mammalia > Primates > Cercopithecidae > Papio > Papio anubis. The sequence continues at coordinate 18,822,419 of NC_044988.1, read as the reverse complement.
TAGGGTCCTGCTTTTGGCATGCTTCTCTTTCCATTATTCCCAATTTAAATAGATCTTTCCTCCTGCTGTTGAGTGAGGTTTGCTCAACCTTGTTGTTCCATGGTTGTCTTCCTCCAGTGCAGGACTTCTTACTATGGTTAAATTTCATTGTATTGGCTTTGTCTGAACATTCCATCTTAACAAGATCTGTTTGGATCTTGACTCTTTGATACAGCATAATACTCATTCCTCTCAATGTTTTGATAGTGAAAATGTTATATGTATGTTTTACATTTTTATCTAAATCATTGACACCAAGTTTCAAAAAAGAACCAAGGAAAGGACTCTGCAGCATTCAACTTGAGATGTAGCTGAAGCTTGACACTGAGTTCGAGTGTTTCCATCCACCACAAAGTTCCCACCGTGAAGCTGTTCTGAGTGTTTTGCTGACATCAAGACATACTATATTCAGAACAAGTTTCTAACACTTTCAAACTTCTGCCAAGAGGGGAATGGGGTTAACCTGGCTTAGCAATCTGGCTGAAAATTGTTCTGCAAGATAAAACCTCTGCTCCCGGAAAAACTCTTCACTCTGATCTAGCTCCTCATGCTGCCTCCCACATCAGTTTCCTTCTGTGCAGTCTCAACAGCCTCACTTACCAATTCTCTGTGACTGAGCTTTGACGAAATGTGCCCACTGGACCCTGTCTGTCCGGAAAGCCATCCAACATTCCAGGAGACCACAGGGGAAGGTCGGCTGTGGAAAGGCAAAATCCAATTTCCATGTTAGCTCTGCTTTTCCTTACCCAAATCACTAGTTTCAGTTCTCTATATGTTATGGACCTAATTATGCCCTCTCATTCATATTTTAAAGCCCTAACCCCCAATGTGACTGTGTTCGGCAATAGGGCCTTAAAGAAAGTCATTAAAGTTAAATGAGGTAATAGGGGTGGGGCCTTAATCCAATATCACTAGTGTTCTTACAAGAGGAGAGAGACATCAGGGATACTCATACACAGAGGAAAGACTGTGAGAACTCAAGAAGACAGCTATCTACAAGCCATGAAGAATAGCCTAAGGAGAAACAAAAACCTGCAAACACCTTGATTTGGACTTCAGCTGCTGGGACTGTGAGAAAATAAATTTCTGTTGTTTAAGCCACCCAGTCTGTGGCATTTTGTTACAGCAGCTGAAGCAGACCTAGATATCGTGTTATCACTTAAGTGCTAAATACCATATTTCTTCACTCTATGAAATTAATCTTCCTTTAAAAATAGCTTTTTGGGGAGAAAAAGTCATCATCTGAAGAGCATACACTGTTTTTAAGACACATCCTAACTGAAAGTATATCAAAATCTGAAAAAGACCACTTTAGAATTGTTGATACATAGCGCCTCTGCATTTGTACACACTCGCATGAGTACTTCATGTTTGGGGATAGTTTGATTCTGAGAAATGGAGTGTTAAGATACCTCTCATTTTTTTCAACATCTGATATTTACTGTGGCATTAATTAGTGTGGCTCTCTTCCTAATTAGCAGTCACTAACCAGGCAGCAAGAACATGAAAAGTTGCTGAGTGTCTTGATAGATTTGCATCTTGTACATCACCTCAGGATGACCACCTCTTTCTACCCTGACAGTGTCTATGAGAAAACACATAGGCACAGGAAATAGTATTCATTCTTGGTTTCCAGAAACACATTGTCTTCTGGAGTTAAAGAATCTTATTGAGCGCTGTAGCTTTACTTACTGCAGAGGTTCCCTTGGATCTGTTATTACTCTGGAATAATGGACTGTCAGTTCTTTCTCTTTTAGACATAACTCACCAAGAGAGAGTTTTAGGTTTAGATGGTGCAGTTTTCCGTTACTTCCATAATGAATTTTCACAAACCTAGCAGGTTAGAACAATACCTATTTTTTATCTCACAGCTCAGCAAGCTCAGAGCATGGCCTGCATTTTCTGCTTAGAGTTTCATAAGGCAGAATTCAAGGTGAAATGTAGTTCCTGGTAGTTGTAGGACTGAGGTTCCTGTTTCCTTGCTGGCTACATCCAGGGCTGGCAGAGTTTGCCTGCTTTCTATGTGGCCCTATTGATACCAAGTAGGATCGAGTCCTTTTCATACTTGGAATCTCTCTGGCTCCTCTTCTCCATCTTCTTTTCGTGGCCTCTTTTGTAATGAGCTAGAGAACATTCTTGACTTTTAAGGGCTCACTTGATTAGATCTGGCCCACTGGGGTAACCCAGGATAATTTCCCTACTTTAAGATCTGTTACATGTGCAATGACTTTATTTATTTATTTATTTTTTTGCTGTGTGAAGTAACATATTCCCAGCTTCCAGGGATTAGGGCATGAACATTTTTTTTTTTTTGTGCCATTATTCTGCCTGCCACAATAGGTTTCTAACTTCTAATTTTTCCTAAATTGTTCTTTACCTGGAGTGTTAGAAAAGTTATAGGATGTATAGTGTAGTAAAGCCATATATCTAGATGGCATTTACTCAACAATTCTGCATTGGGCCCCTATGATGTGTCAGACAACAGTAAACTAGTGAACACCAGTAAATTGTAGTGAACAAGTCAGTGTGCCTGTTATCTGTTATTCAAGCTTTCATTCCAATGGGAGGAGACATTTAAAAAAACAAGCAAACGTGATTACAAGTATTGAGTATTAAGAAGGGAAAACAACAGTGTGAGAGAAAACAAGAGTGGACTTCAGGTCACAGAAAAGCTTCTTTGAGGAGGGGATGTTTAAGCTGAGGTGAAAAGTAGAAGCCAGCCCTGCTGAAGTGTGGACTAGAGCTTGCTAGGAGGAGGGAAGAGAAGGTATAGGTAACACATGCTTCACACATATCACCTCACTTAATCCTTCCAGCAATCATATGTGATAGGCACTATTATTATTCCTAGTTTTCAAAGCAGATAATAAAGATTTAGGTCCAAATAATTTATAGTTGACCCTTGAATAACATGAGAGTTGGGGACAACAGCCGGCTGTGCAGTCAAAAATTTGTATATGACTTTTGACTCCCTGAAAACTTAAATACTAATAGCTAACTGTTTACTGGAAGCCTTACCCATAATGTAAACCATTGATTAATACATATTTTATATATATATTATATACTGCATTCTTACAATCAACTAAGTTAGGTAAAAGAAAGTATTAAGAAAGCCATAAGGAAGAAAAATGTACTATTAAGTGGAAGTGGATCATCATAAAGGTCTTCATCTACATGGTTTTCCAATTGAGTAGGCTAAGGAGGGGGAGGAGTCGGTTGTATTGTCTCAAGAGAGGCAGAGGCGAATGAAAATCCACATATACATAAACCTGTGAAGTTCAAACTTGTGTTGTTCAAGGGCCAACTGTATTTGGGAGTGATCCCAAAAGGGCTATGAAGGAGCAGGGGAATCAGAGAGAGAAGAAAACAAAACAAATTGGGAGTACATCGGTGAGCAGATGACTGCTGTGGGAAACCCCAGAGATGCTAATTGGTTTAGGTGAAATCCAAGCATTAAAATTGCATGTTTGCGTGTATGATAAAAATAAACCCTTATTTGTTTAAGCTATGGTAATTCAGGTGATTTTGCTACTTAAAGCTGAACACATCTCAAGCTGAGATTATTAATGCATATATGGACACACAAATAAGCAATTATTGTTGAATAAATGTGATAGAGGGAGGTTGTGCCCACCTCTTGCCAAGGCTATCCTATCAGTTCCTTCTCTGCTGTGCAGACCTACTGTCTTTTCTCTACATTCTGTGTCTTGTGTAGGCTCCAATGCGATCATTTTTCAACGCACAGACCTGGCTGTCACAGCCCTGCTCTGGGGGACCTCATGTGATATTACCACTACCTGAGATAGTCCCCTTCTTTATCTGGTCACCTCCTACTCATCTTAAAGATTTGTCTCCAGTGGCACTTCTTTGGCACAGCCTTTTCTAAAATTCTTCTCACATTCAGGGCAGACACCTAGGCTCCCTTTTTTGTGCTCCAGAACCTGAAGCATGAGTCTTTTTTAAAAGCTGGCCAGGTGGAGCACAGTGGCTCATGCCTGTAATCCCAGCACTTTGAGAGGCCAAGGCGAATAGATAACCTGAGGTCAGGAGTTCGAGACTAGCCTGACCAACAAGGCAAAACCCTGTCTCTACTAAAAATACAAAAATTAGCCAGGCATGGTGGCAGTTGCCTGTAGTCCCAACTACTCAGGAGGCTGAGACAGAAGAATTCCTTGAATCCAGGAGGCGGAGGTTGCAGTGAGCTGAGATTGTGCCACTGCACTCCAGGCTGGGTGATGGAGTAAGACCCATCTTAAAAAGAAGAAGAAAAAGGTGACCAGGTGATTCTAGTGTGTAGCCACAGTTAGGGACTGATGCATTAAAGGGATGGAGGGAGATGATTAGCAAAGGGAAAGAAGAGTCCATGCAGTGTCAAATCCTATTACAGAATAAGAAAAGGAAAGAGACCAAAGAAGGTAAGTCAGAACCCAGTTAAAAACAGCATCCTGATAGGAAGAGGAAAAGCAAAGGGCAAGAAGGGTTTTTTTGTTTTTTGTTTTTTTGTTTTTTTCTCTGAGTTGGTTATGATTGTGATGCTTCTCAAAGGATCTGGAAGGCACAGGCTATTAGAGCAAAAAAAAGATATAATGTTTCTGAAAGGAAAAGGAAAAATGAATGAGGCAAGTTTATTGTCTAGGTAAGACATGAACTATACAAAAGAAAACATTAAAACAGGTGTGTCTTGGTAAAAGTTTGTCTAATTGAGAACTGAGGATTGTATAATACAAACTAGTCATTTGGCATCTTTAAAACTTATGACTCATCTGGGAATGATTGTAAACATAAGTGGCACACATGATGGCCAAGATTCCACAGTGACACTGCCAGGCAGAATTAGGATGAACAAGGTGTTTATTCTTATGGGGGAAATGGTTGCTGCTCACTGAGTATGCATGTGCTGCTCATTTCCGAGTTCTTTTGCATTAGGTAGGGCCATGAGCGACTTTTGGCCCTTAGCTGGGAGTGCAGGAAACCTGTCCGTTTCTGGGCATAATGTGAGACTCTCCAGCTCCCTCTTTCCCTGCGCAGTGTTGACAAGGTGGAGATTCCCTTTGTCTACACACATAATCAGAGCTAGCCCCTTCCCCAACCCATGTGGACATAGCACGAGTGAGAAATAAACATTTGTTGTGCCAGGTCACTGAGGTTTAGGGGTTAACTTGTTAATGTAGATAGCTTACCCTGAAGTACCCTGTTCTCTTTCTGTGTCAGAGAAAAAAAGTCACGATGGAAGAGGACAATATGGCTTGATAAAATAGGATTGAACTTTACAGCTTTTCTAAATAAGATCTTGGAGAGAATCAAGTAATTTTGGACCTGGAACACAGTGGTTAAGGGGAATTATGATAAAGTAGATTGAACACTTAGCTGGGTTTCTTTAACACCCACTTCCATCTCCCTACAAAGAGGAAGGTGATATTAAAGTCTACCATGTGGCAATTCACATGCCTGTTACTAACTCAAGTGTTTGTAGGATCCTTGAACCTATCACTAAGTACATTCATCAAGTGCCTACTACGTGCAGATCAGTGAAGTAGGTATTATAAAAAAAAGATGTAAAAACATGACAAGGCGTGATATTATTCCTAATCTTGAGTGTTTTTCAGTTCAGAAAGGCGGAAACTGACACCTGAAAATGGAGTTAGGACGGAAGAACTGTAACAGGGAGGACTGATTGGAAGGTGCGAATTTTAAAGTCGGAGTTTGAATGTCTAAAGAGCTTGAAAGATAAGGGGGAAATGGCATATGTAAAAATGGAAAGTCTGGAATTAAGAATAACAACATTGGGGACTTCTAAAAAGCTTTACAAGTCAAGACTTTTGTCTATAAATTTTACATCAAGTCTTTAACAACACATTTTGCAACAACATTGGTTGTCAGCTTTTCATTTTTTTCTTTATCAAGTTAATAAAACTTAATATTAAGGGAAACACATTAATCTTTAATTCAATGTGACAATAGAATCCATATGCTGAAACAATGCCTTCCCGGAAGTTATAATGGAATTATAATGTACTCTCTATGTTATTTCCTACTTTTTGGTTTACATTTTTTGATAGACACAAATAATATTATTAAAATCCAATAATTTGTAGTGTAATTGATTTCTTCTCTGTAGTATCGCAAAGCACTAAAACAGTTTTGATCCTCTCCCTAAAATGTAATTATACAATGAGAAAAGTTTAATTCAGTACTTCCAACTGTATTACCCTGCTGATGGTTGCAATGTGAAGTGCCTGTTAATTCCTTATAGTACTTATTTCACACGATTACTACTAGTAGGTGGTTTAGGACAAGAACTAGATTATTTAAAGTGTGCATTCTTAGTGGTAGTAATATATTATTAATATTTAACTTACTATTTCTTAAGAGCCTATTGTTCAAGATTCTGCTATTGCTTTTAAGGAACTGCGAATGTATTATTGGTCAAAGAAGTATTCTTTAAGGTTTATAGTTGGAGTACATATCTACTAATATTAGGCTAATTAATTCCCCCAAATAAAGAGTAAACATATATTATTCAGAGCCTTCATTTTAATTTTGTATTTCATTTTAATTTATGGTTCTGTCATTTAAATCCTTCAAACTTACTTTAAAAACCAGTATAAAGAGCATACTGCCACATTGCCTTCAACAATATATATGTACATGTCTATGTATATTGATTTTAACATACTATACACACAATCACAAGCAGGCAAGCACATACAGAAATAGAAAAACATCAAGCCATGCTAATGATTATATATTATAGGAGGGAAAATTGTCATATTTATTTTTTTCTTTTTCTTTCTCTACTGTTATTTTACAACCTGTCTATAATGAGCAGGAGCATATATTTTTTTAAAGTTTATAATTTCTCACTTTATTTTCTTACTGTAAGTACATAAAGCATTAAACATTTTCAAAGTAAAACTTCATAATCTGATCACTATAACATTATTATAATTTTTATAGTATTGCTTTTCATTTACCATCCTACTGCATATATTTCATAGAAATGCCGTAACTTTGCATCTGAAAGTTTTAGAGTAAGTCATAGATCCACACACTACAAAATTCAAAATATAAAAAAGATGACAATAAAAACTCTTATATATAGGTACATTTTTCTCTATCTCAAGACTGCCATGTTCTTTATAAAGGCAGCATTGTATTATCAAATCCCTTCTTGAGTATTTCAGTTGCTTCTAATTTTTGTTAATGATGTAGTGAATATTCTAGTACATATGTAATCTTGCACGTTTGTGACTATAGCTGTAGCATTTTCTTGGATGTGGAATCTGAGTCTCCATATATATTTTAAAAGTTCTGGCCAGGCCAGTGGTTCACGCCTGTAATCCCAGCATTTTGGGAGGCCGAGGCGGGCAGATTACCTGAGGTCGGGAGTTCGAGACCAGCCTGACCAACATGGAGAAATCCTGTCTCTACTAAAAATACAAAATTAGCTGGAAGTGGTGGCACATGCCTGTAATCCCAGCTACTTGGAAGACTGTGGAAGGAGAATCGCTTGAACCCGGAAGGCGGAGGTTGCGGTAAGCCAAGATTGCCATTGCACTCCAGCCTGGGCAACGAGAGCAAAACTCTGTCTCAAAAAGAGAGAGAGAGAGAGAGAGAGAGAGAGAAAAAGTTCTGGTAGATATTGCTAAATTTTCCTCCATGGAGGTTGTACCATTTTATACTCTCACAAAGAATGTGTGAAGGATTCAGGTTCCCTATACTCTTATAAATACTATGTTATCAAACTCTGATCTTTCAATTTTGAGAGGTTAAAGTTTGTATCTGTTTATTTGCATTCATATGATTATGTGTATATATTTTATGTGTATATACAATGAAGCTTAGCATCTTGTCATACTTTTAAAAGACTTTTATTTCTTTTTCCTTGAGAACTATTTTTACATTTTGGCCATCTTTTTAATCAATTTTTTTGTCTTTATCTTATTGATGTTAATAACTTTTTATATTAAGCCTGTTTATATATCTGTCTCTATATCTATCTATCTCTAAATAGCTAGTTATAAATATAGATACCCTTTTTCTGTGATGAGTTGCAAATATCTTTTTCCAATTTGTGATTTATCTTTTAATATTTTAAAAATGACTTTTTTTTTTTTTTTTTTTTTTTTACCAGGTAGGATATTCAGTTTTATTTTCAAATGTATCAGTTATTATCTTTTATGGCTTCTAGATTTTCTGTTATACTTAAAAATCTTTCTTCCAATTCAGAGATTTAAAAATATTGAGTATGTTTTACTTAGTTTTTCAGTTTTACAATGTTGATAATGCTGAAATCTATTTTGGAGTAAGGTATGAGGAATAAATCTACTTTTTTTTCAGATGGCTACCTAATGTCACAAACCATTGATTAATAATCTTTACTGTCTTAGAATTCTATCTTTGTTATGACATAAAATATTTACATTGATAAAAAATGAGGCAAAAATTTTGAAAATGTTTAATGTAATTACTTTTAATCTCTGGAAGAATAACTGCATAGCTATTTCTAAAATATGTTAAACACATCATTTAAAGATAAAGAACTAATTAAAAACATGTAAAGAGTACAAAAGTTGGCATAAAATTCAGATGGAGCATCTTGTCTGTATTTTTCCTGGTCTGCTGACTCAGGCTGGGCTAGTTGCATGAGAATCATATGGAGAGCATAAAGAAAAGGATAAGGAACTCTAGTTTCTATGGTAGGTTCCAGGCGTTTACATTTTAAAAAATGCTCCCTGGATAATTTTGAGAATAAAGCCAGATTTGGAAACCGTGGGTTCACATTGTCACAGAATAGTGTTCATTCTATTTTTATTCTGTCTATTGTGTATAAAATCAGGATGTTCCTTAGGAAAAAGGTATCAGATTTATATAATTTACAACTCAATTATGTGTACATGTTTATTGTCCATTCTTTGAAAGCACAGGAATTTCTCAATTCTCTCATACTCTGAAAAGCATAACTGGCAATATACCTTAGAAAGTGTTTTATTCGCTTGTGCCATTGCACTCCAGCCTGGCGACAAAGCGAGACTCAGTCTCAAAAAAAAAAAAAAAAAAAAAAAAAAAAGTGTTTTATTCCCTCCTGTTCTATGCTCTGTCTTCATATTGACAAGGCTTGGTTTAGCCCCCATCCTCCACTTTAACCCCTTCCTTGGGCAGTGACCAACAGAAATATCCTGCTTAGCTGCTGCTCCTCCTTCTCAAGAACTTAAAGAAGAGCTAGTATTAATCTAGAAATTGCCAACTTTTACTACAAAAGCCTATTAATTATATATGTAATCCAGGTTTAAAATGATTTTTTTTAATCAAAAAACAACATTCATATATGTAATTATTCATAGTTCCATGAAAACAAAATATATAAACTAATCAGAACTTCAACTCTTCACGGATAAGAGGCTTTCATAAGACACTGTAGTCAATTAGTCCATCTGTAAGTCTGATCTGTAAGTCTCCCCATATCTGTCACATCTTTTGTCTTCCAACTTCCTAGCACTCTTCCCTGTTTCTAAAAATGCCAGGCTTGCATTCTTCTGTGCCTTTGGATTTGCTCTTCTCCCTTCCTAATATACTACAACTAACTCCCACTTTGATCATGGTGAAATAGCTATTTGAAAATGAATACTTCTGTAGTAATATCAACTACTTTATATTGTTTGTTTACATATCTTCTCATACACTAGAGTTTGAGTGGACTTTGCTCTGGCAATTGGCAAAAGAGTGTCACTGAAACAATTCACTGAAAATTGGAGTTTTAGGGTGTGACTAGTTCATATCCAAAAGTAAAGTGCATTATATCTAATAGTGAAGGAGAGGCATATTAGGCCCAAAATGTGCCATACTTGGGTTAAACCTATGCTTTTCCATATTATCAAACTGATAAATTAATATGAAAGTGGTCCCTAGGCTGGTGATATCCCTACAATACCAGCAAGAAATAAATGCAAACATGCTTAGAGATAGTTTTCCATAATCCAGGCCACAGGAAAAAATATTCCTAGTTAAAATAAACTTACCCTAAAAATATTAAGAACAATTCATTGTGAGTTAGAGGTAGCAGGAAAAAAAAAGTTTAGCATGCCACATTCTGAGATAAAGCAATAATCAAAAGCTACAAAATTAGTATCTTTTAAATGAGTAACAAAGAGAAGGACCAAGAAATATAAGGAAAAAATGAGTGAAATAATTTCAGGGCAGGTTTTAAAAAAGGAAATGACATTGAACTTCTAGAAATGGAAAAAAAAATTTGGGAATTTAAAGTTAAAATTCAACAGAGAAGTTAAATATCCATTTAGACACAGCTGAAGTTAAAATTTATATATTAGAAGACATATATAAAGAGAAGCTTTGGCACAATGAAATGAGAGGTCAGAGATATGAGTTATATATATTCTCTAGTCTATATACTTTTAATGAGTTTGAGAAGACTGTAGGTAGAATGGAGGAGACACTGGTTAGATTCTTTTTAACTTGCTGGGTTAACTGAATATTTCAAAAGTATCTTAATCCTCAATGGTACTGACTTGAAAACTCTTTAAAGTTGCTATTCTATTGGACATAGATGTATTAAGAGGCTTCTCAGAGGAGCTCCTAGATTACAGACGTAGGCCCCATTTCGCCATTGTGTAGAGAGCAACACAAGTTCCCCGTGATTGTTAGAATTAGTCATTTCAGGCAGTACAGAAACTTCATTCTTTAAGAGGCTTCCTTCTAGGACCATTCTTAATAGCAAGTATTCCACTTTGTAATGGTAGGGGAAGGAGTACAAAACAAATAAAATTTGACTATTTGACACAATGCATGGAAGGATAAAACATATAAAAAGACACGACAAATTAAAAGCACAAGATAACCTAAATATATCTAAAGTAACAAAAATATAAATCACAATTTTTACCAAAGTAGAGATTTTCTGATTGAAGAAAAGCAAAACCTACCTGTATGTTATTTCAAAGAAAAACACCTAAAACCTAATGATACAGGTTGCAAGTAGAAGAAAGGAAATATGTCAGTCTAATATTGACTAGGAAAAAATGTGTAGCTATATGTATTATCCTTACTAAGTACAGTATCATTACATAATAAAACTATTCATTAGATTCTGTAAACACTTCAAAACATAGCCTTAGTATATACATTAAAAGACAGAATTTTACACAAAGGTATTATCAAATCTTAAGTCATGAAGAGATTTAACACACTGCTCTCAGCAATTGATGGATTAGTCATGCAGAAATTAATAAGAAAAGATAGAACAAAGGATTATAAGATCAATCAAATGGGCATATGTAGAATTCTGTTCTTAAAATTAGATCAACATAGAATATTAAGACAATCTGTCAGGAAGAATCAATATCGTGAAAATGGCGATACTGCCCAAACTAATTTACAGATTCAATGCTATCCCCATCAAGCCACCATTGACTTTCTTCACATAATTAGAAAAAACTACTTTAAATTTCATATGGAACCAAAAAAGAGCCTGTATAGGTAAGACAATCCTAAGCAAAAAGATCAAAGCTGGAGGCATCACGTTACCTAACTTCAAACTATACTACAAGGCTACAGTAATCAAAAGAGCATGGTACTGGTACCAAAACAGATATATAGACTAATGAAACAGAACAGAGGTCTCAGAAGTAATGCCACACATCTACAACCATTTGATCTTTGACAAAGCTGACAAAAACAAGCAATGGGGAAAGGATTCCCTATTTAATAAATGGTGTTGGGAAAACTGGCTAGTCATATGCAGAAAACTGAAACTGGACCCCTTCCTTACATCTTATACAAAAATTAACTCAAGATGGATTAAAGACCTAAAACCATAAAAACCCTAGAAGAAAACCTAGGCAATACCATTCAGGTCATAGGCACAGGTAAAGCCTTGATAACCAAAACACCAAAAGCAATGGCAACAAAAGCCAAAATGGACAAATAGGATCTAATTAAACTGAAGTTTCTGCACAGCAAAAGAAACTATCATCAGTGAACAGGTAACCTACAGAATGGGAGAAAATTTTTGCAATCTATCCATCTGACAAAGGGCTAATATCCGGAATCTACAAGGAACTTAAATTTACAAGAAAAAAACAACTCCATCAAAAAGTGGGTGAAGGATATGAACAGACACTTCTGAAAAAGACATTTATGCAGCCAACAAACATGAAAAAAAAAAGCTCATCACTGGTGATTAGAGAAACGCAAATCAAAACCACAATGAGATACCATCTCACTCCAGTTAGAATGGCAATCTTTAAAAAGTCAGTAAACAGGTGCTGGAGAGGATGTGCAAAAATAGGAATGCTTGTACACTGTTGATGGGAGTGTACATTAGTTCAACCATGTGGAAGACAGTGTGGCGATTCCTCAAGGATCTAGAACCAGAAATACCATTTGACACAGCAATCCCATTACTGGGTATATACCTAAAGGATTTTAAATCATTCTGCTCTAAAGACACATGCACACGTATGTTTATTGCAGCACTGTTCACATTAGCAAAGACTTAGAACCAACCCAAATGCCCATCAATGATGGACTAGATAAAGAAAATGTGGCACATATACCCCATGGAATACTATGCAACCATAAAAAGGATGAGTTCATGTCCTTTGCAGGGACATGGATAGAGCTGGAAGGCATCATCTTCAGCAAACTAACACAAGAATAGAAAACCAAACACCTCATGTTCTCATAAGTGGGAGCTGAACAATGAGAACACGTGGACACAGGGAGGGGAACATCACACACCCAGGCCTGTCGGGGTGGAGGGCTAGGGCAGGGGTAGCATTAGGAGAAATACCTAATGTAGGTGATGGGTTGATGGGTGCAACAAACCACCATGGCATATGTATACCTATGTAACAAGCCTGCACATTCTGCACATATATCTCAGAACTTAAAGTATAATAAAGGTAAATATTAAAAAGTAAAAGATAAGAAATCAGAAGACCAGTACAACATCCAAATGGTGGAAGACTAGAAAGGGAAGGAAAAAGTATATTAGTATTATCAACCAAAAGATTAAACAATTCTCTCAAACCGAAGGGCATGAGCTTCAAAGCCCCGGAGAGATCAGTAAGTACAACATATAAAATACCAACACATATGACTTTAGAATTTCAGTACAATGGGGCCAGACTGATGATTATCAAGGTTATAAGAAAGAAAAACTAAGATCTAGTACAAAAGATCAGAAAGCATTGGCTTCTGGTTTTTCAACATAAACACTAAAAGGTAGAAAAAAATGGCATATGTTTCAAAATTCTGAAGAAAAATATTTTCCTTCCCAGAATTGTATGCTCAGCCATGTTATTATTTTGCCATATATTCCTTCTCTGGAATTTGCTGAAAAATGTGCTTCAAAAAATGGAGAATAAACCAAAGAATGAAGGCATAGAATGAAAACAAAATGTAAAGGTGTAAGATACAGGATATAGGAGATTTATCTTAGAAGAAATGCAAAGGCAATATCTGGGATGATGGCAAAAGTGATTCTAAGATCATAACTGTGCATCAGGCATGCTGGGCAACCATCCAGATTGGAGCAGTTAGAGGATCTTGAAAAGACTCCTTCAGGAAGGTGGAATAGCTGATATTCTGATATATCTGATCATCTTAAAGTATATTTTAGACAGTGAAGAGTTTGGTCTTGAATTATAAATTCATGGAAAACTTAGCAAATAAAAACGAGAGTATATGCTGAGACAATAAAGTTGTTAGCAAAAGAAAAATAATCATAGTTTTCTACATGGCTTAGCTATGAATAATGTTTGTATAGATATAAGCACAGAATATTTAAGTAATCTAAACATATAACTCTATTAGGATGATAGAGGGACGAGAGAGAATGAGTGTGATGGGAGCTAGGAGCCAGAGCTGGTCATACAGAGGAAAGTTAATAGAAAATTAAAAGTGAAAATTCAAGAAGCAGCAATGCAACGATGTTATTTAAAAATATAATAGGTACTGAAAGAATCAGTTAAAATATATAAAAATTATTGCCTTTGTGGATGAGGAAATGAGGGGCCTGCTGTGTTTCACAACAAAGTCATTTGATTCGTTAAAACATGTTAATCTATAACTTCAATAAAAATAAAAACTGTCTTAAAATAAGAATCAGTGTAATTAACCTCATTAACATTTTAAAAATTGTATCAACCAAGAAATGCAAGACACATGTTTAATTATATACAACATTTAATAACAGCTCTTAGCAAACATTCTTAATCTGATAAATGGTAATTTAAAAGGCTATAGAAAATATATTTAATGATGATACAGCAAAAGCAACATATTCAAAGCCAGGAACAAGTTAAGGATTCTAATTGTCAACAACTCCCCTCAGTGTAGAACAGGAGATCTTAGTATGATAAGACAAAGCTTGAGAAGAGAAAAGGAAAAAAAAAATCATTATTTGCAGGTGGTAATATTGTTTATCAAGAAAAATTCATGTGAATCAAACTATTCAAACTATTCAGGGAGTTCAACAAGGCTGCTAGATACAATATTCATTTAAAGACATGACTAGAATTCCTATACAGAAGGAACAATTAGAGAATGTAATTAAAATATCAAGAATAGCAAAATATTTTAAGATATCTAAGAGCAAATATAGTAAGTCCTCACTTAATGTCATTGGTAGGTTCTTGGAAATAGACTTGAAGCCAAATGACATATAATGAAACCAAATATTTTTCTTGCTAGTATTATAAAGAAATGTTGAATGAAATGTTATTTCTGCTATATATCATTTCGGTTAAAGCCTCAGGTTCTTCCAAGAGCCTATCAATGATATTAACTGAGGACTTACTGCATACAAAAAACTACTGAAGTATATATTTTGTAACAGATAGCAGAGCTTCAGCCAATCACAGGCAGCCAGCTGATCACAGCATGCCCAAATAAGGCAGAGGCCTTGCAGTAGCTAATCAGTGATTTCTCTTTGTCTCCATTTTTGATTCACAAAAGATGCTGCTCACACTGCTGGGTGGAGCTTTCAGTACCTCTTCACCTTCTGCCTGACTCATGAATTATTATTTGCTCAAATTAACTGTGTTAAACTTATTGTATCTAAAGCTCTTTAAAAAATACTTCAGTGGTAAAAGGGAGTTTACAGATGTGATGAAGTCAAGGATCTTGTTACAGGGATATTCTGGATCATCCTGGTAGGCCATAAGTAAGTGTAGTCACAAAGTTTTTATAAGAGGGCAATAAGAAGGTCAAAGAAGGAAGAAAGTGACTTGATGATGGAACAGAGGGAGAAAAGGCCATGTGTTGAGGGGCCACAAGCTAAGGAATGTGGATAGCTTCTAGAACCTGGAAGAGGCAAGGAAATGGATTATCTCCTAGAGCCTGCAGAAGGAGCCAGCCCTATTAACACCTTGATGTCAGCCAAGACTCATTTCAAACTTCTAAACTACAGAGCTATTAAGACAATGGATTTATGTTTCAAGCCACTAAGCCTGTGGTAATTATGGTAGTAATATAAACTAATACACAGCCCCAAATGTTCATAATGCCAACGTTGAAATATCCTAGTATAGAATGTAATTTCTATGAGTTAAAAAGTATGCAAAACCATACTCTTTATATACTACTTATATATTTATTTTTAATGGAAAAATTGCATATACTATATACAACATGTTTTGAAATATGCATACATTTTGGAATGGCTAAATAGAGCCAATTAATGTATGCATTATCTATATGATTATCATTTTTTGTGGTAAGAACACTTAAAGTCTCTCAGTGACTTTCAAGAATACAGTGCATTGTTATGAACTGTAATCACCGTGCTATGCAGTAGAGCTTTAGAACTTATTCCTCCCATCTGAAATGTTGTATTCTTTGAGCAACATCTCCCCAAACTGCCCTATTCTTCCCTCTGGCTTCTAGTAAACAACATTCTACTCTCTACTTTTATTAGTTCAGCTGTTTTAGATTCCGCATATAAGTGAGATCATGGTGATCTTTTCGTGGCTGCCTTATTTCACTTAATGTCCTCCACATTCATTCATATTGTTGCAAATAATAGTTTCCATGTTTTAAAAAGCTGAAGAGTATTCCACTGTGTATATATACCACATTTTCTTTATCCATTCACCTGTTGATGGACACATAGGTTAATTTTAGGTTGATTCAATATCTTGGCTATTGTGAATAATCCTGCAATGAACATGGCCTTGCAGACATCTCTTCAATGTGCTAATTTCCAATATTTTGGATATATACCCAGAAGTGGGGTTGCTGGATCATATGGTAGTTCTATTTTTAATTTTGTGAGGAATATCTATACAGTTTTCCATAGTGACTGTACTAATTTACATCTCCACCAAGCGTCTACAAGGGTTCCCTTTTCTCCACAGCCTTGCCAACACTTGCTATCTTTTCATCTTATCAGTAATAGTCATTCTGAGAGAGGTGAGGTGATATTTCATTGTGATTTTTATTTGCATTTTTCCTAATAATTAGTGATTTTGAATATTTTTTCATACACCTGTTGGCCATTTGTATGTTGTCTTTGAGAAATAATCTGTTCTGCTCCTTGGCTGATGTTTTAATTGGGTTGTTTTCCTGCTCTTGAGTTGCTTGAGTTCCTTATATATTTGGATCTTAACTGCTCATCAGACATATGGTTTGCAAATATTTTCTCCCATTTTATAGGTTATCTCTTTACCCTCCCTGTTCATGGCTTCCTTTACTGTTCAGAAGCTTTTAGTTGGATGTGAGCCATTTGTCTATCTTTGCTTTCACTGCCTGAGCTTTGGGGGTCAAATTTTTATAAAAAATGGCCAGACCAATGTTATGTAGCTGTTCCCCAGGTTTACTTCTAGTAGTTTTACAGTTTCAGGTCTTATGTTTAAGTTTTTAATCCATTTTGAGTTGATTTTTGTTTCTAGTATGAGATAAGGGTCCAATATTATTCTTTTGGATGAGGATATTCAATTTTCTCAGCATCATTTATTGAAAAAGCTGTCCTTTTCTCATTGTGTATTCTTGGCATCTTGGCTGAAAATCAATTGTACTGAAGTCTTTTGTCAGTTAAAAAAATCAACTAGCTCTAAATGCATGTATTTATCTCTGAGCTCTCTGTTTTGTTCCATTGGTCTATATGTCTGTTTTCTTTGCCATACTATCCTGTTGTGGTTACTATAGCTTTGTATGTAGTTTGAAATTGGGTAGTAAAATTCCCTGCAGCTTTGTTCTTTTTACTCAAAATTCTTTTGGCTATTTGGAAACTTTTGTGGTTCTATACAACTTTTCAAATTGTTTTCTCTATTTTTGTGAAAAATATCACTGGAATTTTGATAGGTATTGCACTGAATCTGTAGATTGCTTTGAGTGGTATGGATATTTCAACAATATTAATACATTTTCATTTATTTTTGTCTTGTATTGCTTTTATCAATGATACATAATTTTCAGTGTGCAGTTCTTTCACCTCCTTGGTTAATTTGTTCCTAAGTGTTTTATATTTTTTGTAAATGTGTTTACATTTTTTTGGATAGTTCATCTTATTGTATAGAAACACTACTGATTTTTTACATGTTGATTTTGGATCCTGCAAAAATATACTGTATATATTTTAATGAAGTTCTACATATTTACTTAAAATTGACCATCATCCCTGGGATTGATACATATCAACTTCAAGATTGCAGTAAACTTGCAGAGGTAGAAGCACAGGAAGGTGAAGGTGGCGCAATAAGGTGGGGACTGATTGAGCTTTAGCTGTGTCTGTAAAGAAAAGAAAAAGTCACTGTAAATATAGCAAAATGTTAATATATGTTAACTCTGGTTGGTGAGCATATACATGTGTTCCCGTTATGCTTTCAATATTATTTATGTATCATTTGAAATACTTTATAAATAAAAATATTTTAAAAAATTACTGAATTTCTGTAATTTTAGCTTCTGTCACCTCCTCGTAGCTAAAGTCAATGGTAAAATTGGTCTGGAGTAGGTGCTGCACCCCAGGGAAAGATAATGGCCTGGCAGTAGGTGCTACATTCTGTATTCTGCTGTCCTTCTGGCTAATTCATAGTTGTTCACATTGCTGGCAGAGTTGTCCTGTGTTATATGATAAAAGAGACAAAATCCTACTGTGGGAGTCTTTTGTGCTTAGTTCCTTCTCAGGACATTTCTTCTTCTCCAAACCCCTCCTCCCTTTCAGGAACCACGGGATACTATATATTTTGTTCTTCCCCTAAGCAGCTACACCTGGAAGGATCTCTGAAAAGGGCTTCTCTTCCTAGGTGTCCTACAATCTGTTCATGCATACATCTCTGTATCTATGAAGACCAGGGCCAGACTAAGGCTTTGGGCTTCATGGATCCTGTTGTTCATGTTTTCCCCAAGTGGCAGAGGCATATGTTAATTTTAAGATGGTCTAGTCCTAAGGACAGTCAGATAGGTTTTACAGTTGACTCCTAGGAGCCTTAAGTCTCACATTTGAAAAAATTAGAATTTCAACTTTTATTTTAGATTCAGGAGGTACATGTGCAGGTTTGTTACATGGGTATATTGTGTGATGCTAAGATTTGGGGTACAAATGATCCCATCACCCAGGTAGTAAGCACAGTATCCAATAGGCAGCTTTTCACCCTTGTCCCCCACCTCTCTCCCCTATCTAGTAGTCCCAAGTGTCTATTGTTGCCATCTTTATGTCCATGAGTACCCAATGTCCAGCCCCACTCATAAGCGAGAACATGCAGTATTGGGTTTTCTGTTCCTGCAATCATTCGCTGCGGTGTATTATTTCATGGTGTATATGTACCACATTTTCTTTATCCACCCCCCCATTGGTGGGCACCTAGGTTGATTCCATGTCTTTCCTGTTATGAATAGTGCTGTGATGAAAATATGAGTGCAGATGTCTTCTCGGTAGAATGATTTCTTTTCATTTGGGTATTTATACACTGTGTATATTTAGGTACATACCCAGTAATGGATTGTGGATTGAATGGTAATTCTGTTTTAAGTTCTTTGTGAAATCTCCAAATTGCTTTCCACAATGGTTGAACTAATTTACATTCCCACCAACAGTGCATAAGCATTCCCTTTTCTCCACAGCCTTGCCAACATCTGTTATTTTTTGACTTTTTCATAAAAGCCATTCTGACTGGTGTGAGGTGGTATCTTACTGCAGGTTTGATTTGCATTTCTCTGATGATTAGTTTGAAGTTGAGTAGTCTGATGCCTCTGGCTCTGTACTTTTTGCTTAGGATAGTTTTGGCTATTTGAACTCTTGCTTTGGTTCCATATGAAATTTAGAATAGTTTTCTTCTAATTCTGTGAAAAATGTCACTGGTAGTTTGATAAGAATGGTGTTGAATAAGTAGAATGCTCTAGGCAGTATGGTCATTTTACCGATATTGATTCTTCCAATTCATGAGGATGGAATATTTTTCCATTTGTTTGTGTCAACTATGATTTCTTTCAGCACTGTGTTGTAGTTCTGCTTGTAAAGATCTTTCACCTCTTTTGTTAGATGTATTCCAAGGTTTGGGGGGTGGCTGTTGTAAATGGAATTGTTCTTGATTTGGCTCTTAGCTTGAATGTTACTGGTGTGTAGAAATGCTACTGACTCTTGTACATTGATTTTTGTATCATGAAACTTTACTGAAGTTGTTTATTAGTTTTAGGATCCTTTTTGTGGAGTCTTGAGGGTTTTCTAGGCACAGAATTTTGTTGTCAGCGAACAGAAATAATTTGGCTTATTTTTTTTTTTTCCTGTTTGGATGCCTTTCATTTCTTTCTCTTGCCTATTTGTTCTGGCTAAGACTTCTGGCCATCCTTGTCTTGTTCCTATTCTTAAGGTGAACGCTTTCAGCTTTTTCCCTTTATTATGGTATTGGCTATGGGTTTGCCATAGATGGCTCTTATTATTTTGAGGTATCTTCTTTTAATGCCTAGTTTGTTGAGGGGTTTTATTATGAAGCAATGCTGGATTTTATTGAAGGCATTTTCTGCATCTATTAAGATGGTCCTATGATTTTTGCCTTAATTCTGTTTATATGGTGAATCACATTTATTTATTTGTGTATGTTGAACCAACCTTGAATCCCAGGGATGAAGTCTACTTTGTCATTGTGAATTAACTAGTTTTTTAAAAAAACAAATCTGACTTAGGGAGAAAATATTCAGAAGTTGAAGAGGTTAACTCCTAAATTCCCAAGCATCAGGAGGAAAACAAGCCCCACAAGCATGATGATTTCAGAGGCAAAAGCAACACCATTGAATTACTTTTTGATGTGCTGCTGGATTCTGTTTGCTAGTATTTTGTTGAGAATTTTTGTATCTGTTTATCCGGGATATTGACCTGAAGTTCTCTTTTTTTGTTGTGTCTTTGCCAGATTTTGGTATCAGGGTGATACTGGCTCCCTCTCACGCGCTCGCTCAGACTCCCCCTCTCCCTCTCCCCCTCTCCCTCTCCCTCAATATTTTGGAATAGTTTCAGTAGAATTGGTACAGGCTCTTCTTTGTATGTCTGGTAGAATTTGGCTGTAAATCCATCTGGTTCAGGGGTTTTTTTGGTTGGTAGGTTTTTTATTACTGATTCAATTTCAGAATTCAATATTGGCCAATTCAGAGTTTCAATGTATTCCTGATTCAATCTTGGGAGATTATGTGTTTCCAGGAATTTATCCATTTTCTCTAGATTTTCTAGTTTGTGTGCATAGAGGTGCTTACAATAGTTTCTGTGGCTCTTTTGTATTTCTGAGGCCTTGTTGCAATGTCAGCTTCATCATTCTAATTGTGCTTATCCAAATAAGATATCTTCTATGTTTTTCTTTGGCTTTTCTTTTTTTGAGATGGAGTCTTACTTTGTTGCCCAGGCTGGAGTGATCTTGACTCACTGCAACCTCTACTTCCTGTGTTCATGCAATTCTCCTGCCCCAGCTTCCCAAGTAGCTGGGATTATAGGTGTGAACCACCATGCCCAGCTACTTTTTGTATTTTCAGTAGAGACAGGGTTTCACCATGTTGGCCAGGTTGGTGTTGAACTCTTGAGTTCAAATGATCTGCCCACCTCGTCCTCCCAAAGTGCTGGGATTACAGGCATGAGCAACCGTACCTGGCTGTTTTTCCTTTGTTAATCTAGCAACAGTCTATCAATCTTGTTTATTTGTTGAAAGAACAACTTTTGGTTTTGGTGATTCTTTGTATAGGTTTTTGGGTCTTAATTTTATTCAATTGTGCTCTGATTTTAGTTATTTTTTTCTACTGCCTTTGGGATTAGTTGTTTGTGTTCCTGTAGGCATGATGTTAGATCATTAATTTGAGATATTTCTAACTTTTTGATATAGCTGTTTAGCACTGTAACCTTTCCTCTTAACACTGCTTTTGCTGCATCCCAGAGATTTTGATATGTTGTGTGTCTGTCTTCACTTATTTCAATGAATTATATAATTTCTGCTTTAATTTCATTGTTTATTCAAAAGTCACTCAGGAGCAAGTTAGTTTCCCTGTAGTTGTGTGCTTTTGAGAGATCTTCTTTGTGTTGAGTTCTATTTTTATTCTACCCTGGTGCAGGGTATGTTTTGTGAGATTTTGATTTGTTTCAATTTACAGAGACTTGCTTTATGACCAAGCATGTGATCAATCTCACTGTATGTTCCTTGTGCAGATGAGAAGATATTCTGTGGTTGATAGGTGGGGTATTCTGTAGACATCTGTATGGTCCAATTGGTCAAGTGTCAAATTTAAGTTCAGAACTTATCTTTTCTGCCTTGATGATCTAATACTGTCAGTGCAGTATTGAGGTCACCCATTATAATTGTCTGGCTAAATATTTTTGTAGGTCTGGAAGTACTTCTTTTATAAAGCTGGGTACTCCAATGTTGGGTGCATGTATATTTAGGGTAGTTAAGTCTTGTTGAATTGAACTCTTTATCATTTATGTGATGCCATTTGTCCTTTTTTTTCCCTGCTGGTTTAAGGTCTGTTTTCTTTGATATAAGAATATACTTTTTTATAACCACCTGTTGAAAAAAAATCAAAATTAAATGCCATTTCAATTCTATTAATTCTGTCTTGATTAATTCCCAGGTATGTTAAAAATTCCTAGTGGGATGTTCTGAAGTTTTAATATCCATTTCTTCCAAGCTGACAGACACAAATCCATTGCAACGCATTGAGATCTCTATAAGGTAAAAATAAATGAACATGATCTCACAGAGACCCCCTGATCTTTTGGGGTTTGTTCTTAATCTAAATTCCACAGGAAAATGCTTACTCTTGTAAAACCTTTTTATTATTGTACAATGTTCATTATTGAAAAATCATAGATTTGAGTACAAGAATCAGTTATTAGCCTTCTCCATTTCCCTTCAATGGGAAGACTTGTATTTTTGTTATTTGTGTTCACTGGAAGAAATAAGAGAATTGATTTCTTTTCTGGACACATTTTTATGTATTTATATACTGGCAGATCAAGCATGGTCTAGCTTTCAATGAGCTAGTCTTTCAAAGTGTTTTTTTAGACAAAAATTTAACCTCAAACTGGTGTGAGTTTTTAGAACTCCATGGGGATATTTAGTGCTTCTATAATATTTTAGAGAGATCCCATAAAGAGATCTGTAGCTTTAAATTCCAAATTTCCCATGGCTTAATCTTTTAGGAGTAATAAGAGAAAATGAGGTAATCTTACTGGGCAAGCTATGCTTCACTCCATACAAATGATTCCCATTTCTGTTCAGTCTCATCCTTAGAAAATAAATACTTTCCTCTAGAAACTGAGAATGAATCAGAATGACTTACTGATTCTTGAAAAAGCCCACTACAGATAAATTCATTCAAATGCTGCTCTAGGTTTAAGTTTGCTGGAAACTATTAGCAGAAGGTATTTTCCTAACAGTACTTCCATTTGAAGTGTTAAGAAAGACTTGGATTAGTAGCAGAAAGGATCCTTACAATACAAGAATAAAGAAACAGTTATTTTACCCTGGGCCAAAGGACACCAGAGAGATAATCACACACACATAAAAAATCTTAAGTGCTAATTCGTGTTCACAAAATGCTCTGTGGTATGTCTCAGACCTCTACGTCACCACCTCAGACAGGTGGACCCAAGCTTGCTCCTGTCTGAAGTGTGGCATGGCAGAAAGCCACAGACTTTAGGCAGAGCCCCTAATCAAGGGACCATGCTTGATTTGAACAACTTCTCTGAGATTTATTTTCTTTTATATATAATTGGCCTAAATGATTTTTAAATTCCTTTCCATCTCTCAAATTCTATTCCCTCATCAATTGCATTTTCTCAGTGATGAGTCCAGAGACTTCTGAGCTAAATCTCCGGTGAGAAGAACACGTAGTGAACTCCAAAACTTTACACAACAGCTTTACGGAGCATAACTAGGGGTGGCAAGACAGCATCTAACTGTTAGACTCTCTTATCACATTCCCAGGGTTTGAGTCTCAGGTTTACCACTCACTAGGCGCGTGATATGAGGCAGGTGCTTGGTCTTGTGAACCCAGTTTCTTCATCTGTAAAGAGGATCCTACTAGTACATGCTGCATAGTTGCTATGAGGATTAAAGGAGATCATCTTATAAAGCCCTTAGAAGTATGTATTTTTCATAGAGAGGATGCAACCTGTGTGTAACAGGGTTTGATCAAATAAAGAGAACTTTAGAAATGATATGAACATAGGGCTTATCAAAGGGGATTCCAGACAATTTCTGGAAGCTGCTGCTTCTGTATCTAGTGTTGGACCTAAAGTCATTTGGGAAAAGTATTAGGAAGGAAAGGTGGATGTAAAGTGGGAGAGAGCAAGGAGAAAGGAGAACACACAAGGGAGACCTGAAACTTGGGTTTGGTGGCTTACTGCCTCCAAGCTTCCCACTGCAGTGATGTCAATCTCCTCCTTTCAGAGCCAAATACGCAAGACCCAGGAGTAGGAGAAATTGAAGACCCTGCAGTAGCTTACAGAGCAACATGGTAGTCAATGCCCCGTGCCAACAAAGTGAGGCAGCAGATCAGCAGCAAATTGTGTGAGCTGCAACAGTGCCTGGTGTACTGCGCTGTGCTTCTGAGCACAGGAGAATATGGTCGCCTCACTTCCACTTTCCAAATCTATGTAACATCTCTTTTTGTCTCACGTTAACCTGGAACTATGCAAGGAAAGGAATTCTGGGAAGTGTAGGTTCCAGCTTAGTTAAGTTGATATAGTATGAATACACTGCACGATGTTAGCTATTAACATTGCTTTTCATCTTCAGAAACACTTCTCTAAAAATTCTTTCTAAAATGGCCTCTCTTACCCCAAGCCATTCTCCATCATAATCTATCCAGAATCACTTTACTTATTTATCAAGTATTTGTATATTTATAATTGTGTCTTGCCAGACTAGAATAGAAGCTCCAATGAAGACTGAAATGTAGTTAGTTACCACTGTATACCCAGAACCCAGAATTGTGCCTAGACTATAGTAGGTTCTCAGCAAATATTTAGTGAACATGGTTGAACTATAATGTGAATCAAGGTGGGAGTCATTTTGAAAATTTACAAAATTCTTGAAACTGCTTTAAAGTTCATATGGAACCAAAAAAGAGCCCGCATTGCCAAGACAATCCTAAGTCAAAAGAACCAATCTAGAGGCATCACGCTACCTGACTTCAAACTATACTACAAGGCTACAGTAACCAAAATAGCATGGTACTGGTACCAAAACAGAGATATAGACCAATGGAACAAAACAGAGTCCTCAGAAATAATACCACACATCTACAGCCATCTGATCTTTGACAAACCTGACAAAAACAAGAAATGGGGAAAGGATTCCCTATTTAATAAATGGTGCTGGGAAAATTGGCTAGCCATAAGTAGAAAACTGAAACTGGATCCTTTCCTTACTCCTTATACGAAAATTAATTCAAGATGGATTATAGAGACTTAAATGTTAGACCTAATACCATAAAAACCTTAGAAGAAAACCTAGGTAATACCATTCAGGACATAGGCATGGGCAAGGACTTCATGTCTAAAACACCAAAAGCAATGGCAACAAAAGCCAAAATTGACAAATGGGATCTAATTAAACTAAAGAGCTTCTGCACAGCAAAAGAAACTACCATCAGAGTGAACAGGCAACCTACAGAATGGGAGAAAATTTTTGCAATCTACTCATCAGACAAAGGGCTAATATCCAGAACCTACAAAGAACTCAAACAAATTTACAAGAACAAAACAACCCCATCAAAAAGTGGGCAAAGGATATGAACAGACATTTCTCAAAAGGAGACATTCATACAGCCAACAGACACATGAAAAAATGCTCATCATCACTCATCATCAGAGAAATGCAAATCAAAACCACAATGAGATACCATCTCACACCAGTTAGAATGGCGATCATTAAAAAGTCAGGAAACAACAGGTGCTGGAGAGGATGTGGAGAAATAGGAACACTTTTACACTGTTGGTGGGATTGTAAACTAGTTCAACCATTATGGAAAACAGTATGGCGATTCCTCAAGGATCTAGAACTAGAAGTACCATATGACCCAGCCATCCCATTACTGGGTATATACCCAAAGGGTTATAAATCATGCTGCTATAAAGACACATGCACACGTATGTTTATTGCATCACTATTCACAATAGCAAAGACTTGGAATCAACCCAAATGTCCATCAGTGACAGACTGGATTAAGAAAATGTGGCACATATACACCATGGAATACTGTGCAGCCATAAAAACGGATGAGTTTGTGTCCTTTGCAGGGACATGGATGCAGCTGGAAACCATCATTCTCAGCAAACTATCGCAAGAACAGAAAACCAAACACTGCATGTTCTCACTCATAGGTGGGAACTGAACAATGAGATCACCTGGACTGGGGAAGGGGAACATCACACACCGGGGCCTATCATGGGGAGGGGGGAGGGGGGAAGGATTGCATTGGGAGTTATACCTGATGTAAATGACAAGTTGATGGGTACTGACGGGTTGATGTGTGCAGCACACCAACATGGCACAAGTATACATATGTAACAAACCTGCACGTTATGCACATGTACCCTAGAACTTAGAGGATAGTAATAATAAATAAAAAAAAAAAAAAAGAAAATTTAGCATCCTGAGGCAGGGGCAGAGGCTCACACCTCTAATCCCGGCACTTTGGGAGGCTGAGGTGGGCAGATCACTTGAGGTCGGAAGTTTGAGACCAGCCTAGCCAACATGGCGAAACCCCGTCTTTACTAAAAATTAAAAAATTAGCCAGGTGTGGTAGCGCATGCCTGTAATTCCAGCTACTTGGGGAGGCTGAGGCAGGAGAATTGCTTGAACCCAGGTGGCGGAGGTTGCAGTGAGTCAAGATTATGCCACTTGCACTCCAGCCTAGATAACAGAGCGAGACTCTGTCTCAAAGAAAATTTAACATCCTGATCCCAGTGTTTAGGTTGTGGTCAAAGGCATGCAAACATTCTGATAACTATTACATGCCAGGCTCTATGCTAAACTCTTTGCAGGTCGAATTAGGTAGGATAATGTTGGCTGCTATAAAAAATAAAGCTCAAAATTTTAGTGGCTTCTCACAATACAAGTTTTTCTTAGCTCATGGGTGCTCCTGGTTGGTCAGTGACTTTCCTTCTCATAGTGACTCAGTGACCCAGGCTGTTTCTATCCCTTGAGGACATCTTCCCACAGGTCATTGTTATCCTTTGCCTTCAGAAGCTAGTAACAAGACACATTGGTACTTAAAAGTCCTGGCCTGGAAGAGAAATATATCACTTCTCCTCACATTTCACTGGTGAAAGGTGGTGACATGTTACCCCTGGATGCAAGGAGTGACTGGTAGATGTGATTCCTGCCTAGGAAGTTGTTTCCCACTTAAAATATCATACTAAGGGGGAACACAAGTTTTATTAGACAGATGTGTCTACCACCTATATACTGTTTAATCTCCACAGTAATCTTATAAGGCAGGTGCTATTAATGTTCCAATTTTACATATGAAGTTTATCTGAAAAGTGTTTAAGTAACTTGCCCAAAGTCACACAATTCAGAATTACAATTTTGAGGCAGAGATTCAAATCTGCATTCTTAACTCCGTAACACACTTCCTCTCAACTCACAAGAGAGTTCTAAGACAACTTGTTGATGGATTGGATTCTTTGAAAATTTCAACTAGGATTCTGATAGATAAAACCTATTAGAGATTGCCTACAATCTAGGTCAGGTCCTGAAAATGAAAGCAAGTTTTAAAGTATTATTGATAGCATTATGTGGCTATTATTTCTGCAGGCTAATCGATGAATGTTGTTTCAAACAGAACAGGTTTAATGAGTTTGCATCTTTAAAAATGCATATTTGAATAGAGATATTTGAACCATGAAATAATTTGGGTTGTTTCTCATAAAAAAGATCAATAAATTTGCATTTGTGCTACCCATTTGGGGAGTTGAGAGAAAGATTGGAAACTTGTGGCTTGTCTGGTTCCCATGGGTCATATCGATGGCACACAAGCATGGGAGCATTTCCTGAGGAATTGCCAGTGTATCTGTATTGATGGATGGAAACTACCACTGAACAATGCAGGTGGGTTCCAAAACTACCAAGCCCTTGGTTTAAAGTCAAACACAAATTTGGTTGGCACTATATAATGTTAGTTCAATTATCCTCTCGAGTAAGAGATTGAATATGCAGTATATGCCAAAGTGATGCTTCAAAATCTAAATGTAATATACATATTCACAAACTTAACAAGTGCTTTAGAAACTGCAAACCAGGACCCGTGGTTCAAGGCAGTGGAGATTTCTAGAAATTCTTTTATGCTTCCTACTTCAGAAACCAAACAGATAGGGATGTATGTGAAACCTCAGAGAAATCAGAATAAATATGTAGAGTCTTGAAATATCACCTTTATTTGTCACATATAACAAGAATTTGAACTGCCATAAATAGCAAATATTCAAGACCTTTAAGTTGCGTAGTGTTACAGGCTTGGCTTACCAGGTGTAGTTTCTGTACCTAAAATGAGCAAGTTCAAGAAAAAGTGAAGAACAGAGTCAAAAATGTTTCATTTTTCTGTATTGAGAGAATTTGATACTTTGTTTAGAAAATGACAGTAAAATAGAAAAGGATAAATGAGTTAGAAGAAAAATTGGCTAGACTAATGAGTCATAAAAATCATCCAGGAGAAGCCAAATGTGTGATACTTGTTAAAATTATGCAAGGATCTTTTATCCTTGTGGACTTTATTGTTGAGCTAATAATAATGTTAATTTAGCAGAAAAGTTGATTTTTACAATGCAGCCATGTGGTGCAGTGGTGAACAGCATGTCATTAATGGTGAGATTAGATCTTGGTTTAGATTCTAGACCTTCTACTCACTATCCATGCATCCTTGAGAAAGTCACTTAGCCTAAGAATTAGGTTACTTATCTATAGGTAGTTAAAGGAGAGGTGAACTAATTAAATCAACGAATCATTTAAACCTCTCAGTACACTCCTTGGCATGTACTAAGTCCCCAGTAAATGGTAATTGTTAATTTAATGACTCTCTTTAGTCAAGTATTACATGAAAAACGTGTGGGTTTTAAGAAATGTGAAACCAGTCTCCATAAAAGCTCTGTGCTTTCTAGAATATATACAACTGTCTGGAAAGCAAATTCTCGATGTAGCTTGTTCCTCATGATTTGAATCCCATACCCAGGACTCTACGTCACTTTCAGGTTCTCTTCACATCTAGATATTCTCTGCTATTTGTTTTACATGACACTAGACACATCCATGATGGAGATGGGGGAAGAAAGGGTGGTTCTGAGAGAGTTACCTCTGTGGGTGGGAAGAGCTGAGCATTCCCTGCAAAGTTCTCAGGTTGGGACACTGAGGATGACTCAGAGGTTAGTAGGATGTGACATATGGGAGGTTATGAGAAATAAAATTCATTGCTTTTATTTCAGCCTCATTGTCCACATGAACCTTCCATATAGTGAGCCAAGAGAGTTTCTTACTACGAAGATTCTTCTCTCACAAATTTACTCCTATGAGAAGTTGACAAAAGCAGAGCCAGGACTGTGATCAACAAGGATCATAATACTTATCAAAGTTGTCATCCTTCCTGAATCTCTCTCATTTTTGCATGTCTAGCCATCAGCTCTTGTTCCTTTATTTTAAAGCTTACACATCACCATTAAATTAAAATGTAGCAATTATTTATGACCTTTCAGTGCATTTATTTTTTTCTTGAAAGGCTTGTCTATGCCTGATATTACAACTTTTGATAGCTAGGCAGTGAAATGAGAAAGACAATCTTCTGTATCATGATTTAGACTGAGGCAACTTACATTCCTAATGGTGTAAGCATTTTTGTCTGCTACTAGTAGAATGGATACATATGAGGGCTGTTAATTTAGCTCTAATGTGGGCTGCATGGGAAAAGCTATAGGAGTTCTATTTAGTTGGTAGTAAACAACTTCGGAATCAATGTGTTTTTCTTTACTGAAGACTTGCTTAGTGCATTGGAAAAAAAATTCTATTAGTTTGCCTCATTTAGTAGTCACCACGCAGCCTGATGTGCGAGCCAGTGACACCCATTAAGGCCGGCATGACTGTTTGTAGCAAAATGAACCGAACCATCTGAATTCAACCCCAGCGTCATCATTCAGCAGGCCAGACAGAGCCATGATTTAGGATTTTTCCCAACATTTTATGGCAATTTGTTTCATTTGCCGCAGGCCCATAACGATGCAAATTGCCATAAAGTGGGATAATCAGGCAGTAGAAGTGTCATAAAACTGCAGGAGAAACAAATTTCCATCTTGGAACTTTGCATGCCGATGGATGTTGGGGAGAGCAAATGCGGGTGTTTTTTGCCGGTGTTATCTGGTTGCCAAGCTCTGCGCCAAGCAGAAATGATTCCATTTCGTCAATTTGTACTCATTTTGAAGCCAAAGAATGGAAGTAAAAGAGGACCTGAAAATATGAGGAAGCACCGGGCCAAAGTCTCTCCTCAGATGCCTGGGCTCTGATACTGGGAGCAGTGGTCCAAGGGAGAGGAGGCCAAATGTATGCCATTAGATAGATGGAGAACAAATTAAAGAGCTCTTAGGGACTGGAGTACTTTGGCCTTCTGAAATGTCATGGTCCTTTTCCGGATATGTTTGTGGGATGCCTGTCCTGTCTTGAACAGCCCTGACTCTTTTTTGCCATCAACAGTCTGTCTCAAGGTGAGAACACATCAGGCTAGAAACAGCATTGTTAGAATGAAGCTCTTTGGCCCTGCTGAGAACTGGGACATGGTTGAGATGAAAGAGTTCATTCTCAAATATCCATTGCTTGCCCTTGGAAGCAAAAACGGAGTGTTTATTTTTTATTTATTTTTATGCCTGAGAAGCAGACTTCCTTTGTCTTTCTGCATTTTTATTTATTTTTCTTCTCCTGTCCACATTCCTATCTCATGGATCATTTGCACGTTTCAGGTATCATGAGTCATCCTTTGAAGAATCACGTGGCCTGAAATTTTCAGGTCTCACCTTACAGCTAATAATGAGGTTGTTTTGCCTTCACGCTTTATTTTTGTGTTGTCTATTTTGTTTCCTGTTTTGTAATATTACATTAATGGCATTGGTTTGAAAGTTCCCTGAGGACACATTCCACATAGCTCTGTTCCTGCTAACTGAACTGTTTTTGACAGATATCTTAATAACGTACTAGCTCATTGCCAAGCTGCTAGGGGTAAGAGCTAAAATCATTTCTTCTTTTCTAAAAAGTGAAATATATCCCAGGGAAAGTGTCTCTAGAATTCTTTTGATTCTATTTTATAAACTGAATTTGTCATGAACTCCCCAATGAGCAAGTCTGTTTCCCAATTTTGATGCTGTTGTATCCTAAGAGTTAGGCAGTATGGAAGATGGTAAAAACTGGTCTCTTTCTGGCTTTTGCAATGGTGATATTTTATCTATAGCTTTCACATGTAGTCATTTTTATGTTCTTATGTTTCTCATCTAATTTAGAATATGTTCTGTGATGTTCATTTTAAATTTAATATATACAGGATAAGATACATACAGCTAATGTTGATCATAAACATTGATTGTGGGCACATAATATACCCTATATTGTAGTATCTCTTTACTTTCATTATATCATTTAATTGCAAAAACAAGCCAATGACGTGTTTTATTCTCAAAACATTCCTATTTGGGGGAGGAGCTGTTGGATTTTTACGAAATATTTTAAGCTGAATTGTAAACAGGATTATGTCAAATGTTGAGTGGATTGATTCCCTTTCTTGCAGGGAGCAAATTCTGTTTGGTTCTGTTTTCTAAAGATGGTATCTTACAGGATACAGAGTCATGGTCAGAGATGTAATACTTGGTAGTTTTTAAGTATGATGTTAATTGTTAAGTAAAATGTAGAAATGGGCAAAGACCTGAGAAAATAAAAATTATATTTGGGATGCCTAGAAAAATTCCCTGGAAATTCACAGGGTATTGGTGAAATGATCAACCTTGATGTTTC
Organism: Papio anubis; assembly: GCF_008728515.1. Classification (NCBI taxonomy): domain Eukaryota; kingdom Metazoa; phylum Chordata; class Mammalia; order Primates; family Cercopithecidae; genus Papio; species Papio anubis. The sequence goes on along the minus strand of NC_044988.1, from coordinate 18,790,896 downwards.
GTAGTGCTATGATGCAGGATCTTTCTTGAATGATGTCATCCATGTGCCCTCCTAAAGTTAAAGTGAAGACTATGCATTAGCATTTGGTGATTCATCATATTTCCTGCAAATCCCTCTTTGTCCATGATATCCTTCTCCTCTCAAAGTTTCCTCATGGTTTTATTTCTCCAGCATTTGCTCCATGAATGGAATTCCCCTCATGCTGTTCTGCCCATAAAGTCTTCTTTGATTCATGACCCTGAGAAATGTCAGCGAATTGGATAAACTCAAGAGTTTTACATGGAAAAGCAAACTTTAGACTGTAGTTTCCTTAGACTATAGACTGTAGACTAACTTCTTGATAAATCATACAGATAAATAACAGGTTGGTTTTGGGTAGAGAAATGAAAATACCTCATGAGGGGACATTCCTATTATGCATAGGAGGAAATACCTAAAAAATTGGTTTAAGATATTACTTTGTAATTGAATTGTCTGAGTGGGGAGATGATCTTGAGATTTCAACACCAAGCAGTAAATACAACATGGTGTAGGTATCAAGAGATTGATGGGATGGGTTGGGTTGTAGATGCCATACCAATATAGTAGAAGCTATCTAGCAGAAGGCAGATTTACATTTACTAGTAAACCATAAGTCCAAGGAGTGGCTCTCATTGTGGAGTAGCTGAGTGAACATAACAGTAGAAAGGAATGGAAGTGATATTTCTGCAGGACATACTACAGGCTCTTTGGCCAGTCATTCCAGATTTAATCACAGAACTATCACAGAGACTGGGTATAATAGTGATGGGATACTGCTATGATTGTGATACTGTTTGGAAGTCTCACTCAGCTGAAAATAGAGCTTTCGATCATTTTTATTCACTTTACTCAGTAAAGTGATCTTTCTGAAGAACTAACAGTGGGATCACTACTCTCGATCTAATCCTGATCACATGAGAGGAACAGTTTGGAAAACTATTTATTACATTCCTTCCTGTTGTGTGCCAAAAATTGTGTGTGATTTGAAATATTAGAAATATGCAAATATATTTCTAGAGACATGGGGCAGAGAATCCTAGATTTAGGAAAGGTACATATTAGAAATTAGAACCAAATCATGAGCAAGGTGAAGCTCTTAAAATTGGATACTTAATATTGTATGGGGAAATTTCACAACTAATAATGCATGTTGTGGTCAATTCAACTATGAGTAAAAGTAAAATCAATAACATTTTTATATAAGTTATGTATTTTAGGTAAACGGAATTCTAAGATAACTTGTTACAGACTAACACTGTGTGGCCATAAAACATTTTGATTTCTAGTGTTTGATTAACTTTGTCTCCCCAAGTAAGCTAAAGCCGATGCTCCAGACTTTACTGAGCTTCTACTTCTTTGAGTTCATCTGAGGAGTAAATGAGGCAACAGAAGGCTTTCCTCCCACTTCTGAGACAGCCGTCCTGGGGGATGGTGGGATCTGACCTGCTGTATTGCACAGGATCGGGGTGGGAAAGGGAACACTGAAAGAGGCATGAGACCCAGTCGTGGGTAGGGCTGTATTCAGATTTCTATCTATCATGTTTAGATAATGTGTTGATGTCCAAAGTGATTTCTCTAACTTGTTTCAAACCAAACTATCAACTCTTTAGAGGAAGAACATACTCATATTGTAAAAAAGTCTTTGGATCTGGAACCAGAGCTGGAGAAACAGGATGACAAGGATAAATGCTATATCCTTCACTGTCCTAGTGTAGTCATAAATACATTGGTCCCTCATCTCTTTTGATAACAGCCTGATATTAAGTGGGCTGAAGTTGGTTGATTCATATGGGTTAAATGGACTGTTTTAAATTACTCATAAACTGTACAAACCATAAAATTGCAAGAGTGAGAGAAAGGGTGAGTTGGTGATGGAAAGAATGCTGGCCAAGAAGAGTAGCAGCAATCTATGAGAGTAATTTCAAGACAGAAAAGCCTGAAATTAGTTGAGACTGGCAGAAAAACAGGTTCATAACAGAAAATGTTTAAAATTTTGATGTCTATTTGATGCATAGACTACAAAGACAGAAGAAATGGTCTCTGGGTAGAGAAGTTGGGGAACTGGAAGAGAGTGGCTAGAGGGAGACTTGCGTTGTAACGTAGACTCTTTAGTACTTTTTGAAATTTTTTTTATCATATGCACTTGTTAGCTTTTCAAATAGTTGAATAATGGGGGAAGATTTTTTAAAAAATAGGCATGTGGTAGAAACTAGTCAGTGTTGTCCAATCTCCACTTCTTCTGTGAGGATAAGATCTTGGCAGTGATATGTCAGCAGGAGGGAGTTGTATTTCCAGGGGCCCTCCTTCAAGGGAGGGAGCACGCCCCCACCTCCACCTCTTCCCCTTCCTGCTGGCTGCAATGTGAGTTGTTTGAGCTTTCTCGTGTAAATATTTGAGGAATGGCAGAGCAGAAGGCACAAGGAAGCTGGGCTGCTCTAAACTTTGGGGAGCAGTGCTTTCATACCAGCTGGGACTTTCATATAAAAGCAAGAAACATTTTCTAGCTTGTTTCATCTGCTGTTATATCAGTGTCTATCATGACTGCCAAAGATATATTTTAGCTAACAAGATGACTGCTTTTGATCTTTGTATCAGAAACTAAGACATCTTCTGCTCTTATTTTAATTTTAAACAATAAGGAAGAAAAAACAAGTAGAAGGTATAGGGGAAAAACAGTGGCAAGGAATTTTTTTTTAGGGCCAAGTGGTTAGAAGTAAAAGAACAGAATATAATCTTTGTGTATCCTTAATGTCAGGACACAAGTTCGAGTCACTGCAGTTTGGTAATACTAGCTCCCATTGTGAAGCAGATTTAGGTGCAAATATGAGAATAGTTTGTTATAAAGAAGAACAGTTTTTATGTAGTATATAATTTCAGAGTCTGAAATACCTTTAAAACCCGTCTAGTAGATTCTACAGCTCCAATGCTTGAAATCCCTTTAGAAGCCCTTGAGTTCTAAATATAGAAGGGGGAAAAAAGGAAGCACTCTTCTAAACCTCTCTTTGGGTGCCCAAAACAGAGATGATTCTTCTTTACCTCTTATCTATATACCTTCCCAGAATTTAACCCTGAACACAAAATCCACATTTTTTTTTTTGGTAGGGAACAGCCAAAATACTTGGAACTTATACACTTATCCTTAGTACTATTGTATCAGTCAGGGTCCTCCAGAGGGAAGAACTAATAGGAGATATATGTATATATGTGTGTGTGTGTGTGTATATATATATATGTATGTAAAGGGGAGTTTATTATTAACTCTGCACGATTACAAGCCCCCACAATAGGCTGTCTGCAAGCTGAGAGCGAGGAGAGCCAGTCTGAGTCCTAAAACTGAAGAATTTGGAGTCTGATGTTCGAGGGCAGGAAGTTGGAGTCTGATGTTCAAGGCTAGGTCAGTCTAGTCTTTTCATGTTTTTCTGCTTGAAGTTCTACCTGTGCTGGCAGCGGATTAGATGGTGCCCATCCAGATTAAGGGTGGGCCTGCCTTCTCCAGCCCACTGACTCAAATGTGAATCTCCTTTGATGACACCCCACAGACACACCTAGGATCAATACTTTGCATCCTTCAATCCAATCAAGTTGACACTCAATATTAACCATCATAACTATGAAGCATTCCGGTATAGTTCAGGGCAATAAGAAAACAATTATTGAGTATCTACTAAGTGACAGGAATCATGCTGATAAAGTGGAATAGATGAGACCATCACCGCTTGACCAATGAACACGTTATAAGCAGCTATTCGTAGCATCGTAAATTTAAAACCAGTAACTCCCGAGTTTATATCTTTAGCCTTGACTTTATCACTGAACTCCAGATTCATGTATCCAACCACCTCCTTGACATCTTTACTTAAAAGTCTAACAAGCATCTCAAAGCTAACATAGATAAGACAGAACTCTTGATTTTCCCATTTATTTTTCTCCCCTCAGGCTTTCCTATCCCCCCTAAAACCATCAACTTTTCCCTATTGCTATTGCCACCACAGTAGAGGGTTTCTAGAGGTTGAGCCAACAGGACTTGCTGATGGATGTTGGTAGGGATGGGAAAATGAGAGAAGAGAGAAATCAAGAATGAGAACTCACCTTTGTGCTTGGCCTAATGTGCCATATATTTTCTGCTTCAATCAAGTAATATCTGTAGTTAAAAATACCATTCAATATTAGTTTTGTAATCCAAGTGTTAACGATCTTGGAAATCACAAATAGTTTAAGAGTTGAGGATGTAATTTTTTTTTTTAACTTTTTATGAACCCCTGGTCAAATCGTGTATTCTTAGAAAGATTCTGGATACCAACACTTAACTGGTTTTTCTTATTGTTGGCAATCTCCGTAAAAACAGACTAATCATGTACTCCGGATTTCTCTTTCCCCATCTTATTTTCAGATCTTTATTCCTTTTCACAGATGCTTTTGAAATCCAAGTAATTGAAGAGTGTCACAAGATTTGGAAGGGACGAGAGTCCGATCGTGACTATACTGTTGGTCCCGAGGGAAAGATCATTGCTCTTAGTTGCCTTAATTTTGTTTCTATTATAGGGCCTTTTCTCATAGCTTTGCAGACAAAATTCCAGCTGAGGTTTTTCATTCAAGGCAGCCTTGTATAAACTCCCATTGACTGGGTTGAGAAATATTTTTTTAAATGTATAACCAGGAAAGACATTAAGGCATCTTCAAATTATCTAGTAGTGAATGTGAGGATGAAAGTTAACTGAATTCTGTAAAGTTTTATAACAGCAATCTAGCTTTCATGTTAAATTAATGTCACAGACACATTAAACTATGTTTAGTTCATTTGTTTATATGTTAATTACATCTGTTTTACTATGTGTAATACATACCTTTTATATCATGTGTAATGCATTTTAATTTATTCAGTTTGTTGCAGTTGAGTTCTCTATGGATTTCATTAAAGCATCATAAAAATAAGAATTCTTTGTTCCTACTGATTTTTAAAACAGATTTGTGTCCTTCAAATAATAGCCCCAGAAGTTAAAATTTTAATATTTTACTGTATTCTTTAAAAACTACATAAACAGTGAATCTTTAAGTCTTCTATTGTCCTGTTTTCCACTATATCTTATTACGGTTCAGTAGTGACCAGCATGTGCATCAAATACCTGCTTAATTCTTCAGAGGGACTAAATATTAATATTGGAAGAGCTTGAAAGATCATCTCATAGATGAGAAAATTGAGGCTGAAGAGAGTTCTTCTCTATATCACAATGGTTTTTTCATACTGCTCTCAGTTCTTAAAGAGAGTGACATATTCAAAATCACCTACCTCAGAAGTAATGGACATAATCCAAAACTGGTTGAGTTTGCAAGTATATTAACTCAAACCCCAAATTCCCATGTAATGAGCATTTACCTGAAATGGATATAAAAATTTAGTAAGAAATTACTTAAAGGGCCATGATGCAGTGGGTAGAAATTGTGTCCAGCTAAATTTTGGGATATAAGCTATGGCATCCTTGGTCAATGCCCTTTCTGTGGTAACTAAAATTCCTGTACATCTTCTGTGCTTTGCTGTTTGATTTCAGTAGTGGGGCCTTCACAAAGGGGAGGCATGGTCAGAAAATTGTTTAAATACAAAATACAGGGAAGGCATCAGAGAGGAAAGGTTGTTTCAATAATATGATTCAGAAAGGATGACAGATTTTATGACTTCTGAGCTTTGGGGGAGATTTTTTCTTATTGTTCTCCGCCCTCACTATTCTCTTAAAATTAAAAAGGCAAGAGCAACCTGCAAAGAGACTTAAAACAGTGTAAGTCAGAGAGTGGTGGCAGACATGCCCCCCAGTCAGGAGATGTGTCTCCTTAGAAATATGTTGCAGAGTGCGTATCTAAATTTCTAGCATGTGCACGGGACTGTGCAGTGTTACAGAACCATGGATAGCCATGATGGTAGAAATGTAGTTGTTGAAAGCTCTGTCCTTAAAGTCTTCGAGAAATTGCAGAAAGTAAGACAGATTTTTTGGTGTAGGAAAATGACATTATAGCTCAAATTGTTTAGGAGAAGACAGGTGAACAGGTATATCTCACCTGTCAATTGCAAATATGCTTTGGTGCTAAGAAGGAGCATATCCTGTAAACAGCCCCTCATTATTGTAAGATCTTGCTGAGATGTGTTTTTTTCTGATGGTGACATGTCATGCTGACTGTAGGAAAAAGTGTGAAGCAGGTGATACTTGTTATTGAAGACCCAGCGATCTATTAAGGAACCTCTTTTTTTCTGCCTGAAGTTCTTTTCCTAAACCTGTTTTCAACAATGGAATCTTACCCTCATAGTAGCTTAAATTGTAAAAACTGGACAACAAACAAAACTCTTAGCCTTCTCAGGCTATTTGCATTTTATCAGAAATAGAAATATTGACCCAAGGGATTGAAATACACTTAAGAAGTGCATTTCTTAAAATTAAAGAGCTAATGAGGAACTTTTTATTCCTCTTCAAATTGAAATTTCCACCTTCAAATTAAAAAATAAAAGCAAACATATAAAACGTGTCATGAGCATTTGATAGGTAAAATTTGTCTCTATTTTCATTTTCACTTCAAATATGTCAGCAATATTTTTATTTCCAGAAAGGATGCAAGTATACATGAGCTTCAGAAGTTTAACAGAGTACTTTTTGTTTCATAAACTTATATCTGTTGAGCTTAATTGAAATATGTTATATTCATAGTTCCTCTAGACCTTGACCCCGCACGGGAATGCAAATTTGCCTTCCTATGTGTGTTATGTGACTTTGAATTATCTTTGTAATTGCAGCCTCAGAACTAGAGAATCATTCTGTAACTTTAGGAAGAGGTCTAATATTGTCACTGACTTGATGCCTATGTTCTTGGAAGTCCTTAAACTTGCTGTGTTTCAGTTGTACCCTTGAAAAAATGAGTATAGTATATTTTGTGAGGATATCTCCAAAACGGGAGAACCCTCATGGGGAATGAGCAGATGATGTATACAGAGCTTGACCCTCTGAGCCAGGGGCAGGTGGAGAGTCGGTATTGTTGGCTGTGAGCAATGATAAAGCACAGAGTGACTTTGGACTCTGATTGACATAAGTTTAAAGTGTGGTTCTTCCACTTATTAGCTGTGTGACCTTGGGCGAGGAGTTTATACTCTCTGAAGATTAGTATTTTTGGCATGTATTATAAATAGGTAAAATAATATCATGCATGAATGAGAAACCGTGAACCACCTGTAAGCACAACACCAAGTTCAGCATCTAAGGTGAAACAGAAATGAAATAGAAAAGAAAGGTGGAATTTCACAGTTCAGATAGACCTTAAATTAAGTATAATTTTTGCTGCATTATTACTGTGACAATAGGTCATGATCTGTTCATTCAATTAGAACCCAAATGCACTATGAGTAAAGCAGCAATTATAATACTGACCGAATAGGATTACGTAAGTCACCTAACATGGTGGCTAACATCAGACATACCTGTAGGCCTCCCTCAATTCCCTAGGTGCCATTGTCTCTCAGACCTTCAGCAGCAGGCTCAGCCTCAGCCACCATGGCCAAGGACTCTGCTTGGGTCCATACTGTTTGGGACTGACCAGTTGCTCACTTAAAGCTCGGCCCTCCTTGGTTGTCAACGAGCAGCTGGATGGAATTGCCTTGTGCCCCATGGTTCTGACTTCTTTTGCTATATCCGGACTTGGATCCCACAACAGAGTGTATGGGATATGAGTTGATGTTATCCAGAAATGTGGGGCAGCTAATTCCTTATGGCACACATTTTAACCAGTGGGCAACAGGACATGGAGGAAACATGGAAGATAAGTTTCTCTCCTCCGCCCCTCCCTCCCATAGACTATTTCTTGGCCAAGCTTCTCCATATATTCTGTCTGGAGAAATCCTGTAGGGCTGAGCTGAATTTACCAGCAAAGCAGGCTACGTTGCTTCATGGATCATCATGACCTGTGACCAGCATGAAAATGCAATACCTTGCATCTCGCTCTATCCCTTAATATCTCTTTCATTATTCTTTTACTTTCCCAACCTGAAAATCACCTCTCAAAAGCATGGACATTTAATTCTTGCTTCAGTCTCCTTTGTCTAGGGAACCCAGACAAAGATACTGCTTAGTACATAAAAGTTGCTCATTAATATTGATTTTCCTTTCTTCTGCCTCTGTTAATTTTTAAAATTTGACCTTGCCCAGTTCCAGGATAAACCTGAACTGCTTTAGTTGCTTCCATTCCTTGTCTTTTCTTCCTGAACTCATATTCTATCTCAGGTACTGATTTTCCAGTTCCTTTCTCATTTCATGCTGTAAAGCAATTGATCTCTTTAATGTATTGCTTCTAGAAATCTTGATTTAGTCTAAATCCAAGTCTTTAATCCAGAGAATTGGAGACTTTGATGTTATGCAAACTCTAGATTATTTTTGTGTAAGAAAGTGTTGGTCTGGAAAATGAAAGGATTTCTGTGGACAGGAATTTCATCTCCTATGGTTAGAGCTTTATAGCCACCCCTTTTAAGCCGATTCCACACCTGTTTTTCAGTAGAGTAATGTAGATTTTGAGTGTCCAACTTCCAGTGTTGTTTTAGGAGTCATAGATACTTCCAATTCTAGATCATGTAGATGACCAACGTAGTTTTTTTTTTTTTTTTTTTTTTTTTTTTTAATCTCCATTGGATCTGTGAAGATTGAGATAGTTCAGGCTTCGTGGAGAGGTTGAAGCTTAAGTTTCACTATAAAGATTGTTTAGGCTGGGTGTGGTGGCTCACGCCTGTAATCCCAACACTTTGGGAGGTCAAGGCGGGTGGATCACGTGGTCAGGAGATCGAGATCATCCTGGCTAACACGGTGAAACCCTGTCTCTACTAAAAAAACAAAAGATTAGCTGGGAGTGGTGGCGGGCGCCTGTAGTCCCAGTTACTCAGGAGGCTGAGGCAGAAGAATGGTGTGAACCCAGGAGGCGGAGCTTGCAGTGAGCCAAGACTACACCAGTGCACCCCAGCCTGGGCGACAGAGCAAGACTCCGTCTCAAAAAAAAAAAAATTCTCAGTTTTTCCACAATATACACACCTTTGTTCTTCCACCTCAATCAAAACTCTAATCATTGAAGATCTATTTCAAATGTCACATTCTCCATGTAACTCTTTCTCATCTTCCTGTCTGGAAGTGATCAACCTCGTTTTCATTTCTACTTGCCTTATGTCTCTGTTCATACAGCCTTCTGCTTCTGAACAACTATAAGCTCTTTGAGGACAAGGGCTAAATGTCATGTATCTTTGTATTGTCCTTAGCATAGTGTTTAGCACATGAGATGCTTAAAAATGTTTGTTGTATTGAATTTTTTCTGTCCTTCCATTTGTCTTAAATCATTACTCTGTGCCAAGAGCTATGCTAAGCATCATGTAGTTCAAATCAATTTTCCCTCCTTGGACCCAGCAAATATCAATACCAATATTTCCTAAATTATAGCTCCTAGAAGAGAGGACTATTCACAACTTGGGATTTTACAAAGGATACTTCAGTTATGGATCACTGATTAGTTTGAACAGACCTACGTGGTTCTTTCAATGTCTGTGCCAGAAATACTTTTCCACTGAGTTAGCTTTCTTCTTACCTTTAAGGCCCTCTCTGCTGCTTTGCTTAGAAGTTTCTATGATTTCAGACCCTCCTGACTTTCTTCAATTTTCTGAATTACTGAGATTTTTATCCCCATAGTTGTTGTAATTTGTGTCAATTTAGAATGAATATGGATATTGGATATTCTGCTATATTTCTCATTCTGTTTTCTGTGGAGTGAAAATTCAGTTTGAGAATGAGTGTATGTTTTAGAACAATTATTTTTTGAGAGGTAAAAAGCTGCATTTCAAATTCAATGTAAAATGGCATATTATTTAGAGCAGTGCTGCCCAATAAAACTGTCTGCAATGATAAAAATGTCCTATATGTGCACTAATATGGTAGCCACCAGCCACTGTGGCTAATTGAGCCCTTGAAATAGGCTTGTGTGACTGAGGAGTAAGTTAATTTTAATTAATTTAAATTTAAGTAGTCATATATGGTCAGTGGCTACCATATCATGCAATGCAGATATAAACCAAGGACAGAATTATCTCTCATATTTCCATAAATAAAAAAGGTGCCCTTAGCTTTTTGAGGAAAGTGTGGTATTATCCAGTATTATTTCTTTTTTAGAGATGCACAATACATATGGACAGGTTAAAGGCTGTAAGAAGCAGTACTACAAAAACAAACGAGCAACACCAGTTTGCAGTAGTTTTATTCAGAATTTTCTGATCTCACTTGACCATGGCACCTGCACTCCATCCTCTGCTCAATAATGCCTATGAACAATTTGTGACCTCATTCTCCTTTTGGAAAAAAAAGTCTCCTTTAGACCTTTTACCCCATTAAAAACCTATGTTACACCTTTAGCTTATTAGTTCCGTCGCCTATTTCAGGGGAAGCATAAGATGTAAAGGGGAGGCTCCATTAAGTTTTACAAAATCTGTTCTACTCCCAGAGGAGGGGTATAAAGTTTTGCCCCATGGACATGAAACAATTGAATCTCTGAAATTACCCTTTTCAGGGGCAGCGTATGTTTTCTCATCGTAGCTGCAGCTGAATCTGGATAAAATTGGGCATGTCCACAGTTTGACCTCAGCCACAGGTAGGCCGCCCTTTTGAGGGCTGATTAGAAACAATCAACTATCCCTATCCCCCCCACTGGAGTAGCTGTTGACATCAGTTTATCCCACTACCAACAATATGGGAAGGAATATGATAACATTCAGTTGTCTTTTCCTCTTCCTCTTAATAGACCAGGTGGTGATGCTTTGGACAAAATTGGTCTGAAGGCTGAGAGCAGGTCCATTATTGGGAGCATTTGCTTTAAATTATGAAATTCAGAAGGCTTGTGGCAGAGAGGCGGCCAGTCCTGCCGCAAAAGGCACTCGCTTGTCTGTTTCTTGCATTCTGTTAAATATTTCTTATTTCCTCAGAATACACCACAAGGACCATTTGACTGTCCCCTCTGGCTTCTGCATCTTGCTTCCAGCATGAACAGACAGGTAATAACCGTTCAGCAGGGCCATTACCTCTTCTAAAGACTATTATCAAAATGGTCATTATACATAATGGAGATTATTACAGGCAGCCTGAGAGATTTTTTAGATACATCTCTACAATAATAGGTGGCCTTTTTTAGCCTTATATATCTGTGGGGATAATACCAGGGCACAGAATACATGACAAATGGTGATTTTTAGCAAAACTCTGTCAGCTTTTAATGCATTAATTGGATTGTGGATTTAAATGGCATTTACGCAGAAACTCTTAAATTTTAACTCTTGACAAATGCACAGTGTGGCAGAAACATTCCAAGAACAAGAGTTAGAATATATAGAATGCTTTGCCCATGTTTATACTATGCAATCACATATGCAAGGATACTGGCATTAATGAGTCCTTTGCAAACAAACTCTTTTATCATGAAGTAACTGGTCTGTAGTCAGACAATCAAGAAGTATTTGTAGTCCTTAGGCTTCATTCCAGTCACTGAAAATACGGTGGTCAGAAAACATAGAGAGAAATTTAAAACTTAGAATCTAGTGGCCTGTTTTTTTTTAAACAAACACAGTCACATTTTGAATATTTATTCCCAAGACAATCTCTCCTCCTAAACCTTCCACTTAATCTCCAACCATTTGAAGGCAATCTAGAAGTCCCATTCTAGATTAAATCCCATTTAATCTAGAAGTCCCATTCTAGATGAAAAAAAAAATAGATGAATTCTGCTATGTGGTGTACATTTGGTTGCCTATCACATAGGTTTTCTCCTTTAAAGTAATAACCCCATTTTTATTTGGTTGGTAAGATTATCAGTGCCTGGGAATACATCCTTACTGGGCTAAGCCAGTCGGATGTAATGGGATGTTAATATGGATTATTTGCGTCTCAGTATTGTCTGAAGACCCAGGAACAAAAGCAATAGGTTCCTGATAATCTGTCATTCTAAGGCAGGGTGGTGGATGCCAGATCCTCAATGCTTGGTTTGCAAAGAAACTATCAAAACATCCAGTTTTATAAACTCTCACTCAACATCCCTCTTCGTGAAAATACGAAGGTTAAAATGAGGAGAGAGAGAATTTCCTGAAAGTGGCTATTGGAGAACAGTGGCATTTTACTTTGTCATTGTGGGTGGGAATTTCTCCTCACTTTACTCCAAGTGAGAGGGTCTTAAGAGGAGTACAGAGATCTTGTTATTGGTAGCTTTGATGTTGAAAGAGCATGAGGGACTGGTATTTGGCCCTTGTCATGCTAGCAGGCTACCCTCACAGCCAAGCAAAAAGGTGGTTTCATGGCAGTGAATAGATTTTCTGGTGCCAATGACGTGTGAGTGTTCTGTCTGGACTGGATGGGGGCTGTTCCATAGAAAGAGCTGGGCTGTAATTAACATGCAGGGACTTTGGCCGAGAGGGCCACCTGGAAGGGCAATTGAGCTTAGAGAGAGAGTCTGTGGAGTGGATCCTTGAAAACCAGGTGATGAGGGCAGTTGTTATGGCCAATGGAGGAGACATTGCCTCTGCAAATGCTTCCAAAATTCCTCAGCAGCAGGAACCTCCTTTGTAGGACGTTCTACTCTGAAATTCTGTGTCTTAAAGTTGAAAGCTTCCTATTTAATGCATTTATCAAAATAAAATAAATTCCTGCCACAAGTCTCCTCTCTCTGGGCCTTCCTCACTGGAGATGTTAGTCCCTGCCTCCCATGCCCTATATGTAGCCCAGGTTTCTGACTGCCCATGCCCCCATTAAAGAGGGAAGAATCTGTGATTGGTCATTATCGGCATCCACCACCTTCCCTTAGACTGACAGATTATTAGTTACCTATTGCTCATCTGTTGTTTTTTTTTCTGCTCGTTTTCTAACTTACCCCACCCTTTTTGATGACAATGATCAGATTTTTTTTTATTTTTATTTTTTTTAGTAACCTTTGCATAAGGACCTAATGACTTCAGTCAGTATAGTTGACACCGCTTGTGATTCCAAGGGTAGGTGTGTATTTCAGAACTGGCCCACTGGCGTGTTCAGTTATGCTGCACACAATGATTTGTTCAGACATCTGACCTAAGCTGATATGAGATGCTTTGGCTGGGACTCTTTGGAAGCAGCCTCCTGTTTTTGCCATAGCTGCTAAGCAGGTAGGCTGTAAGGGAGAGGCTGCTGTTGGTTCCCATGCTCCTTCCAAGCTTAGGAGAATCCAGAGCCAACAGATGGACTAGAAAGACTTGTGGTAACAATATTTAAGCATCTGTATCCAAAAATTCATAGAGAATAATATCTATTCTAATTATGAGAAACAGTAAAATGCTCTCCCCAAGTCATTTTGCAATGGCCTTTGTCACTTACAACTGATAAAGAACTGACTGATAGATCCTTATACTATTTGTTAAATTGCTTTCACTAGAGATTTAAATAAAATTATTTTCCTTCTCTATTTTTTCATTAGGGAAAGTTTCAAGCATACAGAAAAAAGGAAGAATAGCAAAATGGATTCCCATATATTCTCCACTCAGATTTCAACTCTTTCTCTTTCATCTTTGCTGCACCACTTGAAAGTACAGTTTAGATAGTGTGACACATTACTTAATATGAATATAATTGACACATTACTTAATATGTATATATGTATATATGCATGTGTATATTAATATGTGTATATTAATATTAATATGTATATAATTGACACATTAATATGTATATGTGTATATGCATGTGTGTGTGTATATATATATATAGCAAAAATAGAGTTCTTCTGCATAAACACAATGTTATCACACTAAGAAAATTAACAATAACACATTCTAATATTCAGTCCATATTTAAAGTTCTCCAATTTCCCCAGTATGCCCTTTATGGGTTTTTTTTTGTTGTTTTTTTGTTTTTTACCAGAATAAAGATCCTATTAAGGTTTGCCCATTGACTTCAATTATTATATTCTTTAGTCTAGAACTCCTTCCTGTCTTTAAAAAAAATGACATTTGACTTTTTAGTTTTTAAAAAACTACTTTAAAATTCATATTTTTAATTGTCACAAAATATACATATTTATGGGGTACATAAGGATATTTTGATATATACAATGTGTGATCAAATCAGGGTAATTAAAATATCCATCACTTCAAACAATTTTTTCTTTGTGTTGGGAACATTTAAAGCCTTCTTTTCTAGCTATTTGAAAATATGTAAGAATTGTAAACTGTAGTCACTGTACAGTGCTATGGAGCACTAGAACCTATTCCTCCTGTCTAGCTGAGCTAGCTGTCATTTTGTGTCCTTTATCCAACCTCTCTCTATCCCTGCCTCCCTTTTCCAGCCCCTAATAACTACTATTCTATTCTACTCTCTGCTTCTATGAGAGTAACTGTTTTAACTTTCTCCTATGAGTAAGAACATGTGGTATTTATCTTTCTCTTCCTGGCTTTCACTTAACATGCTGACCTTGACGTTTTGAAGAGTCCAGGCTGGTACGATTAAGGATTATTGTGAAATTGTCTGGTTGTTTCCACATTTGACTTGTTTCTAATTTAACTTGTTGCTGCAACTGGTGAAATATTAGTAAACTTGGAAGGTAGATCTAGAGGCTCGATTATATTCAGATTAATGGTTTTTTTTTTTTTGCAAGAATGTTTTATAGGTGCTGCAATTTTAGTCTCTTATTATATAAACACAGTTTCCACTCTATCCTTAACATGTGTAGTGGGGAGGTGATACTTAGCACCATGAGAATCTTAAAATACTTCATGTTTATTTGCTGGTCTTTTACTATAAAGAAGAGTTTTTCTTCCTCCCTTCTTTCCTCCCTGCCGCCGCTTCCTTCCTTCCTCTCTCATCCTCCCCTTCCCTTTCTCTCTTTTCCTTCCCCCTTCTGTTCCCTTCTTCTCTTCCTCCCTTCCCTTCCCTTCTTCTCTTCCCCCTTTCTCTTCCCTTCTTCTCTTCCCCCCTTGCCTTCCCTTCTTCTCTTCCCCCCTTCCCTTATCTCCCCTTCTTATTTTCCCTTCTTATCTTCCCTTCTTCTCTCCCCCTTCTTCCCTCCCCTTCTTCTATGCCCCTTCTTCTCTTCCCCTTCTTCTCTTCCCCGCCTCCCCTCCCTCCTTCCCCGACTGTAGAGCTAGTATGTTGAAAAATTCACTTAGTTTTTGCTCTTCTTAGAATGTCTTTATTTTTACGAACACTTTTGAAGGATATTGTCACTAGGGTTTGAATTCTAGGCTGGCAATTCTTTTCTTTCAGAAATTTAAAGATGACACCCTATTACCTTCTGGCTTGTATTGTTTCTGTTGAGAAGCCAGATGTCAGTCTTTTCGTTGCTTCTTTGAATGTAAAGTATCTTTTATCTTTGCTTTTAAGATTCTTTATTGTTGTTGTTGTTGTTTATTTTTAAATTGTCTTATGTGCATAGGTCTGTTTTTTTGTTTTTTTTGTTTTTTTTTTAAATTTTTTGATACGGAGTCTCGCCCTGTTGCCTAGGATGTAGTGCAGTGTCATGATCTCAGCTCACTGCAACCTCTGCCTCTGGGGTTCAAGCAATTCTCCTGCCTAAGTCTCCTGGGCAGCTGGGACTACAGGCATCCACCACTACACCTGGATAATTTTTGTATTTTTAGTAGAGATGAGGTTTCACCATGTCGGCCAAGTTGGTCTCAAACTCGTGACCTTAGGTGATCCACCCGCCTTGACCTCCTAAAGTGCTGGGATTATAGGCGTGAGCCACTATGCCCAAATTTTTGTGTATGTGTGCATAGGTCTGGCTTATCTTATGTTACAAGGTATGACAAATGTTGTGAATATCCCATCCTGGGATTGATGAAAGCTTAACCACATCATTCTGTCTTAACTCATTCAGTTTTACCAGTTAACTCATCTTTCTACCAATTTCTGTAATATTAGCACTCTCTAACTGAAAAATATTGAAAGTTCACCCAAAATATCTTAAATAAATGGTAAAAATGATTATAAAGATCAGCTTTTGGAATATAGATTGCATGTGGTTCTCAGGAACAAACTAGAACCAGAAACTGAAATTCTAGATAAAACTTTTTTATCTTCCCTTTCTTCATGCATCTACTGCTTTTTCTTCTCCTTTTCATTTTTCTTTTTCTCTTTTACTGCAGACTCTTAACTATCCCATAGCTCAGGGGTGTTCAAACTTTGGGCTTCCCTGGGCCACATTGGAAGAAGAATTGTCTTGGTTCATACATAAAATACACGAACACTAAAGACAGCTGATGAACTTTAAAAGAAAATCTAATGTTTTAAGAAGGTTTATGAATTTGTATTGGGCCACATTCAAAGCTGTCCTGGCTGAATGTGGTTTGTAGGCCATGGGCTAGACAAGCTTGCCATAGACATAATAGGAAATAGCTACTCAAGGTTCCTAAGTTTGTATTTCCTCTCTTCAAGAAATCAGCCAAACTGTGTTTATAATATAGCATGCCTAGTTCCGGTATCCTGGAAAGAAACTTACTGCCGTAGTGGAATGAAAGACCCAACCCATGTCCAATCCAATTGGACCAGGCAGGCATTGTCACATTTTAAGGACATGGCTTGTGGGGACCCAGTGCTGTAACTGTATGTGTTGAGAGGGAGAATTTGAGCAGATAAACCCAAAGTAAGTGTTGGCTAGATCATCCATCCTCTTTGGAGGCTAGTCTCTATTTGTGGAAGTTGTACTTTCCAGAATATAACAAATTTGTGTATATAGGCTAGCTAGAAGCTATCTTAAAAACTACTGAAATGTAGAACCTTAGATACTTTTTGTCATACAATAGAATCTTGAAATTTATAAAAATATTCTTTTGGAAAACCAACCATAAGCTGAGCTTCCCCATACCCAAGCTATTGCCCTAGGCTACATCTTTACTGTTCAACATTTTTAACAAAAAACTATGTCCTGCTGTCCTCTAGCCTCCAGCCTCAAGTATATATTCGATAGGTATTGTTACATTTGATAATATTTTAAGTATTGTTAAATAATTCTTTTATAACATTTTCCTTTTATCTGCTATTACAGAAGTCAATCTTTTGTTCAAGTTGTTTTGCTTTTGGTTATCAAAGTTACTGACAAAGAAACCTATTACATTCATTAAGGGAATGATTCTACATAGATGTGGTATCTCAACGCAATTTATTTAGCATCATTTATATTAAAGTGAAGTATGTGCTTAAAGTCCAGCTGTTTAAATTTTCTTGAAACTTAAAGTTTTAATTTATTTCAAGATGTGGAAACATCGAAATACACCTATTTTTTAGGTACTTCACATCTTTTTTCTTTTTTCTTTTTCTGTATGCCCTTTACATATATGTGCGCACACGTGTGTGTGTGTGTGTGTATATACACACCCACATGCACATGTTTTAGAAAGTCTGATATCTTAAAAAAAAACCCTTTTCTCAAATATAAGATAATGGTTAAGTTTGTCCTCAGATAATTTAAGAAGCCAACAAGAGCAAGAACATTAACAATAGCATACATTTATTTTTTCCAAATATTTTCTATTTTTTATTCCTAACACTGGGAAAGTCTTTATAGAGCCATAGTTTTTGCTGGGAGAAATGCTCACATTTTTGAGACCAGGCTTTTGATAAACTCGTGAATTTATCACATTTAAAGAATAATGGCATACAAAGATGTGATCATTGTAATTTGAAAAGAGGGTCATCCTAGTTCAGCTTTGTCCAAGGGTAGTGGATATAGTTAACATCTGTGAGAAGCTGTGTTACCAAACAGACTGGTGATAATAACCCGTTCCATAAAGAGTCTGTTCTGGCTTATGGTTTTCAGTTATAATAATGTGTACTGGTGAGTCCTAATGAACCTGGTGAGACATGTTCACATGACCCAATCTTGCTGGCTTCCCAACAGCTGCTCAAAGTTGATGAGGGGCTGGCCTGTTTTGTTTTGTTTTTTTTTTTTTTTTTAGAGCTCTGAATGCTGTTTATCAAGGCAGCATTCACTAAGCATTATGAATGGTGGATTGCACATCTGAGAATGCTAGAATGTAAGATGGTGGTGCCTAGCCCCTTGGTATGTGCTCTGGCTCTGATAGACTTCAACTTCAAGCCCATTGTGACAAAGGACATGTGTCAAGGGTGTGGCCCTCTATACATGGCCTTCTATTTTAATTTAACCATTTAAAAATTCTTTGTTATTTGTTATGCACTTAGTAACATGGATCAAGAACAGAAATGAACAAAACGTAAAACAAACCACAGTTTGCGTATTAGATTCCTTGGGCTGCCGTAATAAATTACCACTAGCTTGGTGATGTGAAAGAACAGATTTGTACTTTTTTTTTTTTTTTTTTTTACATTCTGGAGGCTAGAAATCCAAAATCAAGGTGTTAACAGGGTTAGTTCCTTCTGGAGGCTCTGAAAGAGAATCTGTCCCATGTCCTTCTGGTAACTTCTGGTGGTTGCTAATAACCCTTGGCATTCCTTAGCTTGTCACTCCAGTCTCTGCTTCCACCATCACATGACCTTCTTTTCTATGTATCTCTGTATGTCTCTTTCTTCTTATAAAGACATCAGTGAGTGGACATATTACTTGCCATAATCCAGCATGACCTCAACTTGCATCTTAACTACACTTGCAAAGACCCTATTTCCATATAAGGCCATATTTGAAGGACTTGAATGTATCTTTTCTGGGGAACAGAGCTCAACTCGTTACAACTGGGTTTTGCTCTGCAGCTCTGTTTGACTCATATGACTTCTTTCTTCCATTTCATCACTAAAATCCAAATTCTACTTTCTCAGATTTCTTCAGTAGATTTGATTATTGAGCAGAACTTTAAAAATTATCAACGATCAACAAAATCAAAAGTCTGGGCAACATAGGGAAACCTGTCTCTACAAAAAAAATTAGGCATGGTGGCTATGCCTGTATAGTCCCAACTACTGGGGAGGCTGAGGTGGGAGAATCAGTTGAGCCCTGGAGCACGAAGCTGCAATGACCTGTGATTGTACCACAGCACTCCAGCCACTGCTGTGATTGTATCACTGCACTCCAGCTCATGCCTATAATCCCAGCACTTTGGGAGGCTGAGGTGGGTGGATCACCTGAGGTCAGGAGTTCGAGACCAGCCTGGCCAATATGGTGAAACCCCAATTCTACTAAAAATACAAAACTTAGCCAGGCATGGTGGCAGGCACCTGTAATCTCAGCTACTCAGGTGGCTGAGGTGGGAGAATCACTTGAACCAAGGAGGTGGAGGTTGCGGTGAGTTGAGATGGTGCCCACTGCACTCCAGGCTGGGCAATAGAGCAAGACTCCATCTCAGAAAAAAAATAATAATTTTTATAAAATGATGAGTTTAAACACTCCCACAGGTAGCTGGGTGAAGTTACTAGGGAAAAATATCTAACACAATCTTTAGTGGGCAACATTTGGTATTTCCACTGGACAATGCTTTCATCCATTTAACAGATGAAAACTTGGTTTAAGAAAAAAGTCTTTGATTCCCACTAAGGGCAAACAAGAGTATTAAGATCTCAGGGTAACTAAACAGAAAAGATGTACATCTTTACTTCAATCTATCTGTACTATAGAATCATAAATAACTGTTTTCCAATTATTTTGAAATAGAAGAATAATATCACAGGCTAGATGAACCGATAAACCATTTTCCAGACTAGTTCATCTCATAGAAAATTAGGTTGGTGTGGCCACTCTGTTCATATAGTTAAGTGTCTGAGGCATCAGTGCTCTAAGCTTAGTTTGGATATATCCAGTATAGATCTAGATTTTTCACCCCTTTTTCTTTTGCTCCATATCAGTCTTTCATCTTTCAGCATGGCTGTCTCTTTGTTACTTTATTTATTTATTTTTTATTTACTGAAACAGAGTCTTGCTCTGTCACCCAGGCTGGAGTGCAGTGGCATGATCTCAGCTTGCTGCAAGCTCCGCCTCCTGGGTTCACACCATTCTCCTGTCTCAGCCTCCCGAGTAGCTGGGACTATAGGCGCCCTCCACCATGCCTGGCTAACTTTTTGTATTTTTAGTAGAGACAGGGTTTCACCGTGTTAGCCAGGATGGTCTTGATCTTCTGACCTCGTGAATCCCCCTGCCTTGGCCTCCCAAAGTGCTGGCATCACAGGCGTGAGCCACCATGACTGGCCATCTCGTTGTTACTTTAATTATTTCTTTTTAGATGGGGTACTAGATCCTCAGACAAATAAGTCTTAATTTCCTATAGAAAAGTGCCAGTTCAGTAAAAAAGGGCACTTCTGCCTCTTTACATGTGTACTTGACTTTTATCTCTTTTGCTAGCACAGTGACATGCTCTTCCCACTAGCAAAGTGGCTAGCATCCTTAAACCTGACAAATTTGGAGCTTTTCCTGTGAGTGTGAAATGTGTGTTGGGATGTGTGTGTGTGTGTGTGTGTGTGTGTGTGCGCGCGTGTAGGAAGAGCGACATTGAAATTACTTGCTTTAAAATCTGCATTATTGACCACACAGCATTTCATTCATGAATATGCCATAGTTTAAGTGATCACTACCCTATTGTTGAACCTGCGTGCTGTCTCCACTTTTCCTCATTTTACTGCTTCCTTTTACTTTCATACATTGTATCAGTAAGGATTCTTGGTTGCAGACAAACAGAAAACCATTATAGATAATTTAAAAAGAAAAATTGTTGGATGTGTGGCAGATAGAAGCATTGATCTCGATGCTTTATGGCCCTGTTGTACTAATATATGTCTGTACCCCTACTGTTGCCTTATGGTAGACATAGCGTACCTTCCCCCCTCTTTACTTTGAGCTTGCCCATATGGCTTGCTTTGACCAATGGAATCTTGGCAGACATGATATGAGTAGAAGCTTGAAATGTGCTTGTGTGTTTGGGCTTCGTCTCTTTGTGGTGGTCTGAGAATATTTCCCAGGTAGATACTGTTTCTTTAGCCTGTGTCTCAGAATGATACATGCCAAGTAGAGCACTTCTTCCAGGGAACCACTGAGTCATTTTTTATCTCAAAGATTCTGTGACCCAGGAATCTCAGCACAATTTGGCTGGGTTCTCCAGTTCAGAGTCTCCTACAGAATTGAAATTAAGGTTTTGGCAATGGCTGTGGGTATCTCAAGGCTCAAATGGGGAAAAATCTACTTCTAGACTTATTCTTCTGTTTGTTAGCATGATCCAGTTAAGAACTATTAAACTGAGGGCTTCAGTTCCTCATGGGCTGTAGCTGGAGGCTTCCCTCAGTTCCCTGCTAACGGGGTCTCTCTGTAAGGCATCTTACAACATAGCAGCTTACTTCATCAGAGGAAAGAAGAAAGAAGGGGCAGAGATAAAGTGTGTGTGAACAAGATGAAAGTCAGTTTTGCATAACCTAATCTCAAAAGTGATATTCCGTTGCCTTTTCCATTTCTGATCACTAGCAGCAAATCCCTAGGTTTAGCCCACACACAAGGAGTGGGGAGAATACACAAGGGCATTAATATGAGGAGGCAGCGGGCACTGGGAGGCATTTTGGAAGCTTTTTACCACATACGGTTTAGATAATTGATTAGAAAGCTGGAAACTGATTTGGACCTTGGGTGGAACCACAGGAGTCAAGAGGAAGAGTATTAAGATGCTACAAATGACCATTAGGCACATTTTTTTACCTCAATCCTAACCAATGTCGTAACGTCTTGTTCCTGCTCCTGAGAGGTATGAAGGAAGGGGTTGTTCAACCCTAGATTCATGCAGTACAGATTTATGAGTAATTTCACTGGATTGTTTTTCTGAATTGAGAAAGCTTATTGTTTGCATTGGACTTAATTGGGGAGTAATTACTGTACATAAAAGAGGCCTAAACTGTGTTTATATTAGTGTATTTAACTTCTTTTGATCACCTATTGCTTTTTAAAAAAAGTAACCTCTAAATATTTTACTTAGTGGAGAAGGCAGTCAAATAGATTATTTGATAATAGACTTATCAAATGGTTGGTTTTCTGAGTTTTAAACATTATATTGCACCCTTTCTTTGCACATGTATACCCAAGCATTGACTTTAATCACAGGACATTGAAATACTAAAAGCACACCCTTGTTTCTCAGTAGCAACTTAATTTTCCCTTGAGAGTGACAATCAATTTCTTCAACTTTTAGCTCTTTGGTATTTGTCCTGTTATTCTACTGGCATAAGCTCTCAAAGTGGCTGGGTGATGGTCTCAACTTTCAGCTCAACGGAATTACTCTTACATCCCCTGTGGAAGCATTTGTTCCTTGGAAACTAAGACTTCTAGAGCATCAGAACCTTAATTCAAAGGAACAGGAAGCAACAATTTTGTGAGTGGTGGGTCATTAGGTAGAACGGTGAGATACGCCTCTCCCATTTTCCATGTCTGGGAATTCTGACTGTGGAAGAAATGGCACCATATATTGAATGAACACTGATTTGGAGCACATACTGGATCCCGGAGGACATTGCCTCCATCTCTCAAAGTATTGTCACCTACCTGGCACTATAACTGAGTATTCAAAAAGCTATTCCATTTTCTTTCCAGTCAGCTGCTTTCAAGTAATGAGGAGCGTGATAAGACCAGTGAATTCCATGAGTATGGTTCCATTGTCATATTTCATTTGCTGTGAAATGTGTTCTTGCTCAAAAACTCTGTATAGAATACTGTGATGGTGGTATTAATTGTCTTACAGATTGGCCAAAAGTCGGAAACAGGTCTCCCTGGGTTAAAATAAGAGTGCTGGTAGGTCTGCATTTCTTTCTGGAGGTCCTGGGGAGAATCCATTACCTTGCCTTTTTTAGCTTCTAGAGGTTGCTCATTTCTTTGGTTTTGGCACCCTTCCTTCATCTTCAGAGACCAGCTACGTGCAATCTGATTCAGACCCTGACCTGACCCTGAAGAGGTTCTACACTTTTAAGGAATAATGAGATCAGGTTGGGCCCACCCAGATAATCCACCATAATCTCCTGGTATCAAATTCCTTAACCTGAATCACATCTGTAGTTTCTTTTGCCATGTAAAGTAACAATTCCAGGTTCCAGGGGTTAAGATGTATATGTGGGGCCATCATTCTGTATACCTTTTCCTTAGATCTCCTAGTCAACTAGTTTTCCAACTATGTTCTTTATAAGCCCTTGGCCATGAGCCAACTTGTTAGCTATAGCCCATAAATCATCACAGACCTACACCTCCGGACATCTCTCCTTTTAGACAAAGTGAACAACCAGCTACTGAAGTTCTGCCCAGTGGAAAGCTTTTTCTTCACCACTGTCCTTTAGGGCCAAACTCAAGAGGGGCTGTAATGCTGTAGTCATCCACTTCTGGATATTGCTGGCATATCATGCAAACTATCTGTAAACCATCTGTTAACTGGTCATGAAGAACTCCCCATGAGGTCAATGGTCTGTGTTAAGAAGGAGGAGGCAATGAATCAAGACTAGGTCCAACACTTTGGAGGAGGGTGAGGCAGGTGGATCACTCAAGCCCAGGCGTTTGAGACCAGGCTGAGCAATGTGGCAAAACCTGATTTCTACAAAATACACAAAAAATTACTCGGGCATGGTTGTGCGTGCCTATAGTCCCAGCTACTCAGAAGCTGAAGTGGGAGGATCGCTTGAGCCCGAGAAGTCCAGGCTGCAGTGAGTCATGATCATGCTACTGAACCTGCACTCCGGCCTGGGTGACAGAACAAGACCCTGACTCAAAAAGTAGGGACCATGATCATTTAGACTGCTTCCTCCTGCAGCTTGCTTTTCCTTCAGGACCTGCCCAAGTGTCATCTTGTATATGCCACTTACATTTGATGATAGTTTTGCTGTGTGCACATAACCTTATGGCTTTGTGAATCAGACAACACCCTGTTCATGATGAGCAGCTCAGGTTGCATAGTCTCTACTAAACCCAGTAGCAAGCCAAAACCTCTTTCTCAGAAGACTAGTAATCTGCAGAGGATGACATGGCTTTGCTCCAAAATCCTAAAGATCTGTGTATGAATCGTCTACAGCCCAGACGTAGGAACCTTCCAAAACCCTCATCTAGTCTTCCAATCTGTCACAAGGACCCCAAAGATCTAGTATGGCCCATGTGGCAGAGCAGCTTACATGGAAGGCTGGACCTGCTGCAGGATCTTCCCATTTTCAGCCCTTGCAAACTGATAGCCTTTGGGGTCATTCTGTGAATGGGTGAACGTACCATAACAGCTTCCATGGTTGCATATTTTGTTCAAAGTATAAGCAATTATTTTAGTTTTATTTAAAAAGATTCTCAAATGGCTAAGAGGATAAGCAGATGCCCTGGAACCACATATTAGTGTATATTAATTAATTCTGTTTATGCTGCTTCAGTGTCTTCCTGTTTTTCTTAGGATAAAATTCAAAACCCTTATTAGAGATGATGTAAGCCTGGTGGTTGCAAGTAGGCTGTGTGTGTATCTCAGCTCCCTTACTTACAAACTAATGTAACCTTGAGTGAATCTCTTCACCTTTCTGGTTTCAGTTTGCTTACTTGTAGAATTAGGATAATAATAGCACCTTGCAAAAATATGGAAAATGAACAGAGTTTATGTAAAACACCTGGAACAATGCCTACCCAATGGTGTACACTTAATAATTAAGCCATTATTATTTCTTTTTTCTTTCTTTCTTTCTTTTTTTTTTTTTTTGAGACTGAGTCTTGCTCTATTGCCCAGGCTGGGGTGCAGCCTCCCAGGTTCACACCATTCTCCTGCCTCAGCCTCCCGAGTAGCTGGGACTATAGGCGCCCGCCACCACGCCTGGCTAATTTTTTGTATTTTTTCATAGAGATGGGGTTTCACCATGTGAGCCAGGATGGTCTCGATCTCCTGACTGCGTGATCTGCCTGCCTCGGCCTCCCAAAGTGCTGGGATTACAAGCGTGAACCACCGCGCCCAGTGTATTATTTCTTTAATGTATAAACCCCCGTATAATCTAGCCCTTGTGTATTTTTCTACTATTGTCAAATCTGCCCAAACTCCTTTCCTTTATTCCAGGGAGTTTTTGACCCCCAGGCAGTTATCCTTGCTTTTCCCTCTCTCTGGAATTGTCTTCCTCCTGCTCTTTACATAGTAGTTACAGCAGCCACGAGAACGAGCCTCACAGATCATCTGAGGGCATGGGCCCTGGTTGCTGTGCTCTGAAGCCTGTCGCCAATTCTGCCTCAAGGTCATGCCTCTCTGTGCTGCTCGCCACCAACAGTCAAGTGTGGTGGGGATGCTAGGACAGCTGCATTCCTGGGAGATGTAGCGCTACTTTGTCTGCTGGCTTTGGTTCCAGGAATCCGTGACAGCTCTCCTGAAACTTTCTTAGATTGCATGGCAGATCAGGACTCTTCTTACCAACCTTCTCTCCCTCTCTCCTTCACCTATGGTAAAACTTGCATTGTGGTATGATGACAGTCTCAGCTTTCTCCTGCTCCCTCCCTCTCCTTTTGTCACAGGCATCTTCTCCAATAAAATCCTTGCATCTTTAATCCCGTCTTGGCATCTGCTTCTCAGAGGACCTGGACAAATGCAGCTGGCATTATTTTCTTTACTGGCTATTTAAATGCCCACTTCTACATGGTCTTCTCTAACTTCACAAATGTAGCCCCCTTTCTTGGTTACTGTTTAGTACATCATCTTGCTGGCTTTTTTATTTCCTTTATGGAATTATCATGACACTTAAGTACTTGTTTGTTTTTTTGGTTATTTATTTATTACCTGTTTCCTCTGCTAGCATGTACTTCTTTGGGCAGGGACATGACAGCTCTGACACTTAGCTACATTATGTGACACATTATATGTGCTCAATGGATATTGTTGAATTAATGAAGGGATTCTGATAGCTTGTCTAATAAAGGGCTGGGAATTTTGAGGAAGTAAGGAACTATTGGTAATATGGCAATCTGCATATTTTGGAGGAGAGTAAGACTAAACTAGAATGTTATTGAACAGCTGAAGGCAATATAAGGGTCTTAGTCTCTTGGGCTAATGAGGTAAAAGGTGGTATGTTGGCTGTATGTCCCTGCTTCTCTGGGACAGTTTACTTTTTGTCCTGGCAACTGTCTAAGCACTCTTACCCTTGTCAATATACTTGTTCCAAAACAATGATGGCCAAAGTGATGAGGAAAGGGCGTCAATAGTCAAAAGCAAGCTTTGTTTTAATTTATCAAGGTGCTTTAATCTGATCCAGCTCTTTCTTATCCCTCATGATGTGGAGAAAGGATGGGAACTTTATTTTCTGCCCTGATAGGGGCAGGTCCAGAATTTAAGGAGTAAGTCATGGCTAGTCTTATTCAGTAACTATTTTAGTGGTAGTAGTGTGTACCACATTTTAAAATTATCTAGCCTAATTTTAACCCAAGAACTATTTCTGTCTTTTTTATTTTCTTCCTTGCCTTCAATGGGGAAGCTCAATACAAAAAATTCGACATTTTAGCCTCAGAAAATGTGGGATTTTTTGGGAGAGGGTGGTGGCTAAGTAGTCCTGGAATTTAATTCTCATGTCTGGCCACCTTGGAAGTTATATGACAACTGTCCCCAAAATGCAAAATCTACCTGTAAGTGCTCAGAAATTGCGCCAATTTTGAGGGAAGTTGACCTAAAGCTCATCAGTGTTTCTCACATTGTGAACTGAAGCTACAAATCACTTCCATTTGTGGCTCTCAAGACAAATGAATTTGTGTGCTGGAATAACCAATAATGGATCTCATTTTTGCCTTAGGTTCTACTGGTCTAATATTATTGTCTTCAGGCAGGTTCTCAAAGGCAATAAGTCTATTAGCTACCCATTGTTTTGGCCAAAAATTACAACTTTCACATGTGTGCATGCAAATGTACATACAAATGCACACAGAAATTATTGCATTTGCTCTTTTTTTGGCATTTCTATTTAACCCAAGCCTATAAAGATTAATAAAATTACAAAAAAAAAATCCCAATGTACATATCTAGTCCAAGATAGACAAGCCAGAGAAAAACTGAAAGCAGAGGGAGAAATATGCTATTAGCTAAGCAACAAGATCAAAGAGAAACGATCCCTTTGCAAAGGGTCCAGATGAAAATGGTAAGAATTAAAGCAGCATTTGCCATGTCCTGACTGTA
This sequence comes from Papio anubis, assembly GCF_008728515.1. Classification (NCBI taxonomy): domain Eukaryota; kingdom Metazoa; phylum Chordata; class Mammalia; order Primates; family Cercopithecidae; genus Papio; species Papio anubis. Next base: position 18,763,793 of record NC_044988.1, on the reverse strand, counting down.
AAGATAGAGAAAAAAAAAAAAAAAAAAAAAAAAAACCTGCCAGGTATATGGGAAGTAAAAGTTCCTCTTTCTTTTAAAACACAATAGCTTGTGTAATTTTGTCACATGCATCTGTTGCTTTCACCTCTTACATTGTGCTGATGTGCTCACCAGAGCATTCACGGCAGCAATTCTCCCTCCCACCCCTGACACCTGCCACGGAAAATGCTGCATTATTCATTGGGGAGCTAATGGCAGGTGATGAGATCTTTTCACGCTACATCCCTCTCAGTAGGTGTTTATCACTCTGTTCACCAGCAGCCCTGCTATTACTGAGGGGCCAGAAGAACCCTACACACTCGCTTGAAAGGTAATGGGAAACGTGCTCAGCTTTCTGGGCTCACAAGTGCAGATGAAGGTTATCACCAGGGCAGCTGCAAAGCCTGGGGCGGGAGGAGGGTGGTCACTCTAAGCGAACAGCTTAATTTTGGAAATCCATACAAATCATGTCAGAGCCATGATAATCCATCTTCTTTAGCTTCTAGCCTTTCAGCAGTCATTGCGCTGTAATAATTTCCCTCGATTCACCTGTGATCTCTATAAATAACCAGAGTGAGGGAGGAAAGGAGAGGAAGAAGGAGATGAGTTTGGCTTAGTGTCTGATGAGCGTGCCAGCGAGGGATTTATCTCTGTCTAGTAAGCAAGACACTGTCTTCTGCAAGGTGGGTGGGGGTGTGGCCACACACGAGAAGCTAGCAGCGGGACAGCCCTGTGACCCCAGCTCAGTGCTCTGGTGTCATTTGAAACCAGCTTGACAAGAGAGGTAGTGGTTCTAATGATTTATCTGAAAGCTGTGACAAAAAAATTATGGAGCAGTGCTATGTCAGCATGTGGGAGGAACTGAAGGGGGACTCTTTCATCTGCAAGCACTTCCTTCCTTATGGGAGCACCCTTATCAGAGAATTCTTTGCCATACTGTATTTGCCGCAAATACCACCAATTGATTCTAGCTTTTTCATTCATCTTTTTCCCAGATTTTTGTTGTTTTTATTGGGAGTAAGAGAATTTTTGGTTTGTAGTTCTGAGTTATGGGAATATTAAGTAAAAGAATTCAGACTTGAAAAAGCCATTGTGGTGAAAATAAACTGGAAAGGCAGCAATCGAATTTTTATTCTCTCCATTCACTTGTGGCTGATTTCACTGTTCTTCTGGGATGAGTGCTATTTCTTAATTCATGGTGGCCCATTGGTTTCTCTCTTCCATATCACAATGTGGCGTAATGGAGTCCAGAGGCTATAGAATTTGGTTGGAAAAGACTTGGGTTTAATCATACATCAACTACCTAGTAACTGTGGGAGTGTATTTAGCCATTTTGAACCTTGCTTTTACTAGTAAAATGAATATAATCTCCAGTCTAGGTTTACTTTGAAAACTAAATGTCAACCATTTAATAAGTACTTACTGCTAATTCCTTCCATTTTCTCAAACTTCAGGTGAATTTATTTTCCTTTTACATAACCAAAGCGAATCTCTTTAGGTAAGTTGACAGATCTTTTTTCATGAGGTAGGAAAGTTCAAATACCCTACTACGTTTTTAAAGTTGGGCCTTGGTCAATGGGTGAATGGTTAAACAAACTGATATATATCCATACCATGGAATAATATTCAGCAATAAGAAGTAGCAAACTACTGATACATACAACTTGATGGATATCCAGGTGGATTATGCTGTATGAAAAAAGCCAATCTCAAAAGGTTATATACTACATGATTCTATTTATATAACATTTTTGAAATGACAACATCAAAGCAATGGAGACTAGATTAGGGGTTACCCCAAAGTAGTGAATGGGAGGTATGCAATTCTGGCATGAATGACCAGTTAATTGAAAAGTTCCAATTTTGTGGGCAAAAATATACAGTGGATTTATGTTTTGTTGAGTAAAGATTCTCAAAGTTCACTTTTCCACCCCTGGATAGAATCTTGGAGAGTGAACTCTGGTTAAAAACTGTCTAGTTCACTCTCAGATCTTATCTCTTTCAGATATTGTCTTCTTCCCTTTCCCCAGCAAGGAATAGGTTTTGTTGTGCTCTTTTGCTCCTTATCTGACCCCAGCCCTTGAAGTTGGAGGGCAGGGGACACTCTGGTCTGCTTCTGAGATCATACCTTTTCTCTTCTCTTTTTTTTTGAGCCCAGTCTTCTGATTTACCCCAACTTCTGTCTTGTTGAGTAAGAGAAATTACAAATGCAGAGTGGCAGAATTACAGAAGAGCCTGGTGCTGATTGGGGGAGAGTAACCAGGACACCAACCATCTTAAAACCTGTCATTGTGCAGCAGAATGGCAAACAGCCATCTATTTCCTGGTTCATCTGAATGTTGAGCATGAAACTAAGCAGCAGAGAGTGGGGAACAAATAAAACCTCCTCCAATGGCCCAACATCTTTAGGACTGGTCAGCCTGCTGTCCTCCCACCAGCACAGCCTAGCTCAGGCCTCAGGGAAGATTTTCAATTCATCTGAGTAGTAAGTAGGATTTCCTCTAAGACTGTGGCGATAGTTGGAAGCTGTTTTAATTTTGATGCGATCTTGAGATCTTTATTTCTACTTTAAAAAATTATTATAGTGGCAAGATGAGAGATATTTAAGACTTGTGAAATAGATTCCCTTATGAAATCAGAATACTCACACATTTATGTACAGATTTGGATAAGTAGAGCTTCTCAGGTAATCATATTTTAAAGAAGTCTATCAGTTCTAGCTTGCATAGCTAATTTGAAGTATAATATTATTTTAATTCTTATTCCAATGCCTTCACTCTAGATATAATAGAGCCATGATGCCAATATTCTATAATTTGTACTTTGTCAAGCCTTCCTTTTTTGGCATAAAGGTTGGCCAAACCATATTTCTTCATTAAATTTCTCAGCATGACTTGCTGGCATGTTTAGTTGTCGTGAATAATAGCTCTATTTTGCAAATTAAAATGCAAGATGACAAGACATTTAGAAAATACTAGGTAGAGGGGGAATATAAATAAAAGTGATTTAAAAAGTAGGAAAATGTTTAAAACTTTTAATACAGAGAAACATCCCATATTAAGCAGTCAGATTTCCCACAAGTTCTGCTATCCAGAAGACATTTCTAACCTGGAAGTAAACAAAAGAGCCGTCATCAAAATCTTTAGATCCATTACTACAATAATTGTTAAACTACATGAAGAACTGTTGCTTCAAAAGACAGGAACCTGAGAACAGTTGAGGAGAAATACCAAACTTCACTTAAAAATGTTGGCTTTTGAGATGCTGCTGATTCAGGAGCAGGGAAGGCAGTAGTGACTTCGGCATCAGACTGATATGGTTTGGAATCCTGAATTTTGCCTCTTCCTAGTTGTCTAATTTTGGATAAGCTACTTATCCTTTCGAGGCCGTAGCGTCTCCTTTGCATATTGGGTGTTGAAACACTCATCTAGTATGGGCTGCTTTGGTGATTAAATGAGAACATATCTGTAAAGATTATCATTAACTGGTGACGTAAGAATAATCAACAATTAATTTATACCAAATGCCAATTTCCTTAATAATATGGAATAAATGAGGCTTACCCAATAACTTCCTGAGTTTGCTGAATGTGTTTAAAAACAGTGCTCGTCACAGCATTGGCCAGGATGTCAACATCCACTCTTGAAAGAAACTTCAGTAAAATTTCAAAATGCCTTACCAGTGAGTTAGGGAAAGAGCTCATTAATTGCTCTCTATATTACGTTCAAATGAATATTCTTCCCTAGAGACGTGAATAAATCTTTAGTAGTGTGTGTTAGCAATTGTACAGTGGGCCATAACAGTTTTAGGAGCACCTCCCTATTTACAAGCTTGAGCAAGTGCGTACAAATGAAACAAGAGCAAATATTATAAACTCTTGTCATTTGTACAAAATTTTGGTGGTGTGCTGTCCTTCCATTTTCTTTTGGTCAGAGTATCTACTATTTTGTCTGCCTACTATTCTGGAAGGTAATTACAGGAGTCCAAGCTCCAAAAACTAGTTCTATCAAATTTATATTTTAGCATTATATGTGACATTTAGAGTATTTTTTTTTTTTTTGAAACAGAGTCTCCCTGTGATGCCCAGGCTGGAATGCAGTGGTGTAATCTCGGCTCACTGCAACCTCTGCCTCCTGGGTTCAAGCGATTCTCCTGTCTCACCATCCCAAGTAGCTAGGACTACAGGTGCACGTCAGCACACCCAGCTAATTTTTATATCTTTAGCAGAGACAAGGTTTCACCATGTTGGACAGGCTGATCTTGAACTCCTGACCTCACGTGATCTGCCCACCTTGGCTTCCCAAAGTGCTGGGATTATAGGCATGAGCCAATGCGCCCAGTCCATTTAGAGTATTTTAAAATGTCTCACTATTCCCAAAACTATGACCACAAAAGAAGCTGTACTTTCCGACATGGGGAGAACAGGGTAATAAAAATTAGTGACATAAGAACAAATGTGTGACCGGGCATGGTGGCTCACGCCTGTAATCACAGCACTTTGGGAGGCTGAGGCAGATGAATCACCTGAGGTCAGGAGTTCGAGACCAGCCTGGCCAATATGGTGAACCCCTGTCTCTGCTAAAAATACAAAAATAGCCAGGTGTGGTGGCAGGTGCTATAATCCCAGCTACTCAGGAGGTTGAGGCAGGAGAATTGCTTGAACCCAGGAGGCGGAGGTTGCAGTCATCTGAGATTGCGCCACTGCACTCTAGCCTGGGTGACAGAGCGAGACTCCATATAAACAAACAAACAAAAAACAAATGTGTGGTGGAAACAACCTGATGGAAGGGTGTGAAGCACGTGTGAGATGGAAGAGCAGGTTGTGCCAAGGCTGGTACAGATCTGATTTATTTTCCGACACTTTCATAAACCATCTTGGCAAAGTCACGGGATCTCTGTGAACCTCTGATTTCTCTGCCATACAATGTTGAGAGTGTGGGCTCTGAAGTCACAGAAACTGGGTTGAAATCTTGACTCTTCTACTTAACTAGTTGTGTGGAGAAGGTATTTAAGGCTGTGAGCCTCAGCTGCCTCAAATATAAAATGGGGAAAATAGTAGATTTGCTGCATTTGATTTTATGGGGATTAAAAAAAGGAATGCATTTAAATACAGGCATACCTTGGAGATATTGTGAGCTCAGTTCCAGACCATTGCAATAAAGAATCACAATAAAGTGAGTCACATGAATTTTTTGGTTTTCCAGTGCATATAAAAGTGATATTGACACTATATATTGTCTATTAAGTGTACAATAGCAGTATGTCTTTAAAAAGTACATAATTAAAGAATACTTGATTGCTAAAAAAAAAGTGACACAGAGATGTGAAGTGAGTACATGCTGTTGGGAAAAATGGCACAGATACATTTACTTGATGCAGGGTTGCCACAAACCTTCAATTTGTATAAAAAAAAAAAGCCAGTATCTGTAAAACTCCATAAAGCAAAGCACAATAAAATGAGGTTTGCCTATACGAATAAAGTGCTGCACATGTAAAATTATGTACATTAAATGCGAGTTACTGTTATAAGTGTCTGGTTGAATTAGAGAAAAGAAAAACCCCTGGACAGATCAGCACTACAGAGACAGTTGTTTCTGTACCACCAGTTCCTTTTCTCCTCTCACCGCCCCTGGTGGGTGGAATAATGCCCCCTGCCTGCAAAATGTCCACGTCTTAATGCTTTGAACCTGTGAATAGATTGAGTCTCAAGGACTTTGCAGTTGTAATTAAGGACTTTAAGAGAAGGGGGGACTATCTTGTATTATCCCTGTGGACTCATTCTAACATAAACCTTTAAAAGTGGAGAACTTTCTGTGCCTGGAAACAGGAGATTCAGCAGAAGTTGAAGTCAGTTTTCAAGCATGAGAAGGATTCAACCGGCTGTTGTTGGCTCTGAGATGCAGGGATCAGGGTGCAAGAACTGTAGAGAGCTCTCTAGGAGCTAAGGACGACTCCAGCTGATAGGACCCTAATCCTAGAATCACAAGAAACAGGAATCTTCCAACAATCTGAGTTGGAAAGCAAATTCTTTCCAGAGCCTCCTGATAAGGCCAACCTCTACATTTTCACATCTGAAGATGTGAAACCTAGGTCAGAGAGACCAGCTGAGCCAGCCTCAACTTCTGACCTACAAAGCTGTGAGATAATGAATTTGTGTTGTTTTTAACCACTCTGTGGTAATTTGCTATGATAGTGATAGAAAAATAACACACTGCCTGACCCCCTTAGCATTTCCTTCCAGTCTTTGTGAAAGCTGTAGTTTCGAGGATATTTCACAGAGAGAACATCACCCGGGGTGGAAAGGCTTGTGGGTGTAGACACTTAGGTAATATGGCTAGAAAAAGTTTGGCAGAAGGATGTAGGCAAAATTAGATGAGCAGAATAGGATAGGATGAAGGGTTTTGGAATATATATAAATACACACACACACACACACACATACACATACATTAACACACACCACATATAATGAGATTTGGAGAATTTAACAACTGAAAGCAACATTCATGGCTATGTACTTTTTTTTTTTTTTTGCTTTACTGTTTATCCTCTTGTTTTAAGATGAAGAAAAAAAGTGGTTGATGGACTTGCCCAAGGTCAGATATTCAACAAACTGCTTTTCTTAGGCTAAGAATGGACTATCAAATTCTTGTGATGTCTTATTTTCACTCTAAATACTATTCATTAGTGGACCCCAGTCTTACAGAGGGTGTAGAATGGTAAAGTGTTGAGGGAGTAGAGTATAAATGTAGACGATGTTTTCTTATTCAACCAAGAATCTCGATGACCAGCTTTGAAAACAATGTTTTAGGTGTGAAAATGTATAAGGCTTCTTTCACTCTCTACATAGGACTTCCGTATACGGAATCCTAGCCTGGTTATATTTGTCAAGCATTCTGCTTTATGTATAACCTAACGTGGACATAGGCAGAAAGAAGTCACTGAAACATCAGATAAAGGATTGGGTTAAGTGACTGCCAAGATCATTTCCTGTCTTAGTATTGTTCAGAGCACTCAAGGTAGTGATTTATGTCTACTTAGAAGGATGCCATCCAGACCTTGACCAGCGTTTGAAAACAATTTTCTAGCCAGCAATGCAAAGAGGTAATTTCACAAGTCAGCCATGTTTATGGTATATCGCCCATGAAATCACTGAGCAGACGTGTCACTGCATCATAGAACCTGCACCCAGGTTCATATAGGCAAGGTGCTATTGCCTTAAGAGGTGTTTATGAGATGTATAGCAGCAATGGACAACAAAGGAGCCATTTTTCTCTTTGCATTGCTGAAAACTTGGCTTTCCTTTTGGATGCTGTTAAAATCCCACTAGATGCATGTATAACATGACAATGAGTGGGAATTTTCTTTTTCTATTGCTCCAGAATTGTTGATAAGATCTCAAAGTTGAAGAAGGTCCAGGTATTCCTTATTTAAATGAAGCTACAAAAAACTGAGGCTGGATACCTCTCCAGGGCTTAATAAGCAGAGGCACAACCTGCTCTTCTCATTCAACCATTCCCCCACCCCAAGACTGGTATATATGAGTTTGCTAGAACCGCTGTAACGAAGTACCACAGACTGCGTGGCTTATACAACAGAAATTATTTTCTCATGGTTCTAGAGGTCAAAAGTTTGAGTTTGAGGTATCAGTAGTTTGGGTTTCCTCTGAGATTTTTCTCCTTGAATTGTAGGTTGCCACCTCCCTTTGTCTTAACTTGAACATGTGAACTTCCCTCTGTACTTGTCTGTATTCTATCTCTTCTTATAAGGACACGAGTCATATTGGGTTAAGATCTGTTCTCTGATGTCCTCTCTAATGATGTGATTTTAACTTAATTACCTGTTTAAAGACCCTTTCTCTGAATGCAATCACATTCAAACTTTAACATATAAATTTTTTTAAAATTATACTTTAAGTTCTAGTGCACATGTGCACAACATGCAGGTTTGTTACATATGTATACATGTGCCATGTTGGTGTGCTGCACCCATTAACTCGTCATTTACATTAGGTATATCTCCTAATGCTATCCCTCCGCTCCCCCCCTCCCCACAATAGGACCCAGTGTGTGATGTTTCCCTTCCTGTGTCCAAGTGATCTCATTGTTCAATTCCCACCTATGAGTGAGAACATATGGTATTTGGTTTTCTGTTCTTGTGATAGTTTGCTGAGAATGATGGTTTCCAGCTGCATCCATGTCCCTACAAAGCACACAAACTCATCATTTTTTATGGCTGCATAGTATTCCATGGTGTATATGTGCCACATTTTCTTAATCCAGTGTCACTGATGGACATTTGGGTTGATTCCAAGTCTTGGCTATTGTGAATAGTGCCACAATAAACATACGTGTGCATGTGTCTTTATAGCAGCATGACTTATAATCCTTTGGGTATATCCCCAGTAATGGGATGACTGGGTCAAATGATATTCCTAGTTCTAGATCCTTGAGGAATCACCACACTGTTTTCCACAATGGTCGAACTAGTTTACAGTCCCACCAACAGTGTAAAAGCGTTCCTATTTCTCCACATCCTCTCCAGCACCTGTTGTTTCCTGATTTTTTAGTGATTGCCATTATAACTGGTGTGAGATGGTATCTCATTATGGTTTTGATTTGCATTTCTCTGATGATGAGTGATGATGAGCATTTTTTCATGTGTCTGTTGGCTGTATGAATGTTTTCTTTTGAGAAGTGTCTGTTCATATCCTTTGCCCACTTTTTGATGGGGTTGTTTGTGTTTTTCTTGTAAATTTGATTGAATTCTTTGTAGGTTCTGGATGTTAGCCCTTTGTCAGATGAGTAGATTGCAAAAATTTTCTCCCATTCTGTAGGTTGCCTGTTCACTCTGGTGGTAGTTTCTTTTGCTGTGCAGAAGCTCTTTAGTTTAATTAGATCCCATTTGTCATTTTTGGCTTTTGTTGCCATTGCTTTTGGTGTTTTAGACATGAAGTCCTTGCCCATGCCTATGTCCTGAATGGTATTATCTAGGTTTTCTTCTAAGGTTTTTATGGTATTAGGTCTAACATTTAAGTCTCTATAATCTGTCTTGAATTAATTTTCGTATAAGGAGTAAGGAAAGGATCCAGTTTCAGTTTTCTACTTATGGCTAGCCAATTTTCCCAGCACCATTTATTAAATAGGGAATCCTTTCTCCATTTCTTGTTTTTGTCAGGTTTGTCAAAGATCAGATGGCTGTAGATGTGTGGTATTATTTCTGAGGGCTCTGTTCTGTTCCATTGATCTATATCTCTGTTTTGGTACCAGTACTATGCTGTTTTGGTTACTGTAGCCTTGTAGTAGAGTTTGAAGTCAGGTAGCGTGATGCTTCCAGTTTTGTTCTTTTGGCTTATGCGGGCTCTTTTTTGGTTCCATATGACCTTTAAAGCAGTTTTTTCCAATTCTGTGAAGAAAGTCATTGGTAGTTTAATGGGGATGGCATTGAATCTATAAGTTACCTTGGGCAATATGGCCATTTTCACAATATTGATTCTTCCTATGCATGAGCATTGTATGTTCTTCCATTTGTTTGTGTCCTCTTTTATTTCACTGAGCAGTGGTTTGTAGTTCTCCTTGAAGAGGTCCTTTACATCCCTTGTAAGTTGGATTCCTAGGTATTTTATTCTCTTTGAAGCTATTGTGAATGAGAGTTCATTCATGATTTTCCCTCTACACACTACTTTAAATGTGTCCCAGAGATTCTGGTATGTTGTATCTTTGTTCTCATTAGTTTCAAAGAACATCTTTATTTCTGCCTTCATTTCGTTATGTACCCAGTAGTCATTCAGGAGCAGGTTTTTCAGTTTCCATGTAGTTGAGTGGTTTTGATTGAGTGGTTTTGATTAGTCCTGAGTTCTAGTTTGATTGCACTGTGGTCTGAGAGACAGTTCATTATAATTTTTGTTCATTTACATTTGCTGAGGAGTGCTTTACTTCCAACTATGTGGTAAATTTTGGAATAAGTGCGATGTGGTGCTGAGAAGAATGTATATTCTGTTGATTTGGGGTGGAGAGTTCTGTAGATGTCTATTAGGTCTGCTTGGTGCAGTGTTGAGTTCAATTCCTGGATATCCTTGTTAAGTTTCTGTCTCGTTGATCTGTCTAATGTTGACAGTGGGGTGTTAAAGTCTCCCATTATTATTGTATGGGAGTCTTAAGTCTCTCTGTAAGTCTCTAAAGACTTGCTTTATGAATCTGGGTGCTCTTGTATTGGGTGCATATATATTTAGGATAGTTAGTTCTTCCTGATGAATTGATTCCTTTACCATTATGTAATGGCCTTCTTTGTCTCTTTTAATCTTTGGTGGTTTAAAGTCTGTTTTATCAGAGACTAGGATTGCAACCCCTGCTTTTTTTGGTTTTGTTTTCCATTTGCTTGGTAGATCTTCCTCTATCCCTTTGTTTTGAGCCTATGTGTGTCTCTGCATGTGAGATGGGTCTCCTGAATACAGCAAACTGATGGGTCTTGACTCTATCCAATTTGCCAGTCTGTATCTTTTAATTGGAGCATTTAGTCCATTTACATTTAAGGTTAATATTGTTATGTGTGAACTTGATCCTGTCATTTATGATATTAGCTGGTTATTTTGCTCGCTAGTTGATGCAGTTTCTTCCTAGCATCGATGGACTTTACATTTTGACATGTTTTTGCAATGGCTGGTACCTGTTGAGCCTTTCCATATTTAGTGCTTCCTTCAGAATCTTTTGTAGGGCAGGCCTAGTGGTGACAAAATCTCTCAGCATTTGCTTGTCTGTAAAGGATTTTATTTCTCCTTCACTTATGGATATGAAATCCTGGGTTAAAAATTCTTTAAGAATGTTGAATACTGACTCCCACTCTCTTCTGGCTTGGAGAGTTTCTGCCGAGAGATCTGCTGTTAGTCTGATGGGCTTCCCTTTGTGTGTAACCCAACCTTTCTCTCTGGCTGCCCTTAACATTTTTTCCTTCATTTCAACTTTGGTGAATCTGACAATTATGTGTCTTGGAGTTGCTCTTCTCGAGGAATATCTTTGTGGCCTTCTCTGTATTTCCTGAATTTGAATGTTGGCCTGCCTTACTAGGTTGGGGAACTTCTCCTGGATGATATCCTGTAGAGTGTTTTCCAGCTTGGTTCCATTTTCCCCATCACTTTCAGGCACACCAATCAGACGTAGATTTGGTCTTTTCACATAATCCCATATTTCTTGGAGGCTTTGTTCATTTCTTTTTACTCTTTTTTCTCTACACTTCTCGCTTCATTTCATTCATTTGATCTTCAATCACTGATGCTCTTTCTTCCAGTTGATTGAGTCAGTTACTGAAGCTTGTGCATTTGTCACATAGTTCTCGTGTTATAGTTTTCATCTCTATCAGTTCTTTTAAGGTCTTCTCTGCATTGATTATTCTAGTTATCCATTCATCAAATCTTTTTTCAAGGTTTTTAGTTTCTTTGCGCTGGTTACGTAGTTCCTCCTTTAGCTCTGAGAAGTTTGATTGACTGAAGTCTTCTCTCAACTCATGAAAGTCATTCTTCGTCCAGCTTTGTTCCGTTGCTGGCGATGAGCTGCATTCCTTTGGGAGGGGGAGATGCGCTCTGAGTTTTTGAATTTCCAGCTTTTCTGCACTGCTTTTTCCCCATCTTTGTGGTTTTATCTGCCTTTGGTCTTTGATGATAGTGATGTACTGATGGGGTTTTGGTGTCGGTGTCCTTTCTGTTTGTTAATTTTCCTTCTAACAGTCAGGACCCTCAGCTGTGGGTCTGTTGGAGTTTGCTTGAGGTCCACTCCTGACCCCATTTGCCTGGGTATCAGCAGCGGAGGCTGCAGAAGATAGAATATTGCTGAACAGCAAGTGTCGCTGTCTGATTCTTGCTCTGGAAGGTTTGTCTCAGGGGTGTACCCCGCTGTGTAAGATGTGAGGTGTCGGTCTGCACCTAGTGGGGGATGTCTCCCAGTTAGGCTACTCAGGAGTCAGGGACCCACTTGAGCAGGCAGTCTGTCCATTCTCAGATCTCAACCTCCATGCTGGGAGATCCATTGCTCTCTTCAAAGCTGTCAGACAGGGGCAATCACCTCTGCCGAGGTTTCTGCTGCTTTTCGTTTAGCTATGCCCTGTCCCCAGAGGAGGAGTCTACAGATGCAGGCAGGTTTCCTTGAGCTGAGGTGGGCTGCACCTGGTGGCTTTGTTTACCTACTTAAGCCTCAGCAATGGCAGGCGCCCCTCCCCCAGCCTCCCTGCCGCCTTACTGTTAGATCTCAGACTGCTGTGCTAGCAATGAGGGAGGCTCCGTGGGCGTGGGACCCTCTGGGCCAGGTGTTGGATATGAACTCTTTTGCTAAGACTCTTGGTAAAGCTCAGTATTAGGGTGGGAGTTACCCGATTTTCTAGGTGTTGTGTGTCTCAATTTCCTTTGGCTAGGAAAAGGAATTCATTTCCCCCTTGCACTTCCCAGGTGAGGCAATTCCTCGCCCTGCTTCAGCTCTCACTGGTCGGGCTGCACCCGTGGACCAGCACCAACTGTCCGACACGCCCCAGTGAGATGAACCAGGTACCTCAGTTGAAAATGCAGAAGTCACCCGTCTTCTGTGTCGCTCATGCTGGGAGCTGGAAGCTGTAGTTGTTCCTATTCGGCCATCTGGGTCATGCCCCACACATATAAATTTTTTAAGGACACCATTTGGCCCATAATTACTGGGGAAGGGAGAGAACTACTGAGATTTGCAGTATTCTAAGAAGTATTATATTCAAGCTTTATGTGGTTTGGCTCTGTGTCCCCACCCAAATCTCATCTTGAATTGTACTCCCATAATTCCCTCATGTTGTGAGAGGGACTCGGTGGGAGATACTTTGAATCATGGTGGAGGTTTCCCCCATACCATTGTCATGGTAGTGAATAAGTCTTAAGAGATCTGATGGTTTTATCAGGGGTTTTCGCTTTTGCATCCTCAGTTTCCTCTAGCTGCCACCACGTAAGAAGTTTTTTGCCTCCCACCATGATTCTGAGGCCTCCCTTGCCATGTGGAACTGTAAGTCCTGTTAAATATTTTTCTTCCCAGGCTCCAGTATGTCTTTATCAGCAGTGTGAAAACAGGCCAGTACAGTAAATTGGTATCAGTAGAGTGGGGCATTGCTGAAAAGATACCCGAAAATGTAGAAGCAACTTTGGAACTGGGTATCAGGCAGAGATTGGAACAGTTTACTGGACTCAGAAGAAGATAGGAAAATGTGAGAAAGTTTGGAACCTCCTAGAGACTTGTTGAATGGCTTTGACCAAAATGCTGATAGTGATACGAACAATAAGGTCCAGGCTGAGTTGGTCTCAGATGGAAATGAGGAGCTTTTTGGGAACTGGAGCAAAGATGACTCTTCTAATGTTTTAGCAAAGAGGCTGGTGCATTTTGCCGCTGTCCTAGAGATTTGTGCAACTTTGCATTTGAGAAAGATAATTTAGGGTATCTGACAGAAGAAATTTCTAAGCAGCAAAGCATCCAAAAAGTGACTTGGGTGCTGTTAAAAGCATTTTGTTTTAAAAAGGAAATAGCATAAGAGTTCAGAAAATTTACAGCATAATGATGCAGTAGAAAAGAAAAACCCATTTTTTGGGGAGAAATTCAAGACAGCTGCAGAAATTTGTATAAGTAACAGGAGCCCCATGTTAATCCCCAAGACAATGGGGAAAATGTCTCCAGGGTATGTCAGAGGTCTTTATGGCAGCCCCTCCCATCACAGGCCTGAAAGCCTAGGAGGAAAAAATGGTTTTGCAGGCAATGCCCAGGGTCCCCATTGCTGTGTGCAGCCTAGGTACTTGATGCCCTGCATCCCAGCCACTGCAGCTGTTGCTAAAAGGGGCCAAGGTACAGCTTATCACATGGTTTCAGAGGGTACAAGCCCCAAACCTTGGCAGCTTTCACATGATGTTGAGCCTGGGAGTGCACAGAAGTCAGGAACTGAGGTTTGGGAACTTCCACCTAGATTTCAGGAGATGTATGGCAACACCTGGATGCTCAGGCAAAACTTTGTTTCAGGGGTGGGGCCCTCATGGAGAACCTCTGCTAGGGCAATGTAGAAGGGAAGTGTGGGGTGGGAGCTGCCACACAGTCCCTACTGGGGCACTGCCTAGTGGAGCTGTGAGAAGAGGGCCACTGTCCTCCAGACCCCAGAATGGTAGATCCACCGACAGCTTGTACCGTGTGCCTGGAAAAGCTGCGGATGCTCAACGCCAGCCTGTGAAAGCAGTCGGGAGGGGGCTGTACCCTGCAAAGCCACAGGGTGGGGCTGCCCAAGACTGTGGGAACCCACCTCTTGCATCAGCATGACCCGGATGTGAGACATGGAGTCAAAGGAGATCATTTTGGAGCTTTAGAATTTGACTGCCTCACTGGATTTCAGACTTGCGTGGACCCTGTAACCCCTTTGTTTTGGCCAATTTCTCCAATTTGGAATGGCTGTATTTACTGTACCTCCATTGTATCCAGGAAGTAACTAACTTGCTTTTGATTTTACAGGCTCATAGGTGGAAGAGACTTGCCTTGTCTCAGATGAGACTTTGGACTGTGGACTTTTGGGTTAATGCTGAAATGTGTTAAGACTTTGGGGGGCAGTTAGGAAGGCATGATTGGTTTTGAAATGTGAGGACATGAGTTTTGGAGGGGCCAGGGGCAGAATGATATGGTTTGGCTGTGTTCCCACCCAAATCTCATCTTGCATTTTACTCCCATGATTCCCACAAGTTGCAAGAGGGACCCAGTGGGAGATAATTTGAATTTTGGGTTCAGTTTCCCCCATACTGTTCTCCTGGTAGTGAATAAGTCTCATGAGATCTGATGATTTTATTAGGGGTTTCTGCTTTTGTATCCTCCTCATTTTCTCTTGCTGCCACCATGTAAGAAGAACCACGCCTCCTGCCATGATTCTGAGGCCTCCCCAGTCATGTGGAACTGTAGGTCCAATTAAACCTCTTTTTCTTCCTAGTCTTGGGTTATGTCTTTATCAGCAGCATGAAAACAGACTAATACAAAGGTGAAAAGTGATTGTTTTCTTTCCCCATCATGAAGAATAGGGGAGTGCATTTTCCCCCTCAACCCAAGAGAGGGGCTTTGAGAGTCATTCATAATGATTGGGATATACTTTTAGAGAGGCAGGAGGAGGTGACATCTCATTCCTTCCTGAAGCCTTGCTGAGCTGTGTAATATATGGAGCAGTGCATGGAAAAGAGTTCTTGGGAGAGGCTGAAATGTATACCCTGGAGTTTTGGGGATACCTGCAAACATAGAGATGGCACTTTCCCGCCTAGAATTTCTGAAGGCTAAATTTTTACTAAAATGTTTCACAGTAGCAGTACAGAAGGAATGCTGATGTAATATCTTTGATGAAAAAGATGAGGATCACCCTCATTCCAATTTACTACTGTTCTTGGATAGTTCAAAAGAGAACCACAACTGTTAGTGTGGCTGCACATAAAAGACTACGGTAGGTAAAGGATGGGTCAGATATCCCGCCCTGGTGACATCTAGACTAAGCAAGGGGATACCTCACCCAGTGAAAGGTTTGAAGGTGAACTCTGATGAGGCTGCTCAAGAGTGATACACACAATCTCTATGTTAGCAGTTCTCAAGCAGGGTGAATTTGGCCTCCAGAAGACAACTTGCAATTTCAGTTGTTACAACAGGGAGGAGGGTGTTACTGCCCAGTGCTGGGGATGCTGCTAAACCTGCTACCTTGCAGAAGGCAGCCTCTACCATAAAGCATTATCCGGGTCAAAATATCAGTAGTTATGCTGTTGAGAACTCTATGTGGAAGCCAGCATATTCGCATAATCACCCTGCTACTTTTTTTTTTTGACACGGAGTTTCACTCCTGTTGTCCAGGTTGGTATGCAGTGGCATAACCTCAGCTCACTGCAACCTCCGCCTCCTTGGTTCAAGCAATTCTCCTGCCTCAGTTTCATGAGTGGCTGGGATTACAGGTGCCCGCCCCCATGCCCAGCTAATTTTTGTATTTTTAGTAGAGACATGGTTTCACCATGTTGGCCAGGCTGGTCTCAAACTCCTGACCTCAGGGGATTCACCAGCCTCAGCCTCCTAAAGTGCTGGGATTACTTACAGGTATGAGCCACCATGCCCGGCCGCCCTGCTACTTTTGTTGTGTGCACAAACATTAATATTTATGAAAGGGAATGTTTGGTAACTGCATGCACAGGAGGGAAGTATGTCAAACTTACTGTCAGGTTGATCAACGTATATATTACATGCCTTTCCTGGGTAAAAGATTCAGGTACAGAATTATGAAATCATAGTTCTTAGCTTCCGGATCTTATACGCGGGGGAAAATAGACACGTTGGACAAGTGAATGTGTCTGCCAGTTTGTGCAATAGTGATATAATGGAGGCATGAGCCTGTTGTAAATAAATGGATGGTGAGTAGCTTGAAAAAATTGTGACATGTTCTGTATGATCCCATTTTATAGAGAATATATATTCATAATCCCACTTAATATTTAAAATATTTAAAAAATACAAAATTTAGAAGCAGGTGTATGGATATTTTATAATTGGCTAATTATAGGATTATGACCACATTTTAAAATTTAATTTTCAATAGTAAAATCTTTTTTGTGTGTTTGATATGTGATCATTGCAAAAAAGGAATTAGGTACTATGTAAGAATGTAAAGACGGAAATGAAAATCACCAGTAATTTACATTCTAAATGTAAGAACCATGAATGGGCCGGGCGCAGTGGCTTACGCCTGTAATCCCAGCACTTCGGGAAGTCGAGGTGGGTGAATCACGCAGTCAGGAGATCGAGACCATCCTGACTAACACAGTGAAACCCCGTCTCTACTAAAAAATACAAAAAAATTAGCCGGGCGTGGTGGCGGGCGCCTGTGGTCCCAGCTACTCGGGAGGCTGAGGCAGGAGAATGGCGTGAACCCGGGAGGCGGAGCTTGCAGTGAGCTGAGATCCCGCCACTGCACTCCAGGCTGGGCCACAGAGCAAGAACCATGAATGATTTGGTATCTGTCTTTTGAGGTTTTTTCCCAAGCATATGTGTGCCCTTAGAAACAAATAGTTCTGATCGTGCTATGCGTTGTTCACTTAAGGACTCCTGTTTCTTTTGTCTGTGTTAATATATTTTACTTATATCATCTTAAAGGAAATACATAATTTATATTAATTTACTTTCCCTAGGTGAAGAGGAGTTTGAAATGGAAAGCATGTTTTTTTCTGCTTATTCTTCCTCAACCTCAGTTTCACTCCACAAAGGCAACCACTTTTAAACTCTGCTATTTTTAGTTCCCTTTATGGTTACTTTTATACATCTCATGATCATGCTTCTATTCTTACTCTTCCTCCTATTTCCTCTCTTGCCCTGCTACTACCTAATTTCTGGTGACTCTTCTTTAATTTTACATAGTCACAGGGAAACACTTCTCTCCCTTTCTGAAACTATAATTGTTATGTGCTTTGTCTTTAGCTTTTACTGAAGTGAAGACTAAAGACCAATAAATATCATTTGTTTCTGTGGCCATGCACATATTGTTCACCACAATTCAATTAAAGGCATTGCATTCATTTTCTTCTTTTTACGTCCAGTGTTACAATGTTTTTACAATTGGAGGAAGAAAATTCCTAATGTCCAACTCAAATGGATTCACTTTTGTTACATTTTAAAAATATTTTAGAATGACTCATTCAAACCATGGCTTTTTAAAGTAGCTATTCTTTTTTTTTTTTTTTAATTGACATCAATGAATTTCTTGTCTTTTATGTAATGTATTTTATTGCCATTGTTGTCAAGTTAAAAATGAATTTTTACCATATTCTTAAAATAACTCAGGCTCATCTATTGCACTGAGTATACTTCCTTCCAAAGAAAACTTTTCAAGAGCACTTCAGCTGTCTGCTGTAACCTGGACTGGTCACTGCCTTGATCCACTTATTGTTCCAAGAATTGTTAGGAACAGTATCAGTGCATCTTGCCCTCCTGGGTTAGCTTCTCTTTTGGAGAAAAATGTCTTCCATTTTTTGGTTTCAACTTCATTTTCTTATCTGGAGTACATACTCAAAATTCTCCTCACAAATGGCACTTGGGTTATCAATGTTCTGAAGCTGTGCATATCTAAACATATGTATATTTTATCCTCAGGCTTGATTGATATTTTGTATGGCTGTAGAATTTTAGGTTCCGAATCTTGTAGAACTTCGAATGCATCTTTATCTTGTAATTTTCAAAGTTGCTGATGAGAAGTCTGATGTCAATTTGATCCTATATATATTGGTTTTGTAGATGGCCCTTGCCTTGGTTTACAGTTCTAGAAGCTGTTTGAAAGCAAGAGCTATTTCCAGGCCAGAGATAATGTCTGAATCAGGAACATAGAAGTGAAATGAGGAATTGTGAGAGACAAATTGGAGGTAGGATCTGTGTGATTCAGTGTGTCTGCTTTTTTAACTAGGCTTCCATTCTTAATATTCTATCGAACCCTAGCTGGAGCTTTTAATTCTTAATGTACATGAGGTCAGTGAAAATTACTGAGTGCCCACCATTTACTGAAGCTTGGCAGAGCTGAACTGAAGGGTGTAACCCATCCAGATCTTTCAGAGGTAAAATATAATTGGCCTGAGCCTTTGACCTGTACTGACAGTTTATATTTTGAATTCTGTTGTGTTTATTTTCATCACTGGAGTCAGAGGATAGACACAAGTTTTAGATAAACTAGGTATTGTTATTTTAAAGGGAAAAGGATGTCAGTTTTTGTCTGTTAATAACATGACAAATATTTTGCTAGTTGTATATGGTGATTTAGAAACCTAATGACAGGCCAAACTGAGATGATGCGTTATGTAACAATGGGCTGGCTGTATTGTGGAGTCCATTTATACGTATCCAGACTAATCTTGAGGTTTTACTCTATACCAGGTTTAGATCCAGGCTTATTCAAATACAACTATTCCCCAGAGCCTAGAGATGGTGCTTTTGAAGGTGGTAGACAGATGCCATTTGATATAAATGAGGTACAGTGGAGGGCAAGAGTGGTTTTAGGTGTTTGGAAGAAGACATGGGGTGATAAATTCTTAGATATTATAATTTTTAAGCAGAGGTTTGCAACATAAATAAATCAGTCCACTGAGGAGGGAGGAGGATAAAACTCTCTGTTTTGTGCAACTAAAAAAATAATAGCCCATATCTGGGAGGACATTTTGAGCATGTCTGCTACTGACACCATGACTCTGTGATGCTCTGAAATATTTATTGAAAGAGATTGGAATCATCAATAATTATTACTTGATGGAGGTTTGTGGAAATATGCTTTTTCAGCTCTGAGAACCATGTGGTTCTATTCAGCTAGTTATCACAAATAATTAAGGTCAAAAGCACCATCCACACTTACTTTTCCACAGTGCATTAAAAATAATGTTTGAAAGCTGCTGAGTCTGACATAGCACTTTGAATCCTTCGAGTGCATTAGTGGGGTAGACTTATATGATGGTGGCTCTGCTGTGCAAATGATCTTTGTGCATAGAATTAGGTGATGGAAATAGGCAGAATAATTTCAGCCACTGTAGTCTAGAAGTATAGCTCTCTATATAGAAGGCTATAGGAACCAGGAAACTAAGATAAATTTGTCATGTGCAAGACAAATGTTTGTCTGAAAGGTGCCTTCCTGTTTTCTCTATGGTCCAGTAGGGTCTGTGGTTGGGGAGGAAGATGGACAAGGAACAGGGTACAGGGAGACGGTGTGGCAATGATTTCTGCTTCCCTTGACAAAGCACAAGGCATCCCTGATTGCTTTTTATCAGTCAAGCCACTTACGCGTGACAAACCACCACATACTCTGATTTTTATTTATTTATTTTATATGTTAATTATTCTGTACCCAATTTGTCTTTTTCTCTCTTCTTCCATTTCTATCTCCTCTTTTCTGTTTCTCCTTCCTCTTTCTCCTGGTTCTTTCATAACTATTACCTCATTATTCATTCATTCACCAAGTGCCTATGGAGGATATTCTGTGTGCAAGGCACTATGTGACATGGTGGATACAGGAATGGATAATGTATGGTTCTAATCCTAAAGGACTTTACAGCTTCGTGTGTGAGGTTTAGAGGAATATGTTTAGAAATCACCTGAGTCTTTTCCAGTCATTTAGATATTTTAGATATTTGGAGTAGGGCAGCCCTGTAGATCTAAAATATCTAAATGACTGTATGGATGGCCCTCAATTTACACAGATAAAAAGTGAAGTGGGGGTTACCTTTACAGGCCTGACATTTGTAGCACAGACTCTGGTCCCACCAGAGTCTCCCTACCTTCTTCTCCTACCCCCAGTAATAAGTAAAACACCTTCGTGGCCTGATATGGTTTGGCTGTGTCTCCACCCAAATCTCATCTTGAATTCCCATGTGCTGTGGGAGGGACCTGATGGGAGGTAATTGAATCATGGGGGTAAGTCTTTCCTGTGCTGTTCTCATGATAGTGAGTAAGTCTCAAGAGATCTGATGGTTATTATAAGAGGTAGTTTTCCTGCACGAGCTCTCTCTTTGCCTGCTGCCACCCATGTAAGACGTGACTTGCTCCTCCTTGCCTTCCACCGTGATTGTGAGCTACATGGAACTGCAAGTCCAATTAAACCACTTTCTTTTGTAAATTGCCCAGTCTTGGGTATGTCTTTATCAGCAGGGTGAAAACGGACTAATACATGGTCCCTCCAGGCTGCCTTTGTTTGAAAACTACTGGTTTGAAGCTGCTAAGAAAAATGATCAATTTTTTGTCAGTGTCCTCCCATGTTCATTGGATTTATTATTATTATTTAAAGGGGGCAGCTAGGCTCAATGCACAAACTGGGGGGAAAGAATAAATGGCCAGAGAATTTCAATTCTGATTTTGCAACTTTTCTCAGTCATTCTTTGAGAAAGTGTAAGATGGATAATCCCTCTCAGTGCTTTCAGGATCTCTCCTGTTGAAAAAAGACATCCATTTCTGACACTTAAAAAAAAAAAGTATCTTTTCATGGTAAGAGACTTTTGTTTCCTATTCCTGGATCCTTTTAGGCCCTCTTGGTTGCAAAGCTTCCTCAGAGTTGCTGAGTGAGTCCCCAAGGCACTGGCTTAGTGGGCTCAGAGCAGGCCTCTCTGGCATGTAGCAAAGTGACTGATGATGGCTCCGTTAATCATGCCAGCTCTCTCCAGAGCACAAGCGGAAAGGCACCTCATGTTCACTTTAGAACCACAGAAACTTCATGCAGATCTACTCTGACGTGACTTCGACAGCCAAATAATTTTCAAAATGTTTTACGACCCCAGGCACCTCTAAAATAGCTTCACTTGTCACTTCTGTAGCCTCAAATCAGAATTAGACTAATATCGAGGGGGATGGCAGCAGCACATTAGCCTGTCAAGCAGGAAGATGTGAACTTATGGGGAATACAGCATAGAAACTGTAGAGGAAAGTGCATTTAGCTGTGCGACCCACACTGTTAGGTTATCTGGACTTAGAATTGGAAGAGACTTCAGAAGAGATAAGAATTGTATAATCCTGATTTTGCATAGAACTTTATAGTTTGTAATATATTCCCATGTATGTTTTCTCTTTTTAGCCTCATAACAAGCTTACAAATAGGAGATTCTTTTCTCCACTATAAAGAAGCAGCTTCCAACAGGTTCCAAACCTGTCCCTAGACCCAACTGGAACCAGTTTTGCTCAAGGAGGTGGTTTTCACTCACCATTGCACCTTAAGCAGCTAATGCATTGCGTGGTATATGGTTGGCAGTTAAATAATTGCTAAATAACTTACATAGTGGCTGAGCTGGAATTTAAATCTAGGCTACTTCTATCTTGAGGTGAAGTGTTGATTGCCTTCCTGAGGGGGGAAAAGATAATTTTGAAAAACAGCATTGCTGTGGACATCAGTGTTAATACTTTGCGGCAGAGCAGTAGGGAGCCTAAGTTGCTAACCTGGGCTGGGAGGCTGAGAATCAGAGCTGAGTGTGTGATGGAGTAGGGCAGCCCTGTAGATGAGAATCAGGGGGTGGAATGGGGCTTGTGTACCAAAGAGACAACCAGGGAGAAAAATCCATATCTGTAGCTCGGGAAGCCCAACGAGGGCCCACCAATCTACGAGGCTGGCGTTTAGGCCACTTCTCCCTTTTTAAATGTGAGGAACCTGAAGCACAGAGAAGCCCTTTGGCTAAAGTCACCTTGAATTGAGGACTATTTACTCTCAAGCCCAGGTTCTTATTCAGTATGCCATTCTGTCTCTGTAGGAAATTGTATTCACCTTAGTTACATGGAGATTAGCTAAGTGAAATCCAATTCGTCCAATATCCGGTAGGGGAGACAGATGTGTGAGTAACACTAGGCCATGTGATTGATGCCATGCCAGGAAAGACAGGAGCTCACAGCAGGGACGCATGTCTGAGGGGAGATGAGAGGGAAAGTGGGGGCCCTGGCAGGAGGGGAGCCTGGCATGAGCCATGGTAGTGAGAGGAGACCAGAATCCTTGGAATGATTTGGACACACAGTCTCAGGAGACTGCAAAGTGGACAAGGGCCAGATCAGTGAGGGTCTTGTGTCTCTTGCTGAGGTTTGGACTTGACCATGAATCATAAGAAAAGCCACTACAGAATTCTCTGCAGGGACTGAATTTGAATAAATATGCATTTCAGAAAGGCCATTCTTCATAATTTCTTAGGAGTATTTGCAGTTTTTGACAGTGCTTTGAAACTCCCCATTTCACAGGACCACTATATTTCAAAACAATATCCCTAACATAGAATTTGTAATGTCTGGGGAGATATTTAAATGCATACCAAATCATTGTAAATGAAAGAGGACAACACATAATTAATGTAATGATGCCACGTGCATCAGGGGATTCTTTATCCCCAAGGGCAGAGTCTGTAGACCATCTTTAACTTTTCTGGCTTTAAAAATCCTGTAGAGTATTAAATGCTTCCAAAGTCAGAACAGCATATTTGCCTACAATAGGAAAGAAGACCACTTTCTGATCCATGTAAATATCTCTTATTGATTAAAAAAATTCAGCCTGACAAAGTATAAAGTAGATATTTAAAATGTGCATAGTGCATGAAATTACCTCACATTACTGGTAAATGCATGCCTTGTAGCAAATTATGTCACTTATGCTTACACTAATTAAGTGTTGATGTGTGAGCAGTAAGTTGCAATGATGTCGTTAACTAATGTACATAAATATTCCCTTTAAACTGTAATTGCACTTTGCCACAACGTAAAAGAAGGCAAGCACAATTTAGGAATTATGTAGGACCGTTCTTTGAGAAAATGTTAACGAACTCTGGAAAGGGAGAGTTTGGTTCTGGAGTGCTGTTTCCATTACAAGAAAGGAAAGGGGGAGATGGAAGGGTCTGAGGAGTCTAATTTACAAATCTGTTCAGAACATTTACATATTCTTTTTTTCTAGATGCTGGTGATGTCCAGGCACACAGTGTCAATTGCACAGATTGAGTTTTCTGAGCTGAAGGAGCTGATGAGACATAATGCCCACACTATCCCCAGCAGAGAGACACTGCACTACATTTCTGTCACAAGGATTAGCTGATCTCTGGGAAATTGGTGGTGGTGTACCCATTTGCTGAAGTCAAGATTTATGATGCCCAGTGTTAATGTGATTTTATTTTTAACTCTAAAACTCCAAACCCTGTTTGTTCCCCAGAAACAAAGGCCAAGGTAGTAAGAGAGGGGATGTGTCATCCTGAATTGCTTCTGCAACCAAAGCTAATCAGAATGGTGAGGCTTCTGTGGTTTGGAGTCAGAGAGCTTGAATTTGCTAACTGGGTATCTCAGCCCTCCCAGACACACACTCTTCTCATTTTGTGGCGGATAATGACCCCCCTCTGAAAATAGTAAGGTTCTTTTCTAAAAATATTCCTCCCTCTGCCAAGAACAAAAGAAAGACTAGTGCCCCTTATAGAGCATAAAACAAAGTTTGTTGACTCATGCTAAGAAGGAAACGAGCAAAGGGGGAAAAAAAGACCTGGTTATAATTATTAGTGACAGCATCTGGAGGAGCTGGAGTCAGCAGACAAACCTCAATTGCTGGGGCTGGATCATAAAGTATACGGTGAGGGGTGCAGCTATTTTAACGGTGGCGTCTAATGTTAGTTTAGTTTATCAGCGGAGATTCTGACATTAGGTGAAATGAGAGGCCATTTTCATGCTATTTGTACTGGAAGTTTCTTAATTCCAAGAATGTTAAATGATTATATAATCTATGCTTAATATAATGTTATCAGTGTCCAAAAATATTACTTTTAAGTGAAATCCCTCTATCAGCATGTATTTTTGGTGCCTGAATAAACTTCACATTCTTGAATGGGTTATATTATACTTGAATCAGTCAAAGTAGGCTATGTCTTACTGTGGTAGCAAATAACCCCATATTTTCCATGGCTTAAAACAACAAAGGTTTATTTTTTTTTGCTCATGTTTCATGTTCCCACAGATCATTAGAAGGCTCTGGTCATCATAATCATTCAGAGATCCAGTCTGCTAAAATAGCCAGTCATCACTTAGAGGAACAAGAAGGCTCTGGGGAATCTTGTGGGGATAATTAAATGCTTTAGAAGTGACATCTCTTACTTCCTTTCACCCCACCTGACCATAAAGAAGCAAGTGGAGTCCCACTATATACTGGGAAGGGAGACAATCAGAAATTTTTGGCAAACAGCTACTACAATATTTATTTCTCTTATGTTAGAGTTTTTGTTTTTCACAAAATGTTTATTGAGTGGTTCGTGTGCAGGACACTATGTGAGTGCTTTCTTGTGTTATCTTAATTGCCAGCAAAGAGGAAGAACAGGAAGATTCCTAGAACTAAACCACTTTACTATTAGTTGGTCAAAACAGACCCCAGTCTCAATTCTCCATCTGCCAAACCCATTTTAAGTGAAATGTCAGAGCCAAAGCACATAGTGGGAATTTCCTGGTCACTTCTTTGTAGTATTTGTAACTCTGCATTGAATTTTTAGAATTTAAAAGATGATACTACATTAGATAAATAGCTTGAATGAAATTACAAAGAGGAGTGTACTAAAAAATGCCAGCAGTAAAATCTCTTCAGGAATTAAAATAACAGATGGACATTTAAACAAATTCCTTTAGGAAAATATTAATTTGCTGCTAGAAATCTATATTAAAGTTATTCGTGAAGTTCTACATCGAACGTCAAATCTCATGCAGCTCAGACACTTTGGGGATGTCTCTCCCTACTGCTGTTGGGCAACGGGGCAAATAAATGGTTAATTTTTGGATTAAACATATTTTACACTCTGCTGTGCTTTGAATGTTTGTCCTCTCCAAAATTCATGTTGAAATTTGTCAGGTTAGTTTACGAGGCAAAACCTTTGAGAAGTGTTTGAGTTAAGAAGGCTCTGACCTCATGAATGGTTAAATGTCATTATTGTGGGAGTGGGTTTGCCCCCTCTATCTCTCCAGCCCCACTTTGCCCTTCTACCATGGGATGCCTTCACCATGTTATGATGCAGCAAGAAAGCCCTCAACAGATGCTAGCAGCTTGATATTGGACTTCCCAGCCCTCAGAGCTGTGAACTGATGCATTTCTGTTCATTATAAATTACTTGGTATGTGTGTTTTGCTGTAGCAAAACTGACTATACTGAGACATACATATAGTTCCTCTAGAGCTTTTTTCAAGTAATTATTACAATTTTAAACAATGGCCTTGAGCTTTATTGACTAGAAAAGAAAGGAAGCAGATAAGATAAAATAGAAAACAAAATACTTGCAGAGAGGTTGGAGGGGCAGTATAGAAAATGTGGGAATGGCTTGGTAACATTAGGTGGAAAATGTTTTATTTCACCTACCTGAAATATACCACATTCATTATAGCTTGGATATGTTTTCAAGTTCTCTAACAAGTAAGACTGTAATTGGTTAAAGGGTTTCACAGTTCATAAGACCTGGGACTCAAATATGAAAGACAAAATTGAATTTATTTCTTGTATTCCAAGAGTGAGCTACAAATGAATGTAGAGCCTTTTGAAGAAAGCAAAAGCCAGGGTTTATGTAGAGTTCAAGATAAGCATAGGATTTGTGAGGTTAAATTTAAATGAGGCAGCATTTTGATTGACTAGAAGGAATCTAGGCTGGTGATTAATTAAATGGACTAGGGGTAGACCTACTGGGTGGTTTGCTGCTGGGTGATTCAGCACATGGGTCATGTACTTCAGGCCTGAATGGAAAGTTTATTTTTACCTTCTCTTGAAAGTGTTTATATATCTTGCCTTTTTCAAAGATGCTCTTTCTGTTTTCCCCTGGTCTATAGTATTCACTGGAGACTCTCATTATGTAGGTCTAGCACCAATTCTTTCCATATTTTAGCTTGTATCATAATAGATGAGATTCAGCATACAAAGTGTTTGAGTCCTTACTATTTGACAGGGATTTCATTTTTAAATGGCTAATTGGGAATTATTGGAGGGTGAGAATTGAACACAAGTGGTTAAAAAAAAAAAAAAAAAAAAAAGATAGCAAGAACCATGATAGAAGTCTATGTTCCAGAATGGAGATATGAAGGAGAAAATGCCCAATTGTACTTGTGGCCTGATAACCTTATCCTTAAGTTAAGTTTTAAAAGGTGGGCCAAGATCTGTAAGACAATAAGCCAAGTAAAGAGATTGTGGACAGAGGAAGAACAGAGAACTGTTTAACACTCATTTCTTTTCAGGGTACCATGAGCAATTTGGTGTGCGCTGTGGACTGAGGAGTTTTTCTCCTTTCCCTACCTCACGTTCTCCCCTGATTTCCTAGGGCTTGCTATGTGCTAAAGTCAAGTTGACAGAGGGGGCTCTTGGGAACACAATTCAAGCTGGCAAAAGACTAAACGTTTTTAACATAATGACTGCTGAAGATAGGGAGAAAGAGGGGTCTGTATGGAAGATTCTTAACCTCTCACCTCCTTTTTCTATACGTTAGGAAGCACTTGCCCACTTTTAGCCCTCAGCTAGCTCCAAAGAAGAAATTAAATGCCGATGGCCTCTCCTGAGGTGATAATATAGTTGAAATGTGGATGTGGAGCAAAAAAATTTATAAGGATTATTAGGAAAAAAAGAGGATGTAGGATAAGAATGGTTGAGGTGGTAGGTCTGTGCTTAAACAATAGAGGGAATTTATTGGCTCACATAATAAACCACCCACTTGTCCATAATGTCTTCAGGAATGCAGCTCCATGTTTTTGTGCCTCTTTATTTTGCCTCACCCTCTGCCCACATATGTATTGAGTTTATTCTTAGTCTGACTTCATAGTAGTGGCAAAGTATCTGCCAGCAGCTCCAGTCTACAAACTCCATTTTCACAGCCAAGGGAAGAGACAGAATGTCTTCCTGCATTTATTGAAGTCTAGAGCTTTATTATTATGACTGGGGCATCTTAGATGATGTACCTGCATCTGAAGCAATCCTTGGGGCTAGAGGAAAGCCATGGGCTGCTTGGATTGGAAATAGGTTATATACCCTTCCCTGAACCATTCACCATGGCAAGAAAGACTCCATAACCTCACTTGGATTAGATCAATCAGAACATCCTGGAGAGAATCCAGTTTCAGCTGCCCAGTTGTCCTCCAATACAAGAAAGGAAAAATGGAAGAACTGGAGACCTACTCTTCAGTAGGCAATCATGACATCTATTTCATGTGACCCGGTATGATGCCTCCAAATTCTCAGCTGAAGACCTCAGGCCATTTGAGGAGCCTGGATTTCTTCTTAAGCTCTGGAACCTAAAATCTTAAACCTAAACCATTGCTTGCACTTGGTTCTAGACTACTTCTGCTAGCTTCATGTGCCAATAGCATAGACTGTATCACCTCACCCTTTACCGGAGGGCTGGAATCGCAGCTCATAAGCAATGAGAAGGGACATATTAAGAAATTTAAAACTTATTTTCAAGAATGTGAAAATTGTCTTAGGATTTTGAAGTTGAAAGATCTATAATGAGGATTACAGTTTGGAAAGATCATGTTGACTGCTTGAATAGAGAATGAGTAGAACGAAAAGAAATCAGGGAGTGGTTTGAATTGTTTACAGCAAGAACCTGAAATAAGGCATTTCTAATGGTAATGGTTCCATGTAAGAAAATTTAAGGAACTATCACAAGACTTAATAAATGAGTGAATTGTGGCAATGGTGAGAGACTTTGGTGAGAGAGAATGGAGTCTAAGGAATGTGGAGTTAATGAAACCCTTTTTTTTTTTTTTTTTTTTTTTTTTAGATGGAGTCTTGCTCTGTCACCCAGGTTGGCATGCAGTGGTGTGATCTTGGCTCACTACCACCTCCGCCTCCCGGGTTTAAGTAATTCTCCTGCCTCAGCCCCCCGAGTAGCTGGGATTACAGGCATGTGCCACCATGCCTGGCTAATTTTTGTATTTTTTTTTTTTTAGTAGAGATGGGGTTTCACCATGTTTGTCAGGCTGGTCTTGAACTCCTGACCTCATGATCTGCCTGCCTCGGCCTCCCAAAGGTAATGGAACTCTTTTCTGAGAGTAGCAATGATAAAATACTTCCTGACTCAATACTAGAAAAGCAGTAATGGTTGGTTTTAAAATTTTTGTTCTGTTATGGTGAAAGCACCTAGTGAGAGGTCATAAAGATAGCATTCAGAATGGTCTGAAACGTCATTGTTTTCATCTGCTGAATTCCTAGCCACCAACAAATAATAGAATAATAATGAATTTTGTTTATTCTTTCTTCCTTAGATGAGGGAGACTTCCAATAATACCATTTCCTTTCAGTAGTACTTTAAATAATACTATTGTTCATGTGAACAAAGGTTCTGGTTATTGGTTCTAGTTATTGGTAGGGTTTAATATTTGAAAATCAGAGGGATGCTATTAAAAATACAGGTCTCATTTTATTGAAAAATTGCAAATACTTCTAACTAAATCATTCTGAGTCTTAAGGCACTCTGGCTAGATTAGAAACTTTAAAGGTTAATGATCATAGAAAGACTGACTTCTGTATTTCTTTATTCCTTAATAGTTGTGAATAAAGCATGGTAGATGAAATGGAAACATAAAAAATTGGCCCAGATCAGGCAGACTTGGATATAAAAGTCTTTTTGCTCAGGAAAAAAAAAAATGTGAATTTCATTCATATTGCTAACACAGGACAAGATAAGCTGAGAATTAATAAAAATTATTTCTACCTAATTGTCAGGCTGTAATGTTGATTTATCCACTCTTAGCCCTGAAGTGTGATACGGCCATCACAATAATTTGCTGTTTTTTATATGGACAGTATTGTCTAGTTGAACAAAAGTTTCTTCTTGTTTTATGGCATAAGACAGAAATACTTTGCTGAGAAGAATCATTTGTTAAGTTTGGCATATGTAATAGCCAGCTTCTGTTTAGTTTAATACTATGTAGTGTGGAAGGTAAATCTAGGTACATGAGCTGGATTGCCTAGAATGCTTTTTTTCTTTTCTTTTCATGTACAGTAAACAGTGTCTTAGTCTATTTGGCTGCTATGCCAAAATAGCATAAACTGGGTGGGTTATAAATAACAGAAGTCTATTTCTCACAGTTCTAGAGGCTGGGAACTCTAAGAGGAAGGTGTTGGCAGATGCAGTGCCTGGCAAGGGCCATATTCTTGTAACCTCACGTGGTGGAAGGGGATATGTGAACTCCCTTTGGCCTATTTTGTAAGGACAACAGTTCCCAGCTTTCAATGTCCCCACAACTTAATAAAATTACAGTGGGAATTTGATTCCAATAGATAAGTGTGGGGAAAACACAAACATTCAGACCACAGTAACCGGGCGATGAGAAAAAGAACTTATAAAGTGACCTTTCTCTTTACATGTGTATATTTTAAACGGGCTCCTATCTCCAGCAGTTTGTTTCCTCCCTCCGGTCGCTTGCGTCTGAGAAGGCTCAACAAATCTGTTGAGTCCTAGCAGCTATACCTCTAGATCTCAGTTTTTTAAATTAGTAATGGAATAACGATATATTTCCTACTTACCTTACAGATTTCTTATGAAGATTGAATGTTAATACATGATAGGTACAATATGTCTACAGTTTCATTTTTTGTGTAGTTGTCTTTCCTCTTGCTGTTACAGTAAAGCCCAAACTACTTGCCATGGAAAATAAGGCCTGGCTCTTGCTTTTCCCTCTCCAGTGCGTCTCCTTCTGTTCACTTCACTACCTACACCTTCTATGCCACACACCAGACATAACATTGTTTTGATCTGCTTGTGGTTCTCCAAAGACACATTGCTCTCTCTCACCCACAGGTGTTTTCTCGTGCTGCCCCCTCTGTCTAAAATGCTTGTTATCTACTGGTGTTGTAGTCACTCTCCAGGTTTCTAGACCCTTCTCATTCCCCTCAAACTAAGATTCATGGAAGATCGTAGAGGCAAGGCTGTGAGTGCTGAGGAGGAGGATGGGAAGGTTTCTTCTCCCTTGATCATGGAGATAGGAGACATAAGTGAGTCAGTACCAACTCTAATTGTACAGATGGGGCAACTGAGTCACAAAGGATTCAAGTAATTTTTTCAAGGGGATAAAACAAGTAATTTGTGGAGCTGGGATTTGAACCCAGACAGCCTGCCCTAAGAATGAGGGCATTTATTCTATGTTATGCAGAACATGGTGAATGATTTGCTTATCCCTTCTCTCTCTTGTTGTGCCATTTTTATTCTCTCTGTAATCCAGGCTATAAGGTTTAACAAAACCTTAGTGAAGAATTAAGTGTAACGGGAAAACTCACATGCAGAAAGCAAAGCTTGGATTAAGAACAAAAAGATGTTCATTCTCTGGTGATATCCTTCCACCCCCACTTGAAATCTGATTCCCCGTCCTACCAGTAGGAACAGCATCACCCCAGGTCCCAGTGTGCTACCTTTCTTTGGGGTTCCTTATTCCTGTTATCCCTATCTCATACCCAGTTCTAAGTCATTGTATTTGTTCTGGTAATCTATTGCTGAATAACAAACTACCTCAAACTTCAGTGGTTTAAAATAACATTTTTTCTTTTTCCTTTTTTAAAAATTAACATATAATGATTTTGAAGGTTAGCATTTTGCATGATGCTAAGCTACTTCTCCACATTGCACTGACTGGGATCATGTGGTGTTTTATCCGGCTGAAGGCAGGGCTGGTCTGACGGGACCAAGAATCCCCATTACCTCCAAGGGCATCGCTGAAAGACTGGATTCAAGTGGTCCCCTCCCTCCTCCATGTAGTCTCATAAAAACCTTGAAGTCTCTCCGTGTGGTCTCTTAAACAGGGTAGTCAGACTTCTTAGTGATAGTCTTAGGGCTCACTACTCTTAAATACATTCTTTATAGCACATATTTGCTTTTTCAGATTTTAAAAATTTAAGTAGTGTTTCAGGACAGAGGAAGTGGAAGCTGCCAGTCTGTTAAGACCTGGAAACAGGCACATGACACTTCTGTCATATTCTGTGCTCAAAGTGGCCATAGGGCCTGCCCAAATCAAAGAGAAGGTTTAAAGACCCTCCACTCCTGCTGAGGGCAGTGTTGAATAGTTAGTGGACATCTTTGATTGATCATAGTAATAACTTTCTGTAGAAAAGCCAGTCTGCTGACAGTGAAGGTAGTGGGGG
This sequence comes from Papio anubis, assembly GCF_008728515.1. NCBI lineage: Eukaryota > Metazoa > Chordata > Mammalia > Primates > Cercopithecidae > Papio > Papio anubis. The sequence continues at coordinate 18,732,179 of NC_044988.1, read as the reverse complement.
CAGTATGGAGTAGCAGTCAAACATCTAGGCTCTGGCAACTTTACACGTTAGTATCCTGACTCCACTCTACTTGCTATGTGCCCTGGGGAAAGTCAACTGTCTGTGCCTCAGTTTTCTCAATTTAAAAAACAGAACTAATACTCTACTCATTACCTGCATAAAGGGTCCCTACCTCATAGAGTTGTGGCAAGTAATACAGGTAAGGAACTTAGGACAATGCCCAGTACGTGATGTGAGAACTGTGAAGGTAAGCTGTTATTAAATAGACAAAGGAGTTTCACTACTCATTGTGTCAATGAAGAGGATAGGTTGGTGGCTGTCCTTTGCTTTACTAAATGGCCCAGTAACATGACATAAGCCACCCTCCCTTCCCCTGCAAAAATCTACTCCTTCTCCTAATCCCCTCCTTCTTCTAATCCCCTCTGTACCCACCCTTGGCATATGCCTTCCGAAAGGGAGTCTGCCTTCTCCAAAAATGATTAAGGAAATTGCTGGCAGCTTTAAAGTAGCAGATTGCCTCTACCTTGAGCAATGCAGGTTTCCACGCTCTTAGGACAGAACTTGGTTGTAGCACCATGTCACACTTATCATGGCACTTTAAAAATGGTGTTGAAATTAACTGTATAATCATCTGTCTCCCCCATTAGACTGTGAGTTACTCAAAAGCAAAAATTTAAAACTTCACCTTTTTATTGCTCCAATGCTAAGCAAGGTAACTAACCATAGGTATTCAATATATTTGTAAAATGAGTGGCTTAAAATGTAAAATGAGTGTTTTTTAAAAATCATTCAGGCAAAGCAGGTGTGGATCAGAATGATTTTTAAAGTTGAATGGGTGAATAAAATGTTAGGTTCAAGTTCTACAAGGTATTTTTAACAGATAAAAAGGAAATATGTGTCATAAAGAATATATTCAAGAGTAGTAATTAAGTAACATTTTCATTTTGTTTATTTATCCTTTAGGAGATTTATCTAGAATTAGATATCTAAATCTAATTCAGATCCCAGGTTCAGATTTTCTTTTTATTGATAGCTAATAAGTCGTGGTCCCCACTGTACTTAGCACCACCTGAAATTACAGCTTCACTCATATTTTTGTTCTAGTTTTTTTTTTCCTAATGTATCTATCATTTCTTATCACTTTCTGAAGTGTTCCACTTTTTACCTTTCCATCATATGGACATTGGGTTCCAGGAAACATTTTGTTTTCCCTCTTGGCTTTGTAACTCTACCTTTTGGTTTTTCAGACAACTCCAGATTTGCACTTTCATCACTCCTTTTACAGGATGTTGACATTGATTTTGGTTTTCAGTGGCTCTCTATTGCTTCTCCTTCATTCCTCCAGGATTATGTTTTACATTTAGGTCATTGTTCAGTGCCCCCCGTTTCCAAATAAAATGCAATTTCTGGAGTTAGTTGGGTCCTAGTGGACCTAAATAGAGTAGAGGATGACAATGACAACAAATGAATCATGGCCAAAGCCTTCCTAATGAAGGCCCCTAAACCTACTGAGAAAAAATATTTACAAAGCCATTCATTCTGTTTGCTGAATACACAGATCAAAACATTAAAAAGTTAGATATGGACATTAATACTCCACTATGTTTTTGCTCAGTAACTCCCCTACTGGAGTCACCACTGTAACCCTGAATAAGTGTAAATGTTGTGAATTCATTATTATATCCCGGACCTTACTTGGTTTATGGCAAATATTTATTTTACTTTGAAGTGGCTGCATGTTTAAAGCCTATAACTATGATTACTAATTTTACTTTTTTGGTTTAATAAAAAGTGAAATGTGAAGATGGCTAACTAGAGGTGCCCAGCAGTCATTTCCTCCACAAAAAAGGACCAAAGCAACAATTAGATAACCTCACATGGAATAGAGTGTCCAAGGGAGAATATTGGAATTCAACCAGAAAGGGACAAAGATCTGCTGAGGCACAGAAACTTGAGATGGCTGCATAGAGAAGGAAGCAAAGCAGCTGGACAAAATTAGCTGAGTCAAGAGGGACTCCCAATTGTGGGGAAAAGGCAGGTGTAAGATCCCCAGAAGTCTACATTCTTACCACAGGTACCTGCAGTCTTCATTGCAGGAGAGCCTCTCAGCCTTCACAGGCCCTGAGTCTACTATAGAGAGCTGCTTAGAATCTGTGTGACTGCATTATTCCAGAGAGGAAATTCATGTTGGGTCACCCCCACCACTGGGATCCAGGCTGCTGCAGCGTGGTACCATATTGAGAACAGAGACAATACAGACTGCATCCTGTCCTGGGGCCCCACTAAGATCACCCACATCCACTCAAACAGCCACAGCATTGTGAGACCAGCTGGACCCAGCACTTGAGCCCATGCAGTGCCCCGTACCCTGGGAAACAGACACTCTGGCACATCAGTGAGGTTGCCCCAAGGACACTGGGAGCTGAAGTGTGCATTTACTGGAGCCTGAGAGTTGCCCACATGGGTCTTTCACCACCAACAGTGACCCTGCCCCCTCCAGCAGTGGAACTGACATGTACCCATGTGTGCCCTGCCAGGGGCTCAATAACTGGCCCACCTAGTATCCACTACTGCCACTGCTGGCACCTAGGAATGATGCTAAGGGGCCTAAGGCCCATCTGGAGTTTGCTATCCCTAGTGCTGACTATCCTACCCCCTCCAGTAGCACGGCCACTGCACACCCATGTATATCTCCCAAGTACCCAAGGACTGGCCTACCCAGTGTCTCTGTTCCCAGCAAAGTCAAACCATAGCCTCCACAAACAACCGCAGCCTAGGCCACTGTGGAACTTGCAGACAACACTGATGTTTACTATAGCTGAAAGAAATCATACAGAAACTACATGACTGCACCCACCAAGAGCCAAAGCCAAAGCATCCTTCTCAACTGACTGTAGGTACATCTACCAGAAAAATCTTTCCCTCTAAATCTACTTCATAACATTGGAAAGAGTGAGTGTTACACCAGATACACATAGGGACATAAAAAACATAAAAAGGCATGAAAATGTGACATCTTCAAAGGAGCACAATGATATTCCAGTAATTGGTCTCAAAGGAAAGGAATTCAAAACGATGATCTTGAGGAAACCAGTGAGTTACAGGAGAACACAGACAATTCAACAAAATCCAGAAAATAATTACCTAAATGGGAAATCTAACAAAGAGACAGATATAAAAGAACCAAAGAGACATTATGGAACTGAAGACTTCAATGAATAAAAAAACCATCAAGAGCTTCAACAATAGACTAGATCAAGCAGAGTACATAATTTTTGAACTTGAAGGTAGGCCTTTTGAAATAAACCAGTCGGATCTCCCTCCAACCCCTTCCCTAAAAATTTAAAAATGAAGAAAGCCTATGTGACATACACGACACCATTAAGTGAACAAATATTCAAAATTTGGAAGTTCCAGATGGTGAAGAGATGAGAAAAGACATAGTAAACCCATTTAATGAAATAATAGCTGAAAATCCCCCAAGTCTTGAGAGATAAAGAGGAAGTTCAGAAATCCTCAAATAAATTTAACCCAAAATGGTTCTCTGAGGCACATTATAGTTAAAAGTCAAAGACAAAAAGAGAATTCTAAAAACAGCAAAAGAAAAGCATCAAGTCACATATAAGGAAGTCTGCATTAGACTCACAGCACATTTCTTGGCACAGAAACCTTATAAGCCATGAAAGAACAAAATGATATATTCAAAGTGCTGAAAGAGAAAAAAGCCTTCAGAAAAGGACACTATATCCAGCAAAGTTATCCATCATAAATGAAGAACAAAGTATTTTCCAGACAAACCAAAACTGAGGGAATTCATGACTAGAAATACTTAAGTGAGTCCTATGTCAGGAAGTGAAAATATATCTACCATGGAGAAAATACACGATATATAAAACTCACTGGTAGAGCAGATATACAAATAAGAAAGATAAATCAAGCATTATCACTACAATCACTAAACTGCAAAAATAAAGAGAAAGCATATGCAAAACAGAACAATTAACAAAATAATAAGAGTAAGATCACCATTCAATAACAACCTTGAATATAAAAGGTTTAAATTCCCCAAATAAGATATAGATGGGTTGAATGAATTACCAAGAAAGACCTAGCTATATGCTGCCTACAAAAAACTTGGTTCACCTGTGAAAGACACACACTGGAAATGAAGGGATTAAGAAAAAGATATTCCACAAAAATGGAAACCAAAAGTGGTCAGGAGTGGCTATACTTAGACAACAAATCTAAAAACATAGACTTTGAATCTAAAAACATAAAAGGATACAAGAAAGGTCATTACACAGTGATAAAGGGATTGTATTGGCCTGTTCTCACACTGCTATGAAGAAATACCTGAGACGGGGCAATTTATAAAGAGAAGAGGTTTGACTCACAGTTTTGCATTTCTGTGGAGGCCTCATGAAACTCAATCATGGTGGAAGGCAAAGGAGAAGAAGGCACCTTCTTTACAGGGTGGCAAGATGGAATGGATGCAAGCAGGGGAAATGCCAGATGCTTATAAAACCATCAGATCTCATAAGACTCACCCACTGTCATGAGAACAGCATGGGGGAAACCATCCTCACAATCCAATTACCTCTATTCTTGGTCCTACCCTTGACATATGGGGATTATGTGGATTAAAACTCAAGATGAGACTTTGAGCAGGGACACAGACTAACTGTATCAGGGATCAATTTAGCCAGAGGATGTAACAATTGTAAATATATATGCACCCTACACTGAAGCACCCAGATATATAAAGCAAATATTAGAGCCAAAGACAGATGTAGACTCCAACATAATAATTGAGGACTTGAGCACACCACTTTTAGCATTAGCTAGATTCTGTACACAAAAACTAAAAAATAAACTGCATTATAGATCAAATGGAGCTAACAACGTTTACAAAACATTTTATCAAATAGTTACAGAAAACATTCTCATCAGCAAATGGAATATTTTCTAAGACATACCATATGTTAGGCAACAAAACTAATCTCAACCAACTTTTAAAAATCAAAATCATATTGAGTATCTTCTTAGAGCACAATGGGATAAAAACTAGATAAAAATAGGAATCTGGACACTACAAATCTTTGCGTAAGCAAGTATTTTGTAGGTAAGACTTCAAAGGCCCAGGTAATATGGGAGTTAAACAACATGCTGCTGAATGACCATTTTGTCAAAAAAGAGGAAACATAAAAACTTTTTGTAACAAATGAAAACATATACACAGCATACCAAAATCTATGCCATTTAGTCAAAACAGTATTAAGAAGGATGTTTATAGCAATAAATGCCTACATCAAAAAAGTAGAAAGATTTTAAGTGAACAACCCAACAGAAAACTAAACGGAACTAGAAAAGCAAGAGCAAACCAAACTCAAAGTTATTAGATGGAAAGGAAAAGAGCAGAACTGAAGAAAATACAGATAAGAAACTACAAAAGATTAAATGAAAGCTGTTTTTTAAAGAGCTAAGCAAAATTGACAGACTAAGAAAAAGAGAATATCCAATGAAAACCAGAAATAAAGGAGACATTACAATGAATACCACAGAAATACAAAGGTTCATTAGAGACTATTATGAACAACTATGCAATTTCCTCAAAATTGGAAAACCTGGAGGGAATGAATTTTCAGACACACATAACATACTGAGATTGAACCAGGAAGAAACAGAAAACCTGAACAGACCAATAAGAAGTAACAAGATTGAACCAGTAATAAAATATCTCTCAAAAAAGAAAAGCCCAGGTGGCTTTACTGCCGAATTCTACCAAACTTTTAAAGGAGAACTAACACGAATTCTTCATAAACTATTACAGTATACTGTAGAAGAAGGAATTCTTTCTAACTTGTTCTCTGAGGCCAGCATCATCCTGATACCAAGATCAGACAAGGATGCCCTAATAAAAGAAAACTATAAGCGAGTATCCCTGATAAGCATGGATGCAAACATCCTCAGAAAAATACTAGCAAACCAAATCCAGTACATCAAAAAACTAATACAACAAGACAAAGTGGGATTTATCCTAGGAAGGGAAGGATGGTTTGACATATACAAATCAATAACTGTGATACTTCACATCAACAGAAGCAAGGACAGAAATCATATGATCATTTCAATAGATGCAGAAAAAGCATTGGATAAAATTTGACATCCCTTTAAAATAAAAACCCTCACAAACTGTGTATAAAAGAAGCATGCCTCAAAATGAAGGTCATATATGACAAACCCACAGTCAACACAATAGGGAAATATTGACAGCCTTTTGTGTAAGATCTATAACAAGACAAGGATGCCAGCTTTCACCACTTTTATTCAACATAACATTGGAAGTCCTGGTCAGATCAATTAGTCAAGAGAAAGGGCATTCAAATTGGAAAAGAGGATGTGAAATTGTCCCTGATTGTAGATGACATGATCTTTTATAAAGAAAAACTTGAAGACTCTATCAAAAATATTTTAGAATTGATAAGTAAATTTGGTAAAGTTGCAGGATATAAAATCATCATATAAAAATTAGTAGCATTTCTATACACTAATAACACTATCCAAAAAGGAAATCAAGAAAGCAATCCCATTTACATCCACTATTAAAAAATAGGAATAAATTTAACCAAGGAAGTGAAAGATCACCACAATGAAAACTAACAAACATGGATGAAAGAAATAGGACACACGAAAATGGAAAGACGTGCTCATGGATTGGAAAAATTAATATTGTTAAAATGACCCTATTACCTAAAACATTCTATAGATTCACTGCAATCCCTATCAAAATACCAATGACATTCTTCACAGAAATACAAAAAAAGCCTGAAACTTGTTTGGAACCACAAAAGACTCTGAATAGCCCAAGTGATACTGAGCAAAATCAAAACAAAAAAGTGGAAGCCTCATACTTCCCAACTTCAAAATATATTACCAAGCTATATAAGCAAAACAGTGTATCTGTTTTATTGGTATCAAAACATATCTGTTTTATTGGTATAAAAACAGATATGTAGACTTATGGAACAGACTAGAGAACTCAGAAATAAATTCACATATTTTTAGCCAACTGACTTTCTTTTTTTTTTTTTTTTTTTTTTTGTTGAGACGGAGTCTCGCTCTGTCGCCCAGGCTGGAGTGCAGTGGCCGGATCTCAGCTCACTGCATGCTCCGCCTCCTGGGTTTACACCATTCTCCTGCCTCAGCCTCCCAAGTAGCTGGGACTACAGGCACCTGCCACCTCACCCGGCTAGTTTTTTGTATTTTTTTTTTTTTTAGTAGAGACGGGGTTTCACTGTGTTAGCCAGGATGGTCTCGATCTCCTGACCTCGTGATCCACCCACCTCGGCCTCCCAAAGTGCTGGGATTACAGGCTTGAGCCACTGCGCCCAGCCAGCCAACTGATTTTCAACCAAGAACATACCTTGAAGAAAGGACATCCTCTTCAATACCTGGTGCTAGGAAAACTGTATATCTGTATGAGGAAGAATGAAACTAGGCCCCTATCTCTCACCATACACAAAAATAAATTCAAGATGGATTCAATACTTAAATATAGGATCCAACACTACAAGACTGCTAGAAAGATAGGGAAATTGTTCAGAATACTGGTCTAGGCATTGATTTTATGCGTAATGCTTCAAAGGCACAGGCAACAAAAGTGGAAATAGATGTATGGGATTATATTCAGCTAAAAAACTTCTGCACAGCAAAGGAAACAACAGAGCGTAGAGTGTTATGGGAAGTCAGGGACCCCGAAGGGAGAGACTGGCTGGAGCTGCAGCAGAGGAACATAAATTATGACGATTTCATCTCAATATGGACATTTATCAGTTCTCAATATTTTTATAATTTCTTATGCCTGTCTTTAATCTCTTAATCCTGGTATCTTCATAAGCTGAGGATGTACATCACCTCAGGCCCACTGTGATAATTGTGTTAACTGTACAAATTGATTGTAAAACGTGTGTTTCAACAATGTCAAATCAGTGCACCTTGATAAAGAACAGAATAATAGTGATTTTTATGGAACAAGGGAAGACAACCATAAGGTCTGACTGCCTACAGGGTTGGGCAAAAAGAGCCATATTTTTCTTCTTGCAGAGAGCCTATAAACAGACGTGCAAGTAGGAAACATATCACTAAATTCTTTTCCTAGCAAGGAATATTAATATTAATACCCTGGGAAAATAATGCATTCCTGGGGGGAGGTCTGTAAATGGCTGCTGTGGGAATGTCTGTTTTATGCAGTTGAGATAAGGACTGAGATAAGCCCTGGTCTCCTGCAGAACCCTCAGGCTTACTAGGGTTGGGAAAACTCAGCCTTGGTAAATTTTTGGTCAGACCAGTTCTCTGCTCTCGAACCCTGTTTTCTGTTTAAGATGTTTATCAAGACAATATGTGCACCACTGAACATAGACCCTTATCAGTGGTTCTGCTTTTGCCGTTTGCCCTGTGATCTTTGTTGGACCCTTATCAGTGGTTCTGCTTTTGCCCTTTGCTCTGTTCCCTCAGAAGCATGTGATCTTTGTTAGACCCTTATCAGTGGTTCTGCTTTTTGCTCTTTGAAGCATGTGATCTTTGTACCTACTCTCTGTTCTTACACCCCCTCCCCTTTTGAAACCCTTAATAAAAACTTGCTGATCTAAGACTCAGGCAGGCATCATGGTCCTACCGATACGTGATGTCACCCCTGGTGGCCCAGCTGTAAAATTCCTCTCTTTGTACTGTCTCTCTTTATTTCTCAGCCAGGTGACACTTACAGAAAATAGAATCTACATTGAAATATTGGGGGCAGGTTCCCCCAGTAATAGAGACAATATGTAGAATGGGAAAAATATTTGCAAACTATTCATCCAACAAGGGTTTAATATCCAGAATACATAAGAAATACAAACAACTCAAAAGAAAAAAGCCAAATAACTCAATTAAAAAATGGGCAAAGTATCTGAATATACATTTCTCCAAAGAAGATATACATATGACCTGCAGATATATGAAAAAATGTTCAACATCACTAATCAGGAAAATGCAAATCAAAACCACAATGAGATAACCAATTAGAATGGCTATTATCAAAATAATAGTGGTAAAGATGTGGAGAAATGGGAACTGTTATGCACTGTTGATGGGAATGTAAATTGGTGCAACCACTAAGAAAAACAGTATGAATATTGCTCAAAAAATTAAAAATAGAACCACCATATGATCCAGCAATCCCATTTCTAGATATATGTATAAAGGAAATGAAACCAGGATTTCAGAGTTATCTGCAATTCTGCGTTCATTTCAGCACAATTCACAATAGTCAAGATACGAGATTAACCTAAATGGTCATGTACAGATGAATGGATAAAGAAAATGTAATATATATATATTGGAATATTTGGCCTTAAACTGAAATCATGTCATTTATAGCAGCATGAATCAACCTGGAGGATACTATATAAAGTGAATTAAGCCAGTTACAGAAAAAGAAATACCACATGATCTCCCTCATATATGGAATCTCAAGATGATTTTGTAGAAACAGAGAGTAGGATAGTGATTACCAGAGCCTGGGAGGGTAGGGAGTAGTGGGGGAACAGGAGAAGTTGGTCAACAGGACAAAAGGTACAGTTAGACTGGAAGAATAAGTTTTGGTTTTCTATTACACAAGTTGGGTGACTATAATAACAATGTATATTTTAAGATAGCTAGAAGATTTTGAATATTATCACTGCAAAGAAATGATAAAAGTTTAAAGTGATGTATGTGGTGATTATTTTGATCATTGTACAATGCGTGCAATGAAATATCACACTGTGCCTAATAAATGTGTACAGTTTTTATGTGTCAATTATAAATTTAAAAAACTAGAGAGTAGAATTATGGCTATTTGAGGTCAAGAAGGGTAGGGGGATGGGGAAAGAGGGAGTTATTGGTTAACAGACACAAAATTATAGCTATATGGGAGAAATAAGTTCTAGTGTTTCATAGCATTGCTGGGTGAATATAGTTAATAATTGTATATTTTCAAAAAGCTAGAAGAGAGTTTGAATGTTCCTAATACAAAAGAAAATCAATGTTTTAGGTTATAGATAAGGTAATTACCCTGATTTGATTATTACACATTATATACATCTATGAGAATATCACTCTGTATTTCATAAATATGTATAATTATTACATGTAAATTAAAAATACTTTAAAAAGTATGGGTTGACTTTTTAAAAATATGAACCTAGGCAAAATTAAACTAATATCTATTGGTCATTGCAGTGTGTAAATTGTACTATCATGTGGGATGTTAATAGGGATAGAGTCTCTTTTCTAAGAACCTCTTAAAGAAAATCAGACGTCTTAGGGCTGGAAAGAATTTTTTGAGGTTGTGAGTCCAGTCCCTGACCTTTATGAATACAGTATCTAAGGTCTTAAAAAGGCTAAGTGATCTTGGGAAATGCACTTGATCTGTTTGAACTTCAGTTTCATTTTAAAAAATGGAAATAATATCAAACCCACAGGATTGTCATAAGAATTAAAAGCGGTAATATATGTTCATAATATATGAGCCAACTGCTGCCCATAACAAACTACCAATGATACCTTCTTTTCGTGTTATTACTGGCTGTGATGATACAAATAGTTGCAAAGCACAAATACAAATTCGGTTCTTTGAAGCCCATTGTTTTATGTAGTTCTCCATGCTATCACTGTATCGTTTTCCAATCTGGGCAAAATTAGTCTTTCATTAAAGATATATTCAGAAATAGATAGGTGTTACTTGTCAGACTGCCATTTGTTTTCACCAAATCACAACATAAACAAAATAATGTTCCAAACAAAATAACAGTAACAAAAACTCCAAACCTTTTTTGGTGTGCACTTCTTAAATGCAGCATTAAGTTAAAAGTTAAATATACATATATATTTTTTTTAAATTAAGACTTTCTAATATAGACACATTAAATGTCATCCATTTGTTCTGCTAAGCATCCCAAATGCTACAGGATATGCTCCAGATTGTAATTCCTATTAGATCTTTCACACTTACATTGTTTATTAGTTTGTCTTTGGTTGTTGTAGTAGTGGTCAGCTTGGCTATCTCTTCCTGAAGGGCAGGGGTAAATCCGCTGTCCTATCTTATTTGCATGATTTCTATCTAGAGCTGGGTAGGAGCCAATGCTGCTGAGAGGCTGGTGAATTGGATGTTTACCAATCCTATGTTCTTGGAAAGCCTGCCTATCTTATCACTTTATGTGAAAGATGGATGGGAGCGTCCTTCCCGATCTAAACTACTAAGTTTATCCAGCTCCGAAATGCAAGTGTTTCTTTCTTGTGGAGGTTTGAATGGGACAATATTTAATAGACAAAACTGACATGTGCCACTGGGTCTCATACATGCACCTCCATGTTCTCTATAGTATTATTTTAAATCAAGATTTTCCATCAATTTAGTAACATTAAGTAACTTTACAACTTTGAGAGTTGCTCTTTGAATATAAGCTTTATTCTTATGTAAAATTAGATTATCACATCTGCTTCTTTAATTCCTCTTTGTTGATTTCAGCTGTCTAGCTGTGTCCCTCACCAACCTTAATTCTAAAAGCAATGGGGCTTGTATTAGCCAGGATTTTACAGAGAAACAGAACCCATTGGATGTATATGTGTATACATATATATAGAAAGATTTTTTTTTGGCTCAAGCAGTTACAGAGGCTGACAAGTCCCAAATCTGCAGTTGGCAAGCTGGGGACTCAGGAGCATTCATGTTGTGTTTCCAATCTGAATCCAAAGGCCTGAGAACCAGGAGAGCTGATGGTATAATTCCAGTCTGAATGCCCAGGAAGAGCTAATGTTTCAGTTCAAGTCCAAAGGAAGGAAAAAACTGGTGTTCCAGCTCAAGGTAGTCAGGCGAGAGGAAATTTCCCCCTTACCTGTGGAAGGGTCAACCTTTTTGTTCTGATCAACCCTTCGACTGATTGGATTGTGTCCACATTGAGGAAGGTAATCTGCTTTACTCAGTCTATCAATCCAAATGTTAATTTCATCCAGAAAGGCCCTCATAGACACACTCAGAGTAATGTTTGCCCAAATGTTTGGGTACTCTGTGGTCTAGTCAAATTGACACGTAGAATTAACCACTGCAGTGCTAAATGGCTTTTGTCTTTAATCTCTGTTGTACCATAAAGAATACACTTTTGTTATTCATAAATGTATATGACTATGAAATTAGCCATGATTAAACTTCTGGTTTCATAGAAATTGTATTTTGCTTACATATCTCTAAATGATGATACTTGTGGGGATAATTTGCTAATATCTCTGCATGCATAGTGAGTCACATAGAGTGAATCAAACTGGGGTTCCCCAGATTGAGTGTTTTGGGTAGGGAAAAAAATATTGCTTTCTGTTTAAAAAAAAAAAAAAAAATTGAAGTCGGCCGGATCTTAATTTGAATCTAGGCTTTGACATCCAGTATCTCTGTAAATTCGATATTATATTCGACTTTTCTAAGCCTCAGTGTTCCCCTCTGCATAAATTGGGAAAATAATACTTCCTTCACAGTGTTATGTTAATTAAATGGCATAACATATGCAAAACTGTTAGAATCCTCCTTTTTACTTTTAAAATCTTTATTAGATGTTTAACTCTTCATTCTATCCTCTTTGTCTCTTAACCATTCTTTCAGTCTTTTTATGTCTCTATATTGAATCATTAATTTTTTCCAGTGTTTCTTCTAGATCATCAGTCCCCTCTGAATTGTTGTTCAGTATATTGATTTAATTTCAGGAAAATATTTTTTTATGTAGAATACTTATTCAGTTATTTTTTCAAGTACGTCTTCATTATATTTTTTGTGAAGTTTTAAATTTATTTCTTCTGTATTTAATGATAGTTAAAAATTTTTATTTAATCAAGCTTATCAGCAAATTCTGTTAGAAAATATGACAATTTTAATCTATCTGCCATCTATATTGTCTGCTGATTATTATCTAAATATAATTGTTTTCTCTTTTTAAAACAATTTGAATTGAGATTTTATCTCATAATTAAGTGGTGCTTAATCTGTAAAACTCGTGCAGTCTGGCTTGAGGAAATATCATCCTAAACCATGTGTTTTTTTTCCCCCCCACAGATATCCCAGGGATATAACCGCCTTAAAATATCCTTTAAAATTTGCAGTATTATTTATATGAAGTGAAATGCATAGGTCTTATTGTGCAGTTCAGTAAGTTTTGATAAATGTATACATTTATGAAATTCATACCCTTGTCCAAATAAATATTTCCATCACCCCGGAAAGTTTATTCATGCCCTTGTGAAATAGGTCCTCTCATCACTATTCAGCTTGCTATCTCACATATAGTAGTTTTTCCTGTTCTAGAATTTCCTAAGTGGAATCATATATTATGTACTAGTTTATGTCTGGCTTCTGTCACTCAGCATGTTTTTCAGATTTACCCATGTTGATAGACGTATTAATGGTTAAGTTTTATTTTTTATTGCTGAGGAGTCCACTGTATGTGTATGCCACAATTTGTCCTTTCACCTGTTCATGGACTTTGTGGTTGTTATCGGTTTTTGGTTATTATGATTAAACTGTGTATGAACATTGGTGTACACATTTTTGGGTGGATACGTTGTATTTATTTTTGGGAAGATACCTAAAAATGGAATTGTTGGGCCATTTGGTAAATGTGTGTTTAACTCTTCAAAATAAACTTTGTTTTCTACAGGACTGTACCATTTTAAATTCCTACCACCAAAGTATGAGTGTTTCAGTTGTTCTGTATCGTTACTAACACTTGATATTTTAAATTTTAGCCATCCTAATGATTAGTTGTTGTAGTTTTACATATTTATTTTTTTAATGACTAATGATGTTGAGTATCTTTTTATGTGCTTACTAATGAGCATATTCATGTTCATTAAAATTTTTTGGATTGTGTTTTCTCTTCATAATATTGGGAAATTATTTTTTATTCTAGATATATGTCCTTTCTCTCTCTCTCTCCCATCCCTCTCTCCCTTCCCTCTCTCCCTATATATACACGTATATGCCGTCTGTTTCCTCTCTTCCAATCTGTGGCTCTGGAATCAATTTTTTAGCTATAAGATTCACTTTATTTTATGTATTTATTTTTTTTTAATGTTTAAGTTTGGGGGTACATGTGCAGCTTTGTTACATAGGTAAACATATATCATGGGGAGTTTGTTGTACAGATTATTTCATCACCCAGTATTAAGTCTAGTACCCATTAGTTATTTTTCCTGATCATCTCCCTCCTCCTACCCTCCACTCTCTCATAGGCCCCAGTGTGTGTTGTTTCCCTCTATGTGTCCATGTGTTCTCATCATTTAGCTCCCACATATGGGTGAGAACATACTGTATTTGGTTGTCTGTCCCTGCATTAGTTTACTAAGGATAATGGCCTCTAGTCCATCCATGTCTCTGCAGAGGACATGATCTCATTCCATTTTATAACTGCATAGTATTCCATGGTGTACATGTACTATGTTTTTAAAATCCAGTCTGTCATTGATGGGCACTTAGGTTGATTTCATGTCTTTGGTATTGTCATTCGTACTGCAGTGAACATACATGTGCATATGTCTTTATAATAGATTTATATTCCATAGGGTATATACCTGGTAATGGGATTGCTGGGTCAAATGGTATTTCTGTCTTTAAGTTTTTGAGGAATCACCACACTGTCTTCCACAATGGTTGAACTAATTTACACTCCCACCAACAGTGTAAAAGTGTTCTTTTTTCTTTTTTTTGACAACCTTGCCAGGATCTGTGATTTTTTGATTTTTTAATAATAGGCATTCTGACAGGTGTGAGATAGTATCTCATTGTGGTTTTGATTTGCATTTCTCTAAAGATCAATGATGTTGAGCTTTTTTCATATGATTACTACCCAATGCAATGTATACTCCCCAAAGCATTTTATAGATTCAATGCTATTCCCATTAAGCTACCATTGACATTCTTTGTAGAACTAGAACAAATATTTAAAAATTCATATGGAACCAAAAAAGAGCCTGAACAGCCAAGACAATCCTAAGCAAAAAGAACAAAGCTGGAGGCATCAACACAAAGGGACTTCAAACTATATTACAGGGATACAGTAACCCAAACAGCATGGTAGAGGTATAAAAACAGACACATAGTCCAATGGAACAGAAAAAAGAACCCAAAAATGAGACCACACACCTAGAACTATCTGATCTTTGACAAACTTGACAAAAGCAGTGGGGAAAGGATTTCCTTTTCAATAAATGCTGCTGGGATAACTGGCTAGCCATATGCAGACAATTGAAACTAGACCCCTTCCTTACACCATATATACAAAAATCAACTTGATGAATAAAAGACTTAAACATAAAACCCAAAACTAAATCCTGGAAGACAATCTAGGCAGTACTATTCAGGCAAAGATTTCATGACAAAGACACAAAAACAATTGCAGCAAAAGCAAACATTGACAAATGGGATCTAATTAAACTAAAGAGCTTCTGCACAGCAAAAGAAACTATCAACAGAGTAAACAGACAACCTACAGAATGGGAGAAAATTTTTGCAAACTATGCCTGTGACAAAAGTCTAATATCCAGCATCAATAAGGAACTTAAATTTACAAGAAAAAAAACCCTATTAAAAAGTGGGCAAAAGACATGAACAGGGATACTTATCAAAAAAAGACACACATGCAACCATCAACTCATTTATAATAGTGTTTTGAAAAATATAAATGTTAATTTTAATGAAGTCCACTATATTATTTCTTTTCCTTCAGAGTTTTACTTTTGTCTTCTAAGCTACCTTTCCTTACCTTTAGATCATGAAGACATTCTCTTTTATTTCTTCTAAAATGTTGCTTCTTTTTCTAAAGAGCTTTTATGTTTAGGTCTATGAGTGCTCTCAAATTTATTTTCATGTATACTGGAAGGTGTAAAGGCTGAAGATTATTATTTTTTAAAACTATGGATCTATGTTCCAGCATCTTTGTTGAAACGATGCATTTTTTGTTATAAAGTTGTTTCAGTTCTTTGTCAAAAATCAATTGATCATGTAAGTGTAGGTCTGATTTGGGATTCTCTATACTATTCCATTGAGCAATACAACTATTATATAGTAGTAATTTCTTGCTAGTTCTTATGCAATTGGATAATTTTTTGCCTTGAATTTGTCACTTGTGTTCTATGTTTACAATGTAATTGTTAATATGATCATGTTTAAATCTGTCTTACTATTTTTCTCTCATCTGCTTTTGTGTTTCCTTTCATGTTATCTTTTTGAGTAAATTAAATATTATTTAGTATTCCATTTTATCCCTATTTTCTTTTAAGATTTATTTAAAATATGTGCTGATGTTGGCTCCAGAGTTTACAATATACAACTTTAACCTTTTACAGTCTCCCATGAATTAATAAAATACTACTTCATGTATACTATAAAAACTGTATAACAATCTCTTTCCTATTACCCTCTGTATACTTTGTGCTCTTGTTGATATCTATTTTTCTACATTTTTATAAGCCTTACAGTAGAATGTTTTTGCTTTCACTTTAAAGATCATTGTTTAAAATTAAGAAAAGAGAGCAAATTTTCTTTTACATTTATATATGTATTTACTATTTACAGCATTCATTCTTCGCAGGTCCACATTTTCATCTGGTATACTTTCTCACAAACTGAAGAATTATTATCTTTAATTCACCTTACGTTTTCAAAGGGTATTTTTGCTGGAGACAGTTAACTTTCTTTTTTTTTTTTAGATGTTAGAATAGGTTGTTCCATTTGTTTTCTGAATTATATTTCTTCTGATGTGAAGTCTGCTTTCCTTTTTGCGATTGTTCCTTCGAATGTAAGACGTCTTTTTGTTTCTGAATACTTTTAACGTTTTCCTTTATGATTGGTTTCCTTTAATTTGACTTTGAACATCAGTGATTTGGTTTTGTTTTTCATATATTTACTCTGCTTAGGATTCATTTAGCTTCTTGGATCTGGGGGTTAGTGTTTTTCATCAACTTTTACAAAATTTACACTACTGTTTCTTTAAAAACCGTTCTCTTCTCTTTGGAACTTCAATTAAATGCATTGTAGACACCTTGGGTTCACTGATGCTCTGTTCATATAGTAAATTTTTTCTGTGATTCATTCTGAATAATTTATAATAACCTCTCTTCAAGTTCACTAATTCTTTTTCCAGCAGTGTCTAATATTCTGTTATGCCATTCAAATAAATAATATACTGTAAAATTTTATTTTGTTTTATTCAGATATTATGTTCTCTAGTTCTAGAGTTCCATTTGGTTCCCAATGAGAGTTTTGACTTTTCTTCAAAAAACATGTTTACCTATAATATCTTTTTAAAACACATTATAATAGTTGTTTTAAATCTGTTGACTTCTAACTTCAGTAATGAGGTCTTCTGTGGATTTACTCCTGTTGACTGTATGTATTTAAATTTTTAGAAAATTTCAGATCGTATTGATTCTTTATAAATTTCATAATTTTGTATTGTATTCTAGATTTTGTAAAATAACAGTGAAGAAAGATGTATGATTTGGGGTATTTTTTATTTTCCAGAGAATGAGAGTTTGTTATTCTAAACTGAAGGTAGAATAAGGACTGATCTTGGAGTCCTCCTAGATTTGAGTTTTACTATGACTGGTCTGTTGTTTTGACTATATTGAGTTTGCCAGTGATTAACCCAGTTCTCCTTGACCCATTTTTGATCTTGTAAATACTTGCTTTAGAAGAGTTGAGCTGAAGTCTCAGATATTTTTTTTTTAACCTTAGATTAAACTCTAACAGGGCTTTGGAATGCCAGCCCTGTGGAATGAGTGGGTCTCTAAAATACCTTAGATTTTGAGCCCTTCTTTCACTGCTTACTTTCTCAGAAAATGCAAAGTGGAACATGAGTAATGCGTATGGAAAAACTGTCAGATGTTGTGATTTGCACTCTCCTTCTAGACTCAAATCCATCTTGCCAGCTCACACTGTCATCTAAGGCTCTGCTTGTTTCTTATCGCTGCAAAGTCTCCCATTCTTTGTGAGGTATGTTCCTCCATCTAATGATATTTACATACTTTCCCTCCTCTCCCCAAGGTATAGGAGTTGACACAGCTTTCCCTAAACCTATGAAGACTCATTTCTCTCTTGAATTTAGTTTAGGAAGGCTTCTTGGTATTCACTTTTCTGTATCATTCCTATAGAGAAATGGTCTTTAGTTTTCTGGGCTTTCTTTGGTGTCCTAAATCTTAACTGGACTTAGAACAACTTTGAATAAGATATATACTTCAGAAGAGAAGTCAGAAGCTCATAGTATTTATCCGGGGGAATGCCATATCAGGTGCACCAATTGTTAGGGGGACTAACCAGTTGCCGAAACCCCCAATCATGATTGGTATTACCATAAAGAAGATTATAATGAATGCATGGGCAGTAACAATAACATTGTAGATCTGATCATCTCCTAGCAGAGTTCCTGGTTGGATTAATTCTGCTAGGATTAGAAGGCTTAAGGCGGTGCCTACTATCCCCACTCATGCAGCAACTAGCAGGTATAGTGTTCTGGTATCTTTGTGGTTAGTTGAAAACAATCAACGATTGATGAAAATAAGTGGGAAAAAATGTGAAATGGCTGAGTTAGCATTAGACTGTAAATCTAAAGACAGAGGTCAAGGCCTCTTTTTACCAGCCCTGAGGTGATTTTTCATGTTGAATTGCAAATTCAAAGCAGCAGCTTCAGTCCTGTCGGGGCTTCTCTGGCCTTTCTCCCCTAGTGGTGGGAGAAGGAGATTGAAGCCAGTTGATTAGGGTGTTTAGCTGTTAACTAAATTTTCGTGGGTTTGAATTCCATCAGTCTAGCAAGGGCTTAGCTTAATTTAAGTGGTTGATTTGCATTCAATTGATGCAGAATAGAGTCCTGCAGTCCTTAGATCTGTTACAGAAATTAAGTGTAACCTACTTACTAAGGACTTTGAAGGCCCTTGGTCTTATTTAACCTAAGTTTCTAAGTTATAATTAGTATTAATGGAGAGATGGGTAAGAAGAGGGTAGAGGAGATGACAAGTGGGGGAAGAGAGTATGGGTTTTGTGTTTTCGAATTGTCATTTTATTTTCATATTATTTGATGTGGGGAATAGTGTCACTGAGATGGAATAAATTAGATTTACGTAAAAGTACAGGTTGAGTAGGGCCATGGTAGCTATAATAGTCAGGGTAATAAGGCTTTTTGTAATTCTTGGATGATGATTCATTTAGGCAGGAATCCTATTAATAGGGATAAACCGCCTAGAGAGTAGAATTAGTGGAATTACAGGCATCAACCATGTTAATTTGTTTCAGGCATGAGATAGTGACAGGGTTGTGGTTCTAATACTCAGGTTGAGTGCTAGAAATGTGGTTGTTAAGATGAGGTAAATAATCAGGTTTAGAATGGTAATGTTTGGGTTATAGATTAGTACTGCTATTATTTAACCTATGTGAGTGACTGAGGAATAAGCTAGGATTTTACACAGTTGTGTTTGGTTATGTCCTCCTCAACCACCCACTATAATGGATAGGATTGTGATAGATAGGAGGATGTTCGTGTTTGTTGATGGGAAAATTTGAAACCTAATTGAGATGGGGCTAGTTTTTGTCATGTGAAGAGAAGTATACCAGATGTTAGAGAGATTCCTTGGGTTACCTCTGGGACTCAGAAGTGAAAGGGAACTATTCCTAGTGTTATTACTAGGGCCACTATTATTATTAAGGATGAAAATTGATTAATAGCGTTTATTATTGTTCATTGTCTGGAAGACAGGTTATTGGAAAGGATACCTATCAAGAGAAGTATAGATGCCATTGCTTGTGTGAGGAAATACTTGGTGGCTGCTTCTGTAGAGCTGGGATTGATTTTTTTAATTAAGATTGGGATAAGGGCTAGTATGTTTATTTCTAGGCCTGCTCAGATGAGAAATCAGTGTGAGCCTAGCATCGTGATAAGAGTTCCTGTGAAAATAGTAAGGGAAATAATAAGTTGAGCTAAGGAATTAATTAGTATGGGAAGGGTGTAATTAACATTTTCGGGGTATGGGCCCGATAGCTTATTTAGCTGACCTTACTCTAGGACGTCTCGCTCTGTCATCCAGGCTGGAGCGCAGTGGTGATCTAGGGTCACTGCAAACTCCAACTCCCTGGTTCAAGCAATTCTCCTGCCTCAGCCTCCCGAGTAGCTGAGATTACAGGCGTGCGACACCAAGCACAGCTAATTTTTGTATTTAGTAGAGACAGGGTTTCACCATATTGGCCAGGATGATCTCGATCTCCTGACCTTGTGATCCGCCCGCTTTGGCCTCCCAAAGTGCTGGGATTACAGGCGTGAGGCACGGTGCCCTGCTCAGCTGGAGTTTTTCACAACTTAGATGGAGTTTAGCTTCTCTGAGGGTAGATCTTAAACACTCTTTACACTGAGTTCTATTAGCTTGGGTTAATTGTTTGGCCGCTGTGGCTGGCACGAAATTAACCAACCCTAAATATTAGTATAGCTTGGTCAAACTTTCATTTATTACTAAAGATTCATCACTGCTGTTTTCCATGGGAGTGTGGTTAAGCGAAGTGTTTTGAGCTGCATTTGTGTGTGCTTGATACCTGCTCCTTTTGATCCAGGTGATCTAGAGGGCATTTTCACTGGGGCGGAGATGCTTGCATGTGTAATCTTACCAAGAGCTTATAAAAAGGCCAGGACCAAACCTATTTGTTTATGGTGTTATGTGGGCCCATCTAGACAAGAAAAGTGTCTTTCTTTGAATAATTAAGCTACATTAACTACATAAATACTTGGTGGAAAACTAAAATATAAGAAGGAAATATAAACAGTCATTTACAGTTGTGGAAATTCAGGGTCTTTAAAGTTGAATTTGCAGAGGTTTGGCTGAGAGGATTACTCATAGAGTACGGTTGATTTAGGGTATGATATAATGGGGCAGCACTTTCAGAGGGATATGCTTACAGTATTAGTATTAGGGCGGAAACTTAGTTACATTTATTATACAAAATGGAGGAATAATTTGATAGGAGGGTCCTAAGATTTTTTAGAAAAATTGCATCAATCGAGGGGTAGCTGTTGGGGTGTTCGTGGTTAAAATATGATTTCTCGGCTCTGACTGGGTTGCATTTTAGTCTCTCGTTTTAGAGGTTTGGCAAGGGTACGTTTACCTAGGTCGATGATAAAGTCAGAGATGGGAAGTGTTGCGGATTTAATCAGAAATAGTTCTTGAAACTGGGTGAACGCGTGTACGTGAGCGTGCCTGCGTGAGCGTGCCTGCGTGAGCGTGCGTACGTGAGCGTGCCTGCGTGAGCGTGCCTACGAAAGCGTGCCTACGTGAGGGTGCGTACGTGCGTGAGCGTCTATTGATTATTAAGTCTTTCAAGCATGAATTAACACTTTAAGGCCGGGCGCGGTGGCTCAAGCCTGTAATCCCAGCACTTTGGGAGGCCGAGGCGGGTGGATCACGAGGTCAGGAGATCGAGACCATCCTGGCTAACATGGTGAAACCCCGTCTCTACTAAAAATACAAAAAACTAGCCGGGCGAGGTGGCGGGCGCCTGTAGTCCCAGCTACTCGGAGGCTGAGGCAGGAGAATGGCGTGAACCTGGGAGGCGGAGCTTGCAGTGAGCCGAGATCGCGCCACTGCACTCCAGCCTGGGTGACACAGCGTGAGACTCCGTCTCAAAAAAAAAAAAAAAAAAAAAAAAAAAACACTTTATGGTTATTATGCCAGCCCGGAATATTCAATATAAGCTCAGGTTCTACAATTGATTCGGCAGGAATCAAATCCGAGTTTGTCTACGGCAGATTCGGCAAGGACCAGGCCTTCCGTGACGGTGAGTGATAGCATCCCCTAAAGTAAAAAATACCAAATGCATGACAGTGCTCCCGTGACTGGTTAATAGGGTGGCAGTCACTAGTCCATCGAGATGTCTTATTTAAGGGGAATGTGTGGGCGATCTTAATGTTACAGCCCTGAAGTAACAACTAGATACCAGGTATAGTTTCAGTATAGTCACCCTTAAGTGTCATAGGCCCGAGCAAGGAGTGTAGCACCCCCGAGCGGGATGGTGATTTCTTGAGCGGGATGATTTCTGGGAGGTTGGTAGATTAAGAGACCAAAAATTGGTAGGGGATATCCATGTTGATGAGGGATGTCTTGACTAAAATGTGCTATGTCCAATGAACGAATGTAGGTACTATGTAACATCAATTTACATAGTACAGGTTTTTACAGTACAGGTCAATATCCACGTGGATTACGTTTGATTATACAGTCAATAATAGATGTGTGCTATGTCCGATGAAAGAATGTATGTACTATGTAATATCAATTTACATAGTATGGGATTTACAGTACGGGTCAATATCCATGTGGATGAAGTTTGATTGTACAGTCAATAGTAGATGTGTGATAGTCTATTAAAGAATTATTAATACATGCTTATCTGCATGTGGACTGGATTTGTAATGTATTGTTATTTATGAATGTACTGTGTACGAATAAGCAATAATAGTAATATATATTATTCACGGGGACTAGCAGTAATGCACGAAGTACATTCACAAAGAGTATAAATTCACACCTAAGACTCACATATACGATTATGAGTTCTCAGGGAAGACTAATTTTTCCACTTAGAGTTTAGTCGAAGACAGATAAATTTTATTGTCATCTCTTTTGGTTTGTTGGTTGATCTTTCCTGTGAGTCCTGAGCTTCTGGCTTTAGGTAGAATTTGTAACTGCAACAACCTAATTTTGGTGACCCAAGACCTTATGTACTATTTTTAGGTGTTTTCTAAAATCCAAACAATCTGGTTATAATTGATAGCTGTTATGTAATATCATCTCTTATCCTGAAACAGCCATAGATTTAGGTTCTGGTGATCTGTGCTTTCTCTGTGTTTCTTCTGGATATTTTCCTTTTTTGGTGAACTTAGGAGTGTATTTAAGAAGATATGTGTTACATTTATGTGTAATTTTTTACAGATATATAATAACTGTAAAGTTTTTGGTTATTTCAATTATTCTATTATTGGAATCACAAGTTCCCTTTTTGCTTTGTTACTACATGTCTGTTGAGACAACCCCAACTTTCCCTTCCTCCTCTTCGGTGCTGAATGTTAAACTTTGAATGGTGTTAGTGAGTAAGCGTCCATGGTGATTCTATCAAAAGAATGTGCTCACTTTGGGATATCCTAGTTTGGAAACTGATGGGAAATATCCTATTACTCAGTAATAACCTGAGTAGTGCGCACTTCACCTATCGTTAGTCTCTAGCCATGAGGCTTGTGACCCAGTGATGACAAGACCAAATAAATAAATTTTGGAAGAAGTTAGAATGGCTGATTTTCTGTTTGGTCTCAGGAGAATCCATAACTGACACCTTCTTGGATCCAAAGCAATAGTCATAATATCCTCTTTCTCCCAAGATACCACTTTATGAGCACAGTCTTTGGAGTCATACAGCTTGAGTATTTATTAAAACTCTGGAAGTTCTAGTTTCTTTATCAGCAGAAAGAGCATAATGACAATATTTATAGCATAGTTTGTATTTTTATTTTTTGAGGATTAAATGAAGTGTGAGGTAATGCTTGCAAAGGACTTAGTATATTGCCCAGCATGTTGTAACCTAAATTGATATTAGCTATTATAATTGGTTAGTAGTATTAATATGCCAAATAATTAGTTGTAACAAAACATGTTGAAATCTATGTTAGGTCACAATATGAACACCAACACTCTTGATAAACAGTGATCAGGAAATAGAAGACATTATGTGCTTGAAACCCCTTTGTGCCCTACTGTAGTTGGCCAACCTGTTATCACAGGTCAGAATTTCGTGTGTCATAAGCCATGATGCTGTTTATTACTTGGATATTATTAATGCTGTATCTGGAGTGTGGGTAGTATATTTTTAAAAGATTGTGGCCTACTATTTATATACAAGTCACTATGAGAGAATTGTATTGTGTTGTAATAAAAGAGCCCTCTCACCAGAACTGAAGTGTTGTTTCTACAACAGTGAAAGAGAGACTAAACAAAGCAAACTGGAAAAGCTGCTTGGTGTTATGTGAGCAGTTCAGATTGTTTTCCTTTTTTTATTGTACTGTGTTACCACTGGCAATCAGTGTGGGGCCTTCACTTATGAAAATATAGCTGTTGGCGTTTTAGGCTCAATTTCATTCTCAAGCTGTCATAAATGATCACATGGGAAGATAATACTCGATCGGAATTTTGTTTTTTTTTTTTTTCTCATTTTGTTCTTTTATTTTCTTTGAGGCAACTTGTTGGAGAGAAGATTGAGATCTATGATATACTGCAATTCTTGGAAAATACTCAATACATTCTCAGAAATTCTATTCACACAGTAAAAAGATAGAGACAATGCCCTAATTGAATTAAAGCATTTGCAGTCATTCTCACTTGTTTCCTGCTGTTATCGCTATATGTTTTTGAACAAGAGGAAATATATGCCTTTATGAATTCTTTTTTAAAATTATAAATTGACATAATATAATTGTGTATATTTATGGGGTACAAAGTGATGTTATTATACATGTATACAATGTAAATGATTAAATCAAGGTAATTAGCATACTTATTACCTCAAATACCATTATCTGAGAACATTTGAAATTTACTTTTTTAGCATTCTTAAAATATATAATAATTATTATTAACTAGTCACTAGGCTATGCAATAGATCTCAAATTATTCCTCTTACTAAAACTTTGTACACTTTGGCAAACATCTTTCAATTTCTTTCACCCTCCAGCCTCTGATAACCTCCATTCTACTTTCTGCTTCTGAATTTGATTGTTTTAGATTTCACTTGTAAGTGATCATGTGGCATTAGTCCTTCTGTGCCTAGGTTGTTTCACTTAGCACAATATCCTACAGGTTCACCTATGTTGTTGCAAATGAAAAGGTTCCCTCTTCTGTAAGGCTGAATAGTATGCCATTGTATATAAATACCACTTTTTCTTTCTCCATTGATCCATTGATGAACACTTACGCTGATTCTGTAATTTGGCTATTGTAAATAATGCTACAATGAATATGGGAGTATAGATACTGCTTTGACATACTGATTTCAGATCTTTTGGATATATATCCAGAAGTGGGATTGCTAGATGATGAAGTAGTTCTATTTTTCTTTTTTTGAGGAACCTCCATGCAGTTTACAAAATGGCTGTACTAATTTATATTCCCACTAACAGTGTACAAGGATTCCCTTTTTTCCATTTGTTTGACAACACTTATCGTTCATCTTTTTAATAGTAGCTATTCTGACAGGTGGAAGATGATATATCATTGTGACTTTAATTTGCATTCCTTTAATAATTAGGGATGTTGAGTTTTTCTCATATATCTGTAATATCATTGTGGTTTTAATTTTCATTTTTTAGTGATTAGATATTGAGCATTTTTATATATACCTGTTGGTCATTTATATGTCGTTGTCTAAGAAATATCTGTTCAGGTCTTTTGCTTATTTTTTAATCAGGTTATTTATTTTCTTGCTATTGAGTTCTTTATATATTTGAACATTAACTCGTTATCAGAAGTACAGCTTGCAAATATTTTGTCCCAATCTGTAGGCTGTCTGTTCACTCTAATCATTGTATCCCTTTCTGTGCAGAAGATTTTCAGTTTGATATAATCTCATTTGTCTAATTTTTCTTGCGCTGCCTGAGCTTTTGCAGTTAAATCCAAAAAGTCAGATATCAGACTAATGTAAATTTCCCCATGGTTTTTTATTTTCTAGTAGTTTTACAGTTTCATGTCTTATGTTTAATTCTTTCATTGATTTCGAGTTGACTTTTGTATATGATATGAGATGAGGGTCCAAATTCATTTTTTTGGAGGTGAATATCCAGTTTTTCCAACAAACTTTGTTGAAGAGACTGCCTTTTTTGCATGTTTTTGGCATCATTGCTGTAAATCAGTAGACCGTAAATACATGGGCTAACCTTTGGGTTCTCTATTCTCTTCCATTCATTGATGTGTCTATTTTACGCTAGTACCATGCTGTCCTAATTACTATAGCTTTGTAATACTGTTTGAAATCAGGTAGTGTGATGCTGCTAGCTTTGTTCTTTTTGCTTAAGATTGCCTTGGATATTTGTGTGTGTGTGTTTGTGGTTCCACATATATTTTAGGGTTGTTTATTCTATTTCTGTGAAAAACTATATTGAAATTTTGATAGGAATTGCATTCAACCTGTAGATTGTTTTTGGTAATATAGACATTTAAAACATATTATTTTGTTCAATCCATGAACAGGGAATATCTTTCCATTCATTTGTGTCTGCAATTTTCTTCATCAGTGTTTTATAGTTTTCAGTGTACAGATCTTTCACCACGTTGACTAAATTTATTCCTAAGCATTTTAGGGATTTTTTGTAACTATTATAAATGGATTGTTTTCTTGATTGTTTTTAATGCATAGTTCATTTTTGTTTATACAAATGCTATTGATTTTTTATGTTGATTTTGTGTCCTGCAACTTCACAGTATTTATTCTAACAGGTTTTGGTACAGTCTTTAGGGCTTTCTATATTAGATCATGTCGTCAGCAAAGAAAAAAAAGATAATTTAACCTCTTCCTTTCCTATTTTGGATGTCTTTTATTTTTTTTCTCTTGCCTAATTTCTCTGGCAAGGATTTCCTGTGCTATGTTGAATAGAATTGGTGAGAGTGGGTACTCTTGTCTTAGTCCTGATCTTAGATGGAAACCTTTTAATTTTCTCCACTGAGTGTAATGTAAGCTGTGGGCTTACTGTATATGGTCTTCCTTGTGTTGAGGTACATTCCTTCTATACTTCATTTGTTGAGAGTTTTTTTTTACCATGAAAAAATGGTGAATTTTGTCAAATGCTCTTTCTGCATTGGTTGAAGTGATTATGTGTTGTTTGTTTCTTATTTTGTTAATATTTTGTATCACATGTATTAATTTGCATATATTGAGTCATGCTTGCATCATAGAGTTAAATCTCAGTTGGTCGTGATGAATAATCTTAATGTACTGTTGAATCTGGTTTGGTAGTATTTTGTTGAAGATGTTTGCATTTATGTACATTAGAGATATTGGCCCTGTAAACTAATTTTTTTGTAATATTTTTGTCTAGTTTTGGTATCAGGGTAGCACTGGCCTTATAAAAGGAGTTTGGAAGTCTTCCCTATTTTTTAATTATTTGAAGAGTTTGAGAAGAATTGGTAATAGGTTTTCTTTAAATGTTTGGTAGAATACAGCAGTGAAGCCATCGGCTCCTGCATTTTTCTTTGATGTACTTTTTATTACTGGTTCAATTTCTTTACTCATTATTGAACTTTTTAGATTTTCTATTTCTTCATGATTCCATCTTGCTGGGTTATGTTTCTAGGAATTTATTTCTTCTAGGTTATTCAATTTTTTGGCATGTAATTGTTCATAATATCTTATGAACATTTGTATTTTTGTGATGTCAGTTGTAATTTCTTTCCTTTCTGGTTTTATTTGAGTCTTCTCTATTTTTTTCTTAGTCTAACTGTTTTCCAATTTAGTTTATTATTTAAGAAAACCAACTTAGTTGTGTTGATTTTTGAAAATTCTTTTTCTAGTGTCCCTTTTATTTATTTCTGCTCTGGTTGTTATTATCTCCTTCCTTCTACTAACTTTGGGCTTAGTTTGCTTTTCTTTTTTTAGCTCCTTGAGGAACTAAGTTGTTTGTGTTCTTCTTTTATGATATAGGCATTTATAGCTATACATTTCCCTCTTAGAACTGCTTTTGCTATGTCCCATAAGTTTTGGTATGTTGTGTTTTCATTTTCATTTGCCTTGAGAGATTTTTAAATTTTCCTTTTTATGTATTCTTTGACCAACTGGTTGTTCAGGAACATGTTGTTTAATTTTGACATATCTCCTGTTATTGACTCCTAGTTTTATACCATTATGATCAGAAAAGATACTTGATATGATTTCAGTCCTGTTAATTTGTTCAAACTTATTTTATGTCCTAATGTGTGATCTATCCCGGAGAATGTTCTGTGTGTACTTGAGAAGAATGTGTATTTTGTTGCTGTTGGATGGAATGTTCTACATATATCTGTTAGGTCCATTTGGTCTAAAGTGTAGTTCAAATCCAATGTTTCTGTGTGAATTTTCTGCCTAGATAATCTGTACATTATTAAAAGTAGAGTATTGAAATCTCCTAGTATTATTGTATTGTATTCTAGCTCTCCTTGCAGATCCTTTAATATCTGCCTTATATTTTTAGGTGCTCTGATGCCTGATACATATATATTTGCAATCCTTACATCCTCTTGATGAATCAACTCCTTTATCATTGTATATTATCCTTTCTTGTCTCTTTTTTAAAATTAGATTTTGTCTGATATAAGTGTCGCTATCCCTGCTCTCATTTGATTTCCCTTTGCGTGGAATATTTTTTCCTCCCCTTCACTTTCAGTCTATGTGTGTCTTTAAAAATGAGTTGAGTCCCCATCTAGTTAGCATATTCTGTTTAAAAAAAATCCATCCAGCCACTCTGTCTTTAATGTAATCAACTTATGTTCAAAGTAATTATTGATAGGTGAAGACTTCCTGCTGACACTTTGTAAATTGCTTTCTGCTGTCTTCTTTGTTTGCTGTCTTTTGTGAATTAATAATTTCCTGTAGTGGTATGCTTTAAATTCTATTGTGTTTTGTGCATCTAACACAAAGGTTTATGACTTGTGGTTACCACAACGGTTACATAAACCATAATATACTTAAACCAGGCCCTTTCAAGCTGATAACAACTTAACTTTGGTTTTATATGACAATTCTACACTTCCCCTGCCCCTGCATTTTGTATTTTTATGTCAAAATTTGTATCTTTTGATAATTTGTATCCCATATCAATTTAATTTGACTATAGTTATTTTTAATAGCTTTCTCTTAATCCTAATAGTAGAGATAAAATTGCTTGCACACCATCATTACAGTTCTATAGTGCTCTGAATATTACTTTGCATTACTTATACTATGAGTTTGTGCTCTCATCTATTTTATGTTATTAATTAGCAGCCTTTTATTTCAGGTTAACAGAACACCCTTTTTCAAATCCTATAAGACAGGCCTAGTGGTAATGAACTCTTAGCTTTCATTTGCTTGGGAAAGTTTTTATTTCTCCCTCATTTCTGAAGGACAGCTTTGCCAGGTAAAGGATTCTTGGTTGACAGCATTTTTCCTTCTGCACTCTATCATCCTACTCTCTTATGGCCTGCAAGGTTTCTGCTAAGAAATCTTTTTTTTTTCATTAATTGATTTGTTAATGTATCCATTCATCAAATTATTATCAAGAAACTCCTATGAACTGAGATTACAATGCCTAACATGTTATAGATGCTTAATCAATGGTGGATATTATTATTAATAAATCTTTTGATTGCTGTATTGAGACTCCCTTGTATATAAAATGTTTCTTGGCTGGGCACGGTGGCTCACACCTGTAATGCCAGCACTTTGGGAGGCCGAGGCAGGTGGATCACAAGGTCAGGAGATAGACACCATCCTGGCTAACACGGTCAAACCCTGTCTCTACTAAAAATACAAAAAATTAGCCAGGCATGGTGGCGGGAGCCTGTAGTCCCAGCTACTCAGGAGGCTGAGGCAGGAGAAATGGTGTGAACCTGGGAGGTGGAGCTTGCAGTAAGCTGAGAACGTGCCACTGCACTCCAGCCTGGGTGATAGAGCTAGATTCATCTCAAAAAAAAAAAAAAAGTTTCTTAGTTCTCGCTGCTCCCAGATTTTTTTTTTTCTCTTGATTCTTGATATTTTATTATGTGTCTTGGTGAGCTTTGTTTGGGTTGAATTTGATTGGAGACCTCTATACTTCCTATACATGGATATTAGTAGCCTTTTCCAGATTTGAGAAAAATTTATCATTTCTTTAAATACGCTTTCTGGCTCTTTTAATCTTTGTTCTCCTTCTGAAGCTTATATAAATTTACTTCTCTTACTGGTGTTATATAATTCCCATAGACTTTGTTTATTTTAAATTAGTGCCTCTTTTTGCTTCTCTGGGTAATTTCAAATGTTCTAGCTCATTGATTCTTTTGCTTGACTGAGTCTATTTTTGAAGCTTTTTTTTTTTTTTTTTTTTTTTTTTTTAAGACAAAACCTCATTCTGTTACTCAGGCTGCAGTGGCGTAATCTCAGCTCACTGCAACCTCTGCCTCTCAAGTTCAAGCAATTTTCCTGCTTCAGCCTCCCCAGTAGCTGGGATTACAGGCATGTGCCACCACACCCAGCTAAATTTTTTTGTATTTTTAATAGAGATGAGGTGTCACCACGTTGGCCAGGCTGGTCTGAAACTCCTGGCTTCAAGTGATCTGCCTGCCTTCCAAAATGCTGGGATTACAGGCATGAGCACTGTGCCTGGCCTAGAATTTCATTTTTAAAAATTGTTTCTATTTATCTATCATCTTGTTTTGTTCTGCATTGTTTTCTAAGTTTCATTTAATTTTCTATCCATATATTTTTGTAGTTCTCTGGACTTCTTTAAGAGTAGATTATTCTGAATTATTTGCTATTTCATACATCTCAATTTCTTTAGAGACCATTATTGAGGTTTTGGTGGTATATTTTTTTGGTGGTGTCATGATTTCCTGATTCTTTGTAATCCTGTGTCCTTGCATTGACATCTGTGTATTTGAGGAGACAGTCATCTCTTCTGGCCCTTTCAAGTATTCTCTGGCAGGGATGGACCTTCATTATTTTATCTAGCCTGTGACTCTAGTTGTTCCAGCTAGTAACAACCCTAGACAGACAGAGCTTGCTGTTGGGTTTTCTAGTTGCCTAGGTTGCTTCATTTGCTCTGAGATCAGGTGGGCCTGCTAGCTGAGCTATCCTGCTTGATGAGACCATTGGCTGGGTGCTACAATTGCTTCTGATTGAGCAGGGCTGAAGAGTGTATTTCCTGGCCAGGGGGAAATGCTATTTGGGTTCTGCAGTTGGGCAGGGCTACAGGCTGAGATCTGTGGTTAGGTAGAGTTGCTGTTCTGTACAGATGGGTCCAGAGGCTGTGTTTCATAGAAACGCATGGTTGAAGTTTTCTCCCTGCCTGGGCATGGACATTGGGCAGGTCCAACCCTTTTACCTCACGGAAATGCACTGTGGTTCTTTAACCTGGGCAGAGAATTGGGGTGGGTTCTGAGGCTGATCTGAGCCACTGTTTAGACTCTCAGGTTGGGCAAGTCTCGCCCATGCACTCTACTGATATGCTTGGAGGTGGGAATCTCCCTTCCTGGGTGAGGCCTTGAGGTAGGCTGTTGGCTAGATGTCTAGGGATTCAAGCCAGGTTGAACTTCCTATCATGTTTCTTGGAGTGACCAGCTCAGTTTTGTGGGTAAGGTATGCTATTGGCCAGCATCATGATCAGGTGCCACTGCTACAAGGAACACAGTACTACCACTAAGATCTGCATGCTGGTTGCTGTGAGCTCTGCTTCCTTTCTCTATTTCTGTCTGGCCGCAAGTGGTCTGGCCTTGCTATTAGTCCTGATGTTTCCGATAAAGAGAGAGAGGAGTGAGCTTCCTGGGAAGCATCTCTGAATGATAGGGAAGCTAGATGTCTGCCTCTTGTTCTTTTCCCACTGTATAAACTGTGATTTCCAGACATCCTCCTCTCTGTCACTGTGCCAACTTGAGGGTGGAGAGGGACGATACAGTCAACATGAGGCTGTTCTTCTTATCCCTTGCTGGTTTATTCAGTTCTGTGGTCCACATGAATGTTTCCGTCACATTCCCAAGTTTTAGGGTGTTCTTGTCTGTGGATAGTTGTTAGTTGGACTTTCTGTGTGTGGGGATGAATGAGGCCTGAGACCTGCTATTCTTCCATCTTGCTGACATTACTCCTTACCTCCATGCATTTTTGCCACAGATGTGCAACCAGATTGAATCAAGATTTTAAATCTAAATTCTGGTTTATAGGACACACAGTTTAAAAGCGGGGGAACAATCAGATGCATGCAGAAAGTAGGACATTATTCTAAAGGACAACTGGCCCTATCTCTGGAATGCTACAGGAAAAATGAGGGGGACGGAAAGGGGAATTTTCTAGATTACAAGAGACTTAAGAGACATAATGACCAATTGAAAAGGAAAATGTGGTAATTGTTTGAACCCTGGTTTAATCGAGTCAGCATTTTTGAGAAGCTAAAATTCAATACAGACTGGATATTACCTGTTATTGAGAAATTCTTGTGAATTTTGGTAGATTTGATAATGGTATTGTGATTAAAGAACAGAATATGCTTACTGAGTTTTGTTTTAGAATTGCATATTGAAGTACATAGGGAAGAAATGTCATCATGTCTGTTATTAACTTTATACTATTTCAGCAAAACAATACATGAAGCAAAAACTGCAAAATTTTTGCAAAAATGGTTAAATGTGGGCATTGAGCATACAGGATTCATTATAGTATGCTCTACTTTTCTGTAAGTTTCAAAATGTTCTCAATAGAAAGTAGAAGAAAGAAGTTTTCATGGTACTACTCCTCTTAAAAACAGTGATATTTAAAATATTTTTTGAAATGAGAGACTCATAATGCATAAAATGAGAAGCCAAAGAAGTAGACTAAATAAAAGTTAACAGGATGAAAAATATCTTCAAAGCAGAACCGTCAGACACATTGCTAACTATTTAGAGGTATTTACCTTTTCCTGTAAAGGGGACATTCAATTTATGAACCTATTTGGTAGTGCTTTTTAATAGGTACGGGGACTAGAAAGAGCAATACCAGATGCTCCTTGGAAGAAAAAAAAAATTGTACAGACTTTCAGACCATGAGCTTGGTCCTTTAGTAGAGGAAACTGTCTTCATGCATTGGGAAGACCCCAGGTTTTGCCATTGCATGGCACTGAATTTGACTACTATTATTTTCTAGCAGTGTGACCTGGAAAGCAAGTTTCTTATATTGAGTTTCAAATATCTTGTCCATGAAATGGGGATAATAAAACTTATCTTCCAGGAAATACTGTTAGTATTAAATGACGTCGTGTACATAAAGAGTTTAACACAGAAATGAATGAAATTTAACTCAGCTCTTTGTGTTACTATTATTGGAGGTTCATTAAAGGCAAGTAGAAATCAGGAACTCAGAAGAGGTGAGATTTGAGTTGAGCCTTCCAAAATGAGAGGATTTCAACAAATGAAGATGGCAGCACAGGGAATGTTCCACATGTGTTGAAATGATGGCAATGATTGGTACATGCCATGTTTAGAAAACCACCATGATAATTGGTTCAGCTTCTTTTTCTTTTAAATTATACTTTAAGTTCAAGGGGTACATGTGCACAAAATGCAGGTCTGTTACTTTGACGAGTTGAGAGAAGAAGACTTCAGATGATCAAACTTCTCTGAGAGCTAAAGGAGGAAGTTCGAACTCATTGCAAAGAAGCTGAAAACTTTGAAAAAAGATCAGACGAATGGCTAACAAATAACTGGTGTAGAGAAGTCCTTAAATAACCTGATGGAACTGAGAACCATGGCATGAGAACTACGTGATGAATGCACAAGCTTCAGTAACCGATTCGATCAACTGGAAGAAAGGGTATCAGTGATTGAAGATCAAATGAATGAAATGAAGTGAGAAGAGAAGTTTAGAGAAAAAAGAATAAAATGAAACGAACAAAGCCTCCAAGAAATATGGGACTATGTGAAAAGACCAAATCTACATCTGATTGGTGTACCTAAAAGTGGCGGGGAGAATGGAACTAAGTTGGAAAACACTCTGCAGAATATTATCCAGGAGAACTTCCCCAACCTAGCAAGGCAGGCCAACATTCAAATTAAGGAAATACAGAGACCGTCACAAAGATACTCCTCAAGAAGGGCAACTCCAAGATATGTAATTGTCAGGTTCAGCTTAATTTTAATATTAAGTGTCCAAGAATCATGAAAAAATAGTTTGGGGCCCGATTATTGTTCCTTTAAATTGGTTAGTCCGAGAAACTTGGACTTTATTCACAATACTATTTGAAGAATTGAATGGTTTTGACAAGCTTTGACATGGTTGGAGTTGTATTTTGAGATCAATCTCGCAGTAAGATTCATGTTGTTCTGTGAAATCTGAACTCAAAGATGCTGTGGCAGATGCTGCTGATCCCCTGCCCAGTAGATCCCCTCCCCTTCTTTACAGGACACTGGTTTTGTTGGGGATGGTGATGCAACAACATAAAAAGGAAACAGAAAACAATTTTTAAAAAGTGACCACATTTGCATTTCTCCTTTGAAGAAAGGAATGGCAGTTTCTAGTTTTAGCCAATGTCATATAAGCTGAGATCTTAGAATGGGTCTTCCAAAAATGCTCTTCAAAAGTGGAAGTAGCATTCAGTGATTAAACTGCTTAAGACCTTGTGGATATAAGCATGGAAAGGCAACAGTATCTTGAATTCCTTATACTGTGGAACCACCACATTATCCCACTGCCTACTGCCATCCCTATTGTGATGTGACAGAAAAATAACTCCCTATTTGCTTTCCAAGTTGCTGTATATATGGCTAATGTTTTGTGTTACGTGTAGCTGAATCCAATCTGTAACTGATGGATTATCACCCACTAGGAAGTTTTGCATGGGTGAGAAGCAAATGAGAAGCAGTATGAAGCTGGACTGTGGTAGTGGCAGCATCAATAGAGATGGAAAAGAATAGTAAACAGGAGATACATTTGGGGATAGAAATCATAAGACAATTACTGTTTGAATGTGTGGTTGGAGGGAAAAGGAAGGAATCCAATATAAATTTAAGTTTAAGCTTGGGTGACCAGGAAAATGGTGACATCATTTACCAACTGAAGATAATTGTAAGAAAAGAAGGATAGTTCAAGTGATATATACATGAAATAAATTAAATGTTAGATGATAGCATTTTACTCAAAAGTCTGAAAACTCTAAGAACTAAATCAGTAGTATCAACTCTGAAGCCCTTAGAAAGCCTGGCAGAACAGAGGAGGGAATGGCAAGGAGTCTCCTATTAGATTGCAGGGTTTCCATTTATTCTTCCCAATGTGATGAGCCATACTAACTGGTCAAAAGTTTTAAACATGAGTTTAAACTACATTCGGAACATGTGTGATTATTTCCTCTGGGGCAAAGTGGCTAGAAATATAGCTTGCTTAGCCAAGGTGTAGGTCTGCTTTCAGAGTAGAACGTAAGCTCAGTGACCTCTGGATGCGCTTTATAGTTCTATGATTCTATAATTATCTTGGGCTTCAAATCACTTTCTAGCGAACAGCAAATAATTCTTACTAATAAAACACAATTTGAAACTGAGAACTGAAATTACACATTTTCAATAAAGTGTTGTAATAAAGGTAGCAACTGTAGATCCCCTCCAGGAATAAAGGGCTAAATGTATTGGTTGGCCGCTCGTGCAAGACACAGCTAAGGTCTACGTTGATTCATCATGCAGGAGATAGGGATGCTCTATATAAGTTTTAAAAATAAACCTGACTGAAAATGAAAGAACTAAAAGGACATTGTCATTTAACCGTGGAATCTCTACTTAACATCAATAAGTGCTCTAAAGTTTAAATTATGCATTAGCCCCGCTGAGAAACTGCTGCCTGATTTTAGTTCCTGTATTCAGCTCCTTTCTGAAATCTCTTTCTTGGTACTGTGAATAGAAATCTCTCTCTGGGTTCTTTACAATTTTACCAACAATGAGAGACCAATTCTATTAGAAAAAGATAGGAAGATATGAGGAGCTCTCATACCAATAAAAGTTTATCCCAAGTTCCACAGATTCAGAGGAGCAATTATTTGAGCAATTTTGCTTTTTAGAGGCCTCAAGCATATGACAGGGAACAATTATTAACATAAATGATTTATGGTACAGTTATTGTTTTTTTAAAATTGTATTTCCTACAGAAGCTTGTGATCTGAAATGTAGGGCTCATATAAATGGTAAAGTGAAATGATTCTTAAAGCATCTCCAGGTATATTCCTCCAAAAATTATTCCATGATCAGAAAAGTTTGGGACATTCCATTTAAATAAAATCACTGTTTCTTTTTTCTTTTTTTGTGATTCTTGTGAGAGCCTTTATAAAGCCCCATGACCCACCAAGAAAGGAATAAGGAAGTAGCATTTACATCTTGAAATTACTCTAATAAATACTAAATATTTTAATGAGATTATTAGAGATAGAGTGTGATCAACATTTTAAA
The DNA here is from genome assembly GCF_008728515.1 of Papio anubis. NCBI lineage: Eukaryota > Metazoa > Chordata > Mammalia > Primates > Cercopithecidae > Papio > Papio anubis. The sequence goes on along the minus strand of NC_044988.1, from coordinate 18,695,948 downwards.
AAAAGTTTAAGTAAACACTGACTTGACACTTTTTTTTAAGATCAGAAAACTAAGGCTCAAAAATATAAAGTATATTTTAACAGATTGATATGGGTTGTTTTTGTTTATCATTATTTCTTTTGGGAATTGCTCCTTCCTAACCTCGCTCCCATTTTGCACATTTACAGTTGTAGCACAGCCATCTGGATAGCTGGATTCCAAGCTTCTTGCCACAGTATATTAGACCATCCATGAGCACCTGATCCAGATTGCTCTAATTGAATTTCTTTCCTTGGAAGTATGATATTGAGATCAAGAAGTTCAGTCTTTCCCTCTTTCTCTTGCTTACTTTATCACTATAAAACTAGACATATAACATATAAGGTGTAAGTAATATGTTTTTAGTCCATGTGGACCAAAGAAACAAAACCTATCTGGAGGCTGAAAGAATAAAAGGCTGGGCACAGTGGCTCACACCTGTAATACCAGAACTTTGGGAGGCTGAGGTGGGTGGATCACCTGAGGTCAGGAGTTCGAGACCACCCTGACCAACATGGTGAAACCCCCGTTTCTACTAAAAATACAAAAATTAGCTGGGCCTAGTGGTGGGTGCCTGTAATCCCAGCTGCTCGGGAGGCTGAGGCAGGAGAATCGCTTGAACCTGGGAGGCAGAGGTTACAGTGAGCCAAGACCGCACCACCACACTCCAGCCTGGCTGACAAGAGCGAAACTCCATCTCAAAAAACAAACAACCAAAAAAAAAAAAACCCAAAACATAAATGCACAAGAGGAGAGTACACAGGCTAACTTAAAGGGTTTTAAGGTCCTTTTCCCATTTTGTTCAGCTATATCCCTCCCCATGGGTTTTCATGATTCCCTTGTAACTGTGGTGGATTCCTTTTATCTTAAGGTTGAATTTTTTCTGTTTTCTTCAGTGAAAAAGGGCCAAATGACTACTGTTAACACATTAGTTGCAGAGTAAAAGCTAGAAAACAGGTCACTTAACAATCAGTGCAATGCCTTTTAACTACAAGTCTTTTACGGTTTGTTGAGTAATACTTTGCAAATCTTAGCTTATATTTTTAAAATGTAATGCTGAGAAATCAAACCATTAATTTTTCCATCATAATTATTCTTAAAATTATTCATGTTTGCTTATCTATATGTATTATATTTAGTTTACTTAAAATGTAATAAAAAACTACAAAATAAAAATAACATACATATCTACTAAAAATAAATGATAGCATTTATAATATTGCTTAAATTTTGTTCACTCATTCACAGAAATAGAAAAAAATTCTTAAAATTTGTGTGGAGCTAGAAAACCCAAAGAACCAAAGCAATACTGAGCAAAAAGAACAAAGTGGAGGCATCACCCTACCTGACTTCAAACTATATTATAAGACTATAGTAGCCAAACAAGCATGGTATTGGTATAAAAACAGACAAATACACTCATGAAACAGAATGGAGAACTCAGAAATAAATCCACTTATTTACAGCCAATTGATTTTCAACAAAGGCACCAAGAACATACATTGGAGAACCATCTTCAATTAATAGTGCTGTAAAAAGCAGATATCCTGTATGCAGAAGAATGAACTGGACCCCTATCTCTCATCATATACAAAAATCAACTCAGGATAGGTTAAAGACTAAATGTAAAATTTGAAAATATAAAACTATTAGAAGAAAACATAGAGGAAATGCATCAGTACATTGGTCTAGGCAAAGATTTTATGACTAAGACCTCAAAAGCACAGGCCACAAAAACAAAAAAAGACAAATATAACTATATTAAACTGAAGAGCTTCTGTACCACAAAGTAAACTACAGGGTAAAGACACAGCCTGATGAATGGCAGAAAATATTCACAAACTATTCATCTTACGAAGGACTGTTATTCAGAATATATAAGAAACTCAACGATAAAAACAATCACGTTGAAAAGCGGACAAAGGACATGAATAGATATTTCTCAAAAGAAGACTTCCAAATGGCCAAGGGTTATATGAAAAATGCCCAAATCACGAATCATTATGGAAATCCAAATCAAAACCGCAATGGGATATCACTTTACCCCAGTTAGAATGGCTATTATTAAAAAGATAAAAAATAGCAGATGCTGATGAGAATGTGGAGAAAAGAGATCTCCTACAAATTTTTGGTGGTAATATAAAATTAGTATAGCTACTATGGAAAACAGTATGTATGCTCCGCCAAAAATTAAAAATAGAACTGCCATATGATCCAGGAATCTACTACTGGGTATTTGTCTAAAGGAAAAGAAGTCACTATATTAAAGGGATACCTGCACTCCATGTTTATTGCAGCACTGTTCACACTAGGAAAGATACAGAATCAACCTGTGTCCCTCAGTGGAGGAACAGATAAAGAAAATGTGGTATATATACAATGGAATACTATTTGGCCATAAAAAATTAAAATTATGTCATTTTCGGCAACATAGGTAGAACTAGAGGTCATTATGTTAAATAAGGTAGGCACAGAAAGAGAAAGATTGCATATTCTCTCTAATGTGGAAGCTAAAAAAGTTTACATCCCTGAAGTAGAGAGTGGAATGATAGGTATCAGAGGCTGGAAAGGGTATATGTGGTGTGGGGGTGAAGAGAATTGGTTAATAGATACAAACATAGTCTTAGATAGAAGGATAAGTTCTAATGTTTGATAACAGAGTAGGGCGACTACAGTTAACAATGATGTATTGTATGATTCAAAATAGCTAGAAAAAAGGTTGAAATGTTCCCAAACCTAGAAATAATAAATAGCCAAGGTGATAGATGTCCTAACTACCCTGACTTGATCATTTCACATTCCAAGCATGTAACAAAAATCACATATACCTCATAAAGATGTACAAATATTATATATCAACAAAAACTTGTTCACTTTTACAGAAATAAACAGTAGACACATTTTTCTATGTCTCTTACCCCGATCCAATTCTTTCACACTCTACACAAAGGCAACACCTAATATGCATTTGGTGTGTGTCTGAATCATATTGTGCTTTAATGGCACAGAAGTCTCTATTTGATATGGTTGCATATTTTAAAAAATGTATTTAAACTGTATTATAAAGTTAATAACACTATGTAATTCTTTTCACACTTAACATTATGCTTGCATGTGCATTCATAACTTTCTTCTATTTAAATTTTATTGAGCAAGATTTAGCATTATTTTATAAACATCCTTTACTCGAGAGACTTTTTTGCCATGCTGTTGCATGGTTTTAGTATTGAGCTTTTATAATGCCTAGATAATCTCCCACTGAGTTGATATATAATAGTTTGCTTTACTAGTCCCATCTGCTTTAGGTAATTATAAATTTTTGGCCTTTATAAATAAGTGAAAAAGTAAATAAATAATAGAAGTTGGGATATTTGTATCCGAAGTTAAGAGAAAGCATCTTTTACCATCATTTAAGCCAATTTAAATGTTAATTTCATCCAAAATGTCTTCACAGAAACACCCAAAATATTAGACCAAATATCTAGGCATATTGTGGGGCAGTCAAGTTGACCAATGAAATTATCCATCATGGGAGGCTAGGTAGGTAGCCAACAGTATCTGCTTCAAAGGTGAGGAACATCACTATACAATGTTTTTGATGTTTTTAATAGCAGGAGATTCTCAGCTATGGGTTATTGAGTTCAACTGATGTAAAATATTCCAAAGTTTTGATATGTATTTTTCAAACACTTTCATAAAATTCTTTTATAATTTGCATAGTGTTTAACAATGTTTTAGAATATATGTTTCCTACATGAGCCCAGCATTATGTTTGTTAAAAAATTGTTTAGTAGGTGTAGAATGTTACTCATGGCTGTAATCCCAGCACTTTGGGAGGCTGAGGTAGGCAGAATACGAGGCCAGGAGTTGGAGACCAGCCTGGTCAACATGGTGAAACCCCATCTCTACTAAAAATACAAAAATTAGCCAGGTGCGGTGGCACGTGCCTGTAGTCCCAGTTACTCGGGAGGCTGAGGTGGGAGAATCACTTGAACCTGGGAGGAGGAGGTTGCAGTGAGCTGAGACCATGCCATTGCACTCCAGCCTGGGTGACAGAGTGAGACTCTGTCTCTCAAAAAAAAAAAAAAGTTACTCATTATTGCTGCAATTTTTATTTTTTGATAAATAGAATAACCTTTTGTGATATTTGTTTACATTTGTATTTCCCTTTTATGCATTTCTTTAATAAAATCTTAGTGTTCTTAAACATTTTATAGATTCAATATATTATGTGAAATACATACTTGATTATATAAAATAGCTTGTTCTATGTTATATAGGTTATATGACATTATAAAATATATTTTATGTATTTATAATATATAACATATAATACATATAACAAATGTTATATGTATTATATGTATGTTATTTTATATATAACATTTCAATATATATAACATGTTATATATTATAAATATATAAAATATATTTTATATAATATATATCCTAATATGACATATAAAATATTATATGTATTATATGTATGTTATTTTATATGTAACATTTCAATATATATAACATGTTATATATTTTAAATATATAAAATATATTTTATATCATATATATCCTAATATAACATATAAAATATATTTTATATAAAATGTATGATATATTTTATATATGACAATATATGAAAATACATTTTTATGTTCTTGCTATTCTTTTCCTATTTGTGTCATTCTACCAACCTGTTGTTTTCCTTTTTATTTAAATGTTATATTTTATTCTATAAATATGTTTTAATTTTCTTAATGTTACCCATTTTGGTCTTTTATAATTACTCCTTTTATTTTTAATCCTCCTCGTGTGATAGTTTTCCTTGTTTCTTGTGATTTAATTTTAATCTGCTTAGAATTAATTATGGAGTAAAGCACAGTTTTCTTCATATCATTTATTAAAGAAAGACTCCCATTGTTTGGATATGCTTATTTTATGACCCATCAATGTAATGGACTGAATTATACCCCCACAAATTTATATGTTGAAGCCCTAACCTTCAATGTGACTATTTGGAGACAGGGCCTCTGGGGAGGTAACTAAGGTTAAATAAGGTCATGAGAGTAGAGCCCTAATCTGCTAGGACTGGAGCCCAGAAGAGGAGACACCAGAGTCCTTTCTCCACCACGTGAGGCCACAGTGAAAGTGTGGCCATCTACAAGCCAGGCAAAGAGGTCACAGAAGAAACCCATCCTCACAACATTTTGATCTTGGACTCCCAGCCTACAGAACTGAGATAAATAAATTTCTGTTGTTTGAGCCCTTGAGTCTGTAACATTTTGTAATGGTAGCCTGAACAGACTAATGCAATAACATTCTTAGATTTATTGGGATCTCTTCTTGAGATCTAGACTTGCTTTCACGAATATATTCTATTAATAGAAATCTCCATTTATGTAAATATATGTATACAGTGTCATTACAATAAATTTGGATTATTCTGATTTTATATTTTAAGTGTGGGCTGCGCTTTTTTACATAATATTTTATGCTGGATGTAAAAGTATACCTCAAAATATGCTATAGCCATTCTTCTGAGTTTCTCTATGGCATCTAACATGAAGCTTCATCAAGCAGAGTATAAACCAAAGTTTCCTGCTTCGTCTAAGGGTATAGGAGGCCACATGGCTTGGCACTTCTTCCTCAGGCAGAGCTAGAAAATGTGAGCCAAGGCAGATGAGAAGGGAAGATGGACCTCCCTAGGGTCATCTGTGGCAAACATGACTAAGCTGAGGTGAGGTGAGGAGTATGCAACTGGAAATTGTGTCATTCTAAGAAAACCTGGGAACCAAATGAAACTACTTAACATTTTGATTCTACAAAACATCTAAATATTTTCTTACTGTGAATTTCACCTACAAATGCACTTTTTTGTTAAATCTTTTAAATATCTTTTGAAAATACAAATTTCTTTTAATCATGGCTAATTACCTTAGATCCTATTAATGCAAACTTCTTTGAGAGGTAAAAAGTGAATGAGATGTTGTGCTCAATGAGGCTGCAAGAATAAGATATAATAAATGAGAACACCATGTCATGAAAATAGTCTCAGTTGTCTACAGGATCAACTCTTTTGTCTGAATTGCCCGGACATTTCAGCTCAACCTCAGACTGCTTTTATTTTTTCTTCAATAGCTTTGACTCAATCAGTTGATTTGTTGGCATTACATAGATATAGCCCAAAACAAACATTTCTTGCTCTGAAGAATTTGATCATAAGCTGTTCATTACCTTTTAGGAAGAATTTTCAAGAGAGAATAAAAATGATCCTATATATATATATATATATATATATACACACATACATATACACACACACACACACACACACATATTTTTTTTGCTTCAAATCAGCAACTATCATAGTAAAAGATAAAGCTTAGAAGCAATGGAGAGATTTGCCATAGGCCTTGAATACTTCTAAGGACCCTCTCTGCACTATGGAGGGTTGAGAAGGTTTGGTTCCTGGTTGTGAGCCTTGGTCAGGCATGGTGCATGTTTTGCTGGGAATGTTTCTGCAAAGAGGCCATTGTTTCAGCATCGGTACTAATCTCGCCACTCTTTGATCTTCCTCTTTTACCACCTAAAGGACTTCTGGATGCTGCTCTTTTATCGAGACAATGTTTTTTACATCCCATTCACAAATTCAGTATCTGGGTCATCCAAATACATCTAGGCCTAAAACGTGTCCCTTCACTGGGGCTAAGTAAACATGGCTTAATTTGTTCTGGACTCCAGAGTAGCTCGTGACATAAGAGAGAGCAAGTCCAAGTATAGAACCTTACTAGGACAAAATAATTTTTTTTTTGGTCAGAACTTAACTAAATTTAGTACTAATCCCTTGAGAAAGAAAGAAAAAGCCTTAATTCAACACCCAATTATTTTTAAAGAAGGATCTAAAGACATAGCAGGAAATTAGACCAGCCAGTTTGACATCAGTTAAGTCTCAGAGCATTTTAAAAAGATCAAATGCTGGAACATTTAAAAAGCACAGCTTGACAACAGTCAATTAAGGTAGCCTCAGGATGTGGCCGGGAGATTTTAGTAATTTGTGTGTGTAGAGCATGGACGAAAATCTTAAAAGGCATTGCCATAAGAAGAAAAACAGTAAAATCATAAACAGGATATGGCTATTTAACACTGACTTTTCTTTCATTTTGTTTAATAATGGAGCCATGAAATCCTGGGGACTAAAAAAGCCTGGCAAATTGAATAGTTGAGTAAACTTGGCTATAAGTCAAACTCAATTTGAAATCCTTAGCAAGTTAGTTTTGTGTTCAGACTATTATTCAGTGATACTAAGGGTTGGGATAGAGGGGAATGGTTATGGCAGAAACACCTAGGACAGTGCTGCTCAAAGTGGGGTCCAGGGACCGGTGCAATTCCATAAACTACCATTGGCTAGATAAGTACAGAATAAATTGAGAATAAGTGTTGAGAAACTTTGATAGCAATGTCACAAAGTACTTTCCTGAAAACATGGGCTTTAATTTTGTGTATCTTGTTTATTTTCAACAACAGTCTTAGCAATTAATTTTATTGTATTTTACAAAATTATAGGTCCATGTCTTATTGAAATAAAAAAGTGCTTCTCCACAGAGTGTGAGAAGCACTGATCAAAACAGCTTTTTTTTTTTTTTTTTTTTTTTTTTTTTTTTTTTTTTTTTTTTTGAGACAGCGTCTTGCTCTGTCACCCAGACTGGAGTGCAGTGGTACTATGTCGACTCACTGCAATCTCTGCCCCTGGGGTTCACGCCATTCTCCTGCCTCAGCCTCCCAGGTAGCTGGGACTGCAGGTGGCCACCACCATGCTTGGCTAATTTTTTGTATTTTTAATAGGGATGGGATTTCACCACGTTAGCCAGGATGGTCTTGATCTCTTGACCTCATGATCCACCAGCTTCAGCCTCCCCAAGTGCTGGGATTATAGGTGTGAGCCACCGCACCCGGCCTCAAGACAGTTTTTTAAAGAAATGATATATTTAAAATACGATGCACATCATGTTAGAAAATACCAAGCTGTTTTTCCTGTTCACAAAATAAATCCAAGCATAATTACCTCAAACACATTTGTAAAATGGTTTTCAAAAATAGACATTTGAAGAAACTCATTGGGTCAAAGTTTAGAGAATCTGAAAAAAAGTCTTTTATTGTGCAGTGTAGCTGTAACTAAGACTACAGTGTGTGTGGAAAGGTCGATCATAATGTTCTGATTCTTCAGGCCTTCCCTGTATTCAAAGGATGCACCCATGCCCTTTGCCATGTGAGTTTGCACCTGCTACCACTAAATGTCAAGTGTTACCCTACCTCATTGTTGTCGGGCTTCACCAGATGACTTGCACTGGCCAGTAGAATATGGGCAGACATGCCAGTGTTCCAGGCTCTGCGACAAAGCCTCAGAGACTGTGTATTTCTTCTGTCTGTCTGCATTTTGTGTGATCACTGTATAAGGGCATGCTTCAGCTGTCTGCTGCCCCTTGAGGGTGGGTCCCAAAATACGACATGTGGAGCAGAACTAAACCTGACCCAAGGCTTACAGCCAAGTCTGCCACACTGCAGTCTGAAGTAGTCATCAAAGTCAACCTACAGAATGATAAGCCACATAAAGAACTGCCTGTTGTTATAGGCCACCTAGTTTTGGCATGGCTTGTTACGCAGCATTATTGCAGCAGTAGGTGACCAGCACAGTTAGGTTACAACACGTGCTATAGTTACGGATGGTATTTGATTTACTATTGCAGTAGTAGGTGACCAGCACAGTTGGGTTATAATACATGCTATAGTTACGGATGGTATTTGATTTACTATTCCAGCCTGGACACCTCTTCTAAGTGGCATTCTCATGTATGCAACTGCCTATTTGACATGCCAACTTTGATCTCCAATAGGCAACTCAAATGTAACACATTCAAACCTGTACTCTTGATTCTCCTCCCCCAACCCCAAACTACTTCACTGCTTGGTAAATGGCAACTCTCTTCTATCACTTGCTCAGACCAAGATCCTTGGACTCATCCTTGATTTCTCACTTTTTTTTTTCCACATTTCACATCTAGTGGGATGGGAAATAAATTGAAACACATTCTGAATCTGACCACTTCTCATCCCCTCCATTGCTATTAACACTTCCCTAAGAAGCTCCTCTTAGTGGCTCTTGTTTATTCTGTCCTTATTTCTCTGGGATCTCTTCACTGTATAACAACCAGGATGATCTTTTAAAATATAAGTCACATCATTTCGCTCTTCTTCAAGCTCTCTATTGGCTTCCCAACTCACTCAGAAATTCAACCAAAGTTGCTGACACGACCTAACTGATCCTACACATCTAGACTGGACTTCCTGCTTTCTATGAGCCATCTGGTTCCTCCTTGCTCTCCGTGAGTACACAAAGTTTCCGCTGCAAGATCCCGCCTTTGGATGTCCTCTTCCCAGCTATCTGCTGCTCACACATCAGTCCTATTATGGAGGCTTCCCTGACCCCATGTAGAACAGTAACTACTACTCCATCACTCTCTGTGCACTTCCTCCACTTTATTCCTGATCTTAGCACGCACTATCTAGCATGTTACATATACATGCATTTATCAACTGCTCTCACTAGAATGGACACTTTCTGAAGCAGGGATTGTCATTTCCATGGCCATATCTCTAGCATTAAAAACAGCGCCTGGCATATAGAAAGCACTTAATACATATCTATTGGTGAAAAAATGAATTCAATGTCTTTTCAAAGAATATGGCCCTGTTAAATCTTGAATTTGTTAAGTGTGAGTTGGGTATTTAAATGCTGACTGATTATAGTTAAAGAAGACCACCTTCCTATTTTTAACAAGAAGTTGATGTTTGTCAAATAGGCAGGATAATCTTTTGGTTGTGGATTTTAAAGAATACCATGACTTGGTTAACATTAGAAACGGGGGCACTTTATTTTAGCACCGAAGACATGCAGGTTGTATTCAGGGTTTTTAATTTGTGTGAGACATTCAGTAAGGATTTTCAGTTCATTTTTGAACCAGGTCATTTATAGAGCTTACTAAGAGATAGGAGGTGAGAAAGAATCAGCGAATTCTAGAACTGGAAATTCTATTTTTATTTTAGAGGGAAAAGAATAACACTCGTTCCAAGAAAACTTTAGGGACCTGTGAGAAGATGAGGCTGGCCGGGTAGGAGGTGGGGACTGTCACTCGCAGGTTTTGCCCACACTAGCAGTTTTCTGGCATTTCAGCAGCACACCGTTTTGGTGAGGACTCTATATGTTATTTTAGCAGCAAAATCTCTGCCAAGATCATGAAGGGAGTGCAAACTCCAGGAAATCTTGTAAAAGAAGCAGAAATGTTGTTACATGCTTGGATTTCAGACCAGCTGAGGCAAAACTGCAGCACATCTACACCCAAGCCCTTACCAAGTATGGTCATTCTGAGACTTCCGTCGGAAGTTCTCGCTCAGAGGTGACAGCGTTTCTAACATCATTTCAAAATCTGGTCTGTATCAGGTTGCTGATCTCCGGATTCATGAACATGTCATCAATACCTTATTTCTATAATGTTGAGTACTTCATAGGGCTATGTGCACAGAAAATACATTACAAAAAGGCAAAAATGAAGAATGATACCATGATTATAGAAAAATAAAATCAATTTTATTCTTATTTTGTGTTCAGTGAACACACACCAAAAATGTATAATTAATTTTCTCTGGTGGAGAAGGGGGCTGTAAATAACACTTGTTAAATAACTAAGATGTGCCAGACACAATTCACAATTCTAGGAGCTTCACATATGTTTCCTAGCTATAATATATAAAACGTGTATCTTGCATATAACCTCCTTTACAAATTAGATTATTTTGGGATCAGATACTCTCCCTATTTCTTAGGGTGAAGCAGATACAAAAGCAAGCATAACCTGACAAACTACCTGAGAGACAGAAATGACACATTTTTCTGAAAACCACCGAGCAAATGTGGAGTAGGGAAAGGAAAAATATTTTACACTCATTTGGGATGAAAGCTTCTATGGGTTGGTTTTGTAAGTTCCATGGATAACTTATATTCTGACACCTAAGAAATATTACGGTGTAAGTTCTGTGTGATAAATAGTAAAACAGTTCTTCCTCTCAGCTAAGAAACTGTAATTATTCAACAGCTTCACCTTAATTCTTTTCCTTTGGGCTTTATTTTATAATGCAGAATGCAAAAGAAACACTCCCTGCATTTAGAAGCACTCTTTGAAGCAACATTTAGTGCATTCCCTGGGCATCGTGAATTTAGAATTGTGAGATGTAGACTTAAAACCTTGTCAGAAATGTGTTTGCATGCCCATGTCCCGAATCCCCCTAGTGCACTCCATTTTCAAGTTCACTGTCCTTCTGCCCTGCGCCCAATAGCAGAGCAGTGGACATTTGGCCCTGCTGCCTATTGCTTCTACACCAAAGGAGGCCTTGGAAGGGATAGCCCAGATAGCTGTTGGCTGCAGAGGCAACACAGCCTTCACTACCAGAAGTGGAAAAGATGCTGCCAGAGGATGCTGGGAATGGTGTTTGGGTTGAGGGATTGTTTCTCAAGACTTGTTTAGAGGAATGGGGAAAGAAATGGTTCTTTTCACAGGATGTTTGAAAAATGGACAGTATTTTTTTCTCCAATGGAAGTGTCATTTCTCTGATTTTCTTCCCTTTCATCTGCATCACCTATACACAGTCATCATGCTGTGTTTTCTTAAGTACTGTGCAGTATTTGAAAATGAATTGAATCCTGAAAGATTTTATATATTTTTCCCCTGGTAACTGCACAAATCCATTAAACATTTTATTGCTCCCTAGGGGTTGAGTGATTTATTATCCTGACCCTGTTGGTCAGATAAGCAAACACCTAACTCAGAATGAACAACTGTCTCTGTTTCTTTGAGTGATGGGAAGAGAATTTTAAATAATGGTTGGTGTTTCAAGACATGGGGAGAAAACAAGGAAAGAGAAATGCTTTTTTCCTTTGACATTAGCCATGGTGTACTATGATCAGAAAATTGTGTTTTTCCTCTTCTCTCTGAAAACATGTTCTTCATTTATGTTCTTTATTGGAAATTAAGCACTTTAATTAAGGAAATGTATTAAGTTATTAAATAATACAGTCCTCTAAAGTGTTTTCATCCAGAACGTTTTTCTCTCTTTTGTTTGTTTTCACTGTGTTTGATTTTAGGTTTTCCTAATTTGGGATATAGGGCACTAGTAAATCATTCGTAGTTTCATTTATGAATTCATTTAAAAAAACAGTACTGATGACTTACTTAATGTCAGGTTTGGTGTTGTTACTCAAGAAAACAGATATGGGAGAATGAGCTTTGCCTGTAAGAAGAGGGCACAGGGCTAACCTATTGCACATTCATAGACACTCACACATATTCATCCACTGTGCTGGAGCAGCCACGAAGACTCAGCCATGTATGGTGGGGCCTGAGGAGAGAGCCTCAGCAGTGCCACAGAGTCAGGTGAGGCTTCACAGAGGGTGTAATATTTGATCTGAGTCTTCAAAGGCCTTTGGATAAAGATGATTATTGTAAGCTAAGGAAAACAGCCATGCATAGGCAAGGAGGACCGGCCAAGATCTGGGCGAGGCAGAGAGGTGGGTAGTTTGATGACCCAGGAGTGGGTACAGTACAGAGGGAGAATATAAAAGCCAAATGTGTATCCCCAGGGGTAGAATCACATGTAAGAAGCTGGCAAGGAAACTCACCAAGAAAACTAAAAAGATTTATACAGCAAGCAAGCAAGAAAGAACTGAGAGAGAGGGATAGCAAAGCCTAAATTATAAAGCTTTCCATTTCAGAGAATCTAGATGATTCACATCTTGTGGTTTTATCTTTTAGGTTACTGGTTTTCTGCATAGAGTGGATTATTTAGCTTGAAAATAGAAAACACTGTTATATTTTTGATTAATATTAGTGACATCAAAAATACACATATCAACAAACACCTAAATTTAGGATATGATTTAAAGACATTTGACAATAATAAGGTACAATTGTCCACTTATCTGATTTGCAAGAATTTAGAAGATTTATACCACTTACACTTTCTGCAAGGCCATCTTGCAAAGTATATATAAATTTAAATGTGTCCACCCTTTGACCCTGAAACTCCATTTTTAGGAACATTTTTAAAAAAATACATGTTCTTTGTCCAAGAAGATGAGACTACTTAAATGAATTATGTTTCACCATACAATAGAACACACAGAATTTTTATAGTCTGTGAAAATTAAAAGGATGAATCAGAAACATGTATTAACATGGAATAATGTTCTTATATTATTGCGAAGCATAAAAAGCAGGTTATAAACAGCAATGTAGCTTTATTTTTAATATATAATATGTATAGAAAGGGGCTGGAGAGATGTGTATCAAGTTGCTAACTGCATTTATTTCTGGTGACGATTTTCTAGATGATTTTTACTTTGTTATTTGGAAACACATTGTAGTGTCTGTTTTTGTTGTTTTTACAATGGCACATTTTATTTTCATTATCTGATAAAAACATAAATAAAGTCTATTAAAAATGAAAAGGCTGGGCATCATGGCTTATGCCTGTAATCTCAGCATTTTGAGAGGGCCAGGCGGGCAGATCACCTGAGGTCAAGAGTTCGAGACCAGTCTGGCCAACGTGGTGAAACCCCGTCTCTACTAAAAATACAAAAACTAGCCAGGCATGGTGACAGGTGCCTGTAATCCCAGCTATTCAGGAGGCTGAGGCAGGAGAATCACTTGAACCTGGGAGGCAGAGGATACAGTGAGCTGTGATCATGCCACTACACTCCAGCCTGGGCAACAGAGTGAGTCTGTCTGGGAAAAAAAAAAAGAAAACAGAAATTACCATTTAATTGACTTGGAAGTTATATCGAGCATCACTATTGAAAATAAAAACCCAGTGCCTTCCCAGCTGTAATGTGGATCTGCATCACCTGTGTACCTGTGCATATCATCTGGCAGGTTTAAGGTGGGGCCTGAAACTCTGCATTTCTCACAAGCTCCCAGGTGTTGCTTATGTTGCTGGTTTGGGAGCATGCTTTAAGAAGCAAATTTAAACTATAAAAATCTTGTGTTGCCAGGTTTCATTGCCTTTCTTGTGTTTATTTTATTATAGGCAGAAACATACATGGAATAATAAAAGATGGCTGAGAAAAAAGTAGAACAGCTGTTTTCATTTAATGATTCTCTTAACAGGTAGAATAAGCAGATTCTATTTCCATCTTGTCCAGAGATACCCAAGGTCCTCCTGAATTTGTGTGGCCATCCTGGACTTCGTAATCTCATAGTAGAGCTTTCCTCTCAAAATGGAATCTCAATTTGCAGAGTTTCTTGGGCAACCATCCCCATTTAAAGCTTGCTATTTGTAAGTTTCTTTTCCTTAGATCACTATACTGGTTAGTCTCTTCTGATAAAATAGTCAATGCTTAAATACAAGATCTTTCTTGACTTTTTAGCCTCTTCCAAATTGTTTTAACATTTTAACAAGTTTCCATAGGTTATTAGTTTCAAAAAATGAATAAAGAAGCAAAGTCAGGCAAGGCAAGATCAAGAGAGCTATCCCAAAATGCATCTGACTTTATTACCAACAGGTCGTCTTAAACAACACAAGTATGAGTTTCGGTGATTTAGTGAAAGTGTTAATCCAATTTTTTTAAATTGCCAAACTACATGTATCAGCCTGCTTAATCAATCAAAATTACCAATGTATTTTTATTGTTCTTGTTAATGAGCTAAATAGTATGGCAGTTGGTTTTATTTTTGAATCTATAATTTCAGTATTAGCAAAGGGCACAACTGTGGCAATATGCCTTTTATTGATTATTTTTGTTAATTCATTTATTTCCTGTGGTCTGTTCTACACCTTTGATTTCTTTAACACAACTTATGAGAATGTAAATAGAGAAATGGTGTTAGCAGAGGCAGATTTACCATAAAGCTAATAAAACATTATGTTCACATGATGATGTGTTTTTGTAAAATTTACTAAAATTAGGTACATTCACTTCCATGGATTAAACACCCCCTTCCTGGCCCACCCTGTCAAACTTCTCTTTTAAGTAGGCGATAACTAAAACTTGGAGTAGGTACTTTTATAATGAGCAACCAGCAAGGACTGGGAGCTGGTAGATTGTATTCAGAATATACCAACAGCAGGGAATCATTGAGAGCAAGAGATACATTTTTGATATAATAAATGACTAGACTCTTGGGTTGTTTGATAATTCAGTTAGTGAAAACAGAGAACCATATGAACACGTTGGAGAAATACTAAGATTTCCTGATGATTTGATGATTTGATACAAAGGACAGTCATTTGCAAAGATAACATAACTCATGCCGCTAAAGCAAGGACATCTACTAACTTGTAAATGAGTGCTGAAAATCCCAAATACATTTAAGACCAGTCACTGCACAGGGAAAATTGACAGGTCCAACAATCTCGCAGTCTTACAGTTTATGTATGAGAGAAACTTGATAAATATTTTCCCCAATAATTCTAAACATGCACGTGATATTACAGTAACAAATGGTGCAGTCAAAAGAAATTTTTCTAAACTATTAATAACAAAAAAACCCCATAAATTTTTGTTGACTTTGCTTGAGGAGAAATTCAATTTTATTTCCTCCATAGAAAATATAGTTTTGTTGTCATGCAGAGACAAAGAGGATACAAACAAAAACATAGTTAGCAAAGTATTACAGATGTGGACCAGGTCAGTTAATTAATGAAAATTTATAATTTTTCTGGATCTTGTGAAGTTTTTGACAATTATCAGCATTTTGAAAGTTGTGAATTATTGTAATTTTCCCACTGTTCTAAATTCTAAATGGTCACTGTTAAACCAAATTTGATATTTGTAATTTTACATTCTGTTTCTTAAAGAAGGACTTTGAAGATTGGTAGAACCATCAAGTCCCAAAAAACCTGCATCTGTCCCTGATATCAGAATAACTTGAAATTCTAGGAAGTTCATATAGGATATTTGGTAGCATGTTAATATTTTGAAGTTAGGAGCAGGTTTTTTTTTTCACAATAAAGGGAAAAGCTTAGGAACATGTGAAGAAGGTAAGAAACTCAAAATATAGACACCCTTCCTTTAGTGCAAATGTGGCTGGGTTGATGTCCTCCAGAACCACCACACTTTGCTCTCTGGAGAGGCTGCCAGTACAGATGAAAAAGCTGGGAAAGCAATTCCACCCACATCAGTACCCTTCATGCTTCTAAAAAAACATCGGTGAAGATAATTGCCCTGGACCATTGGATTTTTATGAAACTGGTCTCTATTATAGGAGTGTTATCAAGGGCCAGCATGAGAAAACAAAGCCCAAAATAGAAGTATGCAAAGAATGAACGAGATTCTAAGTGCACATGCCTGTGGGGAGTTAATTGGGCTGTAATTCTAATACTGCTATTATTTGGGATAGAGTACTTGTTACAATGCTCTGTAGATTTTGCGTTCATCTGCTCTGTTTCTGTTTTCCCCATACATTCTATTATTTTTAGGGCATAATTATGTTGAATGTGAGCTTTTTCCAGAACCCATTTATGACAATAAAGCAGGAATGCTTGTATTTATACTTTGCCTATTTGTAAAAAATTTTGAGTAGCTTCTAAGATAAACATGATGCAAAGCAAAAGCATAGGACGTAAGAGAGAGGAAAGAAGAGGATGAAAACATTATGAACAAAATGTACAAAACGACAACAAATACTTGTCCTCAAATGGAAGAAGTACTAATAAATAAAACTGGTCACTGTTACCTGGCACTTAAGATAGAAGAAAACAATTTTAACAGAGTTTCATTTTGGGATGAAATGAATCACAGAAATTAAAGTTGATACCCAAAGTGAGAACCCTGTCTATAAAAGTAACCTACAAAAAGTAAGAAAAAAAAATTTAGCTGGGTGAGGTGGCAAGCGCCTGTAATCCCAGCTGCTGGGGAGGCTGAGATGGGAGGATCGCTTCAGCCCAGGAGTTCGAGGTGGCAGTGAGCTATGATTACACCACTGCACTCCAGCATGGGCAACAGGGCGAGATCTTGTCCCTAAGAGAAAAATACAATAAAATAAATAAAAAGTTGATACTATATGGAGAAAATATTCCAGCCCTGTGCAGAGGTCACAGTAGGTACTCAGAAAATGTGGGAGGAAGAAATATAGGCTTTGCAGTCAGATGACCTGGTTTTCAGCCCAGCTCAGCTGTTTATTAGTGTTCTGACCTTGGACATGTTATTTACCTCTTTAAACTTTGCTTCGTCTGTGACAAGGGAGTAATAATAACTATCTCAGAAGCACAAGGTAAGTACCTAATAATGTTATATGGTAATACTGTCGTTGTTATTATTTTGCGAAAGATGTGAAAACATAATTCAGATGGACAGGTTATTATATCCCACTTTAGGAAATCAAAGGCCATAACATTTGATTATTATCTAGGAAGGCATTTCTCTGGACACTTTGCTTTCTGAGTAAAGGTCCAGCATTTGAAAGCTCTAGATAAAAAATTCCTCTCCTTGGGTGGATGCTATGACAGATCTATCTTGTGGGTGCTTTGAAATCTGGTCCACAGACTGCTTTTTATGACTAATGAAAACAGACATTGCTCCTGGTCATGAGGGTTACTGCATGCCGTCTGTGGTTGGGATGCAGCCTGAGAGACTCAAGGCAGTGAATCCTGCCAGTGGGATCGCCAGGCTTTGTGATGCAAGGCTCCCCAGTCCGTAGCAAAGGTCCCTGCAGGAACTCATCCTGATGGTTGCTGGAGAAGCAGCGCCTCATATGCCCACCTTTCCTTCCTCCTGTGACTCAGGTCCCTGCACTTGGGTTCAGGGGACTCTGCAGATTTGAGCCACTTAATCAAATCTTCCCACTTCTTCATGCAGATACTAATCTGCCTTTCAAATTCTTGGGTTACCTCCTGGCAGGGAACAGCAGGTGCCAGACAGCAGAGAGTGGCTGTAGGAGACACTGTGCTCCCAACACTTTGAGCTTCGAGTTTCACCTTGGCCCTGCACATTAGGGTGATGACGGTAGCCGTGAGTGACTTGTCTGCCTCACACGCTGTGGAGACAGGGAGGCGAGAACGTGTCGCTGCCATCGTGGAGCCATTTAAGGACTATGACTACTGTTGCTATCTCTATAGAAATGGACTGGATATCGCCTTTTAGACAGGGGAGGGGATTGAAAGCCACCCGATTTTAATGTCTGTTTTATATCAGCTTACAATCTTAAACACCTATATTAAGTGCTCTTTGGGTTAGACTGAAATGCTTAGAGAACCTCATTATAGAGTTTAATTATGGCATTTTATAAATGGGAAAGATGAGTGCAGTTGGGAGAATCCTGCTCTCTCAGTGCTGACAATGCTGGTTAGGGTTTCCGTAACCGCTAGAAGGTGCATTTTGCGTTTCTTGCAGATGTACATTGTGAGACAGGAAACTGGAAGGGGGAAGGAGAAAAAAAGCAACAAAATACCACCGAGCTGTTTTCTTTTTTGAAATTGTAAATTACATTAAAAAAAGAAATTGAAACATGAATAGACAAAGACTTCGTTTATTTATTGCCAGGAGAGGTGCATTAGGATGCCACCCTGTGTTTCCATGGCATTGAGGAGACATAAACAGAAAACACGGGCTAATGCATTCAGTTAGGCACAGATTTTAAAGTCTAATGTGCAGTCTAAATATATATCACAAGTATTCTTGCCATTTATTTATCTATTGCATAGCCAGCAGTTAAGGGGGAGCCTGCTTAACTAATGGGAAGCTGTGATCTGTTTGTAAATGTGCCTACAGGCTCAAGCCTTTGACATCTGATGTGCGTCTATGGCATGTCTGTGCTCTTTGTTACCTTGGAATCACTTGTTAACCTACCTTTGCCTCTTCTAGATGAGGCGTAGTAAATTCAAATGCTTTAATTCACCTTCTAGGTAGATAGCCTAAAAGCGGCAAGTGAGCTGAGCTAAGTGTGTATGAATCATTATGAATGGTGCAGATACAGGAAATTGGAGAGCCCAAGCTCTGGACAACCAGCAATTCTTGACAAGCACACACATAGACTTATTTCAGAAGATTTGATGAGTTTTCAAAGGGGTCTGTAAATCTACATTTTTACTTGAAATCTGTTGGTTAAAAAATTAGCATATTTTTTGGCCAAATGCAAAAGGGCAGGTAGGGTGCAAGGGTTGCCAGTTTAGAAGTCTGATTTTTGTGATAATAACTTCACGGTTTTTGTAGTTGTTTTTAAAAGCATAGAGCCTTTACCCTTTCAGTGATGTAAATGCATCCTGGATGTAATGTAACCGAGTCAATGCCAAAGCAGAGCCGAGAAAGAATCTAGGGCTTCTGGCTCCTACTTTAGTATTTTTCTTCATTGCCATGTTTCCACTTGCCTTTCTTCTTTAGAACTTTGAGCTTCCTCTTTTGTCTGAGAAAGGCATCGAGCAGAGGAAAAACAGAAGCCAAAACCTAAAGTCGGGAATAATTTAGCACTAGGCTACAAAGAGCTCATCAGTGAGAGAACAACTGATTAAAACAGAACAAGAGAGAGTAACCATTGTATTGGACACCATGCTTAAAAAGCTGGGTAAATGCCATTCAAGGAAGATCAAGCCAGTTAATTATAAAACAAGAAAATAGGGCTCTCTGGGTTCAGTGAATACCTATAATTGTTACTGCTCACATGAAATCCACTGGTGTCCTTTGGGTGTACCACCACCCTTAATTTCAGGATTCTTCACCATTCCTATATGTAGTGTCTGCCTTCAGGGGATAGGGAGTAGAGCGGCAGAGGTCTGTGATCTATGTTCTGTTATAAATAAATATGGCCTTGCAGGCAAACTTTGCATTTTTTTTGCCAAATCTAAGGTGCAAAGAATTTTTTTTTTTTTTGCTTGTGTTTTTAAAACTGTGGTTTGAGCCAGGCTAGCTGTGAAATATACAAGCCCTCAGAGCAGAAGTATGCTTATTGCTTGCAATCAAATAAGAAATTAAAAATAAATATTATTCTGAAGCTATATTTTCTTACATCCCTAAAAATAAAATGGATTGTTTGAAAAACATATCTAAACAAATGAAATAATTAATTTGAAAAATGTCAAAAGCGTTCCACTGCGTTGTGTTTTCATTCTCTTTTACTTGGTTTGCCTGACATTTTGTGACTATGGTTAGATCACTGTTTGGGGCCAACTTCCTTTGTCTCATTGACTTTTGCTTTTGACGGGGTCATGTTTATGTTGCAGGACTTTTCCTTAGCTCAGCTAAAGATGTGTCCCATGGCCACAAAAATTTAGGCCCACAGACAGTTTGAGGGGTGAGTAAGACAGGGTTTTATGGGGTGAAAAGGAAGAAAAGGGGGAAACAGGCCCCCTCTGTGAAACCAGACTCGTCCCCTGCTAGAGCACTTCCGGCCCTCAGCTTGAATCCCAGGTTCCATACAGGAAGAGGAGGGGCCATGCCCCTCCCCGCTGCAACAACAGGAGCTTCCCCAGGCTCCACCCCAGTGCGCAGGCCAGTTAGAGTTTTTCCAAGGACCCCTCCCACCTGGCTGTCTCATTTACACTCTGGGTGGGAGCCACCTTCTTTTCTTCTTAGGTATTTTCATGTTCTTTTTTTCATTTCCAAATGTCTGTTAAATAGGAAATACCCTATTCTAGCTGCAAAGTTAGTGTGTATCTTTCTCACCCCCCTGGACAGTCACACAGAGGGTCTGGTGTTCTGTGAAGATGCTCCTCTTGCTACTGTTATCACAGTGTGCTCGGATTACCTGCCAAGTGCTTGCTGTATAAATTATAGCTGCCTGGTGGGAGCTTTAATTCTCATGCTTGATGTTTTAAAAAAATATTTTCAAGGTTGAACTCTATAAATCCACGTTTTTTGACTAGGTTATGTCTGCTTTCATTTTTCCTTTTCTTCCTCTTGTGTTTAGAATTAAATCTTCTTCTTTAGTGAAACAGGGAAGAAGGTACAGAAACTCCACAAGAAAGAATACCGTGATTTGATGTATCTCCGTTAATAAATGCTAAGTTGGCATAGATTTGAGAGAAGTATATTATAGGATAGTAATTATTTATTCAGGTGAGCCAGCCCTTTTATATTGAGGGCAATTTTGGTCCTGAAGATTGCTTTTTCTGTTTTGTACACTTGAGTGCGTGTGTACACTGATGGACATGAACATTGGAATATGCAGATCGAATTCTAGACCACCAAGTGATTCAAAGCTGAGAAATAAGGATTTACTTTTTGTCTGGTTTCAAGTTTGGCAGAAACTTAATTCCTTCACCTAATTTTCTTGCCTTGTCTTTCCTCTTCTCACAGCAACTAAGTACAGATTGAATTTCCAGATTTAGCTAATTGACATCCTGGAGCTACAGGAAGTTCAGATACAGGATTAATGGTGAAAGGCAGGCACCATGGGAATTCCTTAACAGCCCAGAATTGAACAGTGCCTGGAATAAGATTTGGAGAGCAAAGTTTTGCTAATAAGTAATTCTGAGGAAAGGACAGGGAGAATGAATCACCATGAGGTTGAACGATTAGCAAAGTGAGATTTGAACTAAATGTAATGATTGATGATGATGATGTAACTAAACATGCTATTTTAAATTACTTCCTTTGAATAGAGTTTCTTGTAGCTGAAGACCTTTTCTTTGCTGCTGGATGGGATATGTAAATTAGAGCCAAAAGCTTGGGCAGATGAAGACTTGCTCTGAATGATGAAGGGAGGAAGCAACGGACGTTCCTCTGTTGCTTGGACAGGCCAGGAAATACCTAGGGGATCTGCAGAGCTGGGAAGAGGACAATCAGTGATGCTGGACTGGAATCAGGGAAAAGCAGAGGAGAAGAAACCAGACTGGGGACAGCTGATGTGTCTGGATGGAATTTTGCTGTGTTTGTGATCAGTGATGTGATGTGAAGTCTTTCCTTTTGCCACATCTTTGGTAGTCCTCCATTGTTCCTCAGTGTTTTGGGTGCATGTGGGTTACTTTTGCAGTCTGTAGGCGTTGAGGTTGGCATTAAGGTTGAAGGAAAAAGCAGAGTCTATAAGCAGGAAGAAGCTTATATCTGGATTGGAAGAATAGCATTTATAGTAGTAACAACAATGATAGTTATATGAGCTGGCATTTGTTGAAAGCCTGCTATGTTGCAAGATCCCCATATACATTAACTTATTTAAGTTTTGCAACTCTGTAGAAGTGGGACTGTTGACTCCCTGTTCTGTCTCTGTTTTCACCTCACTCCGTGGCTTGTTCGGAACCCCTAACAGGCACTCAGAGAGTGAGCATCCTTTTTCCTAAGCCCTAGCTTGTTTATTTTTGGCATTTCTTTCTAAGCAGTAACAGTGGCACAAACTTGATAGTAGAACATAAGTTTATTACCCAACATTAACTAAACATAGTCAGTAGAAGTAGTTACGGGTGGCATATAAACCTCTCTTCTAGGTGCATAGCTGAAATTGACCCTTTAGTAGGTAACTCATGTTCTTCCCCTTTATGACATCCACAGTCACCTCCCCAGATTATTTCCCAAGTAGAGCTAAGTAGACTCTGGTGTCACTCCTAATTATGGCTTATTTTATTTTCATGTGGTGCCTCATTATCATGCAATTACCATAAATCAGAGGCATCTTGCCAGGACATCTGGGTAATGGAATAGGCTCAGTACAGACTAAACCAAGAACTGGGACTTGACTTCTCAGTCTTTCTTTGCTTTTGACCACCTTCCTCCTGGAGGCAAAACCATGCAAACAATCCCAGTGCTTTCTTGTTTTTTTCTCATTTTGTTTTCCTCCTCCTACCCCCACCCCAAGGACAGGCTGCCCTGCAAAGTTTCTCTAGCATAATCTCTCCTCCCAAACCATAGATTCTCCTCTAATCAATACTCTACTGTGATTCAATGATGTGAAGAGCTAATATCATGCCCTGTTTTACAGATGAGATTTAGGAAGGTAAAGTAAGCCATTCAAGGTCACACAACTAGGAAGAGATGGAGCTAGAATTCCAGCCTGAGACTGATGCTCAAAAAGAGCCTCTTTCTTTCCCATACTGGCTCTTTTCCCTGGGTGCAGCCTACAAATTATGGCAGCTACAAATGAAGGGCGGCCTACAAATTATGGCAACTCTCTCCTTCTACCATGGGCAAGGGCTGGACAATCAGGGGGTGTAGGGTAAGCAAGAATTTAGAATCATGAAGTTAATTTGCAACATCTGTTTATCCATTTCCCTAAGTTTTGTTTTAGTTTAAACTTTCTTTTAATTGAAAATATAAAGTCACCATCTAGGTATAAGCTAGAATTAGTTCTAGTAAAAACTGCAGCTGACATTACATTTTTGTGATAATACTTACATGATTAATTATTTAAAGTGGGAATTTGGGGCAACACACTTTCCATGCATTTTTTTAAAAAATTCAAGTACAAACTTTCCCCACCAAAATTATTGCAGAAGAGATAAAAAAAAATCTTGCTTAATAGCAGAAGCATATAAAATTACTTCAACACAGAAAATACCTTTTATTTTACTCTAAGAATAACTCTGAAATGTCAAGCATGAAAGACAACAAATGTTTACACATGTACTTCTTCCTACACTGACAATTGTTGAGAATATACTTTGCTCTATTATACTGTATTAATATAGAGAACGTAAACGACGTCAAAATTATACCCATACACTTCCATCCCAGCAACCACCTGAGGCTGCCTTTTTAAAAAAAATTAAATTTAAATTTTTATTTTTCTGAAAACATGTCAGGTTCATAGAGGCTACCTCTGATATTGTGGGATCTGCTTGTTTTCCTAGCTAGTAAATTGCTCTGGGATTTTTTTTCTTGTTGATATACTGCATGTTAATTTTTAAAAGCTTTTTATTGCAAAAATGTTCAAACACACACATTTAGAGAGAATCTCATACTTAACCCCTAGTTTTTCATTTTGCTTTAACAATTGCTAACTGATTGAAACATCCTTTGCAAAATTATGATAAGTAAGAGATGTCTGAATGTAAATGACTCCGTCTTGCTTCTGACCGCCAAGCTGTCCTTGGTCATTCCTGGACAGAGGCCAAGCTAACTTTGCAAGAAATTTAGCTTATAGTTTAACTTGAAAGCAATGATGATAATAATCCCCCCTAAATCTTCCCTCCTTGCTCAGGGACCAAAAACCATCTTTGTAAAATTAGTGAAAGGCTACAAGAATAGGACTATAGGAATGGCATGAACTCTGATAAGAAGGTGTAGTTTTTGTAATCCCTTACCACTCAGGAGTCATGTGACTAGAGGTGACAGGATTTGTGGCTTCTCTAGCTGTTCCTATAATAGCATCACTATTGTAGATTGTTTTTGTAAGATTTTTTTCCAGAAGGATCCTACCAGGACCAGTGAGTGACCCATGACTCAACTGGTCCTGAGGCCCCACCCAGAGGTGAACTCAGTGCATGAGAACCATTTTTCATACCTCTATGATTTTATTACCAACCAATCAGCAGCATCCATTGCCTAGCTCGCTGCTCACCAAGTTGTCCATAAAAACCCTAACCTTGAGCCTTTACGGAGACTGATTTTAGTGATAACTTCAGTTCTCTCCCATCGGCCAGGCTGGCATCAATTAAAGTCTTTCTCTACTGCAATGCCACAGTCTTGCTGAATTGATTTTGTCTGTGCAGTGGGCAGGAAGAACTCATCGGGTGATTATTATATCATGGCAAATCCTATTTATTCCATTTTTGTTACTCCACAGATTTTC
Organism: Papio anubis; assembly: GCF_008728515.1. NCBI lineage: Eukaryota > Metazoa > Chordata > Mammalia > Primates > Cercopithecidae > Papio > Papio anubis. Next base: position 18,671,175 of record NC_044988.1, on the reverse strand, counting down.
TGGTGGGGGAAGAGGGTCAGGGAGAATATAGTATTTCAAAGCAACCCTCAAGCATAATGCTGTATGTAAATCTGAGTCTCCTTTTAAATATCTCTAGATGAATTCCAATTTTTCCACATGGTTCCTAAATATAGCAAACATTCAAAAGGTTTTTCCCCATTAATCTGAGAAATGATTGAGAGACTGCAGGAAGATGCCATGAACATGCTATGAGTTTTTCAGGTGTCAGCAGAAATCCTGTTTGTGAAACAGGTAGACACAGCTGTAGTCATGAATGATGGCCTGACCGTGTGCTGGCTGTGCTGCTTAATACTGGCCTTTCCTCTACTATCTTTTCCAGCACCCAATAGGGATCCATATAAAAGACAAGGGACTATGTGATGACAGTTGCTTATACAAAACTCATAAAATTTGCGTGCAATTTAAATACAGATTGGGCTACCAGTGGGCGTGGTTCACTGACAAGCACTCTCATGCTGAGTCTGGGCATTGTGTCCTCAAAGGCTTGACCCCTCCATGGAGATCTGAGGAAGAAACACATGCAAAGAAAAATCCAACTCTGTTCTGCAGTCCTGACTTCTGTAGCTTCACTTGTCCTCATGGTTTTGGAGTCAAGGCAAAGAAGAGTGTCATTTTACATGCATGATCTCAGCAACCTCTACTGATGGCCCTTTCAGATGACTCTGAACCCGTAAAGGGGACTAATGAATGGAGTTGAGGCTTCATTTAGCTAGATCTGCTCATGTGTTTTTTGTTTGTTTGTTTGTTTGTTTTAGTGTCTCATTATCAAAAGAAGGTACTTGAGAGATTAGGACCTGAACAGACATTAGAATGAATAGTTGATATTTAAAACATAATTTTTGATGACTCATCCATTCCTTTATTCAATTTATATTAGGTTTGTGCAAAATTAGTTGTGGTTTTGGAAATAAAATTAATGACAAAAACCTGCCAGGCATGGTGGCTCATGCCTGTAAAGACAGCACTTTGGGAGGCCAAGACAGGTGGATCACCAGAGGTGAGGAGTTTGAGACCAGCCTGTCCAACATGGTGAAACCCTGTCTCTACTAAAAGTACAAAAAAATTGGCTGGGCATGGTGACCGGTGCCTGTAATCCCAGCTACTTGGGAGGCTGAGGCAGGAGAATCACTTTAACCCAGGAGGCGAAGGTTTCAGTGAGCCGAGATGGTGCCGCTGCACTCCAGCCTGGGTGACAGAGCGAGACTCAGTCTCGAAAAAAAATAAAAATAAAAAATGACAAAAACTTGTATTATTTTTGCACCAACCTGTTCTAGATGCTGTTCAGCATTTTGGAGTTATGACGGGTAAACAAAAAGACAAAGTCTCAGTCTTCATGGAGTTTATGTCATAATGGGAGAGATAGATAATATGTAAATAAACAAATAATAGTAGTTGTATAAGCAATATAGAATAAGTGAAATGGTGATGAGATGAAGCCTGACTAGGAACAGAGAGGTAGTTACTTTAGATGAAAGAATGTATCAGTCAGGACTGGCAGGGTCAGTGCTACTCAAAGTGTGGTCGGAGAGCATCAGCATCACCTAGGAGGTTTTTAGAAATCCAAATTTCCAAAGATCTACAAGAAATTTGATCTAAAGATGCAAGACTTACTGAATCAATCTCTTTGGGAAAGGAGCTCTCTAGGTGAATCCTTTGTACCTAAAATTTGTGATGCACTGGGCCAGGTTATGTAATGATCCTGAAAACTGAGAGTTAAAAACAGTTTCATGTTACATGCTCACGATCCACCAGCAGGGGCCTCTTTTCTTCCTAGTCTTTTAGTGGCTCAGGTTGCAGTAGCTGCCATCATTGAAAACATCCATGGTTGTTATGAGAACAAGAAGGGGGTCTTATAACTTGATGTTCCAGTAAGGAGGTGATACACATCACTTCTGTTCACAACCAACTGGAAGTGGTAGTTCCATGACTGCACCTGATCCCAAGGGGCCCAGGAAGACCAATGCTACCATGTGCTTAGAAGGAGAAGCATAACAGGTGAGCAGAAAAGGCTGGCTTGAAGCCACTTCATGAAAGTTGAGATTTGATGGATAAGCAAGAGCCAGCCCTGTAAAAAAATTTCAGAAAAAGGTAACAGCAAGTATGAAGGCCATGAATCAAGATTAAATAACTCTCTGCTCTTTGCTTATGTCCAGAGATAGAAGTAAATGGAAGTAAAAGGTAATTGATCCTATGAGCCCAGAGAAATTGTGCATTATTTCTATATGACTGCTAATGACTACAGAAGCTAACATCAAAAATCTAGTCTCATACCTTTGAGCTGTCAATACTCCATGTCCAATTATATCTCCTATGGTTGCCTTTGAGACTGGTATGATTTAGGGAAGTGGTACTACATAGTAAGAAATACGTGGGCCTTGCTTCCAATCCTTGCTATGTCACTTCGCTACGTGTTTGTGGTCAATTTGTTTAAGCTCTTTAACATTCAATTTGTTTTTCATCTGTGAAGTGGGATTGTAATACCTTCCTTTCAGGGTTATAACACAGATGAAGTAAGAAATCTGAGGGACCCTTCTCGTACAATTTGTGGCATTTGTGTCTAATAGCAGACTCAAAAGATATTATTCTTTGCGTCTAACAGTAGAGTCACACGGTACTAAATAATGTTACTGATTTACAGTGGAAGAGGTTCATTGAATCTTGGGAATTGAAAGGGATCCTAGAATCTCCTAGTTATTTTCCCATCTAATGCAGAATTCCACAGAAACTTGCTATCACTTGATCACATAATCATGCTGGAAACTCTAGTGAGAAAAAAATCCTTCCCTATTTGAGAAAGTTCCTTTCAATCCAACATTTCCCAAAATGTGTGTTTTGACGAGTTCATCGATACGGTTAATTTATGCTTGATTGAGGAATAATGTGTTGTAAGGAAATTTACAGAGTTCCAGGTTCAACAAAGTTATACAGATTTCTTTATTATACAGCTTTTTAGAACCCACCATATTTTCATAAGCATTGTGATTTTCTAAAAGAGTGCTACGCTGTGCGGTGTTTTTCTATGTAACATTTCCTCCCAAGGCGTCTTAGAGGACTAGTGTTTTAAAAAAAACTATGGTAAATACTGATATGAATATTAGACATCTCTTCTTTACACTGAAGCAAATTTAGTTGTCTAATAACTTGAATTGAAACCCTTTCTCTTCTTCTTCTTTTTTTTTTTTTTTTTTTTTTTGAGATGGAAGCTTCCTCTGTTGCCAGGCTGGAGTGCAGTGGTACAATCTTGGCTCACTGCAACCTCTGCCACCAGGGTTCAAGTGATTTCCTTCCTCAGCCTCCCTGTAGCACCCACAACCACGCCCAGCTAATTTTTGTGTTTTTACTTTTTAGTAGAGATGAGGTTTTACCATGTGCGCCAGACTGGTCTCGAACCCCTGACCTCAAGTGATCCACCCGCCTTGGCCTCCCAAAGTGCTGGGTACTGGAATTACAGATGTGAGCCACTGCACCTGGCTGAACCCCTTTCTCGTGTCTCTGCTCTGTGGAATAACAGAAACATTTCTACACTGATTTCCACTCAACAGATCCCGTATAATCAATGTATGAATCAGAGAAATGGTTTGACATAAAATGGAATACATCTGTACGATTGTTGCAATACACAAGGCCTTTCAATACCGAGTATTTGTTTGACCCCTGTCATGCGTACAGATTGATTACCCAAAAAGCAGGAGCTGAGAAAATATGTGTTATTTCTAATTAAACACTGAAGAAAGTATTTATCTGAAGAACAAGGAGATTGTGTGTAATCCTCTATGAGTGCTGTTCATGCCTCTCATTATTCAGTCACCCTCCTGCTGGCAATATTATATCATCTGGGAGTCCAGAATGAACAAGGCAGGAAAGTTAACGGACTGGCCAAGGCCACTAAGGGAGTCTGTGTGTCAGATTCCAAAATAGAAGGCAAAAGTTTCTGGCTCCTGTGGTCTCGGCTCATGAGCCATACCACATTTCCTAAGAGGTCATTTGATGCTGGGAGGGGAAGATGAACTGGCGACAGAATGAAAAGGTTTTAATGATACTCTTTCCCTTCTGTGACATCTTTGTGATGAGATCTTCTGATGTCTCCAAATCCACATTAGTTATGCAATGCAATCAGAAATTGCTGCAGTCATCAGAAGCATAGGATGGACAATTATAGATCTACTTTGAGCATTTATTTGAGTAGTGAGTAATCCTTTTGCAAAAAAAATGCCTTTACTCTTATAACTTGTCTTTGTAAAAGATGAGGCATTACGGATGTAATGCAAAGAACTCTGATATGGAAGTCAGGATACCTGAGCTCTAGGCCTAGCTGTGTGTCACTAGTAAGCACTATAGTCAGGAGCAAGACAATTCCTTCTCCAGAATTAGATTCCTTACCCTTAAAGCAGGCACATTGAACAGATTACCTCTCAGTTTTATCCCACCTCTGCAGTACTATAAACATACCACCAAAGTTCTTTTCAGTGAGACGAATTCCTTTAAATTCTCAAAATCAGATATGTAGGAAGTAATTGTATTGCTGTATTTACATCAATCTACATGTGACTCTGAGCTCTCATGTGGCCAATGTGACGTTCAATCTCAGACGTCATTGGTGTTAACATTCCCCATACAGATGTATTAATATATTTCCGTGGCCTTTTTCAGTGCCAGAACATTAGCAAATTCTGGAATTATCAGCCATAGGACCACATTGGTAAGCATTAAAACGCCACTGTGCCCACTGGCCTGATGGCATGATACCCTGTGTCTCACGGCTCTTGTGTCATGCTTGAAGCATAGGTCTTTGTGCTAAGGCTGGAGCCAGCGTCTAAAGTCCTTCTTCCCTGGTGAGTCATGAAGGCATTTTCTTCTTGATGACCTCCCTAGAAACTACCATACAGGGTCTCTGCTGTCCTGAGTCCTCTGAATTTCTTGTCTTGTTCAACAATCTAAGAGAATAAAATTCTCTTCTCTTTTTTAGTATTCCTCCAAGACACTCTTTTTTCTCTCTGCCCTCTCCAAAAGATAAATAATCTCTGAAAAAAGTTTATATTTTAGAAAAGAAAAAAAGAACTTTTGTCTTCAAGTAGTTTCTGCATTGTAGCTATACATATTCCTGAAGCAGGAAGATACTAAGAGCCTGGCTACCTGCTTAAAACAGAGGAAAAGAAAACATGGAAAGACAAACATAAATTAACAACTTGATAAATCATAATGACACATTTATAATAGACAACTTTGTAATCTATGAGGGAGAAAGAGAAAATCTTAAAACACTTGTTATTCATGAATAACATAAAGTACAGGATGCTTAAAGCAAAGATAAGCAAAAATGAAATTATATATTTAAACCATCTATGATTCAGTTTCTAATTGAAGGCTATTTTTAATATTTTGGTGTATATTTTCACACTTTATGCATATATACTATTACTGTTATTGTAATTAAAATAGCTACATGTATTGTTTGTTAAGATAAAAGAGGCATGTGGGAAATCTAATCCGTGATAGATACAGAGGCCAAGTCTTTGAATAATGAAATATTTTAAAAAACTAATATTTACTGAAGATTTAACATATCCATATACCAATCCTGTGCAACATTCTTTAGGTGTATATTTTCACTCATTGTTTATATCAAGCCCATGAGGTTAGTATTCTTAGTAGATTCTGCTGGCCATCTGTAAGGTCTCCATCTTTCGCTCCCACTTTCTAACAGAACTGCAGTTTTTTTCTGGAATCCACCTCACTTCTTTGCAATCTGTGTCTCAAGGGAAGCTGTCACTACCTCTAACTTTAGGGATGGGCCCAATAGATGTAAGAGGAACTCCATTCCTGATTAGTTGTCATTCATTGTACTAAGTTCTGGACAACAAGACACAAAGGAAAGTTGGCTGGGTGATCTTCAGAATCTCAAGAGGAGGCTGTTTCTTTCTCTTTTTTTCAGACATCGCTGATTGTGATGTAATGTGTCCTATTGTTTAATCGATTTTTTTAGTTGGCATTTCTGTTTATTGGAACTGCAAGGATCCCGTCTAACAGACAGGATAGGGGTTTCCTAGCTAATAAGACAGACTCTTATCTTGAGTCTGTCTGAGTCCACAGTCTCCATTCAGAAGTTTGAAATTTCTTTTTACTAATGAGTCACTGGTATTTCTGTGTTGGTGAACTTGCTGCTCTTGTCCTTTGGCAAGGCATGCTTTAAGCCCATTATAATTTTTGTTTTCTGTAATTTCAGATAAAATACTTGTGAGATGCTCTTTACATAGATCTTGTACTTATTCTTAAAGCTGCTACTTCTATTCATGAATTAAATTCACCATTCTTGTTTGTTATTTTTATTGTTATAACTCTAGAAGGTAGCATTTCAATATTAATCCAACACATTTTAAAAAACGATGAACTGGTTTTCATCTATCATGTAAAACAATCCACCTGCAGGTGCCATCCTGATTTTTGTGTGTCTCAGGAAATCACTTACTGTATTTTGAATTGTGGTGATTTGTTTTCTTACCATTGATGAGAAATTTACATTAATCTTTAAGTTTCTTGAAGACAAAGGCTGTGTACACTCATATTTTTATTATTTTAAGTCAGTAGATATTTGTTGGACTGAGTAGAATAGAACTCTGGTCAATTTGTGGGAAGTGTAGACCACAGACTTACATTTATTGAGTGCTTAGCAAAATAGGTGGTAGGTACGTTCCAAGGGCATATATGTCTAATATGTATATTAGATATGTATTACATATATTGGATATATAATAATAAGATATATCTAATATATATCTAATATAATATATCTTATATCTTACATCTAAGATATATGTAAGATATATCTAATATATATTATATAAGACATATATATATCTTATCAAATAATCTTATAGGTTAGATTTTATTATTTCCAGTTCACAGTTGAAGAAAAGTTGAGATGATAAATACCATTCATTCATGTATTCAGTTAGTGAGGAAATATTTCTTAAGCATAGCCTACCTGCCAGACACTGTGATAGTTGCTACAGATACAATGGTGAACAAGTTATAACTCCTGTCTTCAGAACATTATAGTTAAGGGACAAAGACAAAGAAGTAAAGAGCCAATTATTCTAGAGTGAGGTTTGAGAGGGAAGCACAGGGAGTGTTGAGAGTCAGGAAGAGAGACACTTGATTAAAATGTGGCAATTAGGAAGGGTTTCCATGTGAAAGTGACATCTAATTTGAATCCTAAAGAGAAAGTAAGAAGTGGCCAGGTAAAAGGAGAGGGAGGCGAGGCTAGACTTCAAGGGAGAAAGATGTCATGTACAAGTCTGTGCCTTAAGTTAGCATGACACACTCAATGAGGGTAGAGTAACGTTTGATGGGGAGCAAGAGATGTGTCTGAAAAGGTAAGTGTATATCAGATATTGAAGCACCTTAGTTGATGTGCTAAGAATCTTGAATTTTGCCTTGTAAGCATTTGGGAGCCATTTCGGGCAAAGGAATGAATTATCTTATTTCTATTTTAGAAGGAATAGAGAATATATTAGAGCAGGGTATGGCAAAGTTTTTCTTTAATGGACTATATAGTAAGTAATTTCTGCTTTATGGGCTGTAATGTTGCTGTTTTAACTACTCTGTCTTGCTACTGTTATTCTAGCACAAAAGCTACCATAGATAATATGTAAATAAATTGGCATAGCTATATCCCAAGAAAACTTTATTTGTGAAAATAGGCCAGATGTTGGATGTGGTCAGTGGGCTGTAGTTTGCTGAATCCTGGTTTAGAAGGAAGTGACAGTCAGGAGATACGAGGCTGTTATAGTAACCCAGTCAAGCAGTGGTGGCAGTCTAAAAGAACACAGAGATTATTCAGGTTAAAAACTAGGCAGATTTAAGAGGTATTAAGGAAACAGTATTCATCATTTTCTTATATCTAGAGGATCTAGATATCACCAGGATCTAGAAATTAATTTAATCCACAAGTAGAAGATGAAACGGGAGAAGTAGAAATGGCTTTCAACTGACTCGTATGGAATTGGTAGATGACTGTGTTTCAACTGAAGACAGGGCTGAAATGGAAGAGCAGGCTGGTGGGGATGGGGCAGGGAAGAAAAATCCCATTTTAGATACATCAGGGTTAAAATATGTGTCAATATCCAGATGGAGCTAGATGTCCAGTGGGCAGGTGGACATATTCCGGTTAGGTACTCAGGAGAGTAATTCAGGCTAGCCACCAAGATTTATTGATCATTAACATTTTTGAAGTATAATCAAAGGTAGAGGCATCAAAGAAATTTTCCAAGGAGAGTAAGAAGAAGAGAAGAGGCTTAGAAATGGATCCCAGGGAATCTTTATACCTAAGGTATAGGTGAAGAAAGTGATTTCCATGAAGGAAGCCATAGAGAGGTGTGCAGAAACGAGAAGTAATGCTGTGGAAGACAAAGGAATCGATCGAATAAAAGACAAAATCAACAGTATCTAATACTGAGTCCATGACTTTTTGGTCAGTGACTTTGGATGGAACAATATCAGAGCAGGAGTAGAGAGTAAATCCTTTTTTTCCTTTTGATTGATTATTTTTATTTTTTAATTTGTAGGAATTTATGGAATAAAGTAAATCCTATTTGTAGTGAATAGAGGAGTATGGTAGAGGATGAGTGTTGACATCTCTTTTGAGAAATATGATTGTGAAGTGGAGCAAAGAAATAGATGGGGGGGGTATGTGTGATGTGTTTTAATAAAAAGGGCAAGATTAGATAATATTTACATTCTAATAGGAGCATACTTTTCAAGAGGAAATATTGATAATGTATAAAAGCAGGGTCATTGATGGAGGAAGGTCTCAGAAAAGTGGTCAAAAATGGGTTCCAGGGACAAGGTTAAGCACATACCCATAGGCAGAAGAAAGGTCACAGCTCTTTTCATTGGGACAGGGAAGCAGGAGGTAGGAAGGGTACCTAGTTTAGTAAGTTAGCAGGTGGGGAGTGGAGTTGGGACCTGAGGGAGATCTATTTTCTCTGAGAAGTTTGAGGTGGAGTCTTTGCTGAGAAAGGAGTAGTTACTACTGTTTGAAAGCTTGAAAGATATCAAGAGAGTTGAAAACAACTCCTTGGAAAACTCAAGAGGAAAATAAAATATTTTTGGCAGGTCTTCAGCTTAGACAAGTCAAAGCTAGTATTGGCATTAATCTCTCTAGGTCTGGAACCACTGTTTTGTCCATTACACCATACTGCCAGTAAGAACCTACACAATTTTCTGATTTTCATGGAACTACATTAGTTACAAAAGACCACAGACATAGTGGTATCTACTTTTGAGGACTCGATCATTTTTTCTAGTTTTTCTTACATAACATGTATGAAGCACTAGAAGAGGCTTGCCCAAAAGGTACTGTGTACATAGAGACTTCCATGTGTCCCCATGTGCTGTGAAGACAGCAGACTGGATGGGGAAATATTTTAAGATGCAATTTCTCAACCCCTAGCAAACAGCCTACTAAGGCATGGTTCCAAGTGTTATGTGAAGAGGATAGCAGAAATAAAACAAAGATAAATGATAATCAAAGCAGGGATGCATGAGAACATTTTATCCTTAAAAGAAGAGCAACATCTCAAGTGAAAATCTCAGAAATCGTCAAGAGCAGCTCACAATATCTTGCTTTCTTAGCATATTTGAGGGTTGTGAAAATGACCCTTTCGTGAGCTACACTCCTTACACCAGAGAGAGAGAGAGAGAGAGAGAGAGAGAGAGGTGGGTTGAAAAATCTACTTGCTCTTTGAAAGTTTCTTTCTAACACTGTATTATTTATGGTCAATCTCTTTCTTTTGGCTCCATAAAGTAGATATTTATTAGCAAATTTGAAACAGTCCAGAGTAAACTCACAGGTCAGTGATAAATCCACACAGGCCAGGTGATGAGAATATATTCTGAGGCGAGCTCCCTTAGCTAACCCATGGATGAAAACACTAGAGGAAAGCTTTATTGCTGTTTCCTGGTGGAGTGTATTAATTCATCTAATCCAATATTGTATGAGCCACTCTCTTATTATACTGATAAACAGGGTTTGTTCTTATAAACTGGTTGGGTTCTTCTAATGTGCATCACCAGGAGAAAAACATCAGAGGAAGTATGTGCAAGTTGGAATTAGAATAGATATTATAATTTACTTTTTTGGGGTGGGCAGGGAGGGTGTCTATAAATGACAGAACATTTCATCCAGTCAGTATTTATCAGTGTACATAGACTTGGTTATTTTGGACTGGCCAATTATGCACTACATTAATATTTTATGCACAGCACACTACATTTCATAGTGTCACTAAAATTAAATCTGACTTCTACAAACACTGGCAGCAAACCAAGTCATGTAAAACGTGGCTTTAGCATCATTCACTGGCATCTCTACTCTGTTCTAATCATCTCCAGTTCAAAGCAGCAGAAGGCCACATTTCTCCCCATAATAATTTGGTAACTTAGATAATGTTTCGAACATGAAGGTTTGACCTTTCCTCAAACTGAAGGTTAAAGTTCCCCTTCCTTCAGGATTCCGTCACTGAGGTGATGCTCTCAGGAACTGTAGAGCTATGGTTAGCTATGGGGGATGGGCAGTTCCCAGCCTCCTCTTCTGTGTATGACCCACACTCTGGGAGGTCAAGGGGTTACTTTCAGGTTGAGAACCACAACTGTAGAGAATGGTGAGATTGGGAAATATTTGTAAAGCATTTTCTCTATTAGTGAACGATTATCAATGTTATATATGCACATGTATAAATTTATGATTGCTAAAGAAAAAACAATTAGCCAAGTCAAACTATTCTTTTCTTCATATTTTAATACTAATTTCCCAAATGCTTTGTAAGAGCCTTAGCCTTGTTTGGAGTTTTTAGTGTCCATAAATAAATGACAATTTATTTTCGATCTTACCAGATCTTGCTTTTCCTATCTCGAAGCCAGCTGAGCCCACACTTTCACAGGTGGACAGCTCTGTTCTAGACTTTTATGTCTTAAGCCATAAGTCAAAAGAAAAATTTACAAAATATGAAATCAGTCTTTTTACTGAAGTTGTTTTTAAGGCATTGTTTCAATCTATATTACATGTTATTTTAATTGATCTTTATTGCTGTTACTTAATAGTTATTTAAAGGGTTAATGATTAAAATTATTTCTTTAAGTTGCATTTGAATGTATTACTGTATTAGTCAATTTTCATGCTGTTAATAAATTACCTGAGACTGGGTAATTTATGAAGGAAAGAGGTTCAGTTGGCTCACAGTTTATCATGACTGGGGAGACCTCAGGAAACTTACAATCATGGCAGAAGGGGAAGCAAACATGTCCTTCTTCACATGGCAGCAGCCAGGAGAAGTGCAGAGCAAAACGGGAGAAAGCCCCTTATAAAATCATCAGATCTCATGAGAATTCAATCACTATCATGAGAATTCAGTCACTATCATGAGAATTCAATCACTGTCATGAGAACAGGGTGGGGAAAACCACTCCCATGATTCAGTTATCTCCATCTGTTCCCTCCCACAACACATGGGGATTATGGGAACTACAATGTAAGGTAAGATTTGGGTAGGGACACAGCCAAACCGTATCAATTAAAGAGATGATTCTGGAGATTATTTTTTACTTCAGCAAGATGCAAAAATTTTAAAACTCTAAAGTTAAAAAAATAAATGTTAAATGCAAATTATTGTAAACATAAAGTACAAAAACCAATCATATAATGCAGAGGTCCCTGACCTTTTTGGCACTGGGAACCGGTTTGTGGAAGACAGTTTTGTCATAGGTCAGGGGTACGTGGTTTTGAGATGATTCAAGTGCATTACGTTTATTGTGCACTTTATTTCTATTATTATTACATTGTAATAGATAATGAAATAATTATACAACTCACCATAATGCAGAATCAGTGGGATCCCTGAGCTTGTTTTTCTGCAACTAAACGGTCCCATCTGGAGGTGATGGGAGACAGTGACAGATCATCAGGCGTTAGATTCTCAAAAGGAGTGTGCAACCTAGATCTCTTATATGCGCAGTTCACAATAGGGTTTGTGCTCCTGTGAGAATCTAATGTCCGTGGCTGGTGATCTGACAGGAGGCAGAACTCAGGCGGTAATGCCAACAATGGGGAGTAGCTGTAAATACAGGTGAAGCTTCACTAGCTTGCTTGCTACTTGACTTCTGCTGTGCAGCCCAGTTGCTAATGAGGTCATGCACCGCTACCAGGATTGGGGACCCCTGATATAATGGACTCTTGTGTCATCACCATTGAGATTAAACAATTGACAATTTTTAGTATTTGTTTTAGAAAGGATATTTGGGATCTGAACAATATGATAAACAAGCTTTATGAAGGAATGAGGATAGCTTTGTTTCAACTGTTATTCTTTGATTTCTTTCTGTTATCTCATTAAGCCTAAGCCAGCTAGTGTCTTCCATATGATGTTGAATAGGAGAAGTGATGGCCAGCATTGTTGTCTTATTTTTGCTTTTAAGGGAAATGCTTCAAATACTTTACCATTAAATTTGCTGTAAGGCTTAGGGAAATATATTTTACCATATTAAAGATGTTTCCTTCAATTCCTGATGCTCTGAGTGCCCCACCCCCCATCATCATCTAGGAACAGGTATTGAATTTGATCACATATTTAATTTTTTCCAGAAGTGAAGATGTTAATGTGACATTTTGCTTCTACAACTTGTTAGTGTAGATAATTACATTAAAAAGTTTTCTAATACTATTTTGTTTTCTAGGTAAAAATGATTTTTCCATGATGCATGTGTATGGAAACAGCTCCCTCATGGCTGCTGGTGACCTTGAACATGTTTACATAGACCAGAAGGGCAAAGGTTTGCAAAATAGCTTATCTGAGTCTTCTAAGATCACCTTGTGATCCGCAGAATGCTAGAGGATAGGAGAGTTGGGAGGTGATGCCTCCTACTCACCTCCTAGCTCCCTGCTGAGGCAATAATGGGATAGTTTCTCCTGCCTTCCTGGGTTCTTTTGAGGCATGAGGTTTCCTATCTGGTCTTCTTTAGAAAAGAGCCACAGAGCATAAAACAGCTTAGCTGCAGTGGATATCCCACAACTTGTGTGGCAATCATTGGATTGGCTCTTTGCTCCAGTGCTGTCACTTTTGGTGTGTGGACAAGGACCATGGAGAGTTGGCACCTTTGACTACTCTTCCTTTCACTGTCTTTGTAAGTACATTTCCTGAAATGAAAAGTGGCTTCAAGTGTCTTTACTGATCATAACTGTCAGGCCTTGGCTGTGGCCTTGCCTTGTCTTATGTGCTTGACAGAATCTTTGAAACATTACTGGATTAAGTTAGCTAAATATTTTGCTTAGGGTTTTTGAGGATCTCTTCAACAGAAAATAGGTCTAAAATATTTATTTTATGTGTTGTCTTTGTGTTGAATATCTCTATGTATTACTGATCTGATAAAACAGAGAGCTCTTTTTCTTCCTATGCTCTGGAGTAATTTATACTAGACTTGAATTACTTGTTACTTGTCTATTAGATGAACTCATCTAAAAGCATCTCTAGACCTGATAGATTCCTTTGATTGGAGAAAGAAGATATTTTACTACCAATCTAATATATTTAGTAGCTATAAGTCTATTCATATTTTCTATTCCTTCAATTGTGTTAACTCCTCCCTTCTTACATAATGTCCATTTTATATAGTGGCTTACAGTTATTTATAGACTTTTATTTTTATTCCATTTATTTTCATCTTTACTGATTTTTTTAGTATTTCATAAGACTTCTTTTGTGGCCCAGTATAGCTTCCGGTTTTATAAAGGTTCCAAATGTGTTTGAAATATGTATTCCTTAACTTTTATTTTCTTTTTTTGACACTGGGTCGCACTCTGTTGCCCAGGCTATAGTGCAGTGGCTAATCACGGCTCACTGCAGCCTTGATCTCCAGGCCCAAGCAATCCTCTTACCTCAGCTTTCCAAGTAGCCAGGGTACAGGTACACTCTACCACACCCACCTAATTAGGTTTTATTCGGTTAAAAGTTTTTATTTTTTTTTATTTTTAGTAGAGTTGAGTCTCTCTATGTTGCCCAGTCTGGTCTCAAACTTCTAGGTTCAAGTGATCCTCCCACCTTGGCCTCCCAAAGTGCTGAGAGTACAGGCATGAACCACTGTGCCTGGCCTTCTCTGACTTTTTAAGGCAGTGTTCTATATGTATCTGGTAAAACAAAGTTGATTATGTTGTTCATATCTATGATATTCTACATTGCTTGGTGAACCCTTATTTGCTAAGATAGAAATGTTAAAAATCTTAGACAAGGTCTGAGTTTGGGTATGACCTAAAATGACTCTAGTAAAAAACAATATTATTTTGCCTTCCTCATAGTTTGGGAGTATCAGATATATGTGAAATGCTCTATATAGTATAAATTATTGAGCAAATATAAGGTACTAGATATATATGTATGTTGTGTAGGTGGGCAGTTCAGACAGTATCACACAGGAAGAGCCACGTGGGAGATGCCAGGTGCCCTGAGGTGCAGACAGTGGTGGTGATCATTCTGAGTGCATCACATGGCACCATTCTGCAGTGGCCGTGCTGCTTGGGTTGTATTGATTCCACCGTTCCTGTTTGCAGGCAAGATCGCTAGTTGGTTTAAGTATTTTGTACCTTGATAAAACTGTTGGTGCAAAGGGTATTTACCTGTCTACTGTGACTTATAGTATGCAAATGACCTAAGATGTGTAACTCAGAGCAAAGCTCATGACTTAAAAAAAAAAAAATAGACATGAAAATAAATGCTCTTTTTCCTTCTTTAGCCTCAGTAGTTGCTGGCAGCCATGTTTTCACCAGCAGATAATCTAGCTTGTGTGTGAAACTGACACACAGAAGAGTGCAAAGTCAAGAGAACTCCTTGTTCTCACACTGTGCTTGAAGACACTCTCTGGACTTAATAGAAACTTAAGCCACTGTGTTTCCTTATTGTCTAAACAGATTGATTGGATTTTATGTTGCTTACAATACATAGGATCCTAATTGACAACCAAGAGACGAAAGGGTAGAGAAGGAGAAAATCAAATTTTCTCTGAATGACTTAAGTAAACCCTATTCCAAAAGGAGATGAGTTAATGTGATATGGAAATCAATAACCCGTGTCTTCCATTTGTCTCGAAAGGTTACTGTTGATATTTAGTTTAACTTTATCTTGCTTATAAAACATTTGAAAGTTGAGGAAAAAATACAATGTGAATTGCCTTTCGCTTCTGTGGTAAAGAGAACAGCTACACAGAGAAAGCACTCCTCATAGAGGATCGGTGAACTTTCTCTAGCATAAGCCATAGTGAGACATCTGAGATGTAGGAAAAATAATAATGGCAAACATTTGTAACGTGCTTACTATATGTGAGGCATTTTCTAATTGCTTTATACATGGTAAGCCACTTAAGGATCACAACCAGCTGGGCGTGGTGGCTCATGCCTGTAATCCCAGCACATTGTGGGGCTGAGGCAGGAGGAATGCTCAAGCCCAGGAGTTTGAGATCAGCCTGGGAAACACAGGGAGACCCCGATCTCTACAAAAAAAAAAAAAAAAATAATTAAAAATTGGCCAGGCCTGTAATCTCAGCTAGTGAGGTGGCTGCGGTGGGAGGATCACTTGAGCCCAGAAAGTTGAAGCCGCAGTGAGCCATGATTGTGCCACTGGACTCCAGCCTGGGAGACAAAGCAAGACCCTGTGTCAAACAAAACAAAACACAAGCATTCTTTGAGGTTGGTACTCTTATTATACCCATTTCACAGATGAGGAAAGGGAGGTACAGAGAGGTTAAGTATGTAGTAAAGCTGGGATTTGAACTCAAGTAGTTTGTCTCCAAAGTCCATGTTCTTAGCTGTTATTCTATCTTGTGATATTTAAGGGAAAGTTAGTTGATTTTAGAAAAAGCATGCTAGAAACCTGTACTGAATATATGGAATATTCTTTACCTCAGTCCCTCTACTTCCTATGCCCTTCCCTACTGTTCATCTGTTCATATAATTCAATTTGCATTTTTGATTAGGAGTGGCAATAATAATGTATTTTTCAGAGGGTGCGGAGGGAGAATCAGGTGAATTTGGGAAAGAAAAGTGATAAAACAGAGAACCCAACTTTATCAACTACTATTTACTATATTGCAAATGACAGAAAATGTAGCTCAATTGTGCTTAAAATGGGTATAATTTATGAGATCACATAACTGGAAAATCTTAGAATGAATTTCTGGTTTGCAACAGCAGTTTGACAATGACCATCAAAGTCTCTTTTCCTTTCCAAGTCTGTATTATGCCTTCTCGGGTGTTAGACTCATTGTTACGCTGTTTTCCTTTAAGGAGGAGAAATGGTCTCTAGGATTTCTGAGTGTCACACTCACATCCTTTCAGACTAAAGAAGAGAGACTGGGTTTCCCAAATATGTTTAGCAAACGCTTTCTTAATTCTCATTGGCATACAGTGTGGATCATCTGGCCACTTCAAGCTGGGGCCAGGACATAGGATTATATTGATTTGTTTGAACCTGTGAACCATGCCCCCATCAAATGCCTTAGGCAGACTGAACTTCTCCCACCTCACATGAAAGCAGTATGATAATAGAAGTGGAGTAGTTAACAAGAGAAATGGGTGTGGGTATCGAAGAATAATCACGGTCCACTAGATTTAGCTTTAGCTAATAATTGACAGCATGTTTGGTCAGTGACTCTATACCATGAGTCAGTAAAATTTAGCCTAGGAACCAAATCTAGTTTGCCATGTTTTTGTACAGCTTGTAAGCTAAGCACTTTTTAAAATTGTAGTAAAATACACGTAAAAATTTACCATCACAACCATTTTAAAATATACTTTTCATTAGCATTAAGTATATTAACAAGCAATGTTCCACAACCGTCACCGCTATCTAGTTCCAGAACTTTTTTATCACTCCAAAAGGAAACCCCAGACCCAGTAAGTAGTTGGTCTCCACACCCAACCTCCACCCACTGGCAACCACTCATCTGCTTTCAGTCTCTATAGATTGGCCTACTCTGGATATGTCATATATAAACGGAGTCATACAATACGTGGCCTTTTGTGTCTGGCTTCTCTTAGTAATGTTTTCAAGGCTCACCCATGTTGTAGCATGTATCAGTACTTCATTTCTTTCTATGGTTAATAACATTGTATGAATATACCACCTTTTGTTTATCCATTCATCTGTTGCTGGACATTTGGGTTGTTTCTACCTTTTGGCTTGGAGCTGCTATAGACATTTGAGTATATGTTTACCTGTTTTCAGTTCTTTTTTGGTACATACCTAGGAATTACTGGGTCATATGGTAATTCTGTATGAACCTATTGAGTAACCTAAGAATGTTTTTACATGTTTAGGTGTTTGAAAAATAAGTGAAAAGAAAAATGTTTTATGACATGTAAAACATTTAAAATTTCAAATTTTAATGTGGATAAATGAAGTTTTATTGGAATACAGCCATGCTCATTTACTTATCTATTGTCTACAGCTGCTTTTGTGCTATAATAGAGGGTGCATGATTTGTAGAGAACTATATAACAAAAATAAAATGGACTAAAAACAAGTCTGCTTTTTGTTATTACTATGCACTAGCAATTCTAATTAATGTTAGTTATTTTCCTTCCAAGTATCTTTTTGAGTTCGAGTTTATTTATTTATTTATTTATTTATTTATTTTTGAGACGGAGTCTTGCTCTGTCACCCAGGCTGGAGTGCAGTGGTGCGATTTCAGCTCACTGCAAGTTCCACCTCTTGGGTTCGCGCCATTCTCTTGCCTCAGCCTCCAGAGTAGGTGGGACTACAGGCACCCACCACCACACCTGGCTAATTGTTTTTTGTATTTTTAGTAGAGACAGGGTTTCACCTTGTCAGCCAGAATGGTCTCCATCTCCTGACCTCGTGATCCACCTGCGTCGGCCTCCCAAAGTGCTGGGATTACAGGTGTGAGCCACCGTACCTGGCCTCGAATTCTTAAAAATAGTTGTGCTTACTCCTGAATTTTAATAATATTTGTGTAAACTTCAAATTTGTACATTTCAATTACTTATCTTTTAATGAACATTGTATTGTACAGGAAAGTTAATTTGGAGAACTATTTCATAGTCACACACACCCCCGCCCCCCCACACACACAGACATGTAGCCAACTATATGTATGTGTTTCAATAGTAGTAAGTTCACGATAGCTTAAAATCACTCAAGCTTGGCTTAGGAGCAGTTCATGTCTCCAGCCCCCATGGAACTACATATCTTTATGTTTAAGTGGCATATTCAAAATTAGCAATGAGAGCACAGTATTTATAAAGACCAAAAAACCAGAACATGTTACTTTACTTCTGTCATTCAATCTGACCACTTACAGTTTAAATTTGTAAAACTATACAATCTGAAAGCTGTAGTATTTTTGTCTGGTTAGGTGCAAATTTCAGTTTAGAAATGAAATTTCATGGAATTTGTCTTTAAAACTGAATTTTATTCTTTTTGAAATTGCTAACAGTCTTCAAAGTAAAGAGCAATTCAAGAAAAGTATTATTACTAATTATTCCATGATTATAACAAAATACAATGTGCTAGGCACACCACTGAGTAAACCTTTGGAGAGTAAATTGCAGATGTCATAACATATCATCCCTAAATCATGCAACATGCAATTTCTAGAATACAGATGTTCTTTAACATAACTGTAGTGATATTATCAAACCTAAGCAAGTTAACAATTATTTCCAGATATATAGCATTCAGTTAATATTCAAATATCTTCAGTTGTCTCTAGCATTCAGTCAAGATTCATGCATTGTCTTTGGTCATTATGATACTATAGCTTTTTATTTTTTTAATGGATAATTTCAAACATAGTGGGTGCAGTGGCTCATATCTATAATTCCAACACTTTGGGAGGCCAAGGCAGGAGGACTGCTTGAGCCCAGGAATTCAAGACCAGCCTGGGCAACACAGTGAGACCCTGTCTCTACAAAAAATACAAAAATTAGCTAGGTGTAGTGGCATGTGCCTTTAGTCCCAGGTGGAAGGACCACTTGAGCCTAGGAGGTCATGGAGGCTGCAGTGAGCCAAGGTCATGCCACTGCACTCCAGCCCAAGGGACAGAGAAGAATGCTGTCTCCAAAAAAACAAAACAAAACAACCCGATAATTAACAAAAAAACACAAATGGCCAATCTGTTTTAACTTCCAGTTTTTACCCCTTCATCCCCAGTCATGAATACTTTTTTATTTTTTATTTTTTTATTTTTCTGAGACAGAGTCTCGCTCTGTTGCCCAGGCTGGAGTGCAGTGGCGCGATCTTGGCTCACTGCAAGCTCTGCCTCCTGGTTTCACGCCATTTTCCTGCCTCAGCCTCCCGAGTAGCTGGGACTACAGGCGCCCGCCACCATGCCTGGCTAAGTTTTTGTATTTTTTGTAGAGACAGGGTTTCACCTTGTCAGCCAGGATGATCTCCATATCCTGACCTCGTGATCTGCCCGCCTCGACCTCCCAAAGTGCTGGGTTTACAGGCGTGAGCCACTGTGCCCAGCCCAACCATGAATACTTTTTAAGGCCAACTTTACACCTTATATGTTTCAGTATATATCACTAAAAGATAAAAATTTTGTAACATAACCACCATACTATTACACACTTAAACATTAGTAGTTCCTTAATATCATCAAAAAACAGCATTCACGTTTTGTCAACTATCATATAAATGTCTAAAGAATTTGCTGCAGTCAGAATTCAAACAAATGTTGCATCATATTTAGTTGCTGTATATAAGTTTCTTAACTGTCTTTTAATCTATAATTACCTTTTTTTGCTTTTTCTACAAATTGTGGATTCTAGGTAGTGATTTATAGATTGAATGGTCATCCAAACTGGGACACTTTTGAGGGAGAAAAGTGATAGTATTAAAATGACACCAGGATGGTAAGTGTGTACCAGGGCACTATTTAGCAAAGAGTGCTATGTGGTTACTCTAAAGATATGTGTTGTACCATCTTTCAGCTTTTCTATATGTTTCAAAGTTTTCAGAATAATAAAACATGGAAAATATTGATGTTCTGAAAGGAAAACAATTGGTTATTTGCTATTATCATACTTTGTCCTTAATGCAGGGGGAAATTTTAAAAGAATAGCAATAAAATGTTGAAACCTTCAAATGAGAAGCAAAGATGAAGCATTAATGAGATACCTAACTTATAAAACATCACTTTATTTTGTTCTCTTATTCATTCATGCAACATATTTAACTATCCATCTCCATATTTTATGTAGGGTTGATGATGAAAGAAACATGTTTTTAGCCATACAAAGTTTACAATCTATAAAAGGAACTAGACATTGAATATAGGAAAAACACAAAAATACAGGACATCAAAGAAAGTCCTTTTTTAAAAAAAGAAATATGACCAAGAAGATTATACCTGAATGTTTTAGATATGAGATTTTCCTTTGGAAGAGAAATTTAGTCTACTTTGTCTTTAACAATCTTTTGTATTACTGACAGACTACAAAAATTCTTGTTTCTTATAAATTACCGAACTTAATCCAGTTCTTGCCTTCTGGTTTTTCCTCCACTATTCTCCCTTTAGCTTATCCCTGATCACATTAACAAGCCAGGACCAGTATTGTTCCTAATCCCAAGTAATTAAATGGTTTTGTTCAAAGTTCGATGTAAATAGTCAGGAGCGATTGTCAACAGTATTTTAACATTAAAGAACATAAAAGTGGGTGGTATTCTTTTTTAATATAATTTTTTTTAGTTGTAGCAAGAAATTAAGGATCTCATTTCACAGGTTAAGGCAGGGAAGATGAAAAGAAATACATTGTCTTTCAATAAACGCAAACTTCCTCATCTTTGCCTTGTTTCACGGACATCTGAACTGTTAAAAAGGCCTATGGGAAAGTTATAACATGTAACCAAACAAATATATATGTGCCTTTAATATAATTTAAGACTTTCCAGACATATGGCTTTTTGCAGCATGTAAGTTGAGTGTACTGAGATTTCTTCACTTGCAACTTAAAAAACGAGGAAGGCTACCACCTAACCTCTGAGAGGCTGCCTGGCATTCTCATCCAGGCCTTGGTGTTCTCTGTGGGATGTAATCTCATAGAAAACCAACAATAACAGGCCCACTCAGTGACCACAAATAAGTGGAACAAAAGCAAGGTCATTCTTGCAATTTTGTCTAATACAAAAACAAAGTCACATGAAACCACACAAATACATCCCCCTGTCCTAGCTAATACAAGGGACTAACGTTGCTTTACCAATTACAGCTTTAGCCTAGCCTAGATCTTCTTTTCCTTCTAGATAAGAACTATTAAGATACAAAATTACAGAATCTCCTCTGACAACATTCAATCTAGAGATGGTTCGACATTATGGAATTCTCCCCAAAATCACCTAACGTGAATCCAAATCCTGCAAGTCCTTTCCAACATGCTCTCTTTTATGTACCCCACAGTTCCCCATCAGCACATTCTTCTTCATGGCAGTGAGAAACATACCCAACTTATTCAACGACAGATGTGTTCCTGGTGAATTTTTGCCAGAAAATACTAACGATCTAACCTACACATTGATTTGTGGAAAGTGGAATGCTAAGGCCTTTTTCTCAATGAAGAAATTATCATGTGTAAGCCATAAACAGGGCTTCATCCAGTTCATGTCATGTATAAAATTTCTTTAAAAAATTAATTTACTCATGAAAATTAATGATTCCAATTTGACTTTCAAAGCCCTCTGAAGGAGTGTGTCCAATAGGCCACTTGATTATTTTTTTTGGTGACCATTAGCCCATTTCTGACCACAGTGGCTCTTCCAAATACATTATTGTCAGTACTAGATGACACAGGCATGAAACAGATTAGATTATCTTTCAGTGGCTCCCTGTAGTTTTAGTAATAAAGTTTAGCTCCTCTCCTAGGCTAGAGAAGCTGTGGTTCTGGCCTGGCTTAACTCTCCCACCTTCTCTCCCTCAATTCTCACCCTGAAATATGTTGGGCTTCCCTAATATCCAGCTACGTTTAGCTACTTTCTCTTCAGTTTTACTTTGGAATCCTGGTCGTGAATGTAGTGGTAGAGTGAGGTTGGCCCAGTGGGGTGATGATGTTACTGATGGAAGGATGGAGGACGCCAACACAGACAAAGAATATGAGTTCCGGTTGAAAGTATACTAGGGAAAGGGCTCAACTGTCTACCACTAACAAAATCTGAAGCAGATGCTCTTTCAGAGAGGGGCAGTCTCCTTGGTCTCCAGCTTCCAGCCAACTTCTTTGCTCCCTCAGGGGTATCAACTCAGCAGTCCTGGTCTTTGTGTCTTTTGGAAACATTTCTTACATCTCAGCCAGAGTATGAAAGAAAATATATTGATGTTTCTACGGTAACTTTGAATTACCTAATGAAGGCGAGGAAATGTATCAATTAAACAAATTTGGGTTACTTTATGTTCATTTTTCACTTCAATGATTTGCTCTAATTATAAACCCTTCTTTTAAGGCATATTAGAAATTTGGCATTGGTCAATTGCCTCACAATAGTAAATAATGATCATTGTTTTTTCTCGTGTGTGTTTTTTAGCACACGCTACAATTTTATCCTTTGTAATTATTATGGACTCATGGTCTTTCACTGACAACCGGTACCAATCAACCTCTGAAATGCAGTACTTTTGAAAGTATTCTCACTTTCGAGCAAGGTTTCTCCCAGGCTTGTTTTGATTTTTCCCATTTTGAAGCTATTCACCATGGGGCTTTGGTTCCTTTTAGTGGGGGATAGTTAGAGACCAAAATCTGGGTGCTAGGGTTCACATTACATCATTTTACATGGACACTGGGTCATAGCACAGTGACTCAGGGGCTACCAGCCACTCAGTTCACAGAGGCAGAAAATTATATTTTTAAATAAAAATTCATTTCTTGTATTTGCAATTTGTTTACAGTTATTTCTGTTGCTCTAATTTGAGAGTTTATTTATCTGTTCATTGTTTTATTTTTCCCCTTTCCACTAATCTTGGTGTTACATATACATAATGGCATTATGAATATACAGCATTATTCTAAATTAAAAGTTATTCTGAATTACAACATTATTCTAAATTACAGCATTATTCTAAATTACAGTGTCACATGAGAGAGAGGAGGCTGGGCAAAGAAGACTTTAGATGTCTACTAAAAATATCTTCTTTGCAAGGCTATTGTGATGAATAGACACAACATATGTAAAGCTCCAGACCACAGTGTTGACAGAATACCTGCTAATTGTTGATATTATTGCCAGAAATAATTTTAGCAATAGACCACTCTATTCATTTTTTATTTTATGGTTTTAGGGTGGGAGACAATGGAACATAGGTTGAAGGATTTTTAAATAACAGCTCAATTGCAATATGATTCACATGCCACACAATTCCCCCATTTAAGGTGTGTAATTCAATGAATTTTAGTATATTCACAGAGTTGTACAACTAACACCAAAATAAATTTTAGAACATTGTTATCCTACCAAAAAAAAAATCTACCTGTTAGCGTTCACTTCCCATTTTCCCCAACCACCTCAGCCCAAGACAACCATTAATCTCCTCTATATCTCAATATATTTGCCTATTCTGGGCATTTTCTATAAATGGATCATTCACTCTATGATTGTATGACTGGCTTCTTTCATTTAGCATAATGTTTTTAAGGGTCAGCCATATTGTAGCATGTATCAGTACTCCATTCTTTTTTATGGTTGAATGATATTTCACTGTATGGATATAACACAATTTGTTTAGCCATTCATCAGTTGACAGACCTTTGGGTTGTTTCTACTGTTGTCTATTGTGAATAATGCTACTGTGAACATTCATATACAGATGTTTGTGGAGACATATGTTTTCATTTCTCTAGTATACACTTAAGAGTGGAATAGCTAAGTCATGTAGTTACTCTACTTTTAGCCTTTTGAGGAACTGCCAGACTTTTTAAACAGGGCTGCACCATTTTACATTCAGCCTAAAGGATTTTACTGTGCTGCAGTCATTTATTTTGTTAGATTTGGACACTCATTTTTGTTACTCTTAATTTCAAAGGGCTGATGTGTATGATTGTATCAAAAGTGTATGAGAGGAATATAACTATTTATAAGCATTTTGATGAAGAGTCACACCTGGTAGATTCAGAACAAACTGCAGTGCATAGAAGATGAAGCAGGAGTAAGAAGGAAAGGGTTTCCCAGTTGGGTGAGGCTGATGAATCCTATTACAATCCAAAGGTCAGAGAAGGTCAAGCATGGCCCCTGGGACTTAATGGCTAAGACTGGGAAAAATGAAACCAGTGTATGGATGTAAATAGAGAAAAATATCTGAGGGAAGTGGGCAAAAAAGAGCAAATTAGCAATTTTATAAGCCACGATTTTTAAATTAATAAAAAGGAAATCCAATTAAGGGTCAGAAGTATGGCTGATATAGGAAAGTAGCTTTGATATAGTGGAAAGCATTCCAGATTTGGGGCAGAAGCCATGGACTCCATTCATTCCTTTAGCACATATGAACAATATGACCTTGGGAAAGTCACTTGACCCCATCTGTGCTCAATTACTATTTTGTGCACATCTCTATCGTGGCCCTTATTGTATTATATCATTGTGAGCCATTGCAGTTTTGCAGCTTGCCACTCACCTTAGTGGAATTTTGCTATGAAAGGACAAGATTTAATACCAGACCCTTCCTCAGTAACTTCTATGTGTTTATCCTTTTCTTCTTTATGCTCTAGTGGAGCAGAGATTGGTATTTTCCCCTGTCTTGAAGTTAATTTGAGTCACTCCTCAGTATTGAAGAGTAGTCTCTTCCCATAGTTAGTGTGACACCAGGTTCCCATCTGGGGCTTTGTATTTCAGGTTTCATCAGGCATCCCATAGTGCAGTTATCTCTGCACCAGCATAAATAAGATCTACCTCTGCCTGAACTGGCCTAGAGACTTGCAGATGATGCCAGCCTTCTGTTGGAGATACAGGAAGGAAATGCTTCATGATGTTATGAGCCTTGAGGATAATAGCTTTGACCTACTAAATTCAGACTTGGAGCTTCCATGGGGATGACTTCAGTGTAGATAAGATGAATGGAAAAGAAAATATTCAGCAACCATTTTGATGACCTTCAAACTCGAACCTAATTGCCAGCCAGCTTTTCAGTAAGAATGCTGAGCTGTAGTAGTTCAGTATCCTATCAGGTTATACGGACCCATTTGATAAGCCCCTCCCCATTTATTTTCTCTCTTTTTATCCTTGAAAAGAAATTGTTCCCAAGGATGACTCCAGTTGATTATCCAGGGATGTCAGACATGATTAATACCCTACCTTACATCGTATATCATCTTTTTTTCCCTTTGGGGCCAGGAGAGCAATGTCCTTTTTTGCTCCTTGCTGCCACAACAAATAAGTTCCCCTGTATTATATTTACAGAAAGACATATTTCCTGATGTCTGTGCCCTGCACAGGTTAGCAGATTGGATGGCAGTAGTTAGAGTGGTCATAAATCCAATCCTGGCATGATGTGTCTACAGTGCTGCCAGGGGTCAGACTCATGGAACTACCATAAATGGCTGCCCGGAAAAATGACAACCAGAAATAGTATGAACCTTCTTTTTGCCCCTCCCACTCCAATTGCAACAGATAACAAAAGGGAATCCAGAAAGTCTGAGCATCACTGTTTGAACAGAGAGCTGTCATTTACAGCCTGGTGCTGTGTGGTAGAAAAGGACACATCTGGGTAAAGCAACAGAAGACCTTGGGCTCCAGAACTGCTTTGACCTTTTTCAGGTTTACAGTGAGTAAAACAAGGAAACTCTTTTAGCTTCAATTTCTTTGTCTGTAAATAGGGGTTAGTAGTACCTAGCTTGCCATTAGTGAGAAGGATTATATCCCATATTATACATGAAAGTGCTTTGTAACCTGCCAAGTACTGTGGAAATACAAGGAGTTCGTGTCTTCTGCTATGTGCTGGACATGTTGGTACTGCTTCCTTCTTGGTCTCCATTTCAAAGTGTGTCTGCAGGTTCACATCGCTGTTCCTGCTGCCCCCCAGCCTCCCTCTGCTGCTTTTCCTTACCCCCCAGTGGGGCATGATCCCAGACTCTGGACAGACTTCCTGTCCTGGTGTTTGCTTCTGTGTATGTCCTGAGTCCTGACTATCTTCTGTGTCCTTGGCCAGCATTTTATGTTTCCTCATTATGGCTCACATCCCTGACTCTCTTTTGTCTGATATCTATAGATCCACCTGAAAAAACATTTCAAGACCCTTGTCAAGTAGGTCTAAATGGGTTTCACAATACAGTTAATCTTTAATCCAACAGAAATTAGATTTTGTATTTGATATAGGTTGGGAAACAACGTTTTGGTCTGCCAGATGGGGTTCTATATGTTTTAAGTAAGGATTGTTGGATTGGAAGGGACATACAGTAATTAAAAGCTCACTAATAGCCTGAAACTAAACTAGTCAAGCAAAACACTGAATTTGGAAATGGGTCAGAAAGGAAAGAGAGTGAAGAAGCAAAAGGCTTTTTTTTTTTTTTTTGAGATTGAGTCTTGCTCTTTTGCCCAGGCTGGAGTGCAGTGGCACAATCTCGGCTCACTGTAACCTCCACCTCCCGGGTTCAAGCAGTTCTCTGCCTCGGCCTCCCAGGTAGCTGGTACTACAGGCGTCCGCCACTACATGGGCTAATTTTTTTTTATTTTTAGTAGAGATGGTGGTTTCACCATCTTGGCCAGGCTGGTCTTGAACTCCTGACCTCGTTATCCACCCACCTCAGCCTCCTAAAGTGCTGGGATTACAGGCATGAGCCACGGCGCCAGGCCAAAAGCCTTTTAAAGGCTTTATTTTGGGGGTGGGTGGTGTGATTATGGTTAATTTTAATTTTGATATAATAATAGAGCAATGTAATGAACAAAATGTATGAACAAAAATAACTATTAGAGAAATTTTAAAAAATTAGAACTTTCAGATAAACAGAAGGGAATATGGTAGGGATGAATAGAAATTTGACTGAGTGTGGAGGCTAAAGCAACTCCATCTTGGATGCTAATTCACCATGTTGACTTCTGATTAACCGCAGTTCTAGGAATGCCTCTAAGCTCTCTATTTTATCTGTTGTTCTTTGTTTTAGAGGATATACCTACTGTAAATCCTGCCCTTGGGTCAAAACAACCTGAACTGTAAATTCTATCCTTAGGTAGACTCACATTGCATTCTTGCCTTTCGCTGAGGGGTTGACTTCAGTTGTCCTACAAATTCCTTCCATATGGTTTATAAGCCTTGGATCCGGGGGATCATAGCATGGGGACCCCACTATCTTGTCTCCCCATTGCTTGAGACACAGCTATGGCTTCTGTTTGTAAGTGTCTATTAAATGTTTCTTCCTAAGAAGCTGGATTTGTCAGTTTCTTCGGCCTCTCAGCTTCCTCAGATTTTGGGAGTAGGTTTGCATAGAGCTGCCCATTGTGGAACACTAAGCCAGGAAATAGAGAGAAAAGAAGAACTAGAAAACAAACAAATAGTAAAGACAAAATAAGGTGACAGGTGGACTTCTGGGCAATCATTGAAGTAGGGATTACACACATGATTTCAACAGAGGAAAAAGGAGTAAAATAAAATCAGACTTTATAGATACACTCATGACAACTCCAGGCACAGCTCAGCTCATCCTTAGTGTGGCTTTGCAACAGTCCCACCCCAACTCCAAAGAACTTAGAGCAAGAGTATAAATGGAGATCTAAATACTCAAAAGTCCTACATCAAACTCACAAGTTGATAAAATATTTTTCTATCCTTCTATCTTTCTTGTTTCTTGACACAAATATTTTTATTACATCCTAGAAGACCAGCTTCAAATGTAGAATTCTTGGACTTCTGTATCAGAATATGGCTATGTAAGGAGAGCAGCCCCCATACCTTGCTAACTCCTGTTTGCTCCCCGCCCTGCTTTGTCCTGCTCTGCAAGGGGCTTTGCATACACATGTGTGGACACTCCAGCCTGTATGTTTAAGCCCTCTCTACATCTCCAGAAAACAACTATTTCCTCTTTATATCTTGGGCCTAAGATGTGCCTATTGGCATGGTCTGTACTTAGAAAGACAGTTGAGGGAAGGTTTGGAGCAGTTGGAAGGTGTTTAGGCAGGAGACTCCCTCTGTTAGATCAAAAGGTGCTCAGTTAGTTTCTGCTAGTGTGGAGATAAATCGTATTATGGCTAGGGGCCATGATGGTAGAAGCAGTCATAGTAATTCTTGCTCCAGTAAGAGTAAGTAATCCCAGGGCTCCAGATGCTGAGTTCGTGGTCTTGAATTGGGGCAGGGCAGAGGCTCTGGGTGGGCATGAGCCCTTTGCCTTGCAGACTTCTACCTTGTGTAGGTACCCAGCCATTGGAGGTGTAGAGTGGACCCTTGAATGTATGTGTCCCAGGACAGCAGGCTTGGCCATGCTTTAAGTGTCGTACTCCAAATGAAAGACTTAAAACCTTCTCCTTTCATTTTATTAGAACCCAGGAAAGATTTAAAGGCATTTTGGTCTCCTCAACCCCACAGGCAAGGAGGGCTAATGTCCCAAATGTGGACATATAAGACTAAATTCCTTATGTGCTCAGATAACACATCAGCTGGCTTTTCCGTTTGTGCTTTCCTCATTGCTGGAATGGGAGTAGTTCCCTCACCTAAGGACATTTTCAGAAAGATAAATGTTGAGTTACAGAAATCTGAAAGCATGTACCCTGAGCTGATGAATGTGAGGGAATAACACTAACCCCTTTTCTCCAACTTCCTGCAGCAAGTTGAGCTCCAGGACTCCCTTTCTTTGGGCCTATGAATTCCACAGGACTCTTAGAGGGAAACCCAGTTGCTCTTTAGAGCCAGGATGCTAGCGCTGCCTGTCACGTTCTTCCTCCCATGACTTGAACACTGAGGGCTTATTTCCCCCCAGTGCACTTTCAGTCTCTACGTATTTTTCCCCTAAGGTTGCCCCAGCTGGCCAGGTGGCTTTGCACTGGGGTTGTAGGAGCATGACCAGCTTCTGGCTTCTCCTAAGTACAAGGGAGAGGGTGGTCAAGGCTCCAGAAACAAGCTGAGATGTGTGACTCAGGCCCTAGTGATCATCTTTTCTTAATGGCAGAGAAAAGCATATCTCCTCCTTGCCAGGAAGGAGGAAAATCACAGATGTGAAAGTGATGAGAGGTGAAAATGATTGGATTCATCTGAAAGGATAAGCCAAGTTTTCCTCCCTTCCTTATTTGATCCTCCTGAGTTTATTCCTTCCCTGCAAATAAGCACCTTGAGGCAATTAAAAATGCTGAGCTCTCCAGTGTGATCACACTGACTCAGTTTTTATAGGAGGAAATTAGTTCAGAGACAAACAGTCAACAGCCTGTCCTTCGACATGGCCCGGGGAATACGTACAAATTTCACAAAGATTTAGAGCCCTTCTGCCTTTGAGTGAAAGTCTTTGTCCATTGTCTTTGTGTCTTGAAAATGCCAAAACTAATTGGGACCTCAACACGATTCACTGTGGAGTCAAATTCACTACTTTCACTGGAAGTGAAAATGTAAATGAATGCATTCAAGTGTTAACATTTTCTCCTTCTGAGGATTACATTTAGGTAGCATCTTTCAAATAACTGTATTTTCCTCAAATTACTAAAACAAAAGGCAAACCCAAGCAAATCAACAGCCACCAAGAGGGGACAATTTTCCCCTCAGCTCTTTACCGAATTGTAGCCCAAGAGTGATTTTTATAGCCCAGTTATAAATGTCTGGAAATCAGGAGGTTTTGATAGAAATGTGGGCCGACCTTTAGCGGTATCGATGCTTGCGAGGGCTGCTATGATAAAAACGCCTCCTTCTCCCTCCACCCTGACTCCCCAAGCTCTTTAATTCTTGTAAATAATGTGCTGAGCTCTCACTGAAGCTAGTCAGTGAAGCAGCCACAGGGATATGATTAAGGAATAAAATTCCTGTTCTGGGTCAGGAAGCAAGACTGCGGGTTTGATATCTGACCACTCAACTGAGAGAACAAAACCTTTTAATGGCACAATTATCTCTGACCAGCAGTGAAATGGTTAATTGCCTCTTCTTCCTCCCCACTCCCTGGTTGGGGATAACTGAGGAAGGGCCATCATTCTCCCTGGCCTCTAAGCCTGTGAAGCCTCTTGGCAAACTGTCTTGATGAGGTAAACAGCAGCACCCTTTGGCCCCAGTGATTTTTTTTCACTTGGCATTATCAGTGATGAGAGATGGTCGGTGATGACAAAATGCTCAGTTGGCACCAGGTTGTGATACAGACTCAGAAATTTTGTATCTTAGTCAACAATTCGATTGCTACAAATTAAGCAGAGATATTCACATTACCTATGAGGGGTATAATTCTAACCTCCCTCGCATGAAACCAAGGTCTCTTCCTTTGGAGAGCTCATAAAATCTTGAGGCTTTTGTCGTTGCTTTCAATCAGATTGCTCTCGGATCATAGTCCCCACACATTTGTCACCCTGCCTCCCACCCAATAAAGCATATGCTTCAATCTGTTACCTTCTTTGCACATCAAAGCCACAAAAAGGTCAAATAATATAGTTTGGCACATTTTTTACTTTGTCACTTACCATCGAGATTTTGTACATAGAAAAAAAAATTGACAAATGCCCTTGAGAACATGAGATTATGTAGATTTTCTGTCTTGATGAATTCTTCCCCCCCTTCCCACTTAGTCTCACAAATCAGGCAGTCTCTGTATTCTATAAAATGTAAAGTTTAGTTGGATGACTTTTCATAAACTTCATTTTTAACACATTTCTTCTCTTGTATTTCTATAATATATGCAAAATGCCAAGCTCCTCAAAAGAACTTTACAGGTCATTTTCCTGCCATAATAGTCGAATCAGCAGCAAATGCACTTCATGGTTTAAATGCAGTGACAGAAGTATTCTGACAGCAGAAATATGTACTGGATAGTAACTTCCACAAAAGCCTTGAGATTTTCGCATGAGTAGAGATTATAGCTTTGGAAATCGCTTTTTCTTTTCTTTCTTTCTTTCTTTCTTTCTTTCTTTCTTTCTTTCTTTCTTTCTTTCTTTCTTTCTTTCTTTCTTTCTTTCTTTTTAAAGATCGGTGCTGTGTGTAAATATGGACAAAGAACATTTATTGGCTCTGTACTACCAAGTGTCCTTGACCTAGTGACATTATTGATTTCCCACCATTGTCTTTATATGTATTGGTCCAAGAGGACAGAACCATAATAGCTGCCTACCTCAACGATTAATTTTGATCTGCTCTATGTAATGAGCCTCACAGAAGCCCTTCAAAGAATGACTTTTAGGTCAATGTGTGAGCACATGCATGCGCGCGCACACACACACACACACACGCGTGAGAACATGATGCCTCTTTTTTTTTCAAACCAGAAATTAGGTCACCTGGTCTGCTAAAAGATTTTTCCACTGATTTGTGAATCTCATGGATGTGAAAAGAGTGGCACAATAAAGCAAAATTATTTGGGGTTATTAATGTAATGTTATCTTTATTGTAAAGAATAAAATTAAATGAAATTGCAATAGTTGTACAAAATTGGAGATGATTATTTGCTCATTGGTGGTGAAATAAAACTACCCTCTCCTCTGTCTAAATATAAAAAGGGCTTTGGTCATTGGAGCTCATGCCGTGTTCTCAGTAACCTGAGCAATTATTTTCAGTAGGAATATGGCTAGATACCCCAGAAGCCAGAATTTTAGGACTCAGATATAATGTTGTGAATAACTGGCTTTTTCCTATTTATTGCTGCCTTTGCTTCTGTGTCTTTGAAATACACCTATATCAGAACCCCCACCAGTGGAGGGCATGGTTCATATGAATTTTTTTTGAACGAAACACTTTTTGAATTGAAAACTTCCATGTTTTGTTTTTTTTTAATAAGTTACCAAACTATAAAAACTACAAAATTTACATATAGATATATATAATGTATGTGTATATATATGTGTATATATATGTGTGTGTGTGTATCAAACATAAAGATGTTACTGGATGAGTAAAAAGATTGCCACTATTCAATCTCATTGCACTAGCCTGGTAGATTTGGGCTAAGAAAACTTTGTTTACTAAGCCTCTTTTTCATTGACCTTGGCATTGTTATTTGTTGTTTTTAACTGCCATTATATAATATGCAAAGCATAAATAGTAATTGTCCACTTCATGTCTGTTTCATTCCAGGGAACAACTGAAGATTAATTACTGTCAGTATTTTGGGTTAGATTAAAGCAACATGCATTTTCTAGTGTGTAATTTTCTTATTGTAATTAATGTGGTTCGGTTGTTTCGGTATGGTTAATGGTGGTGTTTGAATCATAGCAAACGTTCTCCTGACAGGTACAAAGAATTTAATAAGTATCTATGGAATTTTATTACTCAAAGCATTCAAAATAAGGGATCAATTGTGCTTTTGAGTTTTGAACCTTCCACCAATGTGGCTTTAATTTTTCTTCCTGTTCCACGTATGTGCTCTTTCTTTTTCATCTTCAACAATTGTAAAAATATAGAAAAGTTTAGAGAATAATGTAACAAGTACTCTACATCAGTTAGTATGGCTGTGTAACACACCAGCTCAATGTTTAGTTGCTTAAGACATTAATCATTTGTTATTTCTCATGACCACAGGGGCTGCATGGAAAGTTCTGTTGATCTGGGCTGGGCTTGCTCATGCATCTGTGGTCAGCTGGTAGATCTGTGTGACAAGAGGCGAGAGCTGGCTGATCTGTGATGGCTGCAGCTTTAATGACTCAGCTATGCTCCACATGGTCTCTCATCCTCCAATAAACCAGTTCAGGGTTGTTCTCATGGTGAAAGCAGGGGTCTGAGAAAGAGAGCAGGAGTGTACATGACTCTTGAAACCTAGTCCCAGAAATACCACATCACTGGACTGTCTGCTTTCTATCACCCTAAACAAGTCAGTAATCCAGTATCGTTCAAGGAGTGCAGAAACAAACACCATATCTTGATGGGTATTGTATCAACTATTAAGTGGTATTATAGAAGGTGTGGATATAGAGAGGCCTTTAATTAAGACTAATATTGCAATTAATCTGCACAAACAATATTCCTGACCTCATGGGATTGATACTTATTAACATTTTATCATATTATTCTCAATTAAAATAGTAATAAAATATTAAAGATTGACCTGGACTTTTTTGGTGGGCCTCATTCATCTTCCTCACTGGGCAATCACAATCATGAATTTAGTGTGTGTCCAGCACATTTTGAAAATACCTTTGTATGTGTGGTACACACACACACACAACCACCCCCCACCACACACACACATACACACACACTGGTGGTTTTAAAATAGGTCTGCAAATTATTTGACATTTTTCCCATTAAGAGGTAGTGCTTGGCTGGGCACAGTGACTCACTCCTGTAATCCCAGCATTTTGGAAGTCCGAGGCAGGTGGATCACTTGATTTCAGGAGTTCGAGACCAGTCTGGGCAACATAGCAAAACCCCATCTCTACTAAAAATACAAAAATTAGCCAGGCATGGCAGTGAGCACCTGTAGTCCCAGCTACTCAAGAGGCTGAGGCAGTAGAATTGCTTGAACCTGGGAGGTGGAAGTTGCAGTGAGCCGAGATCATGCTACTGCACTGCAGCCTGGCAACAGAGCGAGACTGTTTCAAAAAGAAGAAAAGAAAAAAAAGAAAGGAAAAAAAAAAAAAAGGCATTGCTAATAGCCCTTATGCTTGAATATAGGCTGACTTTAGTAACTCACTGCTAACAATGAAAGTACAGTGGAAAGAACACTGCATGGCTTCCAAGCCTCGGTCATCACAGGGGATAGAGTGTGTGCCTGGCATTTTCCCTGTGAGGACACACAGCTTGAGAGCTCACAGCTGACACGTGAGGAGTCCAGCTGAAGCCACAATGCTGAAGAACTTACCTGGAGGCACCACATCTGGATAGAGAGATGCCCGAGGATCCCAGCCCTTCCAGGCCCCAGGTGTCAGGCCGATAAGTGATCCAGCCTTCAGATGATTTCAGCCTCTAGCCTTTGAGCCACCTCAGCGGATGCTGAGTGGAGCAGAAATGAGATTTCCCCATCAAACCCTGTCCGACTGGCAATTTGTGAGCTATATTTGTCAGCTCAGGCGGCCATAGCAAAATACCATAGATTGGGTGTTTTAAACAACAGAAATTTATTTTCTCGCAGTTCTGGAAGCTGGAAGTCTGAGATCAGGGTGCCAGCATGATTGGCTATTGGTGAGGGCTGTCTTCCTGGTTTGCGGACAGCTTCATCTCGCTGTGTCCTCACTTGGAAGGGGGACAGAGTGAACTCTCTGGCATTACCGCTCATAAGGAGACTAATCCTATCACATCAGGGCTCCACCCTTCTGACTTCTTTTAACCTTGATTACTTTCTTATTTCAAATACAGTCACATTGGGGATTAGGGCTTCAACATATAAGGGGACATAATTTAGTTCATAGGATGAAGAAAATAAATATTGTTATTATTTGAAGTTACCTCAGTTTTGGGGTGGTTTGTTCTGCACCAAAAATATGGGGAATCATGATACTCTACTGTTTATATGATCATACTACTTTTTAAAAAATATATAAATGATACTGGATTTACTATTCTATAATTTCCTTGTTGACTCAACGTGCTTCTGAGATATATCTATTTTGCTATATGTAGATATAAAGTATTAATTTTTTATTTTTGAGATGGAGTCTCACTCTGCTGCCCAGGCTGGAGTGCCGTGGTGTGATCTCAGCTCACTACAACCCCTGCCTTCTAGGTTCAAGGGATTCTCCTGCCTCAGCCCCACAAAGTGCTGGGATTACAGGCATGAGACACTGGGCCAGGCTAAAGTATTGAGTTTAATCGTTACATATTAGTCAAGTATGTAACAGTGTTGTTTTATGTATAAATTCCCTTAATCATGAGCTTTTGGGTTGTTTTTAGTTTTGTTCCAATTGCAAATAATAACACAATAAACATGCTTTATGTTTTCTTCTTATGGGCAAGCACGGACTTCTTTTCAAGTGTTTTCACTGGATCATAGGCTGTGCCTACTTCTTTTTTAAGGATACGCATACTTTTAATTTTACCTAGGTGGCCAAATTGTTCCTCAGATTCCACCATTACCCCCTTTTTAATCATCCCACTAGCATTGTGCAGACTCCAGAATTTCTCTATTCTCACAGCAGTTGAGAGTTATAAATATATGAATTGTTTAAAAACTGATAGATTGGAATTGGGTTATTTTAATTTCTATTACTCTTATAGATTAAACGGCTGGGAGTCGTTTAAAACATTTTCTTGGTTATTGGGATATACTTTTCTCTACTGAGAATATATATTCTTTGTCTATGATTCTATTATATTTTGGGTTTTTTTTGCCTATTTATTTTTAGGAGCTCTTTATTCTAAGCATTAACATTTTCCTGTTATATATATTGTGAAATTATCTCCTAATATTTTCCTTGGTTTAGATTCCATTAGAATTTTCATAATTTGATTAATCATGTATAATTATATACATATGTATATACGTATACGTATGTATATATAAGTATGTACATATATGTGTATATTGCACCCTAGACACATATGTATAAAAGGTTTTATTTTATGAATGGTGGGTTTTGTGTCCTCTTTAAGAAATCCTTCTCAGCTGGGCGCGGTGGCTCACGCTTGTAATCCCAGCCCTTTGGGAGGCTGAGGCGGCCAGATCACGAGGTCAGGAGATCGAGACCATCCTGCTTAACACGGTGAAACCCTGTCTCTACTAAAAATAGCTGGGCGTGGTGGCGGGCGCCTGTAGTCCCAGCTACTCGGGAGGCTGAGGTAGGAGAATGGTGTGAACCTGGGAGGTGGAGCTTGCAGTGAGCTGAGATCGCGCCACTGCACTCCAGCCTGGGTGACAGAGGGAGACCCCGTCTCAAAAAAAAAAAAAAAAAAAACAGAAGTCCTTCGCTACTCTGACATCATAAAGATATTCTTGGCCTTGGTCTTTAACGGGAGGAATAGTACAGTATTTCTGATATTTTTTAAACTACAATTTCGATGAATTTATAATTTCTACTTATTAGTAAAACATGTCAGATTGTAAATTTTACGTATTTTCTGAGACTGATTAACTAGGGACAGTGTAGATTTTTACAACGTGTAGATAAATAACTAGAAAACAGAAGTTGAAGCTTCTAAAACTCTGGATAGTATTTACAGGAATTGTGTCACTTTGACAGAATGGCTCAATCAGTGAAAAAGTTTTATCTTAATAATAATATTTGAGGTGGCATGAAATTAAAAGTTCTCTTGTTCTGAAATGTCCTTTAGGTCTGCATGTTATATCGGATTTACCAGGCCATTGGTACTAATTTGCCATTATCACCAATTAAACAGTTTATTAGTTGGTATCTGCAAGAAATTTGAAGGTGATAGATGAAAAATTTAAGAGGAAATAAAATTTTAAAAATGGACATTAGAGGAAAGAAGTGTCAACTGGAAACTTGTAGAGAAAGAATATGTTTCTTTATCTTGGCCCGTGAGATTTATTTACCCTTTATCTAAGACGTTGATTTCATATACGTTTCATAGACACATATGTTATAGGTTAATGCAACCACGTGTGTCGTAGAAAGCATGTACACAGGATGCCTTTATGTAATTTGAACATGAAAATGCAATATAGCTATCATACTACCTGTCTTTCCCCTGCATTTTAATAGAGACTAATAAATGGATCCTTCACATCCAGGGAGAGGAATGATAGCAAAAAAAAGTAATCTTACCCCATTTTTTTTTTTTTCCTTTTTATCTGCTGTGGTTGCCATGCCTTATGTCAGAGCACATTGCTTTAGGCCATGGCTACGATAACCCTGGGGCGAGATGGGTGAGAAGGAGATACACTCTCCAGGCTGTGGCTTCATCTTGTCTTAAGAAAGTCTGATATAGCTGATGGCAGGCATACTGTTCTCCTGTCAGCGCTTTTCAGCATTTATAGATGCCTCAGGGCCCTGAGCTGTGTGCGTGCGTGTCGATCACAAAACATGAAGTTTCTTCTGGGGTTGCTGTTGTGGTGCTGTGAAAGACACAGCAGAATGAAATGCAGAGACCCACTCTTCATTCCCACTTTGCCACTAACTAGCTTTGCATCTTTTAGAAAAATGATCACACTTTGCAAATATCTCTCTTTCAAAGAAATGGTTTGTGTCATGTCATAATTGCCTATGTTACTTACTATCTTCTTCCTTGGAATGTGATTATTTCAAAGAGAGAGACTATGTATTCTTACTTTCCTGCCCATTGCTTAGTACAAGGTGGACACTTAAAGAAACATCTGTAGTGGAAAGTAAGGTTTCTTCTCCAGATCTCTGTGCTCTCTAGAATTGGAGGATTAGAATTTATTAGCTCATAAAATCTTGAACTCTTGAAGACAAAGACTGATAATTTCCCCTGCAATGAGTATAAGCCCTAATATGAGGAAACTATTATTCCACTGCAGAGTGCTGGACATTGAAAGGAATCAACAGATACTGAACCTGGATAACATTTCTAGAAAATGATCTGGATCTCATTAGAACCTCTAACGAGGTTTTCTAATTTTCTGGTGTGAAGGTATTGAAATTAATACCAGACCCACACTATTTATTTACATTGCACATACATGCACAAGCACAAACTTCATAAGTATCTGTGCTTAAGATAACTAATTTAGCCAGATTTATGGTATTTATGCCCTAGTGTTGAGCTCAGCTCTGATTGCGTTATCTGCGAATTTAAGTCAAGATTCTGGTATTCGAGAACATTCCTGACTGGAATTGCCACATGTTTCACATGGATACCCAATTTTCTTTCAAGGAAATGTTCATGGGGAATGGAGTTTCAGATATTCCAATAAATATCTGGAATATGGCCTTAGATAGTCCAATAAACTCAATAAAGCAAGACTTTTAGTAGAAGGTTGAAATGGAAAACACTCAGCAATGGAGAAAAAAAGAGATTACCATTGAAGAAAAGTGCCATATATGACCAGTCACCAGTGACATTAAAGCTGTGCAGAGATGCAAGCTAACTTGAAAATCAGGTGCAAAGAAGACGGATATATTTCATGAATTACAGGTAGAAAATGAAAATGTATAATAGCTCTAGTAAGGATATTCTTAGAGTGGTTTCAAGTCTTGAATTTATATTCTTACTGTGATTTTAACTCAAATACTGATCTTCAAAAGAGTGACATCATTGTTGAACATTTTATGTTAGTCCTGACCAATGAAATATACTTGAAAACATCTACTTCTTTCTCCTTTCATTTAAGTGGTAGAGAAAATGAAATTGTTACATTGCACTTCCGTTACTGGAGAAATGTACAAGATTTTACCTTAACTTATTTAGGAATTCCATATCTTTCCTCCCTGAAAAAACTCAACATTGCCTCATGCACTTTTGGCCCTCACAAAGATCCAGTCATCAGCCCTCACCAAGATTCTTATGCCAAACCAGCTGTTGTAATTTCTAGAAACCACCAGTAGGTGTCTCCTATCCATAGTTTTGGTCACGGAAAGGGTGCCAATCATTTGTCCTTCATTTAAAAATGGACACCATTGTCACTGGTAGAGGGTCTTGACTGCAAGTTGTCCAGGTTCTTGGCATTTTGAACAAAGAATTGGACAAAACTCCCAGCAAAGCAAGGGAAGAATGAAGCAACAAAAGAACAAAAGCAGGAATTTATTGAAAATGAAAGTATATTCCACCGTGTGGGAGCAGCCAGAGCAGCAGGTCAAGGGCGTGGATACAGAATCTTCTCCGGTCCAAATACCGCCTACAGGTTTCCCATTGGCCACTTCATGCTCACCTCATATAAATGAAGTGGTGGACCCCAATTGGTATGACTGGTTGCCGAAAGCAACCAATCAGAGGCTGAAGTGGCGTTACAAAGGTCACACTCCAGTGCAAACATCTGATTGGTTGCTCTTTTCAACCAATCAGAGGCTAGAGTGAATTTACAAAGTTGCAGACACAGACTCCACTGGCAATCAGTCTG
The DNA here is from genome assembly GCF_008728515.1 of Papio anubis. Classification (NCBI taxonomy): domain Eukaryota; kingdom Metazoa; phylum Chordata; class Mammalia; order Primates; family Cercopithecidae; genus Papio; species Papio anubis. The sequence continues at coordinate 18,632,102 of NC_044988.1, read as the reverse complement.
ATTGGTTGCAGACAGCTAACTTCCAATCTGCCATGCAGAAAAGGTTGGGGGTTTGCAAAGGGAGTAGCCTCTGGTCCCTTTGTTACCGAGGCGTGGAAAGTTAGGGTTTTCCTTTCAATTTAGTTCCAGGAAGTCAGCGCGAAACAGCCCCAGGCTCCCTGTCTCCAGACCTTATTCTCCTGCTTCACCATGAGAAATCTGCCCACTGTATAATGCAGACAATCCAAGCCCATTTAATGTGCTTCTAAAATGGGTCACCCAATCTTCATGTAAACCTCAACTTTTCAGGAAATGAGTTTCAAGTAGTGGTTGTTGTGAATGTGTGTGTGTAATTAATCAGAAAATGAAGTTCAACATTTGAGCTGATTTCCTTCAAAGTCTACCAAACTTATGATTAGGAACAAAAAGTTTATAAAGCAGAAGAAGTTGACGATCCAGCCATGAAAATGAGCACCTTCCTCACAAGGCTGGCAAAAGTGGAAAATTTCCTAGAGATCCAATCTTGAGGTTTCATTATGCAGGAGGCTAATGTTTGCTGTCTGAAGTCTGAAGGGTTTTCCTAACAAGAAAAAAAAATACAGTTTTCTTCCATGTGGAAGAAGGAAAAAGATCTCTTCTGAAAAAGTAAAATGGAGTAATCGAGTGAAAAGAGCCTTGAAATGTTTAGTTTGTGCCCAGGCCACTTTATAGAGGTGACGTTTTATTGCTACACGCTTTCTGGGAGTCTCTTTTTGTTATTCTTTACCCCTTTTAATGCTGTCACATTTTGTGCTTAGGTAGCAAACATTCCTCTGGAGCTGGGCATATATTGCTTTGTGAAAGCCTTCTCTCCCCAACTAGATGGTACTCTATCTGAGGGCACATTTTGTCTTATATTCCCTGATCTCTCCTACAGTATCTAACCTGGTGCCTCATCTTGAGCTGACATTTACTGAATGCTTCTCACTGTTTTCAATATGTCATCCAACATTTTAGAGGGAAGCTTGTGACAGATTTTTGGTACTTCCATAGTCCCTGAGAAGCACAGTGCCTTGCACATAGAAGGTACCGTATTATTTTTGAAATAGTGAATGAAGCACGAGGCTGATAGAACAGGGAACACATATCCTAATTGGAGCAGTGGTGTGTTTTTATAAAAGAATATTTATTCCTTTGAGAGCCTAAGGCAAGCCAGGCAGTGCACTGCTCAATCTACTTAACCTACTTATGGGTCACCCATAAATTCAGCTGACCTTCGTCAACCATGGAAGCATTGGAATTTAACTCAGAACTATGCAAGCCTAACACTCTCCAGGGACTGATGTAAAGAAAGGTATGGAATGGGGCTCTTGATCAATGGGCGGTTGAGCAGAGGAGAAAAGAACTTTGTAACCTTTCTTTTAGAATATCTTAAAGAAAAATTTATACCATTAGCAATGTATTAGTTGTTTGCCTAACCTGTCTTAGGTTGGCTTCCATAGGAAATAGATTCTAAGGTGGATATTTGTTTGCAGAGGTTTATTGGGAACACCTTCAGAATCAGTGCTTGTGAGTGAGTAAAAGAACTAGGATTGAGCAGAGGGAAAAATTGAACTGAGATGCAATCTCAACCAAGGCCCCAGCCAATCCTACAGGGAGCTCTAAACCTTCAATGGCTTTTTGATTTATGCCACCTTGAGGCAAGGAGGCTAGCCTTGGTGCCCCTACATCTACCTGTAATTGGACATAGGCTTCCCCAGGAAACTGGGTCACCTTGAATGTGGTGGCTCTCTTCAGTAGGGTTCAGTTCAGTTCTTAGAAGGTGATTCAGTTGTGACTTATCAGAAGCCAGCATTTCTAAGAGCTCAGGGATCAGTGCCTAGGTCCTAAAGGGGCATACTAGATGGTGCACCAAAGTACTCACTGCATATTTCTTCTGTTCTTCTCTCCCCCCAAAGAAAATAAAATCCTCAGCCTCATCCATGGAGAAGTAGAGTAAGGTTTGATAATCAGATTAGCTCTTACTTACGTCAGGGCTAGGAAAGGGAACTATTTTTCAAACTTGAATGGCTTGACGGCTCCATGCTTGGGCTTCTGTGCTTCAGGCTAGGTGAGGGAAAAAGAAGAGGACATAGGCCTTGGTCATTCGGCTTTAGAACTAACAGAATTGTGGGATTAGGCTTCAGGCTTGAGAGGACAACAATTCAAATTGCAGGGTGTAAGGGCATAGAAACCTCAGGCTTCATTTGAAGCCAAAAGAGATGACTGGGGAGGGTATGGGAATGAGAATGGCATAAATGGGACAATTTGGAGGGAGATCATGTCTGCATATGTTTCAAGTAGTGACAGAACCACAGGAAAGGAATAAGGAAATGCTATGACTTCAGCGTGTCCACAGGTTTGCAGTAACCACATTGCTGGGGAAACAGAGATGATGGTGAGACTCAGGGGAAACCTACTAAGGGATCCATTCAAGAGTTTCAAGTTGAGATGTCTCAGCCTACTCTGCTGCCATAACAAAACACCATAGACTGAGTGGATTAAACAACATAAATTTATTTTCTCACGATGCTGAAGGCTGGAAAATCCAACATCAAGGTCCTGATCAATTCAGTTCTTGGTGAGGGCTCTCTTTCTGGCTTATAGATGGCCACCTTCCTGCTGCGTCCTCACATGGACTTTCTTCATGCACATACACAGAGAAAGAAACTGAGTTCTCTGTTGTCTCCTTTTATAAGGACACTAATCCTATCAGATCAGCGCCCATTCCCGTGACCTCATTTAACCTTAATTACTTTCCTAGAGGTGTCATCTCCAAATACAGCCACACTGGGGGTTAGGGCTTCAACATACGAATTTAGGGGGAACACAAACATTTAGTCCATAACAGGAGAACTAGCATTAATGTAAGGATATACTGTCAGACATGACAGCAGAAATAGATGTCCTTATTAGACACCTGGGCAGACACTGAAAATAGGGTTGCAACTCTGTGGTCACCTAGGAGTATCCAGATACTCCACTCTCAGGCAAAGAGAATATTAATTGCTTAAGGCAGCAGCAAGACTAATTTCAGAGCTTAATAGAACTACATGCATTAAATCTCTTCCAGGATTGGTTCAGAATAGTGGATGAAGCTGAGAGTCTGAAGACAATGTTGAGTGAATAATCACTAATCTAGTTTAGGACTTGGTTTCATCTAAAGGTTTGAATATAGGAATAGTATTGCTCTTGGATATTGATTTCCTATAATCGTTTGGGTTTTCTCTCTGTAACTATTTCCTCTGGAGATTCAGGCCTGATCTCTTGTAAGAGTAATCCTCACAAAATTCCAGTGCTTCTGATGGGAGTAGATGATAGCTGAATGTTCACTTCTGAGATGGTTGTGTATGTCAGTGCCTTTTTTTTTCTAAATAACATTTTTTTTTTCTCTTGTAACAAAAGTAATATATGGTTTTTTTTTGTTTTTGAGGTGGAGTCTTGTTCTGTCGCCCAAGCTGGAGTGCAATGGCACAATCTAGGCTCACTGCAAGCTCTGCCTCCCGGGTTCATGCCATTCTCCTGCCTCAGCCTCCCCAGTAGCTAGGACTACATGCACTCGCCACCACACCCAGCGAATTTTTTTGTATTTTTAGTAGAGATGGGGTTTCACCAAGTTAGCCAGGATGGTCTCGATCTTCTGACCTCGTGATCCACCTGTCTCGGCCTCCCAAAGTGCTAGGATTACAGGCTTGAGCCACTGCACCTGGCAACAAAAGCAATACATGTTTATTGTAGAAAATTACCTGTAATCTCACAGTCTAGTGATATTAACATTGCTCTTGGTCCCTTTCCTTCTGTGTGTATAATTTTTTAGAAATGAGATGGGTTCATGCCGTATGTACAAATTGAATATCCTAAATATTTTTCTATTTTAAAAGCATAATGCTATATCAGTATGTTAAAAGACTAAACAGTTCTGTTTAAAACAGGCTTATATGATTTACTTAATGAGAAACCCATGTTTTGGACATTTGAGTTGTTTCCAATTTTGCAGTATTATAAAAAGTGTTTTGTTGACTATTATTGGAGTATGCTTTTTCACACATTCCTTGCTATTTCTTTATAATAGGCCCATAAAAATAAAATTTGTAGGTCAAATGGCATGCAAAAATGTTTGTTCATTATTTCCAAACATTTCTTCAGAGAGATGGTAACTATTTACACTTCCCACAGCAATATAACAATCTTGAGTAAATTTTTTAAAATACCAGTATGGCAGGTAAAAAACAGCATATCATTATTTTCATAATTTCTTTGATTATTAATGAAGTTTAACATTTTAAAATACATTTTTCCTTGTCTAATTGTTATAATGGGGCATTCATATTTTCTTACTGATTTGCAAAAACCCTGTATGTATTCCTCTTATTCTGTCACCTCTGCTGTGAGTATTGTCATTACTACTTTGTCTTCAATCTTGTTCATAATTTAGTTTATTTTTATGTCCAGAGAGTTTATATTTTTATGCACAGAAGTCACATCTACTAATATTTTGTTTACATATATATTTTCCATTGGTGCTATGCTTGGGAAGTCTTCCTCCAGTTTAAACTTCTGACATATGGAATTCAAAAAGGGAGCAAGGCTGGGCGTGGTGGCTCACGCCTGTAATCCCAGCACTTTGGGAGGCCGAGGTGGCCGGATCACGAGGTCAGGAGATTGAGATCATCCTGGCTAATAGGGTGAAACCCTGTCTCTACTAAAAATACAAAAAATTAGCTGGGCGTGGTGGCGGGTGCCTGTAGTCCCAGCTACATGGGAGATTGAGGCAGAAGAATGGTGTGAACCTGGGAGGTGGAGCTTGCTGTGAGCCGAGATCACGCCACTGCACTCCAGCCTGGGCGACAGAATGAGACTCTGTCTCAAAAATAAAATAAAATAATAATAATTTTAAAAAGGGAGCAGATGGTCTTCTATTATTTGCATCACTTTCGTCATCTCAGTAATCATTTGTAAGTGCGGAGGCAAGCATTTCGGCAAGGATGTTCAGGTGGTCATCTTGAAACAGAAATCTGTTCTGGTTTTCAACAAAGCACTTTACACACTTGAATCTTACTTTTTAAAATCAGAAGTTAATTCTATTGAATTAGACAGGATTAGGAAAAGGTGTTTAGGTATTTTCATGATGCCCAGGCTTGTTCCCTACTCACATCAGTGTTTGTTGGCCTTTGGTGTAGGAAGGAGCTAGACATAGTGAGAGAGCAGAGCAGAAGAGGGAGGCAGGTGGCAGTCAGATGGGTACACTGGCCATGGAGCCAGCACAGGCCAGGAGCAATCGGCTCTAAATAACTCTCTGTTGCTCTGCATCTTTGATTTATTCTTCGAGGTCCACTCAAATTTTATATCTCAGCTTTTCCATCCCATGTTGATTGCTTGATTCTCTAAACAGTTGAAGGCGTTAGTATTTTCATTACTATCCATCCAATATAGTTCTTTTTGCATAGTCTCTAATATATGGTTTCTATTCTATCTAGTTTTATTTTACTATCCAGCATGGATCTTAAAATATGTACTTAGCTTTCCTTACAATATTTCAAGCTTCCTAATATAATTTTTCCCTTTTTTTTGAAATGAAGTCTCACTCTGTTGACCAGGCTGGAGGACAGTGGCATGATCTCAGTTCACTGCAACCTCCGCCTCTCAGGTACCAGTGATTCTCCTGCCCCAGCCTCCTGAGTAGCAGGGATTACAGGCACATGCCACCACACCTAGCTGTATTTTTTGTAAAGATGGAGTTTTGCCCTGTTGGCTAGGCTGGTCTCGAACTCCTGACCTCAGGTGATCTGCCTGCCTTGGCCTCCCAAAGTGCTGGGATTATAGGCTTGAGCTACCACGCCCCACCTGCTTCCTAATATCATTTAGTCCTAGCCGAAAGCATGGGCTCTGATTTGAACATGGAGACTCACCTTGGTATGAGATAAAATATGTGATGACTACTAACATGTACCTAATGAAGTATAGTTGGGCTTGAAGGGATTGTCTTGTTTAAAACATCCACACCAAATCTTTCTCTTTTTTACAAAAGGGACACACACACACACACACACACACACACACACACACACACACGGGCTATATATGAAGATATACAGCTGCTATAGTTCTGCCAGAATATGTAAAGTTGATAAGGACTCTGGGTTTGAGTCAGAGGAGCTCAACTTGAATCTCAGCTCTGCCACTTACCAGCTATGTGAGTGTGAGCCTCAGTTTCTACATCTGGGAAATGGGGATATTATAATCACCTTCCTCATAAAGTTGAATTACCATATAATCCAGTTCAATCTGAGTTTCCCTGAGGTGCATCAAAAGAAAGTGATTTAATTCTTTAGACAGCACTTCAAGAATTAACCAAATTTCCCTTATAAGTCAAGTCATAATTGTTAGCCTGGTAGCAAACTGAAAACCAAATTGTAACCCAACAACCAGAAAACCCCAATTTAGTCATTACTGGAGCTGATTTGTTTTAGGAATTGTTTCATAGTTGAGTTGTTGGTTTTTATCCCAACTTAATCTGTACACATTATTAAATCTGTAATGAGTGAGCTGGTGGCACATCTGGCAAGAGGAAAACGGTCCAATTCTAATTCTTTATGCCGAACCTCCCCATGAAGTTTTCCAGCGGGTGCAGCAGTGTTGTTTTGACTCTGAACGTTGAGCCATGTGCACCATGCTTGTGGGTGACTGTTAAGCAGCTGTCGTTTTCAATCCCTAAGGTGGGCAGAGACGCAATTTTTATATGTATTTGGGGCAAATTTTCCCTTGTCCTGGCCTCAGAGTTTGTTTTGACTCCAATATTCTATTCTCCTGGCATGTGGGTCATCTCTCATTGACATCTGGAGGCGTTGTGGTAGGGAAAGCAGAATATTAGCAATGAGATTCTCAATGTGGACCTGAAAGAAGGCTTTTTGCCTGTAATTTGTGAAGTTTTTGTGAAGCTCTTTGGGATCCTTCTGGATAAAGAATCTTTTATAAACCTCACTTATTATAATGATGACTGCTGGCAGAATCGAAGTTACACGTGTGTATCAGGAGGACAATATATCCTCTTTGTGCTCACGTAAACTTCCATTTATCTATACAAATATCTCTGAAAAGAGCAAAGCTGAAATGTCTTGTCTCCAGCTGGGATGCTGTTCTGTTGTTGCAGCACAGTAAATTGGGTCACCGTCCAGCTTTCCATCCATCACCTGCTCAGCGCCAGAATGGGGAAATGAGTGCTTCTATGGTGACGGTGGCAGTGTGGAGCAAAACCTGTGCCAGGGATCATCGTGGACAGCTACTAAGGAGTCCAGGAGAGCTGATCACTCAGATTGCTGCCTTTGTGGCTCTTGTCTGGGAGGAAAGACATTACTAAGAGGAAAATGTTCTTTTAACTCCTACTTTTGAACTCTTTCTGTGCTGTGTGAGGACAGCAATTTTAAAAGGTTAGATTTTGCCAGTATGCGCCAATTTGCAGAAGAAAATGTCTCTAATGCACAGGAATACTGGGAATCACAGACTTTTCTGGATATTGAATGTGGTGGCCTAAGACTGATTATAAAATTTTGATGATTGAATAAATGGAGTCATGGGTGTAATTCAATGGGAGCTGAACATGGAGTCAGAATTCAGATCTTAAATCCATCATTGGCTTGCTGTATAAACTTGCCTCAGTTTCCTCTATACAATAGAGTTGTATGAAAATGAAATGAGTAGTGTTTGGCATATCATGGATAGTCATTAAATATTTATAAAGTTCAAAAGAGTACCTTTGTCAGAGAGTTTGCATCAGTCAGCATAGGTGAGGTTTCTCTGTGGTAACATTCAAGCCCTAAATCTCAGTGGCCTTAAAGAGCAAAGGTTTATTTCTCTATCAAACTCCATGTCCACTGAGGTCAGTTGTCACTCAGACATGGTTATGCTTTATGTGATCCTCAATCTGGGGTTCAAGCCCAGTGGGAAACCACCGTGTGGAAATCATGGTGGCAGAAAGGAAAGCTCTGAAGAGATTTGTAACTGCAATTAAATGATCTGTTTGGAAATAACACACATCCTTTCTGCTTAGAACTCACCGCCTAGAACTAGTCACATGGCTTCTCCTAGTCACTAATGAGCCCATGAGTAAATCTTTTCTTTTTCCCCCCAAACAGGGAAACCGAGAATATTTGGCAATTAGCAATTAGCACTATTGATTTCTGCAACATCTACAGAGCAGGCTCTGTTAATGTGCCTGTTCTATACATCAAAGTGCTACTCTATGTTTTCTTCTTTTCATTGTAATATATAATCATTTTCTCTATCTTGTTTAATATATCCTACGTGTTTGCTCCTTATTGTTATTTTTCAAGTGGAACACAGAAGAAAACTTTTTATTTTCATAGAATGGAACAATAGGACTTCATTTTAATGTACTCAGGGAAATGATAAGAGAAGGCAACGATTCTTAGTTTCACGTTTCTTTCTGGTGTTGGGAAGGAGCACGAGACAACAAAGATGTAGGTGCGGGGAAGCAGCTCTCTGAGATTTTCATGGAAGTACATTTATTTTATCTGGCAAGGTAAGATCCAATGGGAGGATGTGAAATAATTGTAACACTGTGGCCAGTTATAAGATGTGCTAAAAGAGGGGAGAGCTAGCTTTAGCATATCTATTATATACTTGAGAAAATATACCCAGAAAAGCCAGAAAATTCATTGAATTTGTGTATTTGATATTGTTTTTCCTTTGGGGGATCTTTATTTCCCTTGGTGATTGACAATATATTCACATATATGTGTGCCTTTAGGAATCTGAAGAAAAAACCAAAGGAATCTGAATCCTTACTTGTGTTAGCAGACATGGCTAATTATCTCCCAGTATCCATTTTTCCTTCTAACTTTAATAAAGGAATTCCTACCATCCCATCCTGGCTTAGATCAAGCCTAAAACCTTGCATATTCTGACTAATGCAGGTCCTCCCTCACAGAGTAGCTTTTGATATAATTAACATTTAATGCCTATCAATTATTGCCAGCCTCTCTTGCAGCTCAGTATGATGACCATGTACTAAGCTTTGACTGAAGGGATATGAGCAAAGGTAATGGTTACAACTTCTTTGTCATGTTGTTAATTAAGAAGCTATTTTCCATCTACTTCCTTTTCTACCCTGCTGGCTTAGGAAAGGTGACAACTTCCTGAAGTAGTCATTTTGGACCCAAGGACAGAAACCACATATTGATGATGACTCGCTGTCTCTGAACCATTACATGAGAAATAAGCCAACTATATTAATTAAGCCATTGTATTGTGGAGTCTCTGTATTATCACAGGTTGTCCTGTGATAGATAACTTTTAGCGTTAGATATCCTCTTTCCAGGCTTAGTTTTTGCTCACTGATCATGGCCTACCATAGCCTCAAACTTTTGGGCTCAGGCAATCCTCCCACTTCAGCCTCCTGAGTTGCTGGGACTTTAGGAACACTCCACCACACTCAGCTAATTTTTAAATTATTTTTAGAGACAGGATCTCTCTATGTTGCCCAGGTTGGCCTTGAACTCCTAGACTCAAGCAATCCCTTGACCTCAGCCTCCCAGAGGGCAGGGATTCCAGGTGTGAGCCACTGCACCCAGCCAGCATCACATTTTAATTGATTTTTATCTTCTCTTAGACTGGAGGACAGGAGAGAGGCTGATCCCATGCTGATTGTGAGATTTAGTGCTGTACTTGCTTTACACTCTTTTTTTTTTTTTAATTCTTGGTCTCCTAAACTCATCAGACAACAGTGAACATAGAGTCTTTGAAGTCTAGACTGTACCTAGAACTTGTTCCTTCAACCCAGTAGTCTACTTTATATCATGAGGCCTGTTTTATGCATCCAAGGGAAGTGATTTTGCCTTATACAAAACCAAACTCTGTATGATCAACATTCCAAAAAGACTCCCAGGGCTTAACAGTCATGTGTGTTTTAAGAAGAATTTTGGAGGCCTATTTAGGTATGAAAATAAGTCCAATTGCTCTTTGCACAGCCCTATTTTCTTCACTTGGTTCCACTTCATAGTTGAATGTAAGCCCAGAGTAAAGGTCTGAATGTTTAGAAAATGTGGCTCTGGCACATTCTCAAGGCATATAGAACTTTTCTAAGGAGCTGATACCCTGCAAAGTAGGTAGATTTTACACAGTGGAGAGAGAAAACAAACTGTAGCTAGAGAAAAGTGAGGACACAGTAGGCATTCTGTGGGGGAGACTAGGATTTTTACTTTTCCCGTTGGTCATTTGATGGTTCATTTATTGTCTTGAAATGGAGTAGAAATCGGTGGACTATTTTCCTGTGTTCCCTTTGCCAAACTCACTTCCTAATGGGTGAAACAGATCCAATCTGGACCTCCCTTCTCCACCACTACACATAGCATCCATTTCCTTGGCAAAATAATGGAAAATTTAGCCAGCTCCCTTGCTCTTTCCACAGAAGGTCAGATCAGGATATGTCGACAGCTGTTTGGATGACACCAACTGAATCAGACAACTGACTGCATTAGTTGTTTTAACATCTTGGAGACTAAAAGCACTATTGGTAGCGTGTTTTTCTCATCTCAGCAAGTTAACAGAAAAATTAGTGATAATAATACGTGGTTCATCTGAATGACTTAGTTAAAGCCAGAAAGCTGGTTTTTTTAAGTGTCTTAATCAAAAAAGAAGACTCTGCAGAGGAATAAAACCTTAATATGCTTTCTTGTGAAATTTTGTCTCACCCTGTTCTATTCATTTTTCTGCCCAAGCAAGTTATTGTACCTCTCATTTAGCGTATATTTATACAAAGGGTCCATTTAACAAGCTAGAATTTTTGCCAGAGAATTCCCATATAAGACATTCTTCTGTTAAGTGACTTAAACGTAATTTTAGAGCTGGGTTTAAAACCCAGTGATTCTAAGAATGCATGTTATTAATTGATTTATGACTTATGAATGATCATAGAAGAAAATATCAGATTTTAGTCTTTTACTGTTTATTACTGTTAGAAGTCACAATGCCCATTTGTTAAGATTTTATAGTTGCTTAAATAATTTGCAATGCAAAGAAACCTTGGTCATGATATGCTACCTTCATGGCAAATTTGCTTGAGTTTTGCTCACTTGTGTAAAATCTGTTCTGAATGCTGAAATAATGATGGAAGTAACTCATTTAAATTACCAGGATCATGTAAAGGAAGAATGTGTTCACTCTGGCAGGTCTGAGCAATTCTGAAAATCATCACACGTCATCTTAACTTACTGAGTTGGAAAAATATAGTAATGGGCTGGGGCACTCCATAGGCATGAGTTGTATTGTAATAATCAATGTAAAGAATAAATTTTGTTAGATAAATGTAACTTCTTGCTATGATCTAGTAAGAAACACTGTGACTTAAAAAGATAAAGGGGAATGAAATTGATATAATTTAATATAACTTTAGTAAAACTTTTGAATTTAAATCACATAATTTTGTCATCAGTAAATCTTGGCTAGCACATACATCTGTAGGAGATAAAGAGTTTCTTGAGGCCATGCTTGGTGGCTCACGCCTGTAATCCCAGCACTTCGGGAGGCTGAGGTGGTGAAACCCTGTCTCTACTAAAAATACAAAAATTAGCTGGGCATGCTGGGCATGCCTGTAATCTCAGCTACTCGGGAGGCTGAAGCAGGAGAATCACTTGAACCTGAGAGGTGGAGGTTGCAGTGAACTGAGATCACACCACTGTACTCCAGCCTGGGCAGGACGACAGAGCGAGACTCTGCCAAAGGAAAAAAAAAAGTTTCTTGAAACATCAAACTTTAGTTTTATCAATATTACACCAAGCCATCTGGATTAGAAGTTCATTCTCAAATGTCTGCTGGGTGCAGGTAGGTAATTAAATAATTGAACCAGAAGGCATAAACTTTAGGGACTGCTGGTGACTGCAGAGAACAAGAGAATTCATGCAACTGCTCCATTCCAGCTGATGGCTGCCATGTAGGAATCTGAGTTGGTTGAACAGATTTTACCATTTTCAGGAGAAATTGGAAATCTGGGTTTTTATGCAAAATCTCCTAACCTAACAAGTTTGAAACACGGTGGACTAGCCAGCTGTCTGTATTGATTTCAACTTAAGGACCACAATCTTGAAATCTTTGAACTAGATACTTACAGTGGAAAATTCATTTAATCATGCTGATGCTGATACTTTATTTTATGCTTGTCTTTCATTGGGGTGAACATTTCTTCATGATTGTCTCCTGCAGGTCCAGTTTGGATATATATAAAATAGTGACTTGGAGCCAGTGAATTTGATATAGTTATTTGTAATTCTCATAGGTACTATATTTGGAAGTTGTAGGGTACCTTATAAATTTCTTGATAACCTTGACTTAGATGAGGGTAGTAAGCAATTCAGAGTTTGCCATAATAAATGTGGAAGTTAGCTGAAATAAATGAGTTGAGGGTCCAGTGCTAGAAGTAGAACTGCTCATTTAGGAATCAAAAAAGGAAACACATCCTATAATGTAAACATAAAATAACTGATGTATGTAAAAACAATGGCCAGAAATATCCTTGAAGTCATAATGACTTGAAAGTTAAATGTCATCTTTTATAAATTGTGTGACCCAAGGAAAGTTTGGGTATAGGAAGAGGTCAGGAAATGTCTTTATCTTTACCATATAGGCTGTAATACTGTAAGTTTATGAAGCACTCATATCATATAATCAGTGTATTTGATGTAACCAGCATGTTTTCCTAATAGACTCAGCTAAGGTACAATACCATTTCAAGGAGGTATAAAAAATAAAAAGAGGGTCTTATCCAAGTAGGAGAGATTTAAAAAATGAGAAAGGACTCACCAAAAAGAAAAAAAAAAAAAAACATGGATTCTGGAGCCAGACGCCTAGGCTTGAATTCTGGCTCCACCATTTACTAGGAAGACAAGAGGATCCTCAAGGGCACATGGAGGTACTATATAATTAGTACATAATATGTTTAATATTCTAACTAGGAAAACTTAGTGGAAAAAAATTGTGATTGTTACTGTGTTATGTGCTTGGCCTTCATTTGAAACACTCTCTATATTGATCTACTTATTTCTCACAATACGCCTGTGGGTTAGACATGGCTATTTTCGTTTTACAGATTCAAGACCAGGGTCCAGTGAGGTACGAGTACAGTCAAAACTCTTTTTACCAACTTCCACTTTGCCACCTTTCCATTCCACCTGTAGCTGGCCCCATGGCTTCCGAAGGTCTGTGGCTAAAAGGAGGCTCTAGTATATGTTTTGGTCACTACTGCTCCTACCAGCTGTGTAATGGACCTGCCAAGAGTCAGTTTTGTGTGTCCCAAACTACTTACATCTCTTCTTGTAATCAGGCCTACCCCTACCATTAATGGGGCCATGGACACAGTACAAATGGAGGTCCATATTCCTTGCATGTAAATATTGAAAGACATAATTCAAAATAACAAACTCTTAAAGAAAGTATGTTTTATTCTCCTTACTTGAAAAATAAATTTTCAAAATGGTTGAGAAGGCCAAGTTCAAATTTCCAGTTCTCAAAATCTTTGGCGCTCCATGTAAAACATGGTGGCCCAGAAAGAGGCACCATCTCGTCTAGAGCATGTAGTCTTTGCTCTGCAGCCTCTCTCTCTCTCTCTTCCAACCTCAAATGTGTCTCCCACCAAAAGGGTCTCATGTAGGATTCAAACACCCTAACCCATGCTTCCAAACTTTGCTAATGTTGACTGCTATTTGGGCAGAGAATTTTAGGGACTTTGTACCTGGAACATGATTTAGAAAGGGGCATGTGAGCTCTGGATGGATATGTTGTGTGGCTCCATTGAGAGGAACATGGCAAAAGCAAGACCAAAATTTGGACTCCTAAAGCATGGGTCCAGAACAGGATCCACTGTTCCTGTATCTAAAGGAGGTATTGATGATGATTTTCATTCAGTTATGTATAGTGATTACTTATTAGCATGCAGAGACATGTTTATTATTTCTATGAAAATTATGTTAGAAATGGAGAGTCTAGATACAAGTAGCTAAAACATGATTATTATATTGGATGTAGGAAAAGTATATTAAAATGTTGGAAGAGATAAAAATACAAAAATTTCCTACATTCGGCTTGATTGCCAAATGTTCTTTATCAAATTTAGGAATTGAAAATTACTGATTCATTATGGATAAGATTTATGCAAGAAAATCAATGTGAAACTCCAATTAGTGACTTATTCCAAGAAAAGACTGTGCTCTACAATAAAGAACAAAAATTGAATTTATATTATTTAAAATAAAATGGAATAAAACATTTAATATATAATTATATATACACACATATATATACATATATACATACATGTATATATATATACCTTTAATCAAAATTTTATTTGACTAACTCCAAGTCACAATCTCATTGGCTAGACAAGCTTCTCCTGCAACTGACTCAGAGTCAGGGAGGTAGGAGCGTGTTAAAGTTGGGGTAAAAGGGTAGGTCTATCTTACTGGGAAGATTGCCCTCTTAACCTTATGCTTGATTATTAAGAACAAAGTAAATATTAAGCCACTCATGTCTGTTGTGCTCAGTAAAATGTTTTGGAATAAACTGAATGTTTACTAGAAGGACTATGTCATAGTTGTGGATTAGTTTTCAAGAGAGGTTATGGAAATGCTGATTAATAGGTATGTTTATCTAATACATTTTCTTAGCTTGGAGGCTTCAAGACAAATTGTAGCATTCTGTGACTCGATAGATTGACTCTAATACCAAACTCAAAGAAAGTATTCATTGTCCTTTCCTCAGTCAGTTTTAACTGTATAAAAACGTTATAACTTTCTTAAATAATAGCATTTTTCATAATATCTTTGGGAGGGCTTACTTAAAAGACTGGCATAGCTAAGTGAGAAACATAGGAGAGGCATACTAACTCAAAGTGACTTTAAGAAAGATGGTCAAATTATAATAAAATTGAAGACCCAGAGAAGCATAAAATATTACCAAGAAAAACTGAATTAGGTATGCATGTGGCGCTGTCAAAAGAGACAGAATTTTCTCTAGGTGAACTGGCAGGTCTCCCAGACACTCTTAAAAACCTTAGGAACAGTTGATTGTACAGGTAGTGTGCGTTGCCATTCTTCTTTCTAGAATGGAGAAAAGCTTTGGAGATGCTCACAGGCTACAACACCCCGCAGCGACACATGGGAGAGAATCAAAGGGTCATCTTGCTCCTTTAAATTATCATCTCCGAATTAAAAAAAACATCACATTGTAAAGTATGAGTTGGTATCTTTTAGAAGAGAGGATGCACAACATAAAACTATCTTTCCTTGTGCTTCTTTTGCAGAAGCCCTCCTGAGTGGAGGTGATGACATTTAGGGAAGTAGTCTACTATTTTTGTGCTTCCTGCAACGTTTGCAAACCTGGTTATTTCCAAGCTAGTACTCAGCTCTATAATAGGACTGATGTTGTTTAACCTAAAGCACTGCCCTGCCCAGTCTCTTATGAGGGACTTAAAACTTCCTGTTATTTCCATGTACTTCCAGAACTCCAGTCTGCATAAGAATCTCCTGGAGATATTGTTTATATAGATATTCTGATTCAGTAGGTGTAATCTAATTTGAGGCCTTCCATTGTGCTCTTAGGTGATGCCAATGCTGATGATCTGAGGGCCAGTCACATTTTAGTAGTAGGGATTTAGGCACTAGCTCTCACTTCAAAACAAAGTGTTTGTATTGAGATTCTGAAATTCAGGAGGAGTTGGAAAAGTGGGTCTTGGAAACACAGCCTTCGTTTATGAGTTAGTAAAGACAGAATTGGTGAGAAAAAGGAAAACAACAACAATAAACACAAAACTGCTATTTACTTGTAGTTTTTTTTCAATAGCTAAAGCTAAGAAAGAAATTCCATAGTGGGTGAGAAATGTTATCTATGGGATTCAGAATTGATGTTAGGGAGGGAGGATATCATGAAGCACGTAAACACTTTGCACCTAAGATAGTCACAGGTAAGTCCCAGGCTGAAGTTCCTAGCAGTTGTTAAATGGATTCCACGTCCTCTCCTAACCCCATCCTTCCAAAGCTGATAATAAAATTGTAGCACTTAGCCAAACCAGAATGAACCACCATAAAATAAATAAATAATCTCACCCATGAAGAGTGAGGATAAATTTGTTATACGCCTTGGAGAAAAGCACATTGAGACCTACGTCCATTTCAGTCTACCTAAGAAGGAAAAACTCCGTATGTAGTCAGAGTGGATACCAGCACATCATCCTTTCCTAAAACAGTGGCTCGAGTTAAGATGTCAGAATGGGTAAGGGGATGTAGCCACACCCCGGGACTAGGATGCTGGATTTTCCCCATCCCCTCTCTTTCCTCAGAGAAGTCGTTCAGTGTGTGACTGGGCCAGCACTTGTTTAGGAATTACAAATTACCTTACACCCTTAGATCCTGGATCATGAGGCCAGGTGAGCAATTGTGGGAGGAGGAAGGTAAGTTAGGAAACGTGGTGGGGAAACCAAGATAGGTAAGCATTAACTGATCAAAGAATAATCAAAGATTACTTCTGATCAAAGAATATTTCAGAAACCCTATAAGGGCCACTTGCTTATATTTTCCATGCTTTTTTTCTTTCTCTCTCTTTTTTTTTTTTTTTTTTTTTTTTGCTTTTTTGTAGCCTAGTGGTTAGGCGCACTGACTTGAGAGCTAGGCTTTCTGGGTTAAAATGCTATTTCTGACACTTATCAGCTGAAGCATCTTAGATACATTTCCTAAATTCTTATGCTTCAATCTCCTCATTGTATAATGAAGATAATCATGGCCCCTTCTTAATAGGGTTGTTATGAAAAGCCAGTAAGATAGTATTAGATAAAGTGCTAAAAACAATGCCGGGCACAGGGTAGGTACTATTCAGGTTAGCTGTTACTGTTATTGTTATTATTACTCTTTTTATCATCTTGAGGATAAGACCTGCAGAGATGATGCTTACATAAACAATCTGACAAGGCTGGATAAAATGAAGAGCAACTTGAAAATGATTTCTGATAACACTGTTAATTATAACACAGAGAAAACCATTCCCCAGAGAAGCAATTGCTATTTCGATTGGTTCTTAATCTTACTGTTTGTTTTCTCAGTTCAGCAACTGAATAACTACAGTGAGCCAGAATAAGTTAGACAGCAGTGTCTAAAATATGAGCCTTGCTCTTGAAAAGCTTTTCTTCCAGAGGGGATACAGGGTGGTCACTGCTGGCTCCAGAGTTTTCTGTAGCATTCATTGTGGTGTCATGGTTTCAGCAATTGCTGATTTCCGTTTGCTGGACTTTTCCTTTAGTTTGTTTTAATGTTTCATTTAATGGAAGTGCCTAAATCAAAGCCCTGCATAAATTGGCTGTCAGTAAGTTTGGAGAGATGAGCTTGGAGAGTAGAAGATCCAAACACTCTTGAGAGATGGAACAACCATTCTCTCTTGCTACTCTCTTTTTGTCTTGGAATGTCCTCATTCTCATTGCCTCTGTGTATATGCCCAGAGCCTGAGGAATGCTTGAATGCTGGACCAAAAAGAAAAATCTGAGGTGAGAAATGTGACTGCTTGGTGCTTATTTATTGGGGGCTATATACTTTTAATTCTGGCTTTAAATTCTGCAGCTAGAAATGCAGTTTGTGGGCAAGGAATGGGTGAATTTCCAAAAGAGATCTCAGAGGTGGACTTTTAGAATCCCTGAAGATGGGGATAAAAGGGGGAACCTTTTAAATAAACGAAGTGCCCACAATGTCTTTATTACCACACTGCTACTTCACACTGTAGATTACATGAAGGCCTGGAGACTAATTTCAGCAACAGCCACAATTTACTAGCTATAGTGGGCCTCAGATGAATAGTTTCTTGTAAAATCAGTGGCAGCTTTATCCTAGCAGAGCACAAATAAATCAGCTCTTATTATTCCACATTCATTTAATCCAGGGACATTAGTCAGTGAGACCTTTTCTGCAGCCTAATAAACAGCAGCAGCAGCAGTTTTTCTTTATGAGAGTAGTTGTTCATCCTAAATTAGAGCCAGCATTAGGCGGAGGCAGAAACTTTTGCTGGATGATTTAAAGATATATAATATGAGACCATAATAGTGTATGAAAACTGTACCCATGTGTATAAATATAGCAGGGTCATAATTTTGCCGTACGTGGATCACTTTAGAATATGTGGCTTATTTTATCTTTCTTGAGGGTTTTCTTTGTTGCAGGTGATGTTATCCTGTCTCTCTTGACTCAAGTGTCCTTTTATTTTACTTGGGAGTTGGGAAGGCATTGAAGTTGCATCTTCTTATTTCTGTTTACTCAGGAGGAAGTAAACCTGGCAGAGGAGGATTGTGAGTGAGGTGCGTCTAAAATGTGCACCTGGATATTTCAGTTTGCTGAACTGCTGCTTGATTCAAAATCCTAACCTGAACCACACAGAACTTAAAAAAAAAAAAAAAACTAGTTAAGCCCAGGTCACAAGTTTTCTGTTGTAATGTCCCTATATATGTGATATACAGACTTTGACTTGCACTGTTCTGATGATGTGGCTTAGGGAGATACTTTAAAATACGCTTTCCACATATACAAATTGGTCCTTACTTCATGGGTGTGCAGTATTCATAAGTAGAGATGAGTGTAGTTTTGTTCATCTGTAGCATAAATATGTCCAGGATGCTCTTTCTTACCTCCATCAGGAAAAAATGCATCAGAGAGTAATCAGCTTGATAAAAAATACATATGGATCATTTGCTTGCCACCAACAAATGCATAATCAAAAATGACTCTATTCCCTCCTATGTATAGCGTACACATCACTTTACTTACTGATGGAGTTTGTAAGTGCTCTTCACAGTCCAGTGAGCATTAACTGAATACCCACTATGTGTGCTCCATGGTGGAATTTTATGTAGATCCGCTTATTTAAAATGCACTTCTTATGGGAAGAAGAGGAAAAATAGGGCATTCTGTCGGATTCCAGGAATATAAGCAGTGGAACTAATATAAAATTAATGAGATATGTTTTCCATTATCTGGAAATAAAATACAGTATTATAACCAGGTATCATTGCATTTGACCAGTGAATTCTAGCCCATCCACTTAATGAAAATGAAAGTATCCTGATACAAACTGGGAAATACTACATATTAGCATTAAAGGGTTACAGATATACCCAGATATACAGCACTCAAATTAATTTATTCTTCTGTAGCTAAAATGATACATTTAGTCAATATAATATGTGTGTAGTCAAAACAGGTTCTGTTTGCCCACAATAATACATCAATATGTACGCTTCTTCCTTCTCTGGGAGATTTACATTATTTGCCAAAAAACAAACAAACAAACAAACAACACCAGATAACTTAAGCAAAATCCTTAGGATAGACCTTGATGGATCCTGATTTTTTTAATAACATATCGCCCCTGTGTGGGTGAAGGGTTCCTTTCCTATTCCAGCCCTGGCAGCAGGGGTTAGCCAATCCCAGCTGATCTTTGTGCAGTGCATCTTGCTGATTTTTAGGGTGGACTGGAAGATCTGCAGAGGATGTCTGAAGCACAAAGCCATTACAGCAACCAGAGAAATGACACCGAGTGGTCAGTACATTACCCTCATATAGTGAAACCAGCATATTATTAAACAATGATTTTAGAAACAGATGGGCGAACACTTGAGCACAGCAAATAGCCTGTACTTTTACATTTTCTTCAAAGGCCTAACATAACACTCAGCATGTACTAGATACATACTGTGAATTGATTTATTCACAAATGTTGATAAACATTGCTAAATAGGAAATTGCTAATCCTTAAAGATAAGCTATGTCTAAGGCTTGATTTCTCTTACTTTTTTTTTTTGCACTATTCTTGTACACCAACTTATTATATACTGTTATTAAAAAAATTCCTAGAACTAAAAAAATGAAATAACAAAACCTTCAGTTTACATTTCAATGGGTAAAGTGAGGAGGAATTGAGACAATAATTTGGGTAATTCAGGCAAAAAGGCTTACAATATATAGATAACTAATGGCACTGGTAGGTTGGACAAACTGAATTATTGGGATATGATCATGAGGCATCTTAATTTTGACTCTCACTGCTCTTCAAAAATATATTGAGCGTGGCAATTTCTTTTCCTTCCCTGGATGAGGACACTGAGTTCTCATAACATTTCTCATTACTCTTAGGTTATTAAAAATCCAGTCCATATAATAATTATAATTCCAAACTTGATTAAAATTATTTTCTCTCCAATCCGAGCTAGGGCGTTTTTTTTCGTTCTTTGTTCTTTCCCCAGCTTGTTTCCTGAGGTTTCTGATCCCTCTAGATTTGGAGAAATAGAAGAAAAGATACTTAAGAGATGCCAGAAAGTTCATATTTGACTGATATTTGTGGGATATTGCTTTACACTCCTAGACAGTTACGAAGAGCTTTTTCTCATGGGTGCTTTCGTGAGTAGTTTGGGAAACATGCTCCTCCTGCTTGCTATTTCATTGATCTACCTCTATTCTGTCTGGTTGCTTGCTCCTTCCAAAGCCCTTAAACATTTTTTGGCTTCTATTTTCTGAGATTTCCTTAAGCCAGCCTTCTCTGTACTGAGTCTAAAACAACCCAACACAACATTATTTCATGCAAGAGCCTACATGTAGTCCATGAGAAAGTCCCAAGTTTTTTCTGCTTCCAACAAACTCAGATGAGGCTACTTGCTAAGTCAATATGCACTCCTCAAGTTCACCTGCCAGCTTGAGTTCACCTGTCAGAGCACCAGTCAAACTGTCTGCATGATTCTGACAGTTTTCATACCATCATTATGGGTGAGGGGTTAAAGAATCATCCAAGACATCCTCGGTCTTTCTCCCCTGAAAGTCCCCTACAGCCTTTCAACTCCTATTGACATCTGCTGTTATTTTTACACCTTGGATGAAACGGAGGCAGGAAGACCTCTTAATATCCTGTCACATTGAGCTGTGTATTTTCAAAGAATGTAATTTATTCAAATGGTCATGCTCTTTCTTCAGTGTTTTTATTCCCCCCAATCTTAATCTTCACTGGATATTTTATAGTCAATTTTGAATCTTCATATTTGCTGTGCATTGAGTAAAAAGAATGAGATGTAGAAATGATAGTTTTCCTGCATGCACCAAATTTCTTTCAAGCATGTATTATTCAGTCTTGTCACAGTTTTATTTTGCTGACATATAGCTAGAAACTAGAAAAAATATATGAGCTTTATTTTGTGGGTTAATTGTTTCTACTTTAATTTTTTAATTTTTATTTTTTGTGGGTACATAATAGGTATATATATTTATGGGTTACATGGGATATTTTCATACAGGCATGCAATGTGTAATAATCCCATTATGGTAAATGGGGTATCCAGCACCTCAAACATTTATTCTTTGTGTTACAAATAATCCAGTTATACTCTTCAGTTATTTAAAAATGAACAATTAAATTATTTTTGACTATAGTCACCCTGTTGTACTAGCAAATGCTAGGTCTTATTCATTCTTTCTAACTACTTTTTTTGTATGCATTAACCATACCCATCCCACACCCTCCACTACACTTTGCAGCCTCTGGTAACCATTCTTCTACTTTCTAGCTCCATGAGTTCAACTATTTTCATTTTTAGCTCCCACAGATAAGTGAGAACATGCAAAATGTGTCTTTTTGTGCCTGGCTTATTTCACTTAACATAATAAAATCCATTTCTATCCATGTTGTTGCAAATGACAGGATCTCATTCTTTTTTATGGCTGAATAGTACTCCATTGTGTATGTATACCACATTTTCTTTATCCTTTCATCTATTGATGGATACTTAGTTTGCTTCCATATCTTGGCTATTGTGACTAGTGCTGCAATAACATGGAAGTGCAGATGTCTCTTTAATATACTAATTTCCTTTCTTTTGGGTACATACCTAGAAGCACAACCGCTAGCTTGTATGGTAGCTCCATTTTTAGTTTTTTGAGGAACCTCTAAACCGTTCTCTATAATGGTTTTACAAATTTGCATTCCCACCAACAGTATACAAGGATTCCTTTTTCTCCACATCCTCACCAGCATTTGTTATTGCCTGACTTTTGGATAAAAGCCATACTAACTGGGTTGAGATGATATCTCATTAGTTTTGATTAGCATTTATTTGATGATCATCAAATAGATGTTGAATATTTATAAATCTGTTTGCCATTTGTATGTCTTATTTTGAGAAATGTCTATTCAGGTTTTTTGCCCATTTTTCAATCAGATTATTAGGCATTTTCCTATAGAGTTGTTTGAGCTGCTTATATATTCTGGTTATTAATCCCTTGTCAGATGGGTAGTTCGCAAATATTTTCTCCCATTCAGTGAGTTGCCTTTTCACATTGCTGACTGTTTCCTGAGTTGTACAGAAGCTTTTAAACTTGATATGGATCCCATTTGCCCATTTTTGCTTTGGTTGCCTGTGCTTGTGAGATATTACTCGAGAAATCTTTGCCCAGTTCAATATTCTGGAGAGCTTCTTCAATGTTTTCTTGTAGTAGTTTCATAGTTTGAGGCCTTAGATTTAAGTCTTTAATTCATTTGTGTTTGATTTTTATATATGGTGAGAGATATTAGTCTAGTCTCATTCTTTTGCATATAGATGTCCAATTTTCCCGTCACCATTTATTGAAGAGACTGTTCTTTCCCCAATGTATGTTCTTGGCACCTTTGTCAAAAATGAGTTCACTGTGGATATATGAAGTTATCTGGGTTCTCTCTTCTGTTCCACTGATCTATGTGTCTGTTTTTATGCCAGTACCATGCTGTTCTGATTACTACAACTCTGTAGTATAATTTAAAGTCAGGTATTGGGATTCTTCCAGTTTTGTTCTTTTTGCTTAATATAGCTTTGGCTATTCTGGGTCATTTGTGGTTCCACATAAACTTTAGGATTTTTTTTTTTTTATTTTTGTGAAGAATGTCATTGGTATTTTGATAGAAATTGCATTAAGTATGTAGATTGCTTTGGGTACTGTGGACATTTTAACAATATTGATCCTTGCAATCCATTAACATGAAATATTCTTCATTTTTTGTGTCTTCTTTAATTTCTTGCATCAGTGTTTTATAGTTTTTATTGTAGAGATCTTTCACTTATTTGGTAAATTCCTTGGTATTTTATTTCATTTGTGGCTATTGTAAATATGATTACTTTCTTGATTTCTTTTTCAGATTGTTCACTGTTGGCATTTAGACATGCTACTCATTTTTGTATGTTGATTTTGTGTCGTGTAACTACTGAATTTGTTTATCAGTTCTAATAGTTTTCTGGTAGAGTCTTTGGGTTTTTCCAAATATAAGATCATATCATCTTCAAACAGGGATAATTTGACTTCTTTCTTTCTGATTCAGATGCCCTTTATTTGTTTCTCTTGTCGGATTACTCTAGCTAGGATATCCAGTACTATGTTGAATAACAGTGGCGAAAGTGGGCATCCTTGTCATGTATTCAATCTTAGAGGAAGGCTTTTGGGTTTTCCACACTTAGTATGATATTAGCTGTGGGTCTGTCATATATGGCTTTTATTATGTTAAGGTATGTTTCTTCTATACCCAGTTTTTTGAGGCTTTTTTAAAATCATGAAGCAATTTTTAATTTTATCAAATGCTTTTTCAGCATCAGTTGAAATGATCATATAGTTTTTAATCTTCATTCTGTTAATATGGTGTGTCACACTGATTGATTTACATATGTTGAACCATTCAAGGCCTGCTGTAACCACTCCCTACATACCACCTATGTTCACTCAAGGCCCTGGTCAATCAGCAGGTGGCAAAGCCACCCACCTTCAGGGAGGTGAGTTCCCCCATGGCCTGAGTGGGTCTGGAGGTGCCATGGGGGGCCAGGGACTACTGTCACAAACCTTAGAAATTTACCTGGTGGTGTTCTGTTATACTGTGGCTGAGCTGACACTCAAACCATGAGATGCAGTTCTTCCTCCTCTTCCCTCCCCTTTCCACAGGCAGAGGAGCCTCATCCTATGGCCGTGATAATCATAGGCCCACAGGGAGTACTGCTGGACTACCACTGATGTTCCCTTAAGGCTCAAGGGCTCTTCAGTCAGCTTGTGGTGAATGCTACCCGTCCTGGGACTCACCCTGAAGGGCAGATAGTTCTTCTCTGTCTCAGGGCAGGTCCAGACTTACCATTAAAGAGCCAAAGCCTGGTTGGGGACCTTAAGAGTCCACTAAGTGCTCTAACTTTCCGTGGCCAAGTGGCTACCTAAGGTGCAAGACAAAGTCCCCTGAACTTTTCTCTCAGCTTTTCTTGAGCAGAAGGAGTCTGTCCCTCTAGCCACCACAGCTGAGAATGTGCTGAGTCTCACCTGAAGCCAGTTAGTCTTAGAGTGTCACCCAAGGCCCACAGTGATCACTGCCTTGGTATCACTGCTGGTTATTCAAGGCCCAGGGACTTCTTAGTCAGCAGGTGATGGATACTGCCGGGATTGGGTCCTTCCCTTCAAGGCAGCAGTTTCCCCTCTGGCCCAGGGTGTGTGTAGAAATGTAGCCCAGGAACTAGGGCCTGGAAAGGGAACCTTATGACTCCGACGAGTGCCCTATCCTGCTGTGGCTGAGCCAGTATCCAACGTGCCAGACAAAGTCCTTTTTACTCTTAAGCAGAAGAAGAGAGTCTCTTTTGGAGCCGTAAGCTATACAGTCTGAGGTTGGAGGATGGGTGGCATAAGTGCTCCCTTACCTGCCCCAGCTGGTGTCTCAGCAGATTAAGTGCCCTTCAAGTTCACTGACTCTGAGCTCAATTCAGCACTTGGACTTACCTAGGAGTTGCAGTCATTGTGGCCTAGCCTGCCTTTCAAGTTTACTTAGAGACCCAGAGCTCTTTACCCCAAGGTGGTGAGGCTTGCTGGAACTCAATCTGCGACCACTAGGATGGGCAAGCTTGCCAGCACTCAAGCTCCCCTGACTGGGGCTGGTTTAAATGCTCCCTCTGTGTGGGGGGCATCAGCTGAGTTTGTTCTGGTTTTGCTTTCTGCTGTGATAGGGCAGCACTGAGTTTAATGCAATGTATGCCAATTCTTGTGCTTTCCCTTTTCTAAGCACAAAGATTTTCTCTTCACACCACATAGCTAGCGCCAGGAGATGGGGGAGGGATGATGTCAGCAAATCAAGACTGTCTTTCCTACTCTCTTCAGGTCCTTTTTCAGCAATATGAACTTAAATCAAGGTACTATGAGTGCTCACCTGATTTTTGGTTCTTATGAAAATGGCTTTTTTTTGTTGTTGGGGGTCGGGGATAGGGTAGGGTTAGATAGTGGTTAACCTGGTGTCCTTGTCATCAGGGATGATCAGTGGAGGCTTCTATTTGACCATCTTGCTCCACCCCTCTGCTGGTTGTACTTTAATTGTGGAATCTGTATAACTTCTTCTATGAATCTACATGAGTCTTTTAATAAATATTATAGCTTTCATATGTATCTGTAGTTGTGGGGTAAGGGAGAGAGAATGTAGAGGAGTAAGAGAGAGTAGTTGGTAAAAGTGGTGGAAAACCCCCTTTTTATTTAAATGCCTAACTGTAATTCTCAGTGCTTTATGTCTAGAGACTAGAACCTAGATTCTTTTCACAGGCAAAAGTTTTCCTACTGCATTTTAGAATCTGAAGAGCTTTAGTGATGATCCTGTACTACTCCTTTATTTTATGGTTTATAATGTGTAATGGATTGGAAAAGTTTATCCCTTTTTGTTGGAAAATTCTCAGTTCTATAAAGCTGAATCTTAAATTTTAAAGGATTTTTCATTTCAGGTCACAAAGATAGTGGCAGAGGTAGAGCTAGAACTGAGCTTCCTATGTCAAACTTTCCCTTTTACTGGACCTAAAACTGAAAAAGAGATTTTTCAATATTTATTTTAGAATCTTACATTTCCATAAGATCTAGAAATATATTTACCATTGGACATTTCCACACCACTTACATCATGCATGCTGGTTACAGCTTTCCATAGTGAGAAACTGTGCTAGTTTGGTGATGGTGATGATATGAAGGTGGTACAGGAAACTGACACTGGCAATTTCACAAACCTTCTCTAAAATACTGCACTAATATATCCTGGAAAGCTTCTCAAGGGGCTACCTTCAAAACCCAAACAAAAACCTAAGTAGCAAATGCAATTTGTGAAGAGTTTGATGAAAACTATTTGTATATGCATCTTAATTGTATCTACTTTCCCCATGTCTTTAGAGATTATATCTAAAGAATATAAGATGCTTCTTTGACTTTTCATACTCTAATATAAATGAGTTCTAGTTCCCAGACAATTCTAGAGCATTAGATGACTTTATCTCTGTGTTCTGGTTATTTCTGCAATGTAACAAGCTACCCTAAAATCTAGTAGCATTGAGCAATGGTGAACTTGTTATGTTTGTGGCTTCTGTGTTAGGAATTTTGAAAAGGCACCATGGGGATGGCTTAATTCTACTCCATGATGTCTGGGGCTTCAGCTGGGATAACTTGAATGGCTAGGGATAACCCTAAGAGATGGCATCTTTGCGCACATGCATGGTATCTGGGCTGGGAAGGCTGAAGGATAGGCTCAGCTGCAGTGATTAATTAGAGACCCCCTATGTGGCCTTTCCAACATGGTAGCCTGAGTAGTCAGAAGTTTTATATGGTGATTCAGCACTCAAAGAACAAAAGAGCAAAGCAGAAACTGTATAGCCTTTGACGACTTAGCTTGGAAAGACACTTATTGTCACTTCTACCACTCTAATGGTATCTATCGATTTAAGCAATCACAAGTCCACCTAGACTCAAGGAAAGGCAATGGAGTCCCCTTGATAGAGGAGCATCAAAGGATTTGTGGCTGTCTTTTAAAATAACACACCCCGGTTAATCCCCTACTGACTTTGGTGTTATTGTTGTTGTAGTTTTAAATTGTTCTTACATTTCAGATCCTGTAAGATATTATTATTGATTTTAAAAATAAACATTAATTTAGATTCATCCACATATATAACCTTTCAGTTGCTCTTTATTTCTTCCTGCATCTCTTTATGTCTGTCTGAGGTAATGTTTCCTTCTACCAGAACTGCCTTATTTGTATCTTCCTTTTTCTTTGTTAGTTGTGCTAGAGGATGGTCAATTTTATTGATTTTTTTCAAGAACCAGCTCTTTATTTCATTATTTCTCTATCATTTTTCTGTTTTTAGTTTCATTGATTTCTTCTCTTTTCTTTACTATTTCTTTTCCTCGGTTTGTTTTGTGTTCATTTTGCTTTTCTTTGTCTAGGTTGTTGGCAAGGAAGTTTAGATTACTGATTTGAGACTTTTCCTCTTTTCTAATGTATGCATTTATTATTATACATTTTCCTCTCAGCAGTGTTTTAGTTGTATCTGACACATTTTTAAATGTTTTTTCATTTTTATTCAGTTTCATGTATTTCTAAAGTTACTTTGAAACTTTCTCTTTAACTTATGAATTGCTTAGAAGTATGTTGTTTACTAAGTGCTTGGAGATTTTCCTATTATGTTTTGGTTATTGATTTCTGTTTTGTTTCCATTGTGATCAAAGAACATACTATGTATGATTTCAGTTATCTTACATTTGTTGAGGTTTGTTTTGTGGCCCAGGGTATGTTCTGTCATAGTATATGTGTCATGGGCACTTGAAAAGAATGCATATTCTGTTGTTTTGGGATGCAGGGCTCTATTAGTGCCAATTAGATTCTGCTGGTTGAAGGTGTTGTTGAGTTTCTTTGTATTCTTACTGATTTTCTGTCTAGTTGCTTTATGAATTGTTAAGAGAGGCATGTTAAAATCTCTGACTATAATTTTGGTATTTTTTTTACTGCTCCTTTGATTTTTATCTATTTTTATTTGACATATATTACACCTTTGTTGTTTGGGTACATAAACATTTAGCATTGTTATGTTTTCCTGATACACTGACCCTTTTATCATTATATAATGTTTCTCTGTGTCTCAGGAAATTTTTATTGCTGACAAATCTACTTTATCTGATATTAATGTAGTCATGCCTGGTTTCCTTTGACTAACGTTTGCATAATATGTCTTTTTTAAACTTTTACTTTCAACTTGAATATATCATTATATTAAAAGTGAATTTCCTGAGACAACATATAAATGGGTTATGTTTTTTAATTCACTCTCTCAATCTCTGTCTTTTAATTGTATGTAGACCTTTTACATTTAATATAATTATTGATATGCTAAAGCTTTAGTTTGCCTTTTTGTTGTTGTTGTAGTTTGCTGCTTATTCTTGGTTTTTCTCACATTTATGCTATGATTGTCTTACATTTAAAACCATATTATACAGTATTATCATTTTTGCTTCAATTATCAAAGATACTTTAGAAAACTCAAGAGGAGATGAAAAATCTTTTGTATTTACCCATGATTTTTACCTATTGTGTTCCTTCTTCCTTCCTGACATTCCAAAGTTTCTTCTTGTATCATTTTCTCCCTCTTTGGAGAACTTCATGTACCTATTCCTATAGGGTTTGTCTAATGATGACAAATTCTCTTACTTTTTCTTCATCTGAGAGTGTTTTGATGTATCCTTTATTCCTGAGGGATATTCAGTATGGGATTCTGGACTGGCAGTTCTTTTCTTTTGGCGTTTAAAAAATATTGTGCCACTTCTTTCTGGCTTCCATAGTTTCTGAAATTATTCAAAATTTTCTTCCATAAGTAGGGTATTAATTTTCTCTGGTTGCTTTCAAGATTTTTTCTTAGTGTTTAGTTTTTAGAAGTTCAATTATGAAGTGTCTTGGCATGGCTTTCTTTTGATTTATCCTGTTTTGATTTGGTAAGCCTGTATCTGTAGGTTTGTGTCTCTTGAAAAAATTTGAAAAGTTTTAGCTATTATTTCTTTGAGTATATTTTTATCCCTGCCCTCTTTTTCTTGTTCTAGAACTTGATGGCATGAATGTTAGATCTTTTGTTATAATCTCACAGGTGCCTGAGCCTCTGTTCATGTTTTCCTCCAGTCTGCTCTCTCCATTGTATAGACTGGATAATTTCTCTTTTCTGTCTTCTAATTCAATGATACTTGCTTCTATTTCTTTTATTCTGTTCTTCAGCCCATTCATTGAACTGTTTATTTTGGTTATTTTGTTCCTTAGTTCTAACATTTCCATTTGTTTCTTCTTTATATCTTTTAATTTTTTACTAGTAGATTTATCCCTTGGTATTCATGAGGGATTGATTCCAGGACCACCTTCATATACCAAAATCTATGGATGTTTAAAACCCTTATTCAACATGGTATAGTATTTGCATATAACCTGTGCAAATCCTCCCATGTATTTTAAATCATCTCTAGATTACTTATAATAGCTAATACAATGTAAATACTATGTAAATAGTTCTTATACTATATTTTAAAACTTGTATTATTTTTATTGTTGTATTTTTATATTTTATTGTTTTTTTCCAAATATTTTTGATCTGTGGTTGGTCAGATCTGTAGATGCAGAACCCACAGATATACAAGATTTGTTGAGACTTTCTAATTTTTCTGTTATTTCCTTTTAATTGCTTATTAAAGCATTTTTACAATGACTCCTTTAAAACCTCTGATAATTCTAACATCTCTGTCTTCTCAGTGTTGGAATCTATTTTTTTAAATTCAGTTTGAGATCTTCCTGGCACTTGGTATGAGTAGTGACTTTTTTATGGAAACCTAGATATTTTCATATTACATGATGACACCTTGGATCTTATTTAAGGTTTCTGTTTTAGGTAGCTTTCTCAGACACTGGTACGGCATGAGAAATAGGAACATCACTTTGTTACTTCCAGGTGGAGGTAGAAGTCCAAGTTCCCCACTCCGAGAGTCTGTTAACACCTGAGGGGTGGGGATGGGACTCCTTATTTCTTCTAAGTAGGAGTGGGTGTTCTGTCTCCCATGTGGTATCTACGGAGACTGCTGTGAGAGTGGCCAACAGGAGATGGGAAAATATTTAGGTCTCTTCTAGGCCCCCTCTGATGCCACCTGAGTGGGGAGGTAGCCATGTGCCTTGTTACTAACAGATGAGGGTTAAAGTGCAGGCACTGAAAGTGGTCTTCACTGTCACCATGGTGGGGCTGGGTTGTTACCAGCTGGTAGTGGTGAAAGTGTTGACTTTCTACTTGGCGTCTGAAACTATCCTAGTAGGGGTGTTAAGGGTTATTGTGAAAGCCTTGCAAGGGTGGATGTCCCCTCATTTGGCCTTTGTCAGTATAAATGAAAGATGGGACTACACTTGTTTTTGTTTTTTACCCTGTGATGTTTGGCTGGTATAGAGTAATCATTGTCTCAAAGTTCTCTGTCTTATTAGGATGTCCATTTCCTGGTCTTTTGGCTAGAACCAGCAGGTTTTCAATGAGTCATTCATTTTGTCTGCATCCTTTGACATTTCTGGGTTGCCAGCTTTTTCTGCTTCAAGTACTGAATATATGGGGCAAAGAAAAGAAAACCCAGGGAACTCACCCCCATGTTGTTACCCAGGCGCTGAGGTTCCTAGCCAGTTTATCTTGTCTGTAACTTTCATAGTCTTCTTACGTTTGTTTCATATGTAACGTCCAGTGTTTTTAGTTGTACTTGGTAGAAGGTATGGGCCAAGGTACACCTATATCTTCCTAGTGGCGAGCATTCCTGAAACTCTGGCAAACATTTCTTTTCATCTTCCTATAGTTCGTATAGAATCTTGGATTAATTTTTGAACAAAGTGTTTTTTTTCAGTAACTCTTCCTCATTTATTTTGAAAGCTCAATGTTTTCAGATGGAAGGATATGGCTTTCTTGAACAATGCTAGGAGTCTTGATATACCACCTTCAACTCACAGATTCCTTAAAAGAGCTATCTCTTGATTGAAAGCACTGGTGAGTGGAGGCATTGATGTGGAAGAATCAATGTCATGGCTAGCCTAACAGGCTGGGATTAGATCCTGAAATGTGTTCAAAGATGTTTTCATAAGCATATTTATTGTATTGGTTTCAAAATAATGGAATCTTTAAGTTTCAAGGAACCTTGGCAATTATCTAACTGGGTGTCCCACTTATTTCACATCCTGGGCAGGTGAAGATTCATGTATTGCTTAGACACTTTAGAATATTCTTTTGACATCCATATAAGTAACAAGGACCTACAGTAATCAGGTAGGCCAAAGTGGTTAGGTGGGAATAGTTGCAGATTGGTCTGGGATAAAGAATATATGCAAAGGTAATCCACACACAGGTGATGACCATGTAATCTAATAGCTATAGATATGATTGGTAGTACTTTATACACCCTTTACTATTTTACTATTCAATTATTTGTATGTTATACAATGATTTGTTGGCAAGTGGCTTGAATATATTGTAACTCTGTTCACCAGTGTTGCCTACCTTCTTCATATTTTTTAATACAGTTGACAGTAATGAAACATCAAGTATATTACATACAAACAACTGGCATGCTATATAATTAATTGTATGACTTACTGAGGCATAATTCTTGCCAACAGCGACCTGATAGAAAAGCTGAGGATTTTAATGTAATATTAATGTAGTATTAAATAGTCATGCTTGTTTAAATAAGGTGAACAAAAAATGGCATACTAGAATCATTATAGATCAGCCACTACTAAGGAATCTTTGATGCCATGTATTTTAAAATATCCTGTGTAACTTCCTCTGAATTGAGGTGAATCAGTGGATATGTTCAGCTGGACTAGATTAAAATGTAGCTACTGGAGTCTAAAACATAAGTACTATCCTCTGTCTTCTTGACTCCACCTAACTCAGATCTGGAATCCTTCAATTAAGATTTATTCACTTGAGAGCTCTGCATGGGTAAACAGTAGACTTTTCCCACTTCTTCTCTTAATGTATTTTATGGTGAGTGAGCTTGGCTGAATGACCCAAAGATGGAAATACGCAAAAAAAGTTATTAGTACTACATGAAATTAAATTATTGTTAGGGTGACTAGGCATACCTCACAGTTCACGGAGACAGTTCCAGTTTACAACTATTGTCTTGGCATAATTATTAATAATGTCCTTTTCACTCTCAATGTTACTGGTTTAGAGAATAAATTTTATGGTCACCCTAGTTATTATACTTTGTTGGTGTATTTTTTTGTGTGTTTTGTGTTTGTTTTGACAGCTGCAGATCCCATGAAAAACATTCAACATTTGGATAATGAGACTTATAATGAGCTTCTCATCATTCTAGCACTGATGTGTACCATGAGATGAAAAAAAAAAATTATATGCTTTAATCTCTTGGCTGGTATGTGGAATGAGAAGCGTTTGTAAAGCACATTTATAGATGAAGAGTCCCTAGAATCTATCCCTCATACTGCCTAAATGAAATGAGAGACAGGCTAATACTAGAATTTATTTACTACCAGTATTCTTAACTTGTTAATTGGTGTCATTAACCCATTTAACAGTCTACAGAGCCCATGGAGCCCTTTTAAAAATAAAGCTGTAAATATACGCAGGAAAATATATAGGACTTCAAAGGAAATCAGTTATATTGAAATGCCATTATGAATATTAAAAGTGTGTGATATAGCAATAATGTGTGTCCTTCTCTATGCATTTAATAGCAAAATCTAACAGCAGCTCTAATAACAGCTATAAGTTGAAAGAAGAGATAACATAAAATAACATAAATGATATTTTGAGATATCTAGAATAACTGTAATGTGATGTGAGAACACCTGTAATGTCTATTGGTGACAAAGTCACAGATATTGACAAAACTAGTGTACTTTTTGATTTACATTCATAATTGAATTAAATGTTAAATTGCAGCTGGAGAGTAGTGAAAATGAAAATGTATTACTTTACTACTCAGATTCTCAGACCCTCTGAATTATGTCAAAGAACCTCTGGGTGGGTGGGGTGTCTATGAGTCTCAGTAAGTATCCCTACTCTAAAACAATAGTAACTAAATTTGAGAAAGGTAGATCATTTTTCATACCTTTTAAAGGCTGTCACAGTAAAACAGCCCAAAGAAAGTAGAAGCATGTCTCTTGGTGGAGTATATAAAATCAGATAGTATTATTTAAAAAAAGCTTTTCTTCATATGCATTGAAATTTACAATTTATGTTTTTATATCACATACATTGCAGCTTATGTAAAATGTCCTCCACGTCTATATAGAACGATGATCTCAGCAAAAGAAAATATATAAGACGATCCTCTTTTCATTTTACTCCATGATGCTATTCTCTCCATTTGTATCTCACTGGATTCACAAACTTGACAGACCCTCTATTGTCACATCGTAACAGATTACATCATTCAGCTAATCATTTTGGTAATTTATTGGATCAGTGGTTCATAGAGGTTTGTTTATAAACTAATGTATATTTTTCTCATTCTCAGAGTCAGGGTTACCCCTAGAGTAAATACTAGCCACACTGTATAGCACTAGAGGGTGTGTTCTCAAGTTCCTGAAGAACCAGAAGTAGCAAGGATAGATATTCCATGTTACCAAAAGAAGAGAGCTCCTGATCCACATTAAATGTGGAATTAAAAATAAGTATCTGGATGAATGCAATTAGAGGTTGGAAAGTGAAGCCTAATGCAGGAACCAGGGCACAGGCTCCATGCTTGATAACAAATGCGGCTGCAGGAATACAGGGTTCATCATGATTGGTTCCTAAAGACAATGGTGCCAGGATCCAGTACTATTTCAAGCCAGACTTGTACAAGTCTTTCCTATCAGTTTTCTGTATCCAAAATGATCATTAGCAGGTCCATGTTCTTGCCTTTCTCTTTGGAATATATTCATTCCTTAATGGGACAGCTGAAGGTGGGCGGAAAATCAGCACAATAAGTGAAACAACATCAGGATTCCTTCTTCCCATTGGCCTCCCTGTTTCTAAGTCTGCCCTGCTTCTAGGTTTGCTTATAAATCTGATCCTCTTTGATGCTAGAATGAGACTGGGAAAAATCTGGCCAGGGCATGAACTCTGTAACTGTGCCTCATTTCAAATGGTTCATCTTCCCTCCCACCCCAGCATCAACAGAAGACATTCTTTCACTGCTTTGGCTGCCCAGCCTACCACTGTGAGGTCCAGATACGCCTTCAAATTATTCTCTATGTGGCTGGCCACTCCCTCGTCCAGACCCAGGCTCCATTCCCAGAGAAAAAAGAAAGTCATTTTGGGGCTCAGGATGTAGAAGTGTGAGGATGTGAGAGTGAGTAAGAGCATGAGGGTGGGTACGAAGGCTCACAGTTGAATCATCGCAATGAGCCATCTCTGCCATGACACACAGTTCCTTTGTAAGTTTCTCCAAAGGCTTCTTATTTGACTGTTCTCCCTCACTACATGCAGCAAAAAAAAGACAGGAATGACAATCAAAAAGGTGTTATCATAAGGAGTTTCTGCCATAAGTGAAAAGGCAGAGAAATCACCTTGCATGTTTGGCAGTGCCGGGAGACGTTGCTTTCAATAGCCAGGGCAGGAAAAGCCCATAAAGGGGCTGCAGGTAGCCTGTGGCCAGGCATGTCAGGGGCCAGGAGACATGCTCCTTCTGCCACTGCTGCAGAGAGAGGGAAGGGCCCCGCCCAGTGTCTACCTTTAGCTTCCTTGGGCTTGGGGACAATATAGGAAGGCAAAAGGAGAAGCAAAGTAGTGAAGTGGGGGAGCCCAGAGGGAGGGCTAAAAGCAATTCCCAGCTGCCGATAGATTTCAGTTCATCATTGTTGATTTTGGACTAAAACCTTCTTTCCAGCCAAGCAGGCAAGCAGAGGTGAATTTATCAGATGTGATTTTTATCAGAACCCACCGTATGTGGCGGCCGGCAGTCACCACGGGACCCCGGAGCCTGTGATTGGCTCTGACACATCCGGCCGAAAGGGCTCTTATTCCACGAATGATCTTCTTTTTTAGATGGTATTGAGTTGGGACTGATTTTGATAGTCAGTTTCAGTCAAGAATCATAAAGTTATTGCACATTTAAAACCGTCGGTATGAGAATCATTCTCTCCCTCTTTTCTCTCTCTCATCATTTCGCTGGGCTGCAAGGTTACAGAAAGGTCTAATCAATTGTCAAACTCTCTTTTATCACCGAGAAGGTGGTAAGAAAAAAAAAAAAAACACCTCTAACTGCCCTACTGTAGGGGGTTCTTTGACTACACAGCACCCTTTTCCACATACAATGCTGCCGTGATTAATGTCCTCCCACCTCAGACCTTGTTAAAACCTGTTCTCTCAAGCAGCCAGTGGAGCACAGTGAGAGGAGGGCCGAGGTTGCATAAATCAACGTGTTCTCACAGCCCCCAGGATATCCATTATAGATGCCAGCTGGATGGCTGGAAGATAGAGAAAAATGAATATTGTATCCTGTGGCCTTTTGCCTCTAATGACCACTTTTCAACATTTTTGAAGGCATGATTAAATTTTGATAACTGGGGAAGTCACTCTGAGCCGGCTGAAATAGAGATAAATTGACGGAGGGTCTGACATCTCAGTGGAGAGCAGGCAACTAATTAGTGTGTGAAGCGCACTCTGAAAGAGATGTAAAAGGGAGGCAGGTTTAATCAGAGGAGCTGCTGAGGTACAGGAATAGTCAGAGATAATTGCGGCCTAGGTAGAAATCACAGGCTCAATGAGCGGCTTTTTCTGTCCGCTTGATTGGCAGCCGCTGACCTAGTGGCCGGCACCCTTGAACCCTTACAACAGCAACGGCCTTGTCAAAGCAATTTGCTTTCCGCTCTCTGTGACCAGTTATTTCAGTGGCAGAGCTGGGACACCCCGTTGGAGAGGGCACTCCGCTCCCCTGACTGGCGGGGAGCTGGGCGGAACAGCCTCATTATTTCTGATGACTTTACTTTTGAACCCCGTCGCCCTTTCTTGCCCCCCAACTCTCCATAGCCCACTCACACAGAGGCGTGCTTCCGGGAGGGACAGCTTCTACAAAGACACAGTGTCAGGGCAATTTGGTTGTTCATTTGAGGAGTGGGGATTTCAGGGCACGAGGTGATGTGCCTATGGGAATTAGGTGGAAGAGGAGGGCCCGGCAGGGCAGAGGCCAAACCACAGGAAGATTGGCTGTTTCTGGCATTGGCTCTGTCTAGTTGCCTGTGCTTCATGCTACAGGCAAGCCAGGCAAAGCTCCTGTGGGTATCAGGGATTTCCCTGATGTATGGGGAGCTCAGAGGTGGCCAACTGGACCCTCTTTCTTCTCCCCATCCCAACATCTTTTCCTGACTGGCTAAAAGGAAGGTGCCCTCAGGCCAGAGCACAAGTGCATTCATTCCATCTTGTTTGATTAACTGTGTGACATTTTGTTGATTGTAGAGAGTTTTTGGACTTAAAATTGTGGTTAGGGAGATAAGCTTTTCTGTCTCTAAAAGCTGTATTAGCAACTAACATATGACTTTTTCCCTTTATTGTATTGTTTTTGGGGAAAATAAGGCTAGATGGAAGGGAGAAAGGTTGTAGAGAGATGGGTCAGAAGCAGCCAGGGGACTGGTGTATAAGGTTTGTTCTTTTAAAGAAGGTAAATTAGTGTTTCTGCTCCTCCTCCTCTTCCTCTTTCTACACTTGGAGCTTACCTTCTCTTTTTAAACTTATCAGTCACCTGCACCTGGAATAATACCAAAACCTAGAATACCTGATGTGATTTATGTTTATAGCTATCACTTATGGTTTAAGAGAAGCCTAAATATAGCTAGACTTTTTTTCTATTGGTTTTGTTTCTTTTTTTTTTTTTGTAATATGGCATTATTCCCCCATATAAGAATGAGGCCTTGTTGTTACTCATAGGACTTAAGTACATGCTTTGAATGCCCTAGTCCTTCCATGTGTGCTATCCGCATAGCCAAAGGGAGCTTCTGTGGCTTGTACCACATGTGTACTACCTGCCTGGTGAAAAATGGATATTGCTTCAAATTGTTGCTTATTTCCTTGAACACACCTACTTTCCACTACAGAGTGTGTTAGATGTAGAGGATACACCATTCTAACTTACAAGGTCTCCTTCCCAAACCCATTGTTCTCAGAGACTGGCTGCTCTAAGACTGGGAATATTCTAGTTACCTGGCCTAAGAATTCCTCAGGAAGCTGAAAGATTAGGGACACATGTACCTGTATCCAAAAGTGGCCCTGGGCTTCAGAAGGGCCTAATCCCTAGGAGATGGGCACCTGCTATCTTCAACATTGTACTCTCCTTGATTACAATGATAACAGCAAAGCAATTTACTTTTCCTCCCTTCTCCATATCTCAGTTGGGAAATGTCATGCTGAATGATAGAGAAAACAAAGAGATGACAATATCCAGACTGCAGACTTTCCCAACTTCAAGATCAATAATTACAATTACTTCAAGATCAAAAATAAGGTAATAGGAACCCTTAGGGGTGCTGTGGGAACAGAAGAAGGAATCTGAATTCTGCTTTGATAGCTGAGGAATGCTATCCCTGTGTCCCTGATGAATGAGGAGGTGTTTACCAGATGAAGATGGGATGGAAGGGAATTCTTGGCAGAGGAAAGAGTATGTGCAAAGCTGTGGAAGTGAGAGGGTACTCCTTTTTTAGTGAACACCTGGCCGTGGCTCAGGCATCCTGAGGAGCATCACTAGTGAGGAAGAGGGCAGTTAGTCTAGAAGAGATCTTGCATGAGGTCCCGGACATGCCTGCATCCACTTTACCACCAAAACTTGTGTCATAACTGGCACATGATAGTGACTCAAGAAAGAAATGTTTAATGAATGAGTGGAAAAACAAAAGAATGAGGATGCTAGACATTACTAGAAAATGTTATAATGAGATTTTTTTTTTTTTTTTTTAAAAAGGAACGTAACTAGTGGAGAATGGTCTAGATACTAATGGCAAGGAGACCAGATGAAATAGATCAGGAAAAGGATGACAGGAAGGACTGAAGCAAAAATATATCTTCAGGAATGCAAAAGAGCACACATACTCCAGAGACCACTCTGGGGTGAACCCATGTGCTCAATGGGATGTGGAGGCTAAGTGGAGTGAGAGAGACTGCGAATGCGTTGGGGTGTGACTTGGGTAAAGTAGAAATGGCATGGCATGTCTACAGGGAGATTGTGACAGCTGAAATCAAACGTCTATGAGGCATTAAACAGTC
Organism: Papio anubis; assembly: GCF_008728515.1. Lineage (NCBI taxonomy): Eukaryota > Metazoa > Chordata > Mammalia > Primates > Cercopithecidae > Papio > Papio anubis. The sequence continues at coordinate 18,594,028 of NC_044988.1, read as the reverse complement.
CAGCCAGACATTGGGACAGGAGAAACCTTGTGGGACTTATCACAATTATCACCCCTAAATACTCCACTGTGGACTTGTCAGTCTGTGTCCAGCTCAGCTGGCATCTGAAACTTGATGGTTTGCTATGGAATTTTGATAAATATATAAAATTATTTCTCCCTCCCCTGGAGTTTTAATACCATTGCTATGATGTCTGTTCTGTCAGGGGAAAATGTTCAGTTGAATAGATTGTCTTTACATTGTATAGATTCTGTGAGGTAGGATATGATTTATCAAGAGCAATAGATGAATATCATCATATCAAGCTGATACCAAAGAAGATGGTACATATGTTACAACATTAAAAAAATATTGGTTACCATGTACCAGGCATTTATCCAAATGTTTTACAAACATTAATGAATTAATTCCAGTATTCCCCACAGGGAAGGTGTTATAATTAAGTATGTTTTGCTGATGTGGAAATTGAAGAACAGAGGCATTAGGTTACTTCTGTGAGATCGTATAGCAGATAACTACAGAAGCCCAGATTTGAACCCAGCATTCTCACCAAAGTCCCTGCTCCTCCTCACCCTGCAGGTTGACTTCTCTTGTTAAACTCTGTCCTGGGTGGCTGACAGCCAATTCAGGAAATGAGCGGCTCAACCTGAAGGTGAACCACATGCAAATGAATCCTTTCACATATGCTAACAACATGTTTAATATTTTGCAAGTACAAAATAGTTGAGAGCCTCTGAGCAGAACCTTCCATTTATCTTGGTGACAAGTCAAGAAATCACTTAATCCCGTCCTGCTACTCAGGCTCCAGGCGTAGATACTGGGGGCTGGAGTCTGAGGAGGGTGTATCTGTGAAATTGAGGAGGAGTCCCAAAATTAGTTCAAGAACTCTTCAAGTTTGCGTGGTGGTTGTTGCCTCTGCCTGAAGACTTTGGAGACATCTAATGGTGAAGCAAGAGAGATTCTGGAGTCATACCGTTTGGGTTCAAACCTTGCCTATGGCACTTGCTAGCTATGTGGCTTTGGGAAAGTTACACCTTCTTTACCTCTTTGTGTCTCAGTTTCCTCAACTGTAAAATGGGCTAATAATGGTCCCTGCCTTAAGGGGTTTATGCAAGGCTTGAGTTAGTTCGTGCTTATAATAAGCACTCAATATGTATCTGCTTGTATTGGTAGTCTGCCAATAGCATCCCAGAAATGAATCCAAAAATTGCCTTATTCTCTCTCTGTCCACATCTGTATGAATTGTTAATACAACCAAGATAAGTTATTTAGGGAGGGGGTCCATGACTTATTCCTCAAATGAGACTCCATATGTAAATAAAGTGGGGCATTCGATGCAGACTTTTACCTGACCTACTCCTTTCCAAGTATGCTTATCACGTCTATAAAAAAAGAGAGAAAATGATTGGTATAGGAGACTTTTGTAAAATACCAGTGTAGCTTTAATCTCCTGGTTTTCAAAAAATCGATAAGCAGTTTACTATTTAAAATACATATAGTATGTCTTCCAATGATCATAAATCCTTAAGTTGGTAATATTTTATTTATTTTGTTTCTCAGTTGTACTTCACGTGCACAGAATTAGAGAAATCATGATCCTGGGCTCCTGACACACTATTATTATTAATCCATCCATGGGTGACTTCTCTTTCTACGTTTTCTTGTTGTTAAAGCCGCATGCCTACAGTAAATTGCCCTAGTGATATGCCTGAAACAGGGCAGAGGGAACTGTCTGGCTCCCATAGGAAGCATTGTACCACTGGCATTGTTTGGAATTAGAAAGACATGGTGATTAATAAAAAGAAGACTTGACTTTTGGGTGGTGTTATTACCTGGGTCCCATATTGCCTAGGTCTAGGCCCTGCCCTTTGTACGCCACTAACATGTACAAATCATAAATGTAGACTTGATTAACTTTGTATATACTCCTAGAACCACCATACAAATCAAGATGCAGAATGTTTCTAAACACCTCGTAACGTTCCTTCATGCCTTTCTCCATCAATACTCAGGGATAACCACTGTTCTGACTTCTATCAGCACACATTAGTCTCAAGTTTTCTTAAACTTTGTATAAATTGAATTACATAGTACATACTCTTTTGAGCCAGGCTTTTTTTTGCTTAACTTATGTGCATAAAATTTATCCAAGTCATTGCATGGAGCGGGGGTGTGTTTTATTTTACTGCCATGTGGTACCATTTGGATACTGGTGGGCGTTGGGTTGTTTCCATTGTTTTGGCTACTGTGAATGAAGCATCTGTGGAGGTTCTTGAACATGATAAGCACTCAGTTTTTCTTAAGAATATACACAGGGGTGGAGTTCTTGGGGTATATGGCATGAGGCACAGGTTTAGCTTTCATAGATACTGTCTCTCTCACTCTGTCACCAGGTTGGAGTGCAATAGCGCCATCTCTGCTCACTGCATCCTCCGCCTCCTAGGTTCAAGCAATTCTCCTGCCTCAGCCTCTCAAGTAGCTGGGATTACAGGCGCCTGTCGCCACCCCTATAAATTTTGTATTTTTAGTACAGACGGAATTTCACTATGTTGACCACCATGCTGGTCTCGAACTCCTGACCTCAGGTGATCCGCCTGCCTCGGCCTCCCAAAGTGCTAGGATTGCAGGGTTGAGCCACCATGCCCGGCCCATAGACACTGTCAAAATGTTTCCCCAAGTGGTTTTGTCCATGCAGCATACTTTTAATTAAATAATTAATTAATTTTTAATAATGTAAAAAGTATCCACAAACCTACCACTAAATGAAATAAGGTTTCTCACTCCAACTTTACAAATGAAGAAACTGATGCCAGAGAAGTTTGGTGTAAGTATATATTTCACAGTTAGAAAATGTCATCAATGAGGGGGAGACCCAGGTCTTTTGACTTCAAGGACAGTACTTTCTCTGTCATAGCTTCTTTATATAATAACTACTTTTAAAATACTGTGTTATCTGTAAGCAGAAGAGGGACTTGTAAGGCATTCCTGGGGACAAAAATAAAGAGAAAAAATCTCAAATTCTAGCCAGAAAAATGTGCATTTCCCATTTTAGCCAAGGAACTTGCTGGCAGAGAGCAAAATGTCTGTTGGACAGGGAGGTTGGCATGATTCCCAGCACAACCCACCTGTACCTTGTTTGGCATCAGAGATTCAAGATTTGATGTGTCCCCTGGGCCAATGCATGGCATCCCTTCACAGTTCTTCTGGTATTCATCGCTAGAGGTTTCCCTTTACTAATAAAAGCTAACCTATACCCTTGCAAAGCAAAGTGTGGTCTAGGGACCCAGCAGCAAGACATCACTGGGGAATGCAGAATCTCAGGCCCCACCCCAGACCTTCAAAATCTGCATTTCAGCACAATCTCCAGCTGATTCCTGTGCTCATTGTATTTTGAGAGTGCTGAGTTGTGCAGTTGTAGATTAAAGGCCATTTCCTTCTGCTAGAGTATTTGGGAAAATGATCTTTCATCTCTCAGTCTCAGTTTCCCAATCTGAAAAATGAGGTTAACAATATGCACTTTGCAAGGTTGTAATAAGGATTAAAATATACAATATAAATAAAACAACTACAGTGATTCTAGATGAATGATTGCTGTCCAGCCAGGTGATAGCTGCTATCCATAGAAGTATTCTCAAGCAATGGGACAGTCTAATTTTATTCAGTGGCAAAATGCAAGCCATTAACAATCCTAAACACTCCGCAAGTAGAACCCAGGCCTCCTATAACTGCACCAGCACTGCAAGGAGATTGTAAATGTCAGGCCAGAGTTGGAGCTATGTCTTCAAGTTACCCAAGCATGAGGAACAAGTTCTAGGCCTGCCTCAGCTGATGTTCTTTGCTGACTGCTGCCTGCAAGTCACAGAACTTAGCTTAAAAAATGGAGAATTGCAGTCATGGTCTATGAAGAGCAAAACACCTGCCAGGATAATAAGCAGGTTTTACAGTAAAAGTTTGTTAAATCATAGGATGGAGACATCCATGCAAGAGAAAGAAGGACAGATAATTGGGAGATGGGAGACGTGACATGTCAGAAATGCTATATGTATAAATATTACTTATAAGTAAATTAAGTATTTTTTAAAATAGTCAAGGGAAGGTCTTCCCAACTGAGCTGTCCTGAAATATGAGCTATCTCTGAAGTACAAGTTGGTATATTTTTCCCAGTTGAACAGTAAAAATATGTTTGATTGGACAAATGTCTTCAGCAATGATAATTACATGGGTACCTGAAACATTACCTGCCTGGTCATTTTCTGCAGGGTTAATATTAGTGGAATACAAGTTTTATTTAATGACCTTTTCTCTCTTTTCCTGGTACAGTTTTCCCTGTGTGATTTTTGACTTGGGTGTCAGATTGTACAGGAAAGCAGTTGAGAAAGTATGGGTGATAAAAACAGCCCTAATCAATTTTTATAGGGCCAGTAGTGGTGATGACTTAATTGCTACCTTGGTGAAAAGGCTGTGATTCTTATGCTAAATTATTTAAAAAATAGCTTTCAATGTAAGTGTTCAGAACTTTGTCCAATCTCTCAGCATTTGAAATAGTACCAACACAATGCAAATGTAGCAGTGCTTAAGAAGAGCAAGTTCACAGCTAATTTGAAATACAGGATTTCAACAGCTCAATGGAGCTGGGCGCTGGAGAGGGTGGAGCAGGCAAAGGGAAATGCGGGCTATGTACATAATGAGGGCAATCAATCCAACTTGGTAGCCAGCAAGCAACCGTTGTGTTTAAAATGGAGTATTGTGCCTCCTGTCATGATGACATATTCAATTAAGCGATATCCTATTATTATTTCTCACCCTGTGTGATTTAACAAAAACATTATTGAAACTAGAAGAAATCATTCTACACACAAGCAAAAGAAAATTCTTTGATTGGAATTATAATGATGTCTTTCACAATCTCTGACAGGTAAATTATGAACAGTTGCAGTAAAACTTTGCTGTATAATATTAATTTGAAATAGGTTCAGACTGTCTCTGGGGCTTTTATTTTTATAAATAAGCATTGAGCTATTGGGAAGGAGGGAAACTACTGCTTCTTCTGAAAGGCGATGACTTTAGCATTTATCTTGTAGGTAGTGATAAGTAATACAAAGTAGAGAAAGTCCGATTAGGACATGGTGCTGCCTGGAAAAAGCCCTATATGAACAGCCTTTCTCAGAACTCTATCTCCCTTAAAGCTTTCAAGGTGGGGTGGATGATTTTCACTTACTTAACTTACTCTATACATCACTTTCCAAGCATGACATTTCAAACTGATAAGATTTTCTAACCTGTTAGTCAATAATTCAGCATAAAGTTAGAACAGTCGCTTCAAATCATTGCTGCACCAAACTTAGGAGATTTTGAATTTCACTTGCTGGGGAAAAAAAACTGCCCAATAATGCAAACTGCAATATCAAAAATTGCCCAGTGATGCCAACTTCAATATGAAAACTTGAAAACAGTCATTGGAAATATTTTGCAAGGGAAAAGATGGACCCAAAGGCAGTGTCTTGGAATGCATCATTTCTGTTGCTTGCTTTACAAAGTCAAGAAGCTCAGACTCTTCCCAGGAATTTCTTATCTACAGAGCATGCAAGGAAGGCTTAAATCTGGTGTCACTGTAGCTATTACTCATTGAAATGAGTCACTGAGCAAATTTAAAAAGAGGTTCTTTGGAATGTTAGCAATGTTTTAATATGTTTAAACATTGACCACAGTAGAGGATGGATGAAAAAATTCTATATGTAATAGAACAGTGAAAGCATGCACTATTGTAAAATATGTAACCTGAGAGGCGGAGGTTGCAGTGAGCTGAGATTGTGCTGTGGCACTTCAGCCTGGGAGACAGAGCGAGAGACTGTCTCAAAAAAATAAAATAAAATAAAACAAAATTATATATATATATACACACACACACACATACACACATACATACACACACACACCCCCATATATATGGTATCTAGAAACTCTAAATGGAGTCATACACTGATTAAAGATAAAACAGCATTTGATGTTACATAATCCAGCCCTATAGCTCTATAACACCTCAACAATTATATTGTTCAATCTCTGCTTGAACACACAAAATAAAGGGAACTCAGAAAGCCCACTCTATTTTGAATATATACCAATTTTTAGAAAATTTTATTGAACCAACCTCCCTTTCTCTATTGATTTACTTTATGGTCATGGATCTCCCTCTAGAGTCTCATGGAAACATTCTGATCCCTTTGCTACAGGACATAATTTTATAAATACATAAAATGTTCTATATTACCCCGAAGACTTTCTCTTTCTGCTTCAGGCTATTCATACAGTTAATTATTCATGCAATCACTCATGTAGCCAGCCATTTAGTAACATTTACTGAGTGCATATGTCTATAATGGCCATAAACTGTATTGGACACAAGAAATACAATATTAAGTATACATAAGATAAGAACATTAAAATAAACTCACAGGGGACGGTTCCAAGATGGCTGATGTGTCCCCTGGGATAGGAGCAGCTCCAGTCTACAGCTCCCAGTGTGAGCAACGCAGAAGATGGGTGATTTCTGCATTTCCAACTGAGGTACCAGGTTCATCTCACTGGGGCATGTCGGACAGTGGGTGCAGGACAGTGGGTGCAGCCCAACAAGTGAGAGCCGAAGGGAAGTGCAAGGGGTCAGGGAATTCCCTTTCCTAGCCAAGGGAAGCCATGACAGACGGCACCTGGAAAATCAGGTCACTCCCACCCTAATACTGCACTTTTACAAGGGTCTTAGCAAATGGCACACCAGGAGATTATATCCCATGCCTGGCTTGGAGGGTCCCACGCCCACAGAGCCTCCCTCATTGCTAGCACAGCAGTTTGAGATCTAACTGCAAGGCGGCAGCGAAGCTGGGGGAGGGGCGCCCACCATTGCTGAGGCTTGAGTAGGTAAACAAAGCAGACAGGAAGCTCAAACTGGGTGGAGCCCACTGCAGCTCAAGGAGGCCTGCCTGCCTCTGTAGACTCCACGTCTGGGGGCAGGGCATAGCTGAACAAAAGGCAGCAGAAACCTCTGCAGATTTAAATGTCCCTGTCTGACAGCTTTGAAGAGAGTAGTGGTTCTCCCAGCATGGAGTTTGAGATCTGAGAACGGACAGACTACCTCCTCAAGTGGGTCCCTGACCCCCCAAGTACCCTAACTGGGAGGCATACCCTAGTAGGGGCAGACTGATACCCCACATGGCTGGGTACCCCTCTGAGACCAAGCTTCCAGAGGAACGATCAGGCAGCAACAATTGCTGTTCAGCAACATTTGCTGTTCTGCAGCCTCTGCTACAGATACCCAGGCAAACAGGGTCTGGAGTGGACCTCAAGCAAACTCCAACAGACCTGCAGCTGAGGGTCCTGACTGTTAGAAGGAAAACTAACAGAAAGAACATCCACACCAAAACCCCATCTGTACATCACCATCATCAAAGGCCAAAGGTAGATAAAACTACAAAGATGGGGAAAAAACAGAGCAGAAAAGCTGGAAATTCTAAAAATCAGAGCGCCTCTCCCCCTCCAAGGAACACAGCTCCTCACAAGCGGAACAAAGCTAGACAGAGAATGACTTTGACGAGTTGAGAGAAGAAGGCTTCAGACGATCAAACTTCTCCGAGCTAAAAGAGGAAGTTCGAACCCATTGCAAAGAAGCTAAAAACCTTGAAAAAAGATTAGACAAATGGCTAACTAGAATAACCAATGTAGAGAAGTCTTTAAACGACCTGATAGAGCTGAAAACCATGGCATGAGAACTACGTGATGAATGCACAAGCTTCAGTAACCAATTCGATCAACTGGAAGAAAGGGTATTAGTGATTGAAGATCAAATGAATGAAATGAAGCGAGAAGAGATGTTTAGAGGAAAAAAAAGTAAAAAGAAACAAACAAAGCCTCCAAGAAATATGGGACTATGTGAAAAGACCAAATCTACGTCTGATTGGTGTATCTGAAAGTGATGGGGAGTATGAAACCAAGTTGGAAAACACTCTGCAGGATATTATCCAGGAGAACTTCCCCAACCTAGCAAGGCAGGCCAACATTCAAATTCAGGAAATACAGAGAACACCACAGAGATACTCCTTGAGAAGAGCAACTCCAAGACACATAATTGTCAGATTCACCAAAGTTGAAATGAAGGAAAAAATGGTGAGGGCAGCCAGAGAGAAAGGTCGGGTTACCCACAAAGGGAAGCCCATCAGACTAACAGCAGATCTCTCGCATAAAATGACATAAAAGATAACATAAAAGAGGACATAAACAAATGGAAGAACATTCCATGCTCATGAATAGGAAGAATCAATATCGTGAAAATGGCCATACTGCCCAAGGTAATTTATAGATTCAATGCCATCCACATTAAGCTACCAATGACTTTCTTCACAGAATTGGAAAAAACTACTTTAAAGTTCATATGGAACCAAAAAAGAGCCCGCATTGCCAAGGCAATGCTAAGCCAAAAGAAGAAAGCTGGAGGCATCACACTACCTGACTTCAAACTATACTAAGGCTACAGTAACCAAAACAGCATGGTACTGGTACCAAAACAGAGATATAAACCAATGGAACAGAACAGAGGCCTCAGAAATAACACCACACATCTACAACCATCTGATCTTTGATAAACCTGACAAAAACAAGAAATGGGGAAAGGATTCCCTATTTAATAAATGGTGCTAGGAAAACTGACTAGCCATATGTAGAAAGCTGAAACTGGATCCCTTCCTTACACCTTACACAAAAATTAATTCAAGATGGATTAAAGACTTAAATGTTAGCCCTAAAACCATGAAAACCCTGGAAGAAAACCTAGGCAATACCATTCAGGACATAGGCATGGGCAAGGACTTCATGTCTAAAACACCAAAAGCAATGGCATCAAAAGCCAAAATTGACAAATGGGATCTAATTAAACTAAAGAGCTTCTGTAGAGCAAAAGAAACTACCATCAGAGTGAACAGGCAACCTACAGAATGGGAGAAAATTTTTGCAATCTACTCATCTGACAAAGGGCTAATATCCAGAACCTACAAAGAACTGAAAAAATTTACAAGAAAAAAACCCCATCAAAAAGTGGGCAAAGGATATGAACAGACACTTCTCAAAAGAAGACATTCATACAGCCAACAGACACATGAAAAAATGCTCATCATCACTGGCCATCAGGGAAATGCAAATCAAAACCACAATGAGATACCATCTCACACCAGTTAGAATGGCAGTCATTAAAAAGTCAGGAAACAACAGGTGCTGGAGAGGATGTGGAGAAATAGGAACACTTTTACACTGTTGGTGGGACTGTAAACTAGTTCAACCATTGTGAAAGACAGTGTGGCGATTCGTCAAGGATCTAGAACTAGAAATACCATTTGACCCAGCCATCCCATTACTGGGTATATGCCCAAAGGATTATAAATCATGCTGCTATAAAGACACATGCACACGTATGTTTATTGCAGCACTATTCACAATAGCAAAGACTTGGAACCAACCCAAATGTCCATCAATGATAGACTGGATTAAGAAAATGTGGCACATATACACCATGGAATAATATGCAACCATAAAAAAGGATGAGTTCATATCCTTTGTAGGGACATGGATGCAGCTGGAAACCATCGTTCTGAGCAAACTATCACAGGGACAGAAAACCAAACACCGTGTGTTCTCACTCATAGGTGGGAATTGAACAATGAGAACACTTGGACATAGGAAGGGGAACATCACACACCGGGGCCTGTTGTGGGGTGGGGGGAGGCGGGAGGGATAGCATTAGGAATGTAATGCTAATGTAAATGACGAGTTAATGGGTGTAGCAAACCAGCATGGCACATGTATACATATGTAACAAACCTGCACATTGTGCACATGTAACCTAGAATTTAAAGTATAATAAATAAATAAAATAGAATAAACCCACAATGATTTAGAAATTACCATATCTCGGGCATTGTTATTGGCATTTTATATGCAGTATACCATATAAGTCTCACAATAATCTTATCAGTGAAGTATAATTATTCCACCCACTTTACGTATGCAAATACTGAAGGTAGGAGAAAGTAAATCCTAATATCCATAGTCTAAATTGGGAGATAGACATATGAAAAATTATAATACAATTTGGTATGCACTATACAATGGAGATAATTTAGGAAACATAGAAAAAGATGGCTGTACGTCTGACTCCAGGTTTCAAGAGCAGAGAATAGAATATACCCTTGAAAAAAGCGTAGGACAACCAGAGAGAGAAGCATGTAATGTACAAAATAGATGAGCATGAAAACTTAAGGTAATGACACTAATGGAATAAAAGGTACAGGGAAAAATGACTGGAGATGTCAGGAAGTCGTTAGGAAACCAGGGCTCAGAATATGGAATGCTGAAAACACCAAAGAGGTTAGAAAGCAACCCTTGGAAAGTGATGGGAAAGTGATAATGAGAAGTTGGTAATTAGATCTGCTTTTTAGGAAATTCTTTCTAGCAGCATTTTCAAAGTTGAAATGGAGGGGGCTAGACCGGAGACTTGGAAAACAGTCAATCTGGAGGGATATGATACAAAGGAATACTCTTCAGTCCATCTGTAAATGCTATTACCATAGGAGGAAATACCTCCCTCCAGGTATGCTCAAAGCAGCACAGAATACTGTGGGGACAGGATAGCACCGGTGTCTGCTTTGCATCACACACTATGGATTTTGGGGCCTATTTGTGTTTATCTTTCAAACTGTGCTTTTTAATATCATGGGACAAGGCCATGAGTATCCTAAATGAATGGCCTGCCTTTGTTGCTGGCCAGGAAGGCTGGCCCACTTTGTTTCTTGGCAGCCATTAATGGATATTTTCTATTTCATGAGAGCCTTGCTGTGCTGGCTACCCCTTGTGTATTATCAACTGCCCCTTTTTGTTTCTACCAATTAAGCCCCAAAGATAACAGGAGCAAACTAATGTGTGATTCAATAGAATCTTTGCAATATTTAAAAGGTCTAATATTAAGGGCTATATTGGGTTATTGAGCATTCAATTAAAAAGTCTCAAGTGTTTAATTTAGGATTTTCCATAGGACAGGTATTGTTTGTTAATTAGTTAATTAAATAACAAATGATTATTGAAAACATGCATTAGGATTAAGCAAGCTGCAAGAGAGATAAAGATATCTCCAAGGCAATTAGCTCACTGTAATTTTAATGATAAATGTGTAATTAGACTCTTATTCTAAAGAGATTGTTTGGAATGGTTTTCACAAGCATTAAACAAGCATGTAACAAGATATTTACTTATACAACAAGCAAAATATAGTTCTAATTCTTATTAAGTATCAGCCAGTGTATTCAGATGATACCTAGTTTGCTAAAAGCAAAAATTTTAGAAGTATTGGTACTTCTAAAAATATAATCCATTACAAGCTTATATAACTAACTTAATTATATCACAGCTAGATGTATCCCCAAGCCTATGTATTTCACTTCCTAGAAACTTACCTGAGAATTTCCAGTGTGTCATAATTTAACAGCCAGCATTTATACTTTTATGTATCCAATGCTTGAGGGAGTTACTATTACATCACAAAATGAACCCCCCCCTTGCAAAGAATAAAATACAATTCCTTCTTGGATATCTAGAACCTATCACAGTTCCTGGCACATGGAACTCCAGAAACGTCTACAAAATTTATTTGAATGAACAGAAAACGTCCAGAAATATACAGAGTTCCTGATTCTGCTCATTCGAATCCTGTTTCTCCCCATTCTATCACAAGCTCCTGGCTGCCATCTCTACAAATGCAGCTCTGCTATTTTTCTCAGCAGCCAGCAGCCTGATTGAGTTGAGCTGGAGAAATTATGTCTCCAGAGGACTAGCATGGGTTGTGGGTGCCTTGGGAATTAGAGTAATGATGATAATCATAAAAATACTGGAAAACACTTATTAAGTGCTTCCTATTTGCCAAGCAGTGAGAGAAGCTTTTTCCATTGATAACCACAGTTTAGATTTTCAATAATCTTATAAGGGAGATCCTACTATTATCTATGTATTTCAAATGAGGACATTGAGGCTTAGAGCAGGTATATAATTTTCTCCAGGTCGTATGGTTGATAAGTAATGGAACAAGGTTAGAATCCTAGGTATCCTGAAGTCAGAGCCCGTTCTTGCTTTAGGTAAGTTTCTCTTGAAGCAGATCCCCAGATGCAGTTACTTGTGCAGCTGGTTTATGAAGGCGTGTGCTCAGGAGAGACCTGTGAGGGAGTGAGCCAAGAAATGTAAAGTAATGAAATAAATTAGGCAATTATTCAATTGAAGTTCAGTTAAAGTCTAGCCTCAGTCTGATCCTACAAGGAGCTCTGGAATGTAAGTAATATTACAGGGTAGTCCCAACTTAAGGCATGGGGGCAGAAATTTGTACCCCAGAATCTATCTCTCATGGGCTGTTGACTGCCCCTGAAGTAGAAGACATAACCTCACAGGTGTGTTCTGGTGGGAGGTAGCTCACTTTGTGGAGACCTGTTACCTGGACAAGGTTGCTGTTGCAGCCAACCCTCGCAGAAGGAGAGAGAGTGGGGATGCCAGCCAGGTACAGCAGATCAAAGCAAGGCACCAGTAGCGTGTACTACAGAACCTGGTTCCATAGTGTTGAACTTCACTTCTAAGCTACCATGAAGAACACAGGACTTTTGTCAAGCAGGCTAGATTTTTATCCTGTTCTGCCATTTCCTGGCCTGGTGGCTTTGGGAATGTTGCTTCTATGTTCTAAGTCTCATTATCGTCATCTATGAAAGTCTTAATACTGCTAGTCCCATGGGATTATTATGTTGGACAAATGAGAATGTATATGAATGCATTTTATAAACTAAAACAGAACATGAATGATGTATGTGGGGTTGTTATTGGCATGCCTAACATTCCAGGCTCAGGGGCTGCCAGGGGGTGGTGGCCCATAAATCTATGGAAGCCCTGGTCCAGATGGCACTTATGATGAACATAAGCACAAGGTCACTGGTGTCAAAATAGGAGATAAAAGGGATACAGACAAAACAGAACTTGAATGGAAGATGATTGACCATCTAGGCTCTCTCATGATCCTGCTGAATATTGATAATCTTCATGAACACTTTCAAAGACTGAGGGTCAGGAAAAGTAATCTACCAAAGTTGCACAACCAGTAAATGGCATACCTAGGACTCTGCCTCAGGTCATTTGAAGCCAATTTCACAGTACTTTTCAGTTATATCATACAGCTCTTCTGCCTTCAATACTGGCAAACCCCAGTGATTTTTTTTCAAAGGCATCTCCTGTTCTCTCAATCGCAGGGATAATGTTCCCTCTCCTGTATCAGGAAGTTCCCATCCTGACCATCTTGTGCCCTGGCCTTTTCTCCTTAATCATTGATTGCAACTAATAATCGCAAAGTCTGAATGTAGCATAGAGAACCATTTCTATTTCTGATTTCTGTTTGGCTCACAACCAGCATTTAGCCCCAAGAGGCATATGGAGCCTTATCTGAAGCTTAAAAAGGCTACAAGTTCACCTTGACAACATACTCAGTGGAAGTTGGTGTGGAAAACTGGCTTCAGTTTCAATAGCTGCACAGCACTGAAGTCTTAATGGAGGACTATAAAGCCAATTGATGTAGAAACTATGGATTTCGGTAGCAAAGGAGACATAGATAACTGAACAAAACTGGGGTTCTGTTAGGAAGAATGAAGAGAATAGATAATGGATTCCCAACTGGCAGTGTAAACAACAGATAATGAAGATGATGTTACATCTTAATCTTCTTGTTAACTGTTTAGAACACTTAGAAGAGGAAGAATATAAGTTCTGTAAGTAGCACCCTCAAATCCCCCACACCAACCTACAGAGATCTCTTTCTTCCTAGTGAGAATGAATGTGTCCTAAAGCTTGAGGCCATGGAAGCAAATGTGGAACCACCTTGCTGGGAAATTTCCATATGTTGTGAGATCCTCTGAGAGTTATTCTGCAAGTGTTATAAACACTTCTTTGGCAAAGGGAAGATAATAAGCTTCTTTCCATAGCCTGATGAGGGAGCACAGGTTTTGAATCAGGCAAATAAATATTTGAATTCTTGCCCAGTAATTTTTAATCACATTAGACTATTCTACATTTCAGTCTCAGCTCACTTATAAGAAGGGAATCATAATTCCTACTATAGCGTTTTTTGGTGATTCAGTGGGGCAAAATATGAAAAAAAATTCTTGATCCTTTTGTGCTGATAGTATGATAATACTGTCAGTTCTTCTTTATTGTAGGCATGAGAATGGGGTGAGCATTGTGGGCAGCACTGGTTAGTATGTAGGAGAAATGCTACCTACCAATTAAATACCTAAGCTTTTATTACAGGTCCCCAGTGGTAACACAGGATGGGCAAGAGAAAACTGAGGTTTGAAGCAAAGTCAATTCTGTTACGATTTTGCTGTGAGATCTGAGAACAATTAATTGACCTCAAGATTTCATCATCTCAGCCCTGTTATTTACTTCTTGGCTTTACAAAAGAATGTGTGAAGACATTCAATGAGAAAATTTCCAAGTGCTTTGAGCTTTCACATGGTCTTTACACTGAAACAGACATCATATAAAAATATATGCAGGCCGGGCATGGTGCCCATCACCTGTAATCCCAGCACTTTGGGAGGCTGAGGCAGGTGGATCACGAGGTCAGGAGTTCCAGACCAGCCTGGCCAACATGGTGAAACCCTGTCTCTACTGAAAATACAAAAATTAGCCGGGCGTGGTGGCACATGCCTGTAATCTCAGCACTTTGGGAGGCTGAGGCAGGTGAATCAGGAGGTCAGGAATTCCAGACCAGCGTGACCAACATGGTGAAACCCTGTCCCTACTAAAAATACGAAAATTAGCCGGGCGTGGTGGCGCATGCCTGTAATGCCAGCTACTCGAGAGGCTGAGGCAGGAGAATCGTTTGAACCCAGGAGGCTGAGGTTGCAGGGAGCCGAGATTGCGTCATAGCACTCCAGCCTCAGGGACAAGAGCGAGACTTTGTTTTAAAAAAAAAAAGACGTTAAAAATAAGGTTTAGAGTTATTTGACACATGACATATTATTTTGGAAAAAAACGATGTTTTGACCTTGGGCAAATTTTCTTTATTTCCATTACACAACTGGCTTAATTATTTTAAAATTCATCTTGTTAAGGGATTTTCCTCTAGAGACCATGGCCATGCCTGGAGTGACGGCAATACTTATTTCAGTTTCTTCCAGGCATACTTAACTGACTCTCCAAGTCAAACTTGGTTTGGCAGCTCCAAAGAAACTCTCCTTTCAAAGCATTTTAAATAGCATTTGTGAAAATCTCTTCTCTCTGAAAGTCAAAATGTTCTGCATAAACAATCAAACAAAATGGAGCCATGGTCTATTAAACAAACAACAGTGATAGACTCCAATATTTCACAATATCACTACTTGCTTAATAGGGTGCAAGCAACTTAAAAAAAATCTGAAGTCGTTTCCTAATTATTTTCATTAACTGTTCAAATTTGAGCTTTTTCACGATGTTGGTTATGAACAGTAAAAGTAAATCAAGTGATACTAATAATAATTTTCAATTAAAAAACACAAGATAGATATGAATTGCTGGCTCGGCCCAGTTATTTGAGAAGATAGACTCCCTTTCTGTTAAGACAAGACCTAGTTAAATGAATGGGGATAATTTTACTCTTGAACATAAAGACGGGTTTTCCTAAGACTCAAAAATTTCCAGACTGGACTTTCTCAGTACCAACCTCTTGTCCCAGCCTCCTTGTTCCTTTATTCCTTCCGTATTGAGCCCTTGCCATTTTTTATTTTTGTGTGATTTTTGGGCTTTGCAGGGGGAAAATCAAAGGTAGTGATATGGTTTGAATATTTGTCTCTTCCAAATCTCTTGTTGAAATTTGACCTCTCATATGGGAGGTGGAGCCCAGTGGGAGGTGTTTGGGTCATGGGGCAGATCCCTCATGAGTCCCTTAGTGCTCTCCCTGTGGTAATGAATGCATTGTTACTCTATTAATTAATGGGAGAGCTGGTTGTTTAAAAGAGCTTAAGGCCAGGCATGGTGGCTTACGTCTGTCATCCAGCATCCAACACCTCCAGGCGGAGGTGGGAAGATCACCTGACGTCGGTCAGGAGTTTAAGACCAGCCTGGCCAACATGGTGAAACCCTGTCTCTACTGAAACTACAAAAAATTAGACAGACATGGTGGCACACGCCTGTAGTCCCAGCTATTCGGGAGGCTGAGGCACGAGAATCTCTTGAACTTTGGAAGTGGAGGTTGCAATGAGCTGACATAGCACCAGTGCACTCCAGCCTGGGTGACAGAGCAAGACTCTGTCTCAAAATAAATAAATAAATAAATAAATAAATAGCTTGCCACCTCCTCCTCTCTCTTGCTTCCTTCCACCTCACCATATGATACATCTGCTTCCCCTTCCCCTTCCACCATGATTTAAAGCTTCCTGAGGTCCTGACCAGAAGCAGATGCTGGCGCCATGCTTCTTGTACAGCCTACAAAACCATGAAGCAAATAAATCTCTTTTCTTCATAAATTATCCAGCCTCAGGTATTTCTTCATTAGTGATGCAAAACTGGCTAACACAGTAGGTTAGGAAGAGGGAGGAAATCAGTTTCAGCAAAGTAGACATTCCAGAACAGTATGTGCTCAGAGCTTAGGAATGAATAAATCCCCCAGAAGGGAAAATTGAATGTTCCTGGTCCAGTATTATTCCTCTACGTGTAAAGAAGAAAAATTGGCAGGACAAACAGAGGGAAAAGCTGTCTAGCACCTATTTTTCAGCCAGGCTGTGCCTTTTGGAGCTGCTTTCTTCAAATGTCTATCTGCTTCTAGAATTCAACTAAGGGGGAAAGGGCCGTGGAGATATTTTACACCAAAGCGTGAAAGCCACTGATTACAGGCTCATTAAAGAATAAGGGTTCCAGTATATTATCATACCAAGCCTACAAAATTTAGGGGCCATCGTTGAGATTTCAGTGTTAAGCTTCCATATTTTTGCATAGTCTAGAAATGCCCTTAAATATATATCTGCATATTGGATACAATTTTATATAATTTATGTAATTACTATAATGTAAAATTATACATGCATGTGAAAAGTAATGATAAAGCAGGAACCAAAATGATGATGATAAATGTTTGTTGAAAATGGAAGAAAAAAATTTCACATTTTCCCCCAGTTACTCAAGTTTTATCTTTTATAATAAAAAGAACTAGGAAAACAAATATGTATGAATGTCTGAAGAATAAAGTCTAAAGGTGAGATGAACCACATCTTAGCTGCACATGGCTTAGCTCACAAGAAAACAGAGTCAACATTTGGCAGAATATTCAGCGAACATAAAAACTGTAGTAGAGGTTAAAATGGTACTGAGGTTGTATGATGTCCCTGTCCTTTCTTCCTATACAGGGAAGGGTGACTACGGTTTACACCAATATATTGTACATTTCTAAATAACTGAAGGGGAATACCTGAATGTTTCTAGTATAAAGAAAAGATAAATATTTAAGGTGATGAATATCTCAATTACCTTGATTTGATCTTTACACATTATATAAATATATTAAATTATCACACACCCTGAAAATATGTACATCCATTATGTATCAATAAAGAATAAGTTTTTTAAAAAGATATTGATGTTGTAGAAGCAAGACCATTGGAAATCTGAATTCCTGTCCCGAGTTCTAGCAAGGCTTCTCAGCCTGGCTCAGTGCTAGGTCACTTAAGAGTAAAGATACAAACAGACTAAATCCAGTACCTAAATGATCTTACTCTACTTAGTTCAGAATGACTCACACTTCTCAGGGGATCTTGATCTGTAAAATGCCTGAATAATAACCTAATTTCAATTTTACATCATTTTTGTTTTTGTCTAATCTACTTAGGTTCATGAATTTCTTAAAACATAACTGATGTTTGGTTGAACTTCATTGTACTCAGGGAAGGCAAATATTTGCCATCATTGCCCTTACTTCAAACATAGCATCATTGCTTGTTTATTTCAGCATATTTTCCGAGTAAGTCTGGATTCTACCCAAAATCCTTTTTAACTTTGAAAAGATTGGAAAAGGCAAACAGGTCCATCCCAGTTCCCCAAACCCTTTCTGCAACCAATTTCTCACACAAGCAGTTCTATCCTGAAAAAAGGAGGTACGCAGTAACAAAATATGAGCACATATTTTTACAACATTCCAGGTGTAGTATTGTTTTCCACCAAGACACATGTTTTGATGTTCATGGTTTAACATGTAATTTATCTCACATATTCGGAGATCATCCACATTGATGATTAAATGACAAGTGGTCTGCTGTATTTCTTTGGATGAAGAAAAGTAATTTGCATTCAATATTCTAAAAGCACAGCCAACTATTTGGTCTGTAAAGCAATGTGGACCATTGAGTACGTGCACAGTTTAAAAAATTTCATCCTCTGAAATCTTAGTTGAAAATATCGGAGTTGAGTTGCAATGAGCCTCATCTGAACAGAGAAAGCCCCCAACCTCACTAATAAAATTTTCAGATTTTTTGATTGAATGCCATTTGAAATTACCTTCATCACGTTAACGTGCAATAGGTAGTATGCAGTCGGGTTGCCTCTCGACATGACCCTATTAGAGATTGCCACTTGTAAGGAAATCTATTCAAAAGCAAAGGCTGTATTAAGCTGGATACCAGGTCAAACGACACTATTTGGGGGAAAAATGGAGAGGTACTTCAGCCTAATGATTTGTGAAAAGTTAAGTAACAACAAATTCCATGAATATGAAATTGTGGAAAGAATGCTCTCATCACAGCTTTTATCCCTCAGCAGCCTGTGCAGACGGTAGCCAGGAGGAATTAGAAATGGCACCTGCTGGTATGCCTGTCTCTCTCTGAAATGATGCTTTTTAAGACTATGAATTTAGAGCTTGTGAGATGGAAAAGAAAAAATTCAGTTTGGGGTTCTCAGAGTTCTTTTCAGTAAAACGGGAAGGTAGGAAGCGCAATATGAGTATTCTGACATTTCCTGCCTAATTTTGCTTCCAAGAACCTTTGTATATTCATGTGGTTGGCTGTAGAGAACTTTGACAGTTTTAGTTGGAAGCTGTGGAAATATCAGGGAGAAGCAAACTCAGTTTCTGCATTAATAAGTGGTGGAAATAGATCTGGGATCCTATACTAATTTATATTTGTTTTTTGGAATTTTAATTTTTATAAACTTTTCACTGGAATATAATAAAATATATGTTAATATAATGAAATATATAACACAATGTAAAGCATTATATGATACAAATAAGCATGCCTATCATAAATGCACAAGTCAGTGAATTTTTACAAACTGAACACACACCTGAGTAAAAGCCCTGAGATCAAGAAATAAAACCCATATGCCTTTCTCATTCCCCCTTTCAGCCTCTAGTCACTCTCCTGTCTTCTAGATTTGTTTTGTCTTTTGTGCAGTTTGCAAATAGTGAATTATACTATTTGTACTCATTTGAGTCTGGTGTCCTAGACTCAACATCATGTTTATAAGATCCACTCATAACTAGTATATTTCAGTTTAATTCATTCTTCCTTACTGTTGAATATTTTTTCATTACACAATTGTGTAGTTTAGCCCTTTTTGATGGGAACGTAGGCTGTTTTTCACTACTATGAGTAATGTTACTTTGAACACTCACGTATGGATCATTTGAAGAAACATAGATACATATTTTGTTGGGTATATACTTTGGAGTGGAATTGCTGGGTCAAAGGGTATGGATAAGTTCATCTTGAGTAAACATTCCCAAACAGATATCCAGAGTGGTGGTTATTCCGACCCCTGCCAGCACTAAATGAAGTTCCAGTTGTTTTACATCTCACCAGATTCATATGCCCCCCTTTGCCTTTGTATCATTCTGGTGGGTGTGTAGCTGCTGGCAGTTTTTGAGGTCCTTGCGAACATTGTTGTTTCCTTGTTTACCTCAACGTTCAGAGCACTGAGCACAATGATGGTTTTTGATTAGGTTTCCAGATTATTTTCAGGCCTAATAGCACAGATGGATCAGTAAGCAGAGGGATAGTAGAAACAAAACCTAAGGTGTACCTTGAGTCAGGAAGTCTGATCCTTAGGGGAAGGAACACGATGGCACTCTGGTAAGCTTCCCTTCAGTGGCTATTGTTGGGCACACATGGATTCTAGAAGACCTTCTATTATGACATATGGCATGAAAATTGTTTCAGACCATAAAAGCTGCTTCTCACTGCCCATATGTGTATAGAATTTTATATTATAGTTGCTTAAATTTTATAATATCAACCCAGATGTGCAAAAAGGCAATTTTCTCTACTAGTCTATATTTGCTCTCAAGTCAACATCCTCACTGTTGTTGAAAAACTATTTCCACTATCTGTTTAGTTTTAAACCCCTGTCTCTTTTGTGTAAATGTTCAGTTAATTTAAAAACTTGCCCCTCCATTTCAGCATTTTTTTTTGTCCCAAGACACGATCAGTTTCCCCACAGGGCATTGAAAGAGTAGGGTCTGGTTGCTTCTTGGGTTGCCTCTGACCCCAGTAGCTTCCAGGGAAGGATGGCTTGATCTGCCTGAACTCTGCTGTGGCTCTGGCTGTGAGGCTCATGTGCTCTGCATTTTGTTGTTCAAACGCAGGACTTTCCTAGTTGATGGTCCTCAGAGCCCCTATCAGCCCTTCAGAGGGTTAGGATTCTCAGCTACTGTCCTGTGCATCTCTGGGGTATGAGGGACTTTCTGGAGTTTCCTTCCCTTCAAGGGAATCTTCTGGAACACTTGCCTCAATCATTATCAAGTTGCTCCCTGTACATTTGGTTGCCTCCAGCACCGTACACATCTCAGGGATTTGCTCGGAGGTGTGAAATCTGCCTGAGATAAGCTTTGGGGAACACACAGCAGTAACTCCACTGTTCTGGGACGTCTCCTACCCACACTGGATTTCTCTCTCATTTCGCCATCTTTGATTTATGGGTCTAAGAAGAGTTTGGGTAAGGAATTGATCTGCGGCTCTTAAGGCAAGCACGAGTTGCTTTATTTCAGTCTCCCCACTGAAGTTTTCTTTCGAAGTCTGCTGGTTGAGCACTTATTACCTTTTAGGGTGGAGGAGATAATTTCTCCATTCACTGTGCACTCTTCTCTATGGTTTCTAGTGTGTACTCTCTGCTTGGTATTCTAAGCTTGGTTATTGATACTTAATACCATCTTTGGAAACATCAGTCCTCCTTTTTTCTCAGTAAAGCCCAGCTATTACCCAGATGAAGTGTATACTCTTCACACTTTATCTGCTATGGTTTTAAGAAATATATTTAAGAACTGAACATGGATTTTGGTCCTGGATGGTGTCTGCCCTCCCTCAGAGGACAATACTTATATGAAGCTAACATCGCTGCTTGAATGGGAAGGAGAAAGATAGGAGTGAAGGCAATGGAAACACATAGCTTTATAGCAAAGTATTATCCATTATCCCTATTACCTTATGTAGCTGCTTTCAGTGCGTGAATATAGGAGGTGAAACTTGAAGAAATTAGAGGATTTGTTTGCCCAGGGAAGGTTTTTAACATCACCATGTTACAATCTCTCTTTTCATTTTTCTTAAGAATATAAAAATAACAAACTGAGTATTAAGCAAGTTTGCTAAGATATTTGGGCCTCTTTCCATGAAGATAAATTATACATAATATAACAAGAGAAAAGAAAATGTCATGTTTGTGAAATTTCCATGAAAATTCTCATTTTGAAATTTGTGTGTGTGTGTGTGTGTGTGTGTGTGTCAGATCCCCAAATGAGGTAATAATATCATGGCTGGATGTGGCAGTGCATGCTCCAGAGGAGTAATACAATGGTTTAGAATATCTTCTCCTTTTTGAAGCAGTCTCCTTGTTATGCCAGGAAGTTAGTCTTAAAACAAGCCCCTTCATTGTTCACATACAGAGTCAAGTAAGGAAAGTCAGCCTACATTTCCTACTTTGTTTGGATGTTAGAAGAAATTCTCTTTCAGCAGAAAGCTGTCATGTAGGACTAATAAAAACCATTTTGATTGGTCACTTTTTTCTTGAAGTTCTAAAATTTCCATCTTGTTATGATCAAAGAATGCAACTATGTTTGAGTATATCTTGCCCAAAGGATGGCAGTCCTAATTTTGATATTTTCTGTATTCTAGCTATGGATTAAACCCACTTTTCTATGGAGCTTTTCTTGCACTTCATAAGTATGAAGACCCTTCTGAATGGGTACAACAAAAACTTTTTGGAAATATTTACCAGAAATACTTTCAGCCCAAAGCTACATGTTCATTTATTCAGTTATTCTTTCATTTTATTTATTTAAACACAATATGTGAGCACATGAGAATACAGAGATGAATAAAACATGATCCCTGATTTTTTTTTTTTTTTTCTGAGATGGAGTCTCACTGTGTTGCCCAGGCTGGAGTGCAGTGAGTGACCTCAGTTCACTGCAACCTCTGCCTCCCAGGTTCCAGCGATTCCCTTGCCTCAGCCTCCTGAGTAATTGGGACTACAGGTGCTCACCACCATGCCCAGCTAAGTTTTGCATTTTTAGTAGAGACAGGGTTTCACCATGTTGGCCAGGATGGTCTCGATCTCTTGACCTCGTGATCCACCCCCCTCGGCCTCCCAAGGTGCTGGGATTACAGGCATGAGCCACTGTTCCTGGCCTGATCCCTGATCTTAAGGAGGCCACTGTCTAGTGGTAAAGGTAGCCATGTAAAAACAAAGTACAATAAAGTGTTTCTGGGGCTAGGGTAGATGAAGTACAATGAGACAAAAATGTGAGAGTACTTTTCCATGCTGGAAATGATTAAATATTTTTTATTTAAAAAATTGCATAATTGGGGTTAGAAATAGAAGTAGATATACTAAAGGTGAGTAATGTAGAAAAGATATTCCCATCAGGAAATGAAACAGAAACTGAACTATGGAACCAGGGAATCACATAACATTCTAGAGACCTGTGACTAGGGTGAGAGTGTAGTGTACAAGAGCTGGAAGCATGAGAAGAGGGGTAGAGATTCAGAAGGTCAGAGGGTTGTTGTTGGTGTGCCAAGCTAAGGAGATATTTTAGCCCCTAGCTGGAGATTGCAATGGAAGCAAGCATGCAATCACATTCTTCATCCACATGCACAGCCTGCTTGTCAATCATATGGTATTCTTCTTGCCAAGTTCAATGGTGTTCTCTGAATCCTCTGGGCATGGATATCTTGGCACCACTACCAATCTGTTGATGTTTGCATATCTGATGAAACTTGACATCACTGTTCTAAGAACTTGGGAGTCTTTGGAGGGTTTCAAGCTTGGATGTGGAGCTGCCAGGTATGAAGTTTAGACAGAAAAAAAAAAAAGTCTCACTACTTTTGTGCTGTGGAGGGAGAACTAGAGGGAGGTAAACTAGCACCAAAGAGAATGGTTACATGTGTTAGTTTGCTGGGGCTTCCATAGCAGAATACCACAGTCTGGGTGGCTTACACTGAAATTTATTTCTCATAGTTCTGAGGGCTGGAAGTTCGAGGCCAAGGTGTTGGCAGGTTTGGTTTCTCTTGAGGCCTCTCACCTTGGCTTACACATGACCCCCTTCTTGCTGTGACCTCACATGTCCCTTTGTGTGTCCTAATATCTCCTTATTAGGACACCAGTCATTGAATTAGGGCCAACCTCAAAGACCTTATTTTAACTTAATTATCCCTTTAAAGGCCGTATTCCAAATACAGTCACATTCCAAGGTACTAGGGGTTTGGGGCTTCAAAGTAGGAATTTGGGGGAAATACAAGCCCATAAAAGGACACTATTAATTTATTTTAATATTACAGAAATGAAATATGAGGACTGCACAAAGGTCATGGCAGTGAGATGAAAAAATTGAATATGAGAAACTAGCTGGGTCTATATAATTTTGAGGTTTTCAGATAGTGTAAGAAGAAATAAGTGATACATTCACTGTGACAGATAATTTTTTTTTGCGGGGGGAGACATATTATTAATTCAGCTTTGGCTAGATTGAGTTTTAGACTCTGTAAGATTTTTGAGAGTTTATCTAGTGAGTATTTGGCTATGTGAATATGAAGCTATGTAATACTTTAGCACTTATATTTAATATTTTAAATAATTCCATTGAGTTTCTTCTTGTAAGTGGACATCAATCAATCATGCATAGAAAGAAAAGAGTTTCTTGGAGGATAAACAGTCACAAATCTTTATGATGTTTCGGAAAATGCTTGCTTCTTCCAATTCTTGTTTCTTTCGAGAAGCTCTTGAAATGTCTTTGCCTCAGTTTCTCATGATGTATTTTATCAAAAATGCTGCAAATAAAATATGTACTTCTGTTTATTGCAAGAAATAAGTGTTGCTTTGTTAGTGGAAACTATGTTTGAATGAATGAAACTAACATACAGTGATGGGGGGTTTTGATATCAGAGAATTTTTTAAGATTTGACAAGCTAAACCTTTTGAAATAGCAAACATTAACAAAAGGCCTGACTGCTTGTTACAGATGGATGCCTTTCCAAATGTGACTTTGGTAAACAAAGCTGCATTTGAACTACAAGAGAGAACAAGGGTCAAAGAAACAGCATTACTTCCAAGAAATAGGGATGGAGCTGGCAGAAAATCTCTGTTTTGTTCAAGGGCAAAGATACCTTATGCGATGAGTGATAATTGTGGTTAAGTGTGTAAGCTATTGCAGAATGGTTGCAATGTGATTTTTATATAAGTATTTCAATGTTTATTTATTAAGTTTCTCCCATCTAGTTCATATACCTTCAGTTTACATCAGTTGTTCTGAACAGGGGTGATTCAACCTGGGGGACATTTGGCAATGTCTGAAGACTTTTTTTTTTTTTTTTTGGTTGTCACAATGTGGGATTGGGGGTGGTTATTTCTGGTGTCTAGTAGATGGGGACCAGGGATGCTGCTAAACATCTTATAATGCACAGGCAGCCCCCTACAACAAAGAAGTATCCAGCCAAAATGTCAACAGTGCAGAGGTTGAGAAATCCTGGGATCTAACAAAATAAGTGCCATTTGCTTTAAAAAGCAGAGAACCAATCTTATGAGTCAGTTTTCAAGTTTGAATACAATTCTTCCTTAAACAATTACATGGTGGGGTGGTAGTCCTGGTGGTGCCACTGGTGGTGTGTGTGTGCGTGTGTGTGCATGCTTGTTTTTACTTGGGAAGGTTGTTCTTTTTCATTAGCTGCATTTCATACCTTACACTTCTGTGTTTAAATGGAATTAAGCTATATCAGTATTTTATTTTTAACCTTGTTTTTCGCATATGTAAATTGCTGGACCTTACTATAACCTCGAACTCCTGGGTTCAAGCAATCCTACCACCTCAGCCTCCTGAGTAACTGGGACTGCACATGTGAGCCACCATGCTCAGTTAATTTTTTTGTATGTGTGGAGATGGGATCTCACTATGTTGTCCAGGCTGCTTTCAAACTCCTGACCACAAGCATTCCTCCCCTTCAGCCTCCCAAAGTGTTGGTATTATAGGCATAAGCCACAATGCCCAGCTACAATCAGTGTTTTATAAGATGTAAGCAAATCATACAAGGGTTCCTGGGCATGTTTAGTAGGAAGTGGTAGGAGATAAACATTTTTACTAAAACATCTCCCATATATAGGAGCTGTGCTTTCAGTAATGAACAAACATTTTTAATTTGACATGTTCCACAATAACACTAAGAATAAAATTTCAGTCTATTAATATGCATGTCTTTGAGATGATTGGATCTATTTGCCAAGATAACTTGAATTAATCCTCAGACAAAATTTGTAAAATTCTACTTTGAGTCTCTAAGTGCCTAGAAAAGAGACAGATTTTGTTCCTGAAATATGAAAGAATTTCATTTTCTTCATTAACAGCAGTAATCTTAGAAGTAATACATAAGAATCCTAAGAATGCTCACCTCACAATGAGATGCCACTTCACAGACAATAGAATGGCTGTAATTTTAAAAGTCAGACTGTAACAATTCTTGGTAAAGATATGGAGAGATTTGAACCCTCATATATTGCTGCTGGAATTGTGAAGTGGCTCGGCTGCTTTGGAAAATTGTTTGGCAGTTTCTTAAAATGTGAACTATATTTATATATTTGTAGATATTTTATATCATCTAGCAATTCTATTCCTAGATGTTCAACCAAGAGAAATTAAGATGTGTATCGATATGAAGACTTGAACATGCACATTCATAGCAACGTTGTTCAGAGTATCTAAAAGGTGGGAATGACACAAATGTCCATCAGCTAATGAATGATAAACAAAATATGGTGTATCCATACAATGGAATATGGTTGGCAATAAAAGGGATTGAACTATTAGTATATGATATGATATTGTTGAACCTGAAAAAGATTTAATTAAGTGAGAAACTAAACATAAGAGATTACATTTATCCTATTTATATTTAATAAATTTGTATATTAAACCATGTAATCCCATTTATATGAAATGTCCAGAAAAGGCGAAACCAGAGAGTCAGAAAGAAGATTGCTGGTTGCCTGAAGCTGGAGGTGTGAATATGGAGTGACTGTAAGTGCATACAGCATCTCTTTTTGGGTGATGGACATGTTCTAAAATTAGATTGTGGTGACAGTTGCCCAACTCTGCAAATGTAGTAAAAATTGTTAAAGTGTGCTCTTAAAATAGTTGAATCATATGGCTTGGAACAAAAACAGTATGCCTCATAAAGCTACTTTTTGAAAAAGAAAGTACTTTTCCTTCTGTTTACTTTCCTTGAAACAACATAGAGGCAAAAAGGACAACTTAGCTTAAAAGACCAATACAATGTGAGATTGTGAATGGAGAGACTTCATGATGTCCTTGTTTCTTTCCTCGTGGTTGTAATTCATAAAAAGAATCAAATCTGTGCTAATTTATAGAAATTCTCCACCAGTGCAATTTGGATTGCATCCATTCCCTCTGTCCACAGGCCAGATTTCTTGGTTCTTTCTCTCTTATCAGGTTATCATTTGATGGCATTTAAAGCAAGAGTGCAAATGCATTTTCCGAGATCAGATGAGATTGGGCATGTTCAGGGTGGTATGGCTGTAGATAAATGCATTTTCTGTACATAAGTTTTAACAGAGTTTGGGGCCTCTGCACAATGAAAGAACAAAAATTGAGGAGGACCCTTATAATGAGATTCATGGAATCTTATCACCCAGGCATAATGGCCTCCCATTTCTTCTGCTCCCTTCAGTGTAATCACCTGCAATGAGGGAGAGCAGAGACTGGATTCCACTGTCAGACTCCAGCTAAATAGAAGTGAATGCTACTAGCCCACCTGCCACAGGCAAAACATGAGCAAAGGAGGAAAGAGATTTAGAGTAGACAGTTAAAAAGGGCAAGAAAGGCTGACCAGTTTCAATTTTCTTTTCCTGAGGTTGCTTAAGATGCCAGTCTGCTTATAATTTTTTTTTTTTTTGAGATGGAGTTTCACTCTTGTCACCCAGGCTGGAGTGCAGTGGTGTAATCTTGGTTCATTGCAACCTCCATCTCCCAGGTTCAGTTGATTCTTCTGCCTGAGCCTCCCGAGTAGCTGGGATTACAGGTGACTGCTACCACGCCCGGCTAATTTTTGTATTTTTAGTAGAGATGGGATTAAGCCATGTTGGTCAGGCTGGTCTCGAACTCCTGACCTCACGTGATTTGCCTGCCTTGGCCTCCCAAAGTGCTGGGATTACAGGCATGAGCCATCATGCCTGGCCTATAACTTCTCATTTGAAGTGAGACCGACCTGACTCTCACATTATGCTTTTCCTCCCCTCCATCTGCCATGTGGCCCCCTGCCCATGCCCCAACCTGTTTTCCCTTGCAATACCCAGAAGTCTGCCCTTTGTATAAGTGAGGGACCAAATCAAAGCCAGCAAATGGAATGTGTAGGTTATTTACGGATTGTTGCCGAGCAAATTTAATCACCAGCCTGCTGTACCTCTATCATCATTTCCCTTGACGAGAACATCACAGACTTAAATTTTGCAAAGGAAGGAGAAGTGGCCATAATCCAGCTATAACTGTAACAGCCAATTCTGCTGTGATGGGAAGAGGTGCTGTATTAGTGCCAATACATTAACCAACTTTTCAGTTGCAGCAGGGAAGCTGATTGCCTTTATAATTCCCATGGCACTTCTCCACAGAGGTAACAGAACTGCTTGAATAAGCAATCATTTCCAGCTCTGCTGGTGTGAGTGTGTGTGTGTGTGTGTGTGTGTGTGTGTGTGTGTGTGAGAGAGAGAGAGAGAGAGAGACTATCTAATGCAAATGACTAAGACTTGATAGTATGCATGGTGTCAGACCTTTCTGAAAGATTCTTCTACCACTAGATGTGTGATCTTGGGTAAGTCACCATGCTGTTATGAATCATGAATTGCATTTGCCAAATGCAGTGTCTGGACATAGGCCTTAAGGAACTGGAAGCTTTTACTTCCTGACTAGGATGCAGATTGCTCTAAATTTCACCAAATGGTAACCTTGTGATGAGACTAAGAGAGAAAGAGCAAAGAGAGTTGGACTGTTGGAAGAGGGAATTAATGCCATCCAAGTTACACTGGCAGATAATGTCTGTAAATTAGCACAGCTTTGGTATTTTTCGAAAATAACCACAAGAAAAGAAACAAGAACTTCATAAAGTCCCTCAACATATCATCCCATATTGTACTGGTCTTTTAAGTTTCCTGCTTAAGAGTTCTAAGCTGCCACTTAAGAAGGCTGACTATGCTAAAACTACAAAGCTGGAGAGGCTATGTCAGCATTTCAACTGACTTCCTTAGCAGGGCACATTCTTCCAGCCATCCCTGGCACCACAC
The DNA here is from genome assembly GCF_008728515.1 of Papio anubis. Taxonomy (NCBI): domain Eukaryota; kingdom Metazoa; phylum Chordata; class Mammalia; order Primates; family Cercopithecidae; genus Papio; species Papio anubis. Next base: position 18,565,174 of record NC_044988.1, on the reverse strand, counting down.
CAGACATGGTAATGAAGACATCTTTGATCCTCCAAATAAGCCTACCCAGCAGCTGAATGTCCCACGTGACTTCAGCTGATACCATGTGGAGGAGAAGAACTGTCCTGCTGAGCCCTGTTCACATTTCTTACCCACAAATCCATGAGGTATATTCAGTTAGTTGTTTTTGTTTTTTTTTTTTAAGACAAATTCTCGCTCTGTCTCCCAGGCTAGCGTGTAGTTGTGCGATCTCGGCTCACTGCAAGTTCCACCTCCCAGGTTCATGCCATTCTCCTGCCTCAGCCTCCCAAGTAGCTACAGGTGCCCACCACCACGCCCGGCTAATTTTTTTTTTTTTTTTTTTTTTTTAGTAGAGACGGGTTTACCGTGTTAGCCAGGATGGTCTTGATCTCCTGACCTCGTGATTTGCCTGCTTCAGCCTCCCAAAGTGCTGGGATTACAGGTGTGAGCCACCACGCCCAGCCCAGTTAGTTGCTATTTTAAGCTGCTAAACTTTGGAGTAATTCCAACAAATAACAAAAACACCTAGAGCAAAGCTGTTGAAAAGATTGAGTGGAATAATAAAAGTGCTCATTAAATAGTAGCTTTTAATGCTGCTTTAATAATAATGGTGATAATACTAATAAAAATAAACATACTGTAGTTTTGTCTAATGGGAAATCTGACCTCTCTTAAGTAATTTAGAGATCTAAAATCCTTGCTGACCTGCAGTTTTTATCTTTAACAACAGATGAGATGAGTACTTGACTTGAATATGTGGAAAGTCACATATATCAGGCTAAAGAAAGCATTTAGTGGACACCTCCAAAATGCCAAGCACCAATACACATTTTTCTCATTTAATCCTCCCAGCAGCATTAAAAGGTGAGCATTATAGATCCACAACTTACAATGGTCAGAGACGTTGAGTAACTTGTCCAGTTTTATACCTAGGAACTGATAAAGCCAAAATCTGAACTGCCTGCCTCCATGGCAGAGAAGAAGCCTGAGTTGAGTTGGGTCTTGAAGGATATGTAGGTATAAGAAGATGGGGAGAAAGGCCTGGAAATATTGTAAGGCGTGGTGAGAAGATGAGCTGTGGTCTTCTGTGAAAAGTAGGGAAAAATGAGTTCCTATCTGAAGAATCTTATTCTCAGAGCTGAAAGCAGTCTCCAACACTATTTCTCACCTCTAGCTTGGCCCTGATGAGGAAGCGTCTGCTAATGGGCACTAGAAAACCAGGGTCCATGCTAGAAATCTGGAAGAGGATGATTGACAGTTCAAATGTGGCTTCAGGGCTCTGTTTCTGTTGAAATATTTCTTTTCCTCTCTTGACTTGCAGAAAAACAAATGCTAACAGGAAACAAAGAATGCTTCCTTTATTGCTTGGGTGATGCAAGCCAACATCAAAATTGATGAAGAAACAGATTGGACTTGTTTAGGTATATTCTGAATTTCTTGCTAAATCATTATCTAACATAACCCTCACATTGAAACTTCTAGTAATCCTTGCTTTCAATCTTCTGTGAACAGTAAGGCTTCCTGCATGCTCTAGCAGTTCTGGATTGGGCATGTGGAGTAGGAGGTTCTGGGCTGATAAGAACTAAATTCCAGGATCACTAGTAGGTCTTTGTTTACCTTTTGTAACACAGAGCCTTGTACTGCCCTTGGTTCCTCAGATTATTCACCTTATCTGTGATATCTTGACTTTCTACCTTCTGTAAGTGCCTTGACTTTAGAAATAGTCTATGGACCTTATCAAACTTTCTTCTCCAACCTAACTATTGGGCCGTTTCCTTTGTTTCACTTCCAGGACAAAAGGGGAACATACCCCAGACCCTCAGACAGGCTGAGGATAATGTTACAAATGTGCAAAAACTAGGAAGTACTCATGCTAGATTTTCCCTGTTTCCAGCTTTGGGGCAATAAGTAGGAACAGCAACTAAAATGAATGTACAAGCCATCCAGTACGATTGTGTTAACAACACCAACAAAAGTCTAGCTGAATTAAATAAGTACTCCTACAGTAAAAGCAACTTTCTTTAGTCTGGAAGCCCTCCTAGATTATTACAAAGAGAATTTTGAAGGAGATGGATTTGGCAATGCTATTCATCTCATATGTTTGTTGGGAAAATAAATCTACAACACACAACATTGTTGTTAAATAGGATGAATATTACAAAGCCAATTTAAATCTAGAATAAAACCTATTTAAAAGGATGATCATTTAATAGCTCTTGAAAGCAAGTAACTACTTTCTCTGTGGCATAGCAGAAGAACTCATTTGAGGGAAGTGAAGACTGTGTTAGAATATCCGGGCTTTCCTCAGAATTTCTGAGGAAATGCTATGTGCAGTTATTTAGCCATATTGTTCCTCAGTTCCTCATTTGAAAAATGGTATGAAAATAACAGTAGCTATCTCATAGGGTTTCTGGGAGGACTAAAGTTACCAGTGTGTGAAAGGTTCTTAAAATATCTAGAATTTATTAAATAAACATGTAATAAATGGTAGCAATACATATAATTATTAAGTAATACTGAGGATTGGTGATTTGGAGATAAATATCTAAAAAATCTATGGATCAGATACTTTAGGGTTAGGAGGATGAGGATCACAAATACAAGTTGGGACCAAGAGTTGATCCTAGGCATTACAGAATCTGAGCCTTTAACCTTAAACACTGTGTTGTTTTCCTTCAGGAACTCAGGAGGGGGAACCTGCTGTGTTCCATCAAATACTGCCATTACCAAGCACGTATCTTCATGTTGGTGCCTAGCTTTATCCAAACCTGGTACTTATAGTACCTATTATTCACTTTAAGTGCTTAGAAGTTGCATTAGGGCTAGATTTACACATGCAGTAGCAGCATCATTCCAGAGACTTTCAATATCTTGTGTCATGACTGGAATGAGCCATACTTCTGGGTCTTAGGAAGGAAGTCTGCATTGATAGCAATACTTTGTCTTTTGTTCCTTAAAAATTATAATACACCACTGTCATCTACCATATGAAGATAGCCATTATTTATTTAAACTTGCAATGCTTTCTCTCCCCAGTTGCTTTGGAGAAGCAGCGTCTTATTGTCTTGGTTCATTGCTTTTCCCATTCTGTTTTTTCCCTGGGACAACACATATTCCTCATTCTGCGGAATTCCTCCTTACGGACCAGGGATAAGTTATTCTTTAATGAATAAATGGAAGAAGACAGATACAACTGACAGCAAACAGCAGAGATAACTCATGTCTGTTTTCCCCTATAGCCTTCTTAGGACATCATTTTGGACTTTTCGCTAGAGCCGTAGAAAAAAATGAAAACACGAGTGAGCGTTTGAGTCATTCTTCTACATAAATAATTGTTTCCATTCCTTCTTCCAATCTATATGTCAGCATAAAGTCTCCCTTGACCCAGGAATGAAGAATTATATTAGTGATCAGTAAATGCATCACCATTTAGAGGGGAAAAAATGATATAATGTGCCAGAGAGAAGAGAAGTCATCTGAGAATTGAAGAGGGTCAAGGGACTGACTGATTTCATAGGACCAATACTCATTTCCTGGGCTGATTCACACTCTCTACTGGGCATCTCAGTACTAGAAAGACAGGCTTTTATTAGTAACAGTGTTTCAGGGCCCAGGGCAGAAAGAAGCCAAGATAATTTTCCTACAGAATGAGTCCTGTCTAGCTTCTGAAATGGCTGTGCAATATTATTTAGTGAAGAGTGAAATAAGAGAAGAATATGGGTTGCCTTTCCATGTCTTGCACAGGCAAAGAAAAGAAAAACTGAACCGTGGATGCTTAAGAGATCTAGATATAAAGAGTCTCTCGACTCTGGGTAAGAGAGCACAGCTTCTAGACAGGCTAGGTTGTAGGAAACGATGATTTTATACTGCCTGTATTTGGATAGGTATTTTTCCATCCAAGAAAGCACGTGTGTAGAGTTTCTGTGTGGTACTGTTTAGGTTGCAGAGGCAAGACATGCAGTTTTTAAGCATACGGGTGCTGGTGCGCAGCTGTGATTATCCACTCGGCTTGGCTTCTTGCTGTGTAATTCTGAGTTGCTGGCTTAAGTTCTCTGAGTTTCTTTAGCATTACAGTGGAGATAGTAACAGTTATTCATAGAGCTGTTGGAAGGGTTCAATAAGTTAATAAAGTATCTGGACTAGTAATAGTGTCTAGAACATAGTGAGCAGTCACTGTTAGAGCCAAAGAGCCAATAATTATCATCATTGTTATTATCCCATACATATGAGCCCCTACTCTGAGATGTCAGTCCTACAGAGCATAGGCCATACGGAAGCAATCTCCATTATCCATTGTGTGTGTCACTTTGTTCTTTGCCAGTACTTTCTCTTCCAGTTCATGAGTATGCCCTGTGCTCGGGTCTAGCACGTCATAACCCCAGCTGTGAATCCTTGCTAAAGTCTTTAACCTCTCAGAGCCTCAGTTCGTTCATCTGTAAAATTTACCCAATGCCCATTCCACCTTTACGAATTTAAAAGAGGCTCACATCTTAAGTAGTCGAACCTAATTTTGTTTTTAAAGAAAGTAACAAATTGGCTGGGTGTGGTGGCTCACACCTGTAATCCCAGCACTTTGGGAGGCTGAGGCGGGCCGATCATGAGATCAGGAGTTCCAGACCAGCCTGACCAACATGGTGAAACCCTGTCTCTACTAAAAATACAAAAATTAGCTGGGCATGGTGGTGGTTGCCTGTAATCCCAGCTACTCGGGAGGCTGAGGCAGGAGAATGGCGTGAACCCAGGACGCGGAGGTTGCAGTGAGCTGAGATGACGCCACTGCACTCCAACCTGGGTGACAGAACGAGACACTGTTCCAAAAAAAAAAAAAGAAAAGAAAGTAACAAAGAAACAATCTCTAGTAGAAAGAATACCCTCCAAGTGTCACCACTCCATTGCTCCAGAACCGCACCTCCGCCTGAAGGAAGGGAAAAGCGTTACTAGGACAGTCCTATACAAAGGCATCTTCAATAAATTTCATGAAACAAATGATGTATGCAGTGCACACCTGCCTCTTAGGATTAATTCTCAGGTTACAGTGAAGCTCAGAAAATTGCTATTTCTTGACCTAAAGGGAGGTTAAAACACTTTTAGTAGAAATCGATTCACTTTGAGGTATTTAGCACTGTTCATATTTTGTAAAAGTCTCTATGACAAGGCTGGTTTCAATTGACACTTTATGTAGCAGTTGTAGGAAGCCCATCACATAGAGAGTGGAATTTGAATGAGTGTTTTACAAGATGGTCTATTTCCTTTGTTTCACTTCCAGGAAAAAAGGGGAACATGGCCCAGACCCTCAGACAGTCTGGGGATATTAGGATTCTTATCCATGTTTGCAACATAGGAAGTTTCAAAGTGATTGCTGGAAAAATAAAATTAATTTTTTCTGATTCTTCTATTTTTCTTTTGCAAGGGGAATTTATGTTACACTTGGTCAAACAGCACTATGTACAATGACGGAAATGAGGTGTGAGGGAATCATTCAATAAAAAATGATAAATCATAAAAGATTATTTAGAGAAAATGCCGTTAGGAAGAGTTTGAGAAGGATGAAGATCTTTGTTTCATAGGTTTTTAGGAAATGCTATCACAGGAAATTGCACAATTTGTACAATTGTTCTTCTCTTCCTTGAAAAGATAGTAATACATTTCAAATAGAATTAAGAAATAATGCAGGCTGTCAGTCACGGCCTGAGACTGGTTGGGGAAAATTGCTTTCTGAGGAGACAAATTATAATTATAGTCATGACCAACAAATCAGAAAACAAAACCCAAGTTCTGCAAATGATTTCAATGACTAATATGTGACCAAGGGGAGAGAAAGAATATCCAGATAAGATAAACGAAGGGGTCAGGAGGATATGGAGAAAAAGAAACCTTTATGCACATCTGTAGAAGGGAAAATGGTACAGCTATTTTGGAGAACAATTTGGCAGGATTGAGGGAAATTGAATATGTGCATATTGTAACACCCAGAAACTGCACCTTTAAGTGTGCACTTCAGAAAATGACTTGCCCAGATACTGAAAGAAACACATATGAGAATGTTAATAATAGCATTGTTTGAAGTAGCAAAGACTTGAAAACAATCTAGAAATACATAAATGGGAAAACAAAGTGTGAAATTTTCATATGAGGGCCTACTACACTGGACCCAAAATACATGAACTAGTTGTACATGTAATAATATGAATGAATCAAAATGCTATTAACGATAAGCTGAAGGGTCATATAGCTTAATGCTATCTATGCAAATAAAAAATACATTAAAAGTGTTGCTAGGTATTGTATGTTGACATACATATACATAAAAAGTAAAACTTGTAAGGGGTGGATTGGGAGCAGAAGCATGCAAAAAGGCTGACTTGAAGGGGGAAACATCTGATAAAATAAAACATAAACAGAAGACATGTTTGAACCAATGATAATATAGTAATAACACAATGTTTCAGATGAAGAAGATAAATCTTATTCTATGTACCATAAGTCAAATGTTATATCTACATCTCTATAAAAAGGATCTCTCTCTCTCTCTCAATAAACTCTCTGTATATATTATACACATACATGTATATATCTTAACATATATATCTGTATATCTAGTATATTAATTAGGAAGCTTTTGGAAGACATTGGTCAAAATGCTACTCAATCTGGTTTAAACAGGAAAGAAGACAGATGTGTATTTGTAACTGAGAAGCTAACACAGCAAGTCTAACTTCAGCCAGAACTTCAAATACTGATCATTGGAACATTGCTTCGCTCAGTCTCTTCTCTATTTCTTGATGGTATTGGTTTCATTCTCAAGCAGGCTGTCCCAAAGAGGGCCAGCTCCAGGCTTCTGATTGACCAGCTTAAACAGAATGCCAGGAAAATTCTCATGTCTTCATTTCATTGACCTGGTTTGACTCTGGTGTGAACTTCTCAATCTGTTTGACCAGACCTTATCTGAACAGTATTGAGTTACAGTGTGATTGAGTTACAGTGTGATTGTGTTACATTGCCAAGGGACAATTGGAAAAATCAAAATGGTTATTTCCCAAATTATGGTAAAGATTCCAGGGAATGCCAGAAAAATGAGTGTCTACTTCACATACACTTTGGAGAAATAAGACAAAATGATGAGAAACTGGAGTTGGCTTCTGAGAAACTAAATTTTTGGAAAAAGTTTTTCCCAGGGGGCATTTTATTCAGTTAAATAGTTATTAATTGAAATTTTAAAAAAGCATTGTCAGACTGATTATGGCTACCATATGAGTCCCATGAGCAATTAAAGATGCAGAGCATTTGCCTTGGAGAAGAAAAGGTTTAAGGAAGACAGGACACCAATCATGTAATGAAAGGGTTGAGTTGCTTTTGTTTCAGAAGTCACATTATGACAGTTAGTAGATAATAGAACGAATCAGATAATAGTAACATAAATTTTCGATTTGCCTTTTCTAACATAATAGATTGAGGGCTTCAGACTGTAATATCTCTATTGTTTCAAACCTACCAGGGATGTTGTTGCAAGTCTTCTGAATATGAGACACAGGATGGACAAGGTAACACAATAAAACCTTCAATTTTTACCAATCCATGACTCTATACAAGTTAAGTTGTGCACATTTTAAAAGTTGCTGAATGTGATGTGGCTTTCTTGGTGGTAGTGAAATTTTTACCTTGTGAGACCTTTTTTTTAGTTGATAAAAATGTAAGTCCCAAAAGTATTATTCATTGAGTGATCTTGAATGTGACATTTTTCTTGGTTCCTGATGAATCATCTTTGTAATACTTACCCAAGTAATTCAGATAAGTGGAAAGAAAAGAAAAATGTACTGTTGATACCAATATAAACCTTATCCTTCTATGATCAACTCATACTAGAAAAATAGATAATGACCTCTTCTAACCCTGACTTTTTTTTTAATTTTAAAAGTGGTTTTTTTTTTTTTTTATTACCAATTCAGAATTGGTATTTTGCTAATTACATCAAGAAAACACCAACACCATTATGGAAAAATCATCTTGAGGGACAGTTGTGGAACTATTTTACTGATCCAGTGGATCAGTAAAAGTGGAAAAGAATTCCTTTTGTTTCAGAAAAATTAGACATGCAGTTTGACATCCTAAGGAAACACCTAAAAAGATGTAGTAGTCTTAAAGACAATTCCCAAATGATGAGGAAGCCAGAACTGACGTGACAAAAAGAGGGAGCAGATTCAAGAGCAATAATTTTAGAGAAATGATAGTTCTTAAAAGTGAAAAATCTATTGTTATAATTGTTGACATTGTTGAACTGAATCACCTGTTTCTAAATGCCTGTACACTACACCTTTATATATCTGCAAAAAGGGCCTGTGCTTTATGTCATCTCTGTCCATTGGCTGGAACAAAGATATTAGCATTATATAGACATTTCCTAATTACCTTAGCTCTGGCTGTGCCCTTAGCCCCTATCTTTGATCTGGCATGGCGAAGATGACACAATGTAACTGACTTCCTATTTTGATTAGCTCTTTAAAGGGAGATGGGTTCAAATACCAAGGACATGGTGATAAGGAACCAAGACGTTATCACTGGGAGACAAGCTCCTGACTATGACTTCCTATGGAAGGATGATCAGAGCCTGTGTGCAAGTGTGCCATGGCTGAGTGAACAGCCTGTCAAGGAATGTGTTATCATCAGCGCAGAACCCAGACTTGACTGGATGTAAACTTACACACACATTTAAACATGTGGAATTTGTCTAGCAAATATGCTCTTGTGGTGTAGGATACTTTAATAAAGATTAATAATAAATCGGATACTCCTGGCATGGGCCGCTTGTTTCTCACCCCTGATGTCACCTTTCATGGGAATGAGCTCCACTTGTATGACACTCCTGAGCTGCCTCCACCTGCTTCACTCACTCTCCTTCAAGGAAGGTATGATCATTTTTCAAATTGGTAATAATGAGAAGAAAAAGTGGAACGTGCTTGACCCAGCTCCCCTTTCTGTCTCTTATGATCAGATCTGGTCCTAGAGGTCATACATCCTCAGCCCCTCAGTGCTATGGGTCTTCCCTATAGAGTCTTCCTAGGTCCAGAATTGCTGCTGACAGGGTGGGAAAGTCTATTTGATTCTAGAGTTCAGTATTAGGAAACACATATGGCCTCATCCTGAGTTGTATCTTCCCACGTAGTCTTTAGCAGAAATGATGTCATGATTGGGTCTCCCATTGGACTTAACTTTTTGTTTTGTTTCTCATTTTACTCAAAACCTAGGTGAGGATGAGTGGTATTACTACTGAAGCCTTTAAAAGACCCCATGTTTCAGCATACAGGATTATAGTGATTCTGTGAGCGCGTACTAGATGATATGTTCAAATGCAGCCATTCCCCCTTTCCTGGTGGTGGAGTTGCTCTTGAGTTTGACTGCAATAGGTGAGAAAGATTTTTATTCCTAGCAGGATGAGTGCAACTTTCTCTCGGCCCCAAGTTTTCTATATTCTGAGTAGCCAGTCTTATCAGCAATTCCTCTAAACACCTAACATATAGACTAAGGCTGCCAGACACCCAAGTATTCTGCTACTTCCCCACTGACGTGTGTGTGTTTTCGCACCTGCCCTATAAGAAGGGAGGAGAACAGGGGACAGAGTCTTCCTGTTAGAACATACCAAACTCCAAAAAGTTCCAAACAATTTACTGTTTTCCATATGTGTGTGACAAAAAGAATTTGATCCTGATTTGAATGAGATCTAAGCTTATTATAAGTCCTTTGAACATTCCTTGAAAGATAAATTCCAGTATGGCAAGCATCATGATCTATAGTCCATAGAAGAGAGCAAGAAACTATATGGATTTCCTGCCAAAGACACAATTGCTGTATTTATTAACAAAAGGGGACACCTATTTTTATCCTGCAGTCCTTATGTAGTCGTGATACCAGATAATCAGCTCCAGAGGTAACTTCAAAAAAGAGCAGCTGCACAAATTTCAGGACGTATTTTATCTGTACCACTGCATACAATTATGCAAGTATTTACCCCAAGAGGCTGGACCAAAGCAAAGCAATTTCTAAAATCAAGAAGATGATTTCATCATACAAGAAGAAAACAAATTGTGACTTACTAACCTCAGAAAGATAAACATGATTTATATGTAATTTGAGTGCCTTCATGGTATGGTTTGTTTATGATGTGGCATGGAAACAAAACATATGCCATCTTGCTTTATTAATAACAGCACCAAACTCATGAGTTGGCAGCCATGGATGTGTGAAAAGTGGCTGGTGTCAGCATGGTTGGATGCAAAAGTCACCAAAAGACTCTCTTTACCTACTGGCTCTGTCACTACTTGTCTGTGTGACAGTGAACAAATGTCATCCTTTCTAGAACTCAGATTCTTTATCTGCATAACAGCTTGGTTGGCCAAAATCAACTGCTTGCAAATGCTTAGAAGATGAAGGTAAGAAGTAGTTCAAGTCAAAGTTGATGATAGGCTCCTTTTAAATAGGGCAGTCTGATACTGTTCATGTGCACGTTCTGGGAATAGTTAGTTGCACTTAATTAGGTGTGCTCATGACTTAGTTCATCAGTAGCTCAAAATTTCTGCCACTGCATATGTGACATCTGAGTACTGATTTTTCTATAGCTACAAGTTTTGGTATGTTGTGCTTTTATTTTCTTTCATCTCAAGGTATTTTCTAATTACCCGTGTGATTTCTTCGTGACCCATTGGTTATTAGGAATGCATCATTTACTTTCTAAATAATTGTGACTTTCTCAAATCCTTCTGTTATTTATTTCATTTTTAATTTTATTGTGGTCTTACTTTGTATAATTTTAATTATTTTATTTATATTAGGGCTTGTCTTATGGCCTATGGCCAATCTTTGCAAATGCTCTAAGAAGAATGTGTATTCAAGAATGTGTATTCTGATGTTGTTGGGCCTCTATGATATATTGTTACTACTACTGAATAATATATTAAGTGAAAGAACTTTTACTGATATACAAAGTGAAATTTCTAACCTAAATTTGCATCTTTTTGGATACAAAAACAATTGAAATAACTTAAAATTCATGTTTTGAAAGGTTATGTGAACGGGGTTTGCAAGTCAAAAATGTCCAGAAAATACTGGGCCAGGCAGTCTCTAAGTCTTTATGTGGGTGTATACTTAGGGCCAGTTTTTGGCTCAGCAGAAAACTTAGCCTATGTTCCAGGAGTTGTAAAACGAAGATGAGCAATACACAAAATCATAGCTGTTTTTACTCTCTTAGGAAAAAAAGATATAAAACTATTTATTCACAAACGTCCATCAAACTTCTCTCATATGTAAATTTTTGCAAAGATTTATGTTAAATATTTTAATCTATTATTTCAGAATGTGAGGTTAATTTCTCAAATTCAAATTCTGCTATCTGACTCAGGTTTGCTGTGCTAACCAAAAATTACTGAATCTTGCCTCCCGTTGAATTTAGAATAAGACCTTCTTGTGGGCACTATAGGGCAGAAAAGAAACAAATAATTCAGGGCTCAGCAATTGTAGTAGAGGCTTAGCTTCTGCTGCTTATAATTTCTGTGACTCTAGACAATTCATTACACTGCTCTCTGCCTTAGTTTTCTATTTTGTTGAACTGAGAAAAGACCACCTGTTATGTCAAGGAGATTTATGACTCTTCTAGGTCTCTCCATCCTACATGTGGGAGGTATCATGATAGATCTCCAAGGTAAAAGTATATCCTGTTCATATTTTGAAATATGAAATAGGAAGTTCATATTTTGAAATATGAAATAGGAAGTTCATATTTCACTTTCTTTCCTGTGAGTTCACAGACTCTTCCCTTGGTTTACAATTTTGGGAAATTTCTATTTTCCTTAACCACATTTTTTTCAGTGCTAATAATGTAAGCATGACAGATTTTCAGATCAGTGGGAGATCAAGAGTCATGGGAGGAAAATGGAGTGAAGAAATAAGAAATTTAGGTTCAAATATTGTCTTCAGTATATTGTGTCCTCTTAAATATTGATCCTTTCACAAACGTGAACAAGTTACAGGGAAAATCAGGAAAAAGAAAAACTTCCTTTTTGTTTTTGCTAATTTCCTTTTCATCTTTCTCTTTTTCCTTTTCTTCTTTTCCTCCAAAAAATCCAAGGCTCTTCCTGGTATGTTGTGTCCCAGTCAGTGCTTTGCTGCCCTGGAACCAGCATTGTGTTCATGGATTCATTCATTTCTCCGTCCAGGAAGTACTCATTGAGCAACTAGTAGTACCAGGCTCTTAAGATCTTCCAGTAAATAAAATAGATAAAAGTAATTTTTAAGAACCTTGTATTTTAAAAAGACTGGTGCAGCTGGAGCGGAGAGGAGGGGAAAGGATGGGAGATGCAGCCAGAAGGTAGCAGGAGGCCAGATGATGGAGGACTATGGAGGCCATTGTTTGAACTTTGGCTCTTTTGCTGAGTGGTGTGGGAAGCAATTGGAGGTGCTCTGAATGGCACAATCTGACATAATTTACTTGGGTCACTCTAGCAATAGTGTGGAGACAAGATTGGTCCTCAATAGTACTGTTCGGCTAATGGTAGGATTGTGTTGTCTAGCCCTCCTGTAGGTGGGACTGTGTGACTAATATTAGCCAAGGGGTTATAAAAGATAGGAACACCATTCACTTTCAGATGGAGAATCAGATTTCTGTTGTGAAACAGAAACGAAAAGCTGCATTTTTACTTCACCACAGCAACTTACAAGAATCCAGATAGTGACTCCTCTATCATCAGGAGTAAAGACCACATGGAGCAGAGGCCCTGACTGACCTGCAATGGACATAAAATGAGAGTGAGAAATAAACCATACTACTTTACAGCACTGAGTATTTAAGGTGGTTAATTGGTAACTCAAAGTAAGATGCTGCCGTAACAATGTAAATATATGGCATTGCCTTAAAAAATTGGATGTAGACAGCAAGCCTATTATCAGAATTTAGAGGGATGATATTCCATTACTTTTCAGTGAAAGTTATTTGGTAAAATCTTTGGTAACATGGAAAGCAGATCAGGTAACTAATGAACATATGGTCCCAGGGAAAGACATTGGAAATATAAATATTAGCAGTGTGTTTGGTGATGTTGGCTGCATTTCACAATGTATTAGTCAAAGAGATGACCTCAGAAGAGAACACCCTGATTTGCAAACATGAATGAAAGGGATTAGAAAATATCCACAAATTTGGCAATATGTAGAGTGGAAAGGCACTCTTATTTATTTCTTTACAACAAATAAAAATATAAGATCTAGAAATTCTTCAAGGTACCAAGTGGATTAAAGTTAATACTTATAGTAGTGATCAAAGCAAGAGTACAGCTGTCCCATTCACTGTTCAAAACTCTGAGTGGGTTAAGTGATGACCCACACATTATATCAATTGGACAAAGCCTCTTAGGAAAAGAAGGCTGGAAGTACAGGTCTACCCAGGAAGCCAGATGAGCCCAAGTTATTCACCACTAAGTCTAGCAATAAGGGGTTGAAAGAGTGAAGAAATGGAGCAGATCAAGAATGATCTCTAGAAAAAAACAATCAATGGCTATGACTTTTGGCTTATGAGTTGACTACCATTAAACAGGTAAGAAGTCTACTCAACTTTTGAGACTGTTGTGTTGTCAAAGAAACCACGAGCCAGGACTCGAGTGTCTCAGGCCAATGGAAACTTAAAATGACTCAGGAGCCCCAACATCCTACAGGCAAGAAACAGGTTATAAAATTTGCTCAGTTCCCAAGGATACCAACATCTATCTCAAATGTAGCGAAGGAGAAAATTGGAAAATGTAGCTCCTTCCGGAGAGTGTAGCCATGAACCACACACGGTTATTCTGAGCTTTGAGTTCAAAGCACTTAGCACAGTGCCTGGCACAGAGTTTGTGTTTGCTGCTGTTATTAATATATTTCCTCTTCCTCTTCCTATTTCTCTTCCTGCTCTTTCTCTTCCTCCTACTTCTCATTCCCTTTCCCTTTCTTCCTCCTCCTCTTCCTCCTCTTTTTTCTCCTTTTTTACTTATGTATTTAATTGATAAATAAAAATTGCATAGATCTAGTATACAACATGTTTTGCAATATGTATACATTCTGGAATGGCTAAATTGAGCTAATTAACATATGCATTACTGCACAGACATAATTTTTGTGTGTGTTGAGAACACTTAATATCTAATTTTAGCAATTTTCAAGAATACAATACATTGTTATTAACTGTATCACCATGTTATACAACTTCTTCTTGTCCTTTCTTGCCCAGAGTTGTGAAATCAAATGTGTTTGACTGGAGCTGATATCATGAAGTATTTGCTGCTACTTTCTTCCCCCTCAGGTTAGGTTCCAGAGAATGGCTGAGAATTTGGTTGTCAAGTCCCATTATTAGCTTTTGGGAAGGTCTGTCTTATCTCTAACCGAGTATTTCTCAAACATTAGCTATATATTAGAATTACCTGAATCCTTAAAAACAAATATTGACGCTTGGGCCTCACATGATTTTGTAGCCTTCTGACTTCTGAACTTCAGGTTCTTGGTATTTTCAACTCTGATCCTACCTGTTTTGGTAACACTCCTTGTTATAAGAAAGAAATCCCCACTCAGGTCCTTTGCTGGACCCTGCCAAGGAAAAGAGGAATGGTTTTGGATTGCTGAGCTGCACAATTGATGAGAGATTTTTGTCAACTGCCTAATCTCAAACTTTTGATAAACTTTGTTGGAAACGAAATAAATGAGCAAAAATGGAATACATGAGCCAAATGTACCTCATTTTGTTGAATTAATTTGAATGTTTTTTCATCCAAAATATAGACTTTTATAAGCAGGTGGCAAAATCCCTTTAGTCTTTATTATGTGTATTTTCACATCTGCTTTGGCTAACATCTGTTCACTTTCTTATAAGCTTGAATATTGACTAAGTAGTAATCAGATGGCAAGCTGGTTCCCCGTTCTTTTGTCAATTTCATATTAGTCACAATTACCATATTTCTCCAAACTTATTTGGTGTGTATCTGGAGAGCACAAACTGTTCTTTCCCGCCAGGCTGCTGCCAACACTCACCTATGTGATTTGATTCTGTGTATGCAACCCTCTCGTAGCTACAGCCCCAACTCAATTACTAAAAGTCCCTAGATTCTTTTTTTTACTTCCAAGTCCTTCAAAGTATAGAATGCCTTATAATACATATTTCGTTCACCAACATGTTACTTACTTTGCTTCTTAGCACTCCTCAGTTCAACTAACATTTATTGAGCACTTACTATGCTCACAGGATGTGTGCTGAAAATTGGAAGCATGCAAAGATAAGAAAGATGTGATCAAAGATTGAAAGCCACTTTCGATCTGGGAAGGCAAAAGATGTGTGCATGGATAGCAAGACATGAGACAGGTTTTTTAATTAATAGTAGACAGGCCTTAATTAATAGTAAGGCAGACAGAATAGAAGTTGAGAGCAGCTTGCTCAGTGCTGGAACACTGACATTTGAGATATTCGAAATCTCCTGTCTGTGGGGGTAGAGACACTAATCAGAATGGATAGATTCCCACTCACTTGCTGATTTGCAAACTTAATATATTCATGAGAGATTGCATTCCTCAGGGCTAGTCTGTAAATAAAAATGACCTTAAGACATCCCTTTTTGTTTGAGACATCCCATATGTTTCTATTCTTCTCATGAGAATACACCCTCAATTCTATAGTAGGCTCTATCAATTCTGAGCACTTGAGCATGGTTAGCTTGACAACATTAGTCTAATCCAAGCCTCATAACTGTGTGTATGGAAGGTATCATTATTCCTGTGTAAAAACTGAGTTAAAACTTCAGAGAGTTGAAGTAAGTTTTGTAATATCTAGCCTGTGGCCAAAACGTGTTTGAGCACAAATGTTTTAACTAAATACCCAATGAACACATCATAGTTGCCATATAAATAAATGAGCTATCATGAGTGTAGCAGAGAGGAAGTTTTCCTTTCTCAGTCCATCTTACCATGGTGCTCAATGCTGGCCTTGAGCTTGACACTGATGGACTATACAACTCTGAGGAGCACCAATCACAAAGAATACGGTAAGAATGACGCTTCTTGCACTCTGACCTGTCTATACTACAGAATAAAGGGAACAAGGAAAGAAAAAAAGATGCAAACAAACAGAAACAAAACAAAACAAAAACCAAAAAACAGTAACAAAAAAGGGAGTAATGGAGAGTGACCTAATCAAACTGTAAGTTATTTATTGGTATACATTTTGACATTGCAGAGTATGTTAACATAAATGAACATGTATTTTGGTAATCTTCAAATCATAAATATTCAAAATGTCCATTCACAGTTTTCATAAAGATGTGTTATGAATGAGCATGTATACATTTTTAGTTCGAAGGTATATACACACATATGTGTATATGTGAGTGCATATATATACACATATATATGTGTATATGTACATGTATATGTACGTGTGTGTGTATGTATATATATATTTGGAGTATCCACCCCTCACAGCTAAACTATATATTTGAAGGCAAAGAGTATGTTTAACTCATTTTATGTGATGATATATTTAGTCAAAACTTTGCCTGCTATGTATCTGAATTAATTTTGAAGCTGCCTGTGATGCCTAAAATGTAGGTTAAAAATTGGCTTCTCCCTTCTGCATGTTTTCTAGAAGTTATACTTCATCTCAGATTGAAGAAATCCACATGATCCCAGAGAAGTGCTCAATTCACTTTCTGCTTGGACATTTTTTGTGGTGCCTGCATACTTGAAAAAGTATGAACAGATGAGAGCTTAGATTTGTACTCCCCAATTGGGCACAAATCTAGAGTAATTGTACACAATGACATTCTATTTATGTAACTTCCATTTAGGTATGAAACAATTACAAAAACCTTTATTTTTGTTATTCTACTGTTGTCTTTCGTGCTAATAAATTCAGTTTGTAGAAGATTCATGTTTCTCCTCAAGAATTAGAATAAAGTCAGATGGGCAAAAGCTTTGAGTCTGGTCACTCCTTCATTACATGTTAGAAATCTTGATTTATCTCCATATGGCAGAATGGGCAGGCTTTTGCGTACCCTTTGGATAGAAAAAAATCAGAACCCTGATAGTAAAATTTAGATAACATAGATTCTGCTATGACTTCATGATGCATTTGGCACTGGAAAATCGTCCTAAGTGGTATAAGAAAAACCTTAGAACTAGAAGAAGAAATTAAAGACAGACTGGGAGTATATTTTTTGATCTCCTTGTTCACAGACTAGGAATACCTGATCCTTCAGTAATGGACTGTGGACCATCATATGATGAAGAATATGAACTGCATGAAATTAAGATGAGATATTGGATTGTCAGGTCTTTGTAAAACTTTCTTGCTCTAAGTCAGTCTTGGAGCAATATATTTATAAAATGCAATTGAGAGTGAATGTCAGGGGTCATATGTAATATGACTGACAGATCCAAGAGCTTTTATGGACTAATTGGTGTGTTACTGCAAAAATTGTATATTTCTTCTTTAGGTCTCTCTGACTTTGGCTTCTTCCTTCCTGGTTCTCATTTGCTTTAAATGTAGCACTGGCACTATTGTACTCCACAGTGTTGAAATGTCCTGGGGAGCAGCTTTCCATCCAAGGACTTCAATTCTGAGCACCTCTTGCAAACTAAGTATGGGCATGTGTCTAGTTCTTACCAATGGAATGAGAACAGAAGTGAGTTTTCCAGTTTTGAGCCAGGCGATGCTAATAGTTATGAGGTGTGTTTTTTCAAGACAGAAGGAAATTGAGTTCTTGAATTAGACTGGCGCTATCTAGTAGAAACATATTAATAGTCTTCTAGATAAGAAAAAGAAAAACCAAAAACATGTACTGCATTAGCCACTAAATTTTCAGGTTGGTTTGTGATAGCAGCTGACTGTAACAAATGCTATTACATGTTTATCTCCTCTGTAGATACAACTTTATCTCTTCTGTCTATGAAATCTTTTACATCTTTAGCCCTTCTGTCTATTAAATCTCTTTATGTATTTCTCTTTCAAGGGAGCCTTGGGTCAATATATTTATAGAATGTAATGGATAGTGAGTGTCAGGGGTCATGTGGCATATGACTGGCAGATCCAAGAGCTTTTATGAACTAATTGGTGTGTTACTGCAAGCATTGTATATTTCTTCTTGTCGGTCTTTCTGACATTGGCTTCTTCCTTATTGGTTCTTGTTTGTTTTGAATTTGGCAAGGGAGACATAAGGAGATTTGATAAAACAGATTAAGACCATGTGACAGAAACAATGGAAGCAGAGTCAGAGAGAGAAATTTTATGCCACTAGCTTTGAAGATGGTGGAAGGGGCCATGAGCCAAGGGATGCAAGGAACTCAGCTCTAAACTCTGGAAAAGGCAAGAAAACATTCTCCCTTAAGCCTCCAATGGAGCGTGGCTCTGCATCATTTTAACCCTTTAAGACTCATTTTGGACTTCTGGTCTTTAGAACTGGAAGAACATTGCTGTGTTTGTTTGTTGTAAGCCACTGAGTTTGTGGTAATTTGTTACGGCAGCTACAGGAAACTGATAAAATTCTCAAGTGTTTGTCTGGGCCCTTTGCAGTCAATCCCTGCTGTCATCCCTGGGTGTCAGACAACCAATGATCTGCTTTCAATTTCTATTATGTTGCTTTTTCTACAATTTTATGTAACAGAAACAATATAGTTTATAGTGGCTAATGTCTGGCTTTTTAAATGGAGTATAATATTTTTAAATAGAGTATAATATTTTTGAGGTTCATCTGTGTTGTGTGTCATAGTTTCTTTCTTTCTTTTCCTGAGCAGTTTCCTATTTCATGCATTATATATAGATAGAAGGAAATGGAATTCTTGAATTAGACTGGCACTATCTAGTAGAAACATATTAATGGTCTTATATATTATATATAGTATGTATCATATATATTATATATGATACATATATATTATATATTATATATGATACATTATATATATATTTATATATATTTTTTCATTCATTCATTCATTCATTCACTACCTTATGGGCATTTGGATTGATTCCAGTTTCAGGCTACCATGATTAATGTACTTTGAACTTTCATGTAAATATCTTTTTGTGGGCATACATTTTTATTTTTCTTGGGTAGATGCCTAGGATGAAATTCCCAGGCTGGGTAGTAAGCATATGTTTAGCTTTTAAAGAAACTGACAAACTGTTTCCCGAAGTGGTTGAATCACTTCAACTACCAATTATGTATGAGTGTTTGAAATGATTTATGGAGAAGGGAAGACAGAGACAGAGAGAGAGAGAGAGAGAGAGAGAGAGGAGCGAAAGAGTAGAAATTAAAAGAAAACTAGCCAAAGATATTAAGAGTTAGGGATTATTCTGCCCAAGACTGATCTCTTGTAGACCAGCCTCCTAGAAAAGAAGGTGGTTTCCTGAAAAGTCTCTGGAAACTGGTGACAACTGAGTGCATAAGGCGATTAATCCTGGTCAACCTGAATATTTGAACTCAGCCTTTTCAGTCAAGCCAGAATATGGCCTAATCTACCACGCTCTTCCCCATTGTGAATGCAGAATAAAGGGGTCATGTTACCCACTTGCCACATCCTAGAAACAAAATTATAAAGCTTGGCTGCTAGCACTCTCATCACACCAGGGAAAAAGCTGCTATCTTTTAAGCTAATGTAGAGCTGAAAAAAAAAAAAAAGGCTGCAGTCAAGTTTTCACCATGTGATATTGCTAACAAACCATGCCCAACTACTAATATATAAGGACTAATTTTCAAAGATGTTTATTGCAGTCTTATTTGTTTTGGCGCAAAATAGAACACAAAGAAAATGCTTAACTAAGAAAATAGTTCAATAATTTATTGTTCTCTCCCCTATGGAATATAATTCCCCCATGGAATATAAAAGGAATGAAATGGAGCCAGACCAACTCATTTTAAAGGATTATTACAAGATGTGAATTAGAGGAAGAAAGTTGAAATTAAGAGAGGTATGCATAAAATGACTCCATTTTGAAATACAGTAAACAGAATTATGTATGAGATTACATATATTAATATTTTTAGAGTTTACTTTTTTAAAAATGAGAAAGAAGAAATAAAGATTTTTCTCAGAATTCAAGGTTCAGTTGTAGGCTATTCTTTCAGCCTAGAGATTATTTCCACATAATCTCACTTATTCAACGAGTTCTATTATCGGACATACAATGATGACCGCCAAATCTTCATCTCTTACCTAGACCTTTTATCTCTTTCTTCTCCTTTAAAAAAATGCAATAAAATAGCCAGATTTCTTTTTCTTTATTATCATCTCAATTTAGAGATTTATAGGCATTGGAAACTACGTGTCTCAACTCTTTCCTCCCTCCACCTTTGCTCCTCCTCACTCTTCCTTATCTCAGTGGATGGCATCAACTGTTGCTCAAGCCAGGATCCCCAGTGTCATCTTTTTTTACTCTCTATCCTTCATTAACCAATACTACTGACAGGATATATATCTCATAAATGTATCCATATTTCTCTATATCCACAGTCCTTTATTTCAGGATACCATGATCTTTTGCCTGGATTACTCTACATATTCCTAACAAGTCTCTCTGCCCTTCTGAACTTCCTTCTTCACATGGAAATTAGAAAGGCTTTCTATAGTAAAAATATGATTGATTCTGCCCATAGTTAAGCTCTCTTGTGGTCTTCTTAATTACTCCCAGGTTAATGATCAAGTCTATGGGATGTGTGTTTGTGTGTGTCTGTGTGTTCACAATTACAATGACATATAATTGTGTGATCTACCTTTGGAAATCACAAATGAAAAAAATCACAACAATAAAAAACAACCATTTAGAAATAAAAGTTACTATCCAGATTAACTCATAATAAAATGACATCAAAACTGTAATTGTACACTATTAAAAAAAGAATAACAACACATTAAGCTCTACTCAGTGATAAACCCATAGTCTGGAATCGTTTTATTATAAAACAGGAGAAAATAAAACATTCAAGTGCAAGTGGCAGAAAAAGAATACCTAAAATTTTGAAACATTGAAAAGGAAAAGAAAAAGTGGGCAAAACCTAAAACCAGAAGTTAATGATTAAGGAAATGAAAAACATACATTGATAAATAATTGAAAAGTTAATAAAAATACTCAACCTCACAGGATGTTTGCTTGGGGAAACAGTGAGAAAACAAAAATATATTAAAGTGGGGGGAAGATAGAGCCACATGTAGGAGATACATTGAAATACTTGTAGGAAGATGTCTTTTAAAGCTGATATCAATAAGTTTAACAGTTTTGATAAAATGAAGAAATTTAGGAATAATATAAAGTAAACCAAATTGTCTCAACAAGAAGTAGATAAAAGAAACAGAACAATAGGAGATTGAAAAAGTTAGCAATAAATAGCTCCCCTCAAAGGCTGCAGCCCATGTGATTTTATAGGTGAGATTTACACCACCACTGTACACATTTAAAAAGGCTTAATTCAATTCAATCTGTAAAGCTAATATAACCCTACTCAAAACAAAGACAGCTCGAAAGGTGCATAGGCTGGGCACATGGTTGCTCACATCTGTAATCTCAGTGTTTTCGGAGGCCAAGACAGGAGGATTGCTTGACGCCAGGAGTTCAAGAGCAGCCTGGGCAAGACAGTGAGACCCCCCCGCCATCTCTATAAATAAAATAATTCTTAAAACTTAGCTGCTGCATGCCTGTAGTCCCAACTACTTGGGAGGCTGAGGCAGGAGGATCCCTTGAGCCCAGGAATTTAAGGATGAAGTGAGCTGTGATCATGCCACTGCACTCCAGCCTGGGCAAGAGAGCAAGACCCCATCTCTAAATAAATAAATAAAAGATTCACTTATCAACCAACTTACATGCATAAAAAATCCTAAATTGAATCAATTTAGGCATGTTGGTACAAGAAAACTGTACAGTGACCAAGAAAGAATTAATCCAGTTATAAAATTCAACCCATTAATAAAATTAACATGATCATCATTGAAACAATGCCCATTAATAAAATTAAGCTGTGTCTAATAAAATTCTTAGAAAACTAAGAATAGAATATTTCTTGAATATAATAAACAGTATTTGTCTTCAATTAATAGTCAGCATTATATTTTAAAGTACATCGGAAGTATTGTCTTTAAAAGCTAGAAGGTTGACAGGAGTGCTATCGTTTAACATTGCTGAAAGTTTTATTTTAATAATTTGAAATTTAAAAGAAATGAGTTTTAATATTGGAAAGGAAGACTAAAACTAGCATGTGAATTTTGGGAAGAAAATGATTGTCAACCTAAAAAACCCCAAATAATCAACAAAACTGTAAGAACTAATAGTCCTTATACTTTTTTTTTCATCTAGTTTGGTAACAATTCTTATGGTTTCAAAAGTTCAATAAGTATACTGAAATTCAGTAAGTTATAAAAATCAAACAAATACAAAGCCTCATGGCATTTTCAGCCTATATATGACTGCTAATTAGCTAGTAAGCATCTTTTGAGAAATACATTTTAAATTTTAAGAATGCAGTTGCCATTTTTACTGAAATGGGGAGGCCTAAAGAGGAATAGGTTTGAACTGGGGAGAAGCAAGATATCCATCTGAGCATGCTGAGTTAGAGACACCTATGAGAGTCAAATGCAGTTGAATTGATCGTATGTCAGTATAAAATTCAGTGGGCTGAAGATACATGTAGCGAGTTGTTGGTATGTGGATAATATATAAAGCCATAAAACTTGAATTAACCTCAGGAGTAAGGGTGGTGAAAAAAGAAAAAAGAATTAAATTATTTAAAAGTTAAAAATTGGTGAAATAGGCTACATTTAGAAGTGAATCAGGGGTGAGCACTCTTCTGGGGGGCAAGTAAAATATATGCTCCAAGAGCAAGGGAGTGAGCTATCACACCATGCTGTCCACTACTCAGGTAAGATGAGAACACAGAATTGGCCATTGGACTTGACAATGGTGTCAGGGGGACTATTCACAATCTTGACAAGAGGTATTTTCATGAAGTGATATGAATGTCAAGTCTGATTAGAATGGGTTCAAGAAAGAATAGAAGAGGAGGAATTAGAGATGGTGAGCGCAAAAACATTTCCTGAGTTTTGCATAAGGGGAAACAGAAAAATAGGAGAGGAATTAAATATAAGAGTGCAATCAAGAGGTTTTACATTTTTTAAAAGATGGAAGAAAACATCATTTTTGTATGTGGCTGGGAATAATTCAGGAGAAAGTCGGAAATTGAGAGAGAGATAGGGTTGCTGGAACTAAATCATTGAATGAGCAAGAAATTTTAGATCTAATTAGCATGTAAGTGGAGTAATTTACATTGGGGTAGAGAAAGTGAGTGTACAAATACAGATGCAAATATGTTGGTAAATGTGATAGTTGGAATGCAGAGAAATTTTCTTTATCTTCTTCTATAATGATTATAATTCTATCTTTTTTGTACTTCATTTGTCTAGTTTGGTAATAAATCATAAGAGCTTCATAATATAAATTGAAGGACCATTTATGTTTTAGAAATCTTAAGTAATTTCTGCAGAGTCTGTCATTTAAAGACTGTAGTATATTTCATTGTGAAACTAGTTCACTTGGGAATGCAGTTTTGAACATTTTTGTACTACGCTTGTTTTCACTTTAATATCTTTATATTTGCTGCTTTCTCTGCTTGGATCATCTTTCTCCTGGATGAACACATGCCTGGCTCCTTGTTACTACTTATATCTCTAATTAAATCACTTCATCTGGTAAAGCTTAGCTCCCCTGCCGAAAAGAGCCCATATCCCCCAATTATTTTTATTTATATTGTCCTTATTTCTTTTTTAATAGAATTTATCACTCTCTGCAGTGATCTCATATACAGTTTAGTTATTTATTTTCTGTCTCTCTCCACTAGACTATAAGTTCCAAGAGGTTAGCAATATTGTTGTTCTCATTCACCACTATGTGGCCAACGTATTGGTATTTGCTGTATTCCAAAAAATATTTGTTGAATGAATAAATGCATGAATTATTAGGGAATGGTGAAGTAAAGGCATTAAAATATTAAACCACATCATATATTTAATCATTTTTAGGAATTCCTAAACATATGAAAAAATAAAGTTACCATCATCCTGGAAGAATTGTATAGGAAAATGTTGGAGACCCACTGAAAGGTAGTAGTTATTGTATTTTGCTTTCGATTTTTCACTTTGATTAGAACTGAGTTTTATAAAGAGAAGCCTTTTGGTTAATATTCACTGAATGAATTAATGAATTAATTGCTGAATTAATGAAATATGCTAAAACCGAGAAATTCTTTAGGTTTGTTACCTTATTTTTCCAAACCAGTATTTTGTTATGGGCACTACTTAAAAAAAAATTCAAATGTGTGACTGAATATGCCTGATTTTTTAAATGTAACTTTAGGACTTGAAGACATTAGCATCCCCTTCTAAGTTCTAACTAGATAGTTGAGGAGCATTTAATTAGCTTTATAGCAATCTGATTATAAAGTAACACCAGTGTGAAGAAACAAATCATGTTATTGTCTGAAATACTGCATGAGGCTCAAGGACAAAAACACTATTTATTATATAAAAGAAATTACATTGCCAATTTAGTACAGGAGAACTATATAAAACTGGAGATATTATAGGGAAAAGTGCTTAGACACTATCACCATGTCCAGGTGAATTTTGCTTATATATCAGTATCCTACTGAAGTTCTTAAAGCATAAAGCAGTTATGAATACTGGCAGGTGTTCATAGGCATGTTTTATTATGAGTAGTATAGGAAAAATCTGGACATGGCCTCAATTCACCAAATCCTGTACAGAAAACTATTCGGAGGGTCTTGGAGTAGTCAAGTCTAGCCCCTTAGTCTAGTTATGATGCTATGGTTGCATTTTGATATTTAGGTGGGTAATTTATACATTTCTTAACAGAACAAATTTGAAGATTAGTGTATCAACTTTATAAAAACGTGGAACTCATTCACTCTCTGTCTCCTTCAATAATTCATCAATTAATTCATTTAAATTACAAAATGCATACTGTGAGTCAGACTGCCCTAAGCATTTAAGACAAATGAGTAAGCTGGCATGGAACCTGCCCTCCCTGGGTGGATAAGTCTTAAGTGAATATAAGAAAGAAGAAAGCTAACATATTATAGAAGTGTTTCTTACATTTTAAGGAGTATATGAGTCACTTTGGACTCATGGTGGTCTTGGTAAAATAATTGATTAAATATGTCTGGAATGGGGACTAATATTCTGCATTTCTAACAAGCTCCCAGGTGATACTGATGATTCTTGGAACACACCACAAATAACAAGGCCATATAGAACAGAAAAAAGGAGGCCTGTGGATTTCCAAACTGAACTACTCAGTTGTTTGAATGTACGCGATAAAGTTTGGCTTTGTGTCCCTTTCCAAATCTCATTTTGAGTTGTAATCCCCATGTGTCCAGGAAAGGGCGTGGTGGGAGGTGATTTGATCATGGGGGAAGTTTCCCTCATGCTGTTCTCATTATAATGAGTGAGTTCTCACAAGATCTGATGGTTTAAAAATGGTGATTCCTCCCTCACTCTCTCTCCTGCTGCCATGGAAGATGTGCCTTGCTTGCTCTTTGCCATTTACCATGATTTTAAGTTTCCTGAGGCTTCCGCAGTCATGCAGAACTGTGAGTCAATTAAACCTTTTTTCTTTATAAATTGCCCAGTCTCAGGTAGTTCTTTATAGCAGTATGAACACTGATTAATACAGAAAATTGGTACTGGGATAGTGGGGTACTACTATAAAGATAACCTAAAAATGTAGACGCAACCAGGGACCTGGGTAATGGGCAGAGGTTGGAATAGTTTGAAGAGTTCAGAAGAAGATAGGAAGATGTAGGAAAGTTTTGAACTTCCTAAAGACTTGTTGAATGGTTTTGACCAAAATTCTGTTCGTGATATGGACAATAAGTCCAGGCTGAAGTGGTCTCAGATGGAGATGAGGAACTTATTGGGAACTGTAGTAAAGGTCACTCTTGTAGTAAAGGTCATACTTTAGCAAAGAGACTAAAGGGCAGCATTTTGCCCTTGCCATAGAGATCTGTGGAACTTTGAACTTGAGAGTTCAAATGATTTAGGGTGTCTGGTGAAGAAAATTTCTAGGCAGCAAAGCATTCAAGGTTTGACCTGGCTGTTTCTAAAAGCATATAGTCATATGTATTCACAGAGAGATGATCTGAAATTGGAACTCATGTTTAAAAGGGAAGCAGAATGTAAAAGTTTGGAAAATTTGCAGCCTGACCATGTGGTAGAAAAGAAAACCCCATTTTCTGGGGGAGAAATTCAAGCCAGCTGCAGAAATTTGCATAAGTAACAAGGAGCCAAATGTTAATAGCCAAGACAATGGGGAGAATGTCTCTAGGGCATTTCAGAGATCATCATGGCAGCCCCTTGCATCACAGGCCCAGAGGTCTAGGAGGGAAAAATGGTTTCGTGGGCCAGGCACAGGGTCCTGCTGTTCTGTGCAGCTTTGGAACATGGTGCCCTGTATCCCAGCCACTCCAGCTCCAACTGTGGCTAAGAGGAGACATTGTACAGCTTGGGCCATTGCTTCAGAGGTTGCAAGCCCCAAGCCTTGGTGGCTTCCACATGGTGTTGGGTCTGTGGGTATGCAGAAGACAAGAATTAGGCTTTGGGAGTCTCCACCTAGATTTCAGAGGGTATATGGAAATGCCTGAATGTCTAGGCAGAAGTTTTCTGCAGGGGTGGAGCCCTCATAAAGAACCTATACTAGGGCAATGCAGAGGGAAAATGTGGGATTGGAGATACAGAGTCTCCTCTGGGGCACTGCCTAGTGGAGCTGTGAGAAGAGGGCCACTGTCCTGCAGACCCCAGAATGGTAGATCCACTGACAGCTTGTTCCATGTGCCTGGAAAAGCCTAGGCATGCAATGCTAGCCTGTGAAAGCAGCCACAGGGGCTGTATGTTGCAGACCTACATAGGCAGAGCTGTCCAAACCATGGGAGCCCACCTCTTGCATCAGCGTGCCCTGGATGTGAGACACGGGGTCAAAGGAGATTATTTTGGAGCTTTAAGATTTAATGTATGCCCTGCCAGGTTTTGGACTTGCATGGGGCCTGTGGGCCCTTTATTTTGACCAATTTCTCCAATTTGGAGTGGCAGCATTTATCCAATACCTGTACCCCCATTATACCTAACTTACTTTTGATTTTACAGGCTCATAGATGGAAAGGACTTGCCTTGTCTCAGATAAGACTTTGGACTTGGACTTTAGAGTTAATGCTGGAATGAGTTAAGACTTTGGGGGACTGTTGGGAAGGCATGGTTCTGTTTTGAAATGTGAGAAGGATATGAGATTTGGAGTAAAAATGTTCCAGGGGTGGACCAGTATGTTTTGGCTCTGTGTCCCCACCTAAATCTCATCTCGAATTGTAATCCCCATGTGTCAAGGAAGAGACCTGGTGGGAGGTGATTGGATCATGGAGGTGGTTTTTCCCATGTTGGTCTCATGATAGTGAGTGAGTTCTCAGAAGATCTGATGGTTTACAAGTGTTTGGTAGTTCTCTCCTTGCTCTCTCTCTCTCCTGCCACCATGGAAGGCATGCCTTTCTTCCCCTTTACATTCCACTATGATTAAACCTTTTTTTCTTTATAAATTACCCAGTCTCAGGTAGTTCTTTATAGAGGTGTAAAGATGGACTAAAACAGTATGTAAGAGACAAGAGCAAGACATATTCACACTAACATGCTGAAAAAGCTTTATGTGCACATGTGAGGACATCCTAACCTGCACCTACAATCCCTGTTTTTACCAAATGCAAATACCCTTCTGGCTACCCTTCACACCTGCACCCCTACCCTCCCTTGAGGGGACTGACCTGGGAACAAAACCTGCTTAGGCTCTTGGAGAAATACGTGAGATCATTTTGCAAAATAATTCTAGATGCTTCAAGATAATGACCCCAGTGTGTGGAAGCATGAGATAACAGATCCAAATAAAATGGAATTTACAGATATAAAGCTGGAATCAGAATGTAAATGAGCCCAAGTCCTTGTGTGTACACACTTGAGTGGAATATATGAGTTGGGTGCAAAGCCCCCTGAACAAGAATAGAGTCAGAAGGGTAAAGAGTAGGGCTCTTATATATTTCCCACTCTAAGGTATATCTGTGTTCCAAAGATTATTGGTATATGACAGAAAGAAGGTCCAAAGATCAAAATAAGGGATAAACCATTAGTAAATCTGTAGTTTTTATTATTTAACTTTAGAATTATTGCTCTCATCACTTTTCCTCTTTTTAGTTAATAGCTACCCATTCTAACAGAAGACAGGCACATACACTGAATGATCTCCTGAGTCTATTGCAATAGAACGATTATCCTTCTTTATTACAACTTCCTGCTCTCATTTCCCCTGCTATCCTAAAAAAAAAGGTAAGTAAAGCAAAGATACAAAATTAGGTTATAAACCAGATCATATATGACAACAGAACTCTAATCCAAATCCTCTGTAGCAACCAGCTGATGAATCAAAACCACAACTTCTGTAGCAATCATACCAGAATACTCAAAACTTGGCTAATGACTACCAACTTCTCGGTTTCTTATTCACTCAACCAGAGAAATACAAGCATGTTCCTGAAAGCAATCATATAAGATATCCTACTTCTAATTAGTCCACCTGTAGCTTCTCCATCCCAACAACCTCTTTAGCGTATACCTGAATCCTCCCTCCACATTTTTTTTTACTACAAAGCTTTTTCACTCTTTTGCCTGCCTTTGAATCTCTGTCAAATTGAAATCATGGTGACTCCATTACTATAGAAAGCTCTAAAACATATAGCCTCTGTTTGTTCCCACTTGGGTGGTCTTCCTGTATTTTTGCAGTTTTCCTGGAGGATCCACCAAGATATAACCTGAACTGTTCATCACTATGGGGCCCACACTTTGGTGTAAAATTACCCATGGAGTGCCCTGAATCTTGTTGATCACAATGAGTGGAGGCTGTGCTGACATAGTAAACCAGCACCTGGTCTGAACTCTGCTGTCTTTTTGTTGAGCTCCACAGCTATTTATTCTGCTTGGCACCCAGGTTTTGTTATTGCTTCCCAGATTTTGGCATTCTTGTTAGAATCAGGCCATTCATTTTCATCCTGTTCGCCTCCCTTTTGTGCTTCTGTTTTGTGCTATCTAAAATTGTTGTTAGTCAAAGGGAGAATCACAGATTAGAACACAACCATGCCTTATAACCCTGTTACATAAGTCAGCCACACAAACAGGTGAGTGTTGTTCTCACTGGACAGGCATCATTTTGGACAAACTTTGCTCTGGGTCACCAGTAATATTAGACAAAGCTCTTTTTCCATCTAGATTTTCGGTCCTGATGTTTTGGCTTTGACACAGAAAGAACAATATTTCTGGTTTTCTTTCTGATGTGGAGTGAAGATTGTCTAGTCTGAATTTAAAAATGGCCAACTATTAGATTTGGTGCCTGAGACAGGAAATGGACAAGCATCACTTTTTGACCAGCTATTGCCAAATCTTATGAGACCATCTAAGCCTAAATCCTGTCATCCTCCAGCAGACATTCCTGCCTCTTATATATATTCTCATTAAAATTTTAATTCTTATGTGTGTCTCCCTGAATGGCATAACTTTTCCCAAGTTATAATCTGGGCTTTCAGTGTCCATGCTGGGGAATATTTAACTGGAATAACATTATTTATTTGAGAAACACCTTAGAAAACAAAGAGAACATGAGCGGCATTTTTTTTATTGGTATATAGAGACCACCACATAAAATTCTGATTCAAAGATTTCTTCACTAAAAGGTTCTTTGGCCAAATCCAATGGGCAATTTGACAAACTTAGGCAGTACAAACTACAGACAGCCTCCAACTTACGATGGTTTCAACTTAAAATTTTCTGATGTTATGATGGTATGAAAGTGATTAAGCATTCAGTAGAAAATAAACTTTAAATTTTGAATTTTGATATTTTCCTGTGCTAGCAATATGTAGCACAATACTCTTACATGAGATATCTAGTACTTTATTATAAAGTAAACTTAGTGTTAGATGATATTGCCCAACTGTGGGCTAATATAATTGTTCTGAGCACATTTAAGGTAGGCTAGACCTAAATGTGGTAGGTTAGGTGTACTAAGTGCTTTCCGGATTTACAATATTTTAAACTCAGGATGGGTTTATCAGGATGTAACCGCATCGTAAAGCAAGCAGCACTTGTAGATTTATTTCTCCAGTAAATCTTCAGACTTCTTATTCTTCATTTGATTCCTTGTGTCTGACGCTCTTCTTCCCCTTGTCCTTCTAATTTCTCTCCATCTATACCTCCACTGACTCCTTTCCCTTCTTGTCCAGACCCTTTACCTTTTCCCAACGCTTCTTCTAAGACTCAAGAATATCAGTTGCCTCTAAAGATCCATCTTTCCCATGAGTTAAGTTTATACGCAGCTGTAGAATTTAAGCCTTACCCATGCTACATAAAAAGCTGTATATAAATTCAAAAATTTTCCCTAAACTCAAAGGAAACCATAAATTACTTGTATAAGAACTTAAATGTTTTTTTATCCATATGACCCAGAGTTGCCTGACCTGTATCAGCTTATACACATACTGATCAGAAGGTCAGATGTGGAATCTTGGATGGCTACAGGTGATTGAACTAACCTAGAGATATTTCTTTTCTACAATAAACCCAAAGTTTTTTTTAAAGGTCCAAAAGCAGGAGAACATTTTCTAAAAGCCATAATTGAAACATTTCCAATAAAAATAAATCAGGCCATAATTGCATCATGTAACTAGAGAAAAGATGAAATATGAATGGAAAGTAACCCTTGTACCTGAATT
The DNA here is from genome assembly GCF_008728515.1 of Papio anubis. Classification (NCBI taxonomy): domain Eukaryota; kingdom Metazoa; phylum Chordata; class Mammalia; order Primates; family Cercopithecidae; genus Papio; species Papio anubis. Next base: position 18,534,323 of record NC_044988.1, on the reverse strand, counting down.
ACAAGTGTTTTAACAGTTTGTAGAACATTTTGTTCTACAAATTGTTCTTGAACACTATGACACAGAAGTCAAAATAAACTTCTGACTCTGTAGATTGAAGAGCTGGTGGCACATTTCCCAACAGATCACCATTGACAAAGACACTTATGGCTATATATAGATCTCTCTCTCGCTCTCTCTTTATATATACACACACATATATACACACATATGTATGTATATACAAGATACAGATATCTCTATATACAGATCTATCTATAGCAATATCTATATAGGTAGATAGGTAGGTAGATACATATGACATAATTCTACCTCTCTCTATATATATGTACACACACAGACACACAAGATATAGATATCTCTATATACAGATTTATCTATCTGTAACAATATCTATGTAGGTAGATAGATAGAGATATATATGATATAATTCTTTCTGTATATATGTATTTTTACAGACAGGGTTTTGCTTTGTCACCCAGTCTGTAGTGCAGTGGCACAATCATGGCTCACTGCAGCCTCGAACTCCTGGCCTCAAGGGATCCTCCTTCCTCAGCCTTCTGAGTAGCTGTGTCTACAGGCATGTGCCAGCATGCCTGGCTAATTAAAAAAAATCGTAGAGACAGGATCTTACTATGTTGCCCAGGCTGGCCTCAAACTTCTGACCTCAAGTGATCCTCCTACCTGAGTCTCCTAAAGTGCTGGGATTACAGGCATGAGCTACCATGCTCAGTTACTTGTAGATATTTTAAATAGAAGAGATAGTTTAAGCAAAATAGTTTTCAATCTTACAAAATATACACCAAGACAAAAGACATATCTCAACTCAGATCAAAGGGAGTAACTCCAGGGAACGAAAAAAGCACCCAGTATCATGCCTTAACTTTAAAAAGTCAAGGTGAATTATCTATTAATATAGGTGGTCAACCTCATCAATTCCTGGTAGCTATGGGCACTGTTCTTCCTTCATTAAACTTTCTTGTCTTTGTTCAGCTTCTTCCTTGGAGTAAACATAGCACACAGGTACTAGGTATTTATAATAACCCACAGATATTTCCCATCTTCTGGCCCTTAAACATAACCGATAGACCTTCAATTAAGCAACACTACTTTTTGCTCTGTGACACCACCCTGAAAATTTAAAAGAAAGATATTTACTTTGCAAATGGAATTATAATATTAAGTGTACAGAGGGACTATTTCTTGAGATCCCAGAGAACTCCAATATTCAGAATCATAGTGTGTCTGCTCTGGATATACCTTTGCTATCTCCATTATATTTGTTGTGTACCCCAGTTAAAGATCTTGACACCATACTTGACGCTTTATGGACGAAAATTTCTATTGAAGTAGGAAAAATAATTAGTGAAGAACCTATTAAAGTTCAGAAAGGTCCTACCAAACTGTCTACTTCCACAATACCCCTTGAAGCCAGTTAAAGTAGACTCAAAGCTAGAGTTGAAGATGTTCTATCTAAAAGCCATTTCATAGTCTGCAGTAGTCCTTATAACTCTTCCATCAGCGAATAAACCAAATGAACAATGATGTCAATTCGTTCATGAAATCAAGCTATTTCACAAAATTCTTTCTTTCTTCCCAGTGGTACCTAACCCACATACAATCCTGGCATCAATTCCTAAAGCACCCTCTTTCACCATAATGGTCTTCTTTTCTGTCCATTTCAGTATTCCCCTAGCTCAGGACAATCAATACCATTTTGCCTAAACTTATGGAGGACAATGATATTTGTGGAAAGTTATGCTCCAGGTGTTTACTGAAGCTCTCTTCTATTTATCCTAGGTTTTCATTCAAAACTAAAAAGACATAAATTTTCTGTGTGACTCAGTTCTCAAACAATACATAGATGATTTATTTAAAGAAAAAATACTTTGTTCAGAGAACAAGGAAGCGTGTAAAAAAAAGATTCTATTTACTTGATCTGGTCTTAGCAGAAAATGGACATAAAGTTTCAAAAGATAAACTACCAATCTGCCAAAGCACAGTCCATTATTTATGGTGTGACCTATTTGAAGAGGGAGAACTTCTCTTCAAATGGACTAAAGAGCATCCAAACTTATCATAGACTCTTAATAAAATGACAGTTGAGCAGATTTCTGAGCTTATTTGGATACTGCAGGAAATGGGTGTCAAATTTTTCTGAGATTGCAACACCTGTTTATAAATTGACTAAACTGTCAATGAAAGAAATTCCTTTCTCCAGGAGCTCAAACATGAACAAGTCTTCCCTACCTGCAAAAAGCCCTCTGTTTATATACATGCAATCTGGACAAGTCTTTGGGATCTTAACTCAACATTGTGGGAATCATTTAAAAAACCCCATCATTTAGAATAGTTTCACCCTTGACCTGGTTGCAAAGTCTTACCTCCCTTGCCTTGGAACAATAGCTGTCACTTCAAACTTGTTAATGCTTTGCTGAACTAATTCTAGCAACCCATTTGACCTCATAGTTTCTCACACAGTAAAGCATCACTATTGATTAAGAACACACACCCTCAGTCATCCAATTAGCCTCTTGAAATTCTGTTACTCTCTACTTCTTGCATTACTATTCACTGATGCAACACCCTGAATCCTGACACTACTCTTGTGTCCCTGCCAGTAAAAAAGATCCTCGTGACTGTATCATCTCAGAAAGAAAACTTCTGTACCTTGCTTACACTTATTAGAATCTCTCATTAATGACTGAGACCTATTATTTGTTTATGAATCATATCTCAAAGCTGAAAATGGAGGTTATCAATGAGGATATGGTCTCATTAAATTAAGCTCGTCTTATTGAAATTGTGCTCTACCTAGGGTAAAATCAACCTAGATTGCTAAACTTATTGCACTTACTAAAACTTACTATGCCAAAGCACATAAACATTTATACAGATAGCAAGCATGTTTTTGGAGTAATACATGACTTTCTGATGTTTTGGAAACAAAAGAGGATCTTTACATCCACTGAAACACCTACCAAAATTGACAAGTTGGGGGACTTTTAAATGAACTCTTACTTCCTAGGAAGCTGCCTATTAAAATATGGATGGTAAAAGAAAAGTCTCTGGAAGTTGGTTATGCCAAACAGCAACTTTAATCAAGACTGTAGTCCTATATAGAGTCTTAAAGCATAAGCCTCTGGAAGGGTTCAAAGAGACTAGTAAGCAATATCTTTGTGTAGCTCCTTATTTTGTAAAGCAAGAGTGGAAAAAATCTGGTTCTACCCTTCATCCAAATAATCTCTGATGATCACAAGGTCACTAGTTGGTAGCATCAGATTATTTCAAATAGATATTAGCTATTTTCTCATAAAACTACTAATCATGCTATAGACAAATGGCTTATTATCTTAAATCAGTATTAGTTGGAAAGCTTAAAAAACAGGAGAGCTTGCTTTCCAATCATGTCATGTCAAAAATATCATGCTAGAAAAACTGAAGATAAAGCATGGACATGAATCAAAGCATAAAGGGTCCTTTGGCCACCTCAGATGGCTTTTTTCCCCCCAGCTTTCATTCTCCATGAGATCTGAATATGTTCTCATTATCAAATGTCAATTTTTAGGATGTGTTAAACCCTTTCTTTGCTCAAAAGGTACACATTTTACATTCTCTAAAATGCTGTTTGATCTTGTGTGTCCAACCTAGGTTTATCAATTTCTATATTCAATGACTGAGGCATCAATTTATGGGAAACATTATAAAAGAACTCTGTAAGGTGTTACTCCTTACTCAACAACTACACTACTCTTACTACTCACAATCTTCTGAAAAGATGAAAAGAACTAATGTCATCTGTCAAGTACACTTAGAAAATCTTTCCAGAACCCTTGAGTTTCTTTGGCCAAATGTACTCCCATTACCCCTTATATCCACATGGTTCACTCCCTTGGGAACACATCAGTTGTCTGCCTATGAACTGGTCATTGAAAGGCCTTTGCATTTAGTGATTTCACTTCTGATACTAGACTCTGCTGCACACAGACATAGCAAAATATTTCAAGGGGCTCAGGCACTATACCCAATCTTATTATCAACAGGTTAAGGCTGCCTCCCCACAACATCTTTATGAATTTTACTGCTTAACAATTTTCAACCAGGAGATTTTTGTCTATTGGAGAAACTATCATGGAAAAACTGCTCTTGAACATTCATAGGAAATAAACATTAAGTACTATTAAGAACAAATATAGAAGTGAAACTCTAGAAGGTCAATCCCTAGGTACATGTTTCACAACTGAAAAAAACACTACAGATTTCCTCACAATCAGGAGTCTACTCTAATAATGGAATCCAATGAAGGATCTTCAGATCTTCAGAAGGAGAGCTGACGTAAGAACAATGGAGGAAGGCAATGACTTTAGAAAGCAGGCAGCTTCTGCCCAAGACATCAGACCAAGATTCCTGTCTAATTCCTGTTTTGTTTTCATCTGCTTGCTTATAGTAATATCTCTTTTCATTTTCCTTTCTTGTTGTTGACTCTAATCTTTTTCTCTTTTCTTTCCTTTTTATTATAATTATTAGTTCAGAACATGCTCATTCTAATGCCCTTCTTAGGTTTCCAAACTGTTTTCATTGCCTTCAGTCTCACCAACTGCTGCACATGCCATCCATCACTGGATCACCATGATAAAAATCTCTGAGAAATTCTGGTCTCATAAACTGAAACTATGGGAAATAACACCTGACAGTGTTTCCACTTGAACCTACATGGAAAATGACCTTAAGCAAACAACCTTAAGCACAATGACCTTAAGTAAATAAAACTGTTACTTTGCTAGTGTTTCTCCCTTTCAGAAAAAGGTCAAATTATTTAAATCTATTGATTGGACCCTAGGGAAGTCCAAATTTGAATTCAACAACCTTTATAAGGCAGTAAGCTAAATACCTGACACCTGAAAAATATTAATAGCACTCCAAATCCAGCTACTGTAAGGCCTTGGTTCTTACCTTGTGTTACAAACAACTCCTTAAAAAAAAAAATCTTCACGTACTCCTGCTGGATACTACTTCCTTGAGGGCCTGGATGTCTGGTACTCCTTGCTTCATACCAGCACTTCATGCATCTTAGGAATAATATGCTGAGGTTTGTCTGTGCACAGAGAACCTAGTTCTATACTATGTGTGAGCTTCAAAAAGAGATTATCTTCAATTAGTGAGGTGGTTCTCCTGGGAGAATGACTGACTCACTGTATATGCAAGCAATCAGAGTAGTGCTACCAATGGTAGCAATCGTACTAAGAGAAAAGACAGTAAGAAATGTATCACTAACTAACAGATTTCATTGATGTTACTCCCCTTGCCCTAAATACAGATTAGTCTTGTGGGCATGAGTAGTGATAGACAATTGCATTGCTTTAGATTTCTTGTTGGCTAATCATTTTGGTGTTTCTGCCATTGCTGATATTTCTTGCTGAACTTGGATCAATGAAACTGCTAAGATAGAACAGCTATTTATATATTGCCTTATGAATACAGCTACATGGCTTTCTAAGGTTGGTCCTCATGACTTATAAGATTACTTCTCTTGGCCTGAGTTGAGCAATTGGGGTTCTTTTCTCCAAAGATCTTACAGGGACTTTTACTTGTTTTTGTTTTGGTCATAGTGGTTGTGATGCTGGCTTGTTACATTATAGTCAGAGTCTTAAGTGATTCTGAGGAGTAACTTTCTTGGCAATTGCTTGCCACAATGATGCAACAACAAAATGGTCAAGAGGACCTCATGATACAATTAACTATGGAGACAAGCAGACAATGTTTAAGCAATGAAGATCTGGATTGTTAGCTTTCTCTGAATTTGTCAACCTCACTCAACTGATAGAATGACCAAAAGAGGGGCTGTGAGACTGAACATACCAATAGACGATGGCCAGACCTCCTTATGTAAACTAGGACCCTCACCCGCAAACCCCTATAGCATCCAATCTAGTAAGCCAGACTATACCTTTGCCACAGTTGGCCCAGAATGGTCAGAACTTAGTCAATGATTGCCAGCTTCTCTATTTTTGACCCTGCTTCCAACTCGAAATCAAGTAAAGTCACATATGTTCTGAAATCTATCACATAAGATGTTCCACTACTAGTTAGCCCAACTTCAACTTCTCCAAGCATATCTGAAGCCCTCCCCCTGCCTTTTTAAAAAACTAAACTATAAAGATTTTCCACTCCCCTGCCTGCCTTGAGTTTCTGCCAAATGCAACTGGTGGTAGCTGACTCCCTTGCCCTAGAAAGCTCTGATATGTGTCATCTGTTTGTTCCCATTGGGGTGGTCTTTGTTAATTCTTCAGCTCTTAGCGATGATCTATGTTACCTGACTCAAATATTTTGTGTTATTTCTTAAGACAGTGATTGCCAAAATATTACTGTACATCAGAATCACCTGGAAGGCTTGTGAAAACAGATTGCTGGGCCTCACCCCTAGAGTTTATAATTCAGCAGGTTTTGAGTGGGGCCAAGGATTTGCATTTCTAACAAGTTCCCAGATGATGCTAATGCACTGGTCAGGTGACAACATTTTGAGAAATGTTGCTTTAAGCCACAAACATGATTTAATGACAACAGCAATAATACCTGGATTTATGTAGTATGCTTGCTCAGGATGAGACCGTTGCGTAAAATCTGTGGGCTTAAAGTCATATTTTAAAACATGACCTTCCTTGGAAACATACACCTTGAGTTGGAGTTATAAGGTTACAGGAGGAAGAGAAATGAATTTGATCAGAGTTGGAGGGAAATGTCTTCACTTTGCTCGTAACTATGATTTGTTTCGTCCTTTCAGGGTAATTAGCCATACTTCAGTAAAGAGAACTAGGGGACTTTGTACTTACTCATTCATGATGTAGGGATGAAAAGACAACCTCTTACTGCACCAAAAAGATAAAAAGAAAATTATTGGCATTAAATTAGTTACAATCACCTTTCATCAGAGAAAGATTCATAATTTGGTGATAACATCTGGCTATTAACTGATTACTTCCTTAGAATATCCCACTGTCATTTGAGTGGAAATAGTGATGCAGAAAGCTAAAAGACAGGGGAGGATATAGATTCAGTTTTTGCCAAGGGGGCAAGGAACACACAAAACTACTCAAGTGACATTAATAAAAGATTGGCAGGGAAGTCCCCATTTGGAAGCCCATGGCCTTAATGCTGCATGGATCTTGGCTGGCCTTGGTGTGACACCCTGCTTCTTCCCACTGCCATCAATGTTACTGCTTCATTCTCTCCTACCATCCTATGCTCCTCACAGCCTAAGTGTATCAGCTGTCCCCAAAAACCAGATGCTTCCTGCTTTCAACTTTATCTTGAATTTTTTTTGAATTGTCTGAATTTTCAAAAAACAGAGGATAAGTCTCAACATAAAATGAACAATTACGTGTTTCCATGTAATCTGTCTTTCTCAGTTAAGATTTTCTCACTATAAAAAGAAGAATCAAGCACTTCCTTCTTTGTGCATCTACACTAGAGGGCATTTCTCCCTAGTGCGCTGAGAAATCAGTTTTTGCAATAACCAGTTTTGGTCTTTGCTTTTTAAAACATGAAAAACAGAACAGACTAAAAATACCATGCGCAGTAATGATGAAGGGGTGAAAACAAATCTGAAGAGGACTGTTTAAAGAACTGGATTGTTTAGCTAAGTAACAGCAGATTCAGGATTGCATAAGAGGGTCTACCTTGTGGTCAAACATGACCGCCTAATAATTTTTTATGAATGACATCTGGGAGAATGAAGAATGAAACCAATTACTATTTCTAATGGAAAATTTGATCTAGTCCATGACTCTGAGGCACCAAATGCCTTCAGGAAGCTTTCTTCTCAGCTGGAACCTAATTTTACTGGACCCATTTTACTCTGTATGATAATGCAGATGTCTTTTGTGGCTTCTTTGAGGTCAAAAAGGCATCACTGTGTGCTGTTTAAGAGTAAGTTTCTTTCTAAATAAGATCTGACTGGGTCATTACCCAGAAGCAATAATTGGGCCATCAGGGACAAGATGAGCTCAAAATGAAAGAATAATTCACTGGCTAAAGATGATAAGCCACTAAGGCAAGGAGAAAATCAGCAAAAACCACAGATCGTGTCATCAGAATTATTTAATTCTTTCTCCTGCTTATTTAAATGGAAGAAGGAATTAGACATTTATTATTTGTTTAATAAATATTTTAAGGTGGCACTTTTAACCAAAAGTGTTTGTTGCATCCCTCAAAAAAGTGAAGATGAAAGAATTTTAATTATTGTGAACCAGTAAATAGTTAAGGAAAAAATACTATGTATATTTAGAAAGAAAACAGAATGTTATTTATAAAAATACTGTCTAATCAGGGCTATGAAGGCATTAGTCTACTTTTAATAAATTTTTAAAATAAAAGTATTTTAAAATGAATAATTTTAAAATGCTTTGGCATAATGGAACACGACCATGAACAATGATTTTTATACATGTAATGGTAATAAAGTAAATGTTTTATAAGTAGATACTTAATATAAATAATATAGAAACACTTTTCATTAGAAACAGATATCTATTGTCATGTAATTTGCATTGTTTTTATTTTGTTACAAATCTGAAAATAGGGGATCAATGTGTTTATGCAGTTCAGTTGTTTAGCTGCCAAAAATAAAATAATAAAACTTTTAATTGCAACCCTCTAAGGCAGCGGTCCCCAAACTTTTTGGCACCAGGAACTGCTTTCATGGAAGGCAATTTTTCCACTGACTATCGGTGGGGAGATGGTTTCCAGATGATTCAAGTGCATTACATTTATTGTGCACTTTATTTCTATTATTACATTGTAATATATAATGAAATAATTATACAACTCACCATAATGTAGAATCAGTGGGATCCCTGAGCTTGTTTTCCTGTTTCATCTGGAGATGATAGGAGACAGTGACAGATCATCTGGCATTAGATTCTCATAAGGAGCTCACAGCCTAGATCCCTCGCATGCACAGTTCACAATAGAGTTAGTGCTTCTGTGAGAATCTAATGCTGCACCTGATCTGCCAGCAGATGGAGCTTGGGCAGTAATGCAAGCAATGGGGAGCAGCTATAAATATGAATGAAGCTTCACTTGCGCATCTGCCACTCACCTCCTGCTGTGTGGCCCGGAAAGGGTCAGTGGCCTGTGGGTTGGTGACCCTGTTCCAAGGGATCTGTTCTTTTTCTTTCTTGGCTTTCTTCAACACAAAAGTACTTCTTATGTGTAGAAAACAATTAAAATAGCAGTTCTATTCTTGTGTATTTTTATATTTATTTTATTTGGAGATTTATTAAAAGTATATTATTGTACTTAGTCTATATCTAGCTTCCTACTGACAGAACAATATTAAATATTGCAGTAATGGGAAAAGTGTTTTCTCATCTCATTGTTAAAAAGTATGCTTTCCTTATTTGTGGGTCCCAGTGAGTAAATGTGATTCCTGCAAGATACACCTATGGAATAATCCACTACTGGATATCTACCCACAGGAAAAGAAATCATTATATCAAAGATATATCTGCACTTGTATGTTGATCATAGCACTATTAAAAATAGCAAAGATATGGAACCAACCTGTGTCTATCAATGGATGACTGGATAAAGAAAATGTAGAATATATATATACATGATTGAATACTATTCAGCCATAAAAAAAGAGTAAAATTATGTCTTTTATAGCAGCATGGATGGAGCTGGAGGCCATTATCTTAAGTGAAACAAACCAGATACTGAAAGACAAATATCACGTGTTCTCACTTCTAAGTGAGAGCTAAATAACATATATACCATAGATGTAGAGTGGGGAATGATAGACAAGAGATATTCAGAAGGGTGGGGTGGGAGGGGGGAATTACTTAAGGGATACAATGTACATTACCCCAGTGATGGATACACTAAAAGCCCTGACTTCACCACTATGCAATGTATCCGTGTGAGACAATTATACTCGTATCCCATAAATTTATACAAAAAATACCTTTTGATTTTATGTGTTCATGCATATTCAGGAGACACACAAATTTCTAAACAATTTGTAGCCTCTCTCTTAACTTAAAAACTGGTTGTGTGCAATCTAGAGTAGTTGTGTATAATGTACAGCAAATTTATGATTAGATCCCATAAAAGCCTATTTAAATACATGATTAATAAGAGAAAGTGATTCTATTGAGCGACTGTGAGAAAGGACTCAGTAGTCACAGGTGTGAACACATTGTGTTGTGACCAATGGTCTGAATTTCTCCGGAACGGAGGGGATTTTCCAAGAATACAAAGGTTTTAATGTTAAAACCAGGATTTTCCCAGTCAACTTAGGAAAAGTTGATCACCCTGATACATTGTTTCTAATAGCTGCCCCAGAAAGAGCACTCCAGCTCTGAAATCCAGCTTAAGATACACTAAACAATTTCTCCCATCTCACCTAGGCACATCATTGCAATGCAAGGCAGGAAATACACCACAGAAATATCTTAGGGAATGCACCTCGGTAGTAAAGATAGGAGATTAGATTTTATTGTAAGTGTAAAGAGAAGCCACTGGAGAGTATTAGGCTATGTGTGACAGGATCTGACTCATGTTAATAGAATCCCTCTGCCTGCAGGAAGAGGATGGATTATATTAGGGCAAGAGTGGAAATGAGAAGACCATTTAAAAGAAATTGTGGAAGTTCAGCAGAGGGTATTGCACAGTAGTGTGGTGGATTTGGTGAGAAGTAATTGGATTGAAATATATTTTGTATATAGAACCAACAGGATTTGCATATGGATGGGAAGCAAGGTGTGTGAAAAAGAGAAGAGCCAAGGATCATTACAAGGTTTTTGCTCTGAACAGTCGGATAATTGGTATTGCCTTTTGCTTAGTAGGCAAATGTTAAAAGAGCTGATGAGGGTGTCTTAGTCTTTGTTGTACTGCTGTAACAGAATACCAGACTAGGTAATTTATAATGACCAGAATGTATTGGCTCACAGTTCTGGAGGCTGGAAATTCTAAGATCAAGGAGCTGGCACCTGGTGAGTGCCTTTTAGCATGGTGGAAGGCAGAAGGGCAAAAAGAGAGTGAGAGAGAGAGGGGAAGGGGCCAAACTCATCCTTTTGTAACAAGCCCACTCCTATGATAATGAACCCACTCCCACAATAAAGGCATTAATCCTTTCATGAAGATGGAACTCTCATGACCTAATCATGCATAAAGTTCTCATCTCCCAATACTATGACAGTTACATTTCAACATGAGTTTTTGAGGGAACAAACACTCAAACCATAGCAGGAGGAAGTTAAGAGTTGTTTTGGATGTGTGAAGTTTAATATGTTTGTTAGAAACTCAAGTAAAAGTCAGATAGGCTATTGGCTACAAAAATTTAGAGTCTATGGGAAATACCTGTGCTAAAAATGTAAATATTAATGATTATCAATGTTTGTTTTAATGGTATTGAAAATTATAGGACTGGCTGAATTTATCTGATAGAGAAGAAATAAATTGAGCACTAATCCCAAGGAACATCAACATTTAGAAGTTAGAAAAAGTAGAAAGAGTTGACAAAGAAGTCTGAAAAGGAGAAGCCAGTGGGGTAGAAGGAAAATCAGGATAACCTGATCTTACAAAGCCAAGAGAGGAAAAAGTCTCAGGAAGGAAGGAGTGATTAAGGATATCAATTGCCATTCAAATTTCAAGTAGATGAGAATTAATGATTAATTTTCACAAAAGTCTGCATATCTTGGATGTGAAGATATGCAGACTCTTGTGATAGTAGTTTCCATGCAGTTTTGGGAATGAAAGCATGACTGGCGTGAGTGTGGGAGCTCATGGAGAAAGAATAAGTGGACCCAGAGAGTATAGTCTGAGGACTGAAGTTACCATGCAAACTCATAAAAGGTGGTGACATTTAATTTAAAAAAACTTAGGAATACTTAAGTATATTGTACACTTGTGAGTTCAAAGCCTTCTTGGTAAAATCTTGTATAATTCTAATTTGTGCTTTTGCTAAAAAGGCAGGACATCTCTTCTGTGGCTGTATTGTTCCTATAGGTAGACAGTTAGCCACCATTATCTAGCTATAATGAGATGATATACCATGTTTCTTGTAGAAATAATACAAGTAAAATGAGTCAGTGGCTCTCTCTAAGAAGCTTATTCACTATGGAAACCAGATCCTTATTGTCAACAGATCATCAGCCTTGGCCATGATACATCAATTATCAGATGTAAAGTCAGCTTTCACCCTTTTGTTCAAGATGATGACATCTTGGTCTTAAATCATAATCATCATAACAATAATTACAAGGATGAGAGTAATGATGAGTAGCTAACAATAGAATTAAAAATTGGATGAAATTAATGTTGTTTTTATTTTGAATTACAACCAAATCTGCAAATAAGCAAAGCAAAGGACAGGCAAGAGTTCAAGGTTATAAGTCAATGGATGCAGCTCTAGAATGACACACTGTAGCTAATGTTTTCACAGAGGCAAGCCCAATTCCTGAAGGTCTCATGAGCCAGTGTGGAGGGAGGAACCTGGAAATTCATGAGAGCCCAGAGACCCCGGCTTGCCATTTTTCTCGAATATTACACTGGAAAACTGTCACATCAGAAATCAGATATTTACCAAATTAAAAAGTCTTAGAGGTAAAACTTGAATTAGCTTTTAGGAAAAGCAAACTGGGGCCTGTGACAAAGTTGGATTATAGTCTATCCAGGGCACATGAACAAAACAAAAGAACAGGAGAATGAACACAAGGTTGTAGTAATAACATTGAGTAAGGTCTTAATTTGTGCCAAGAATTGTATGCTAAAACCAATGCTAATCTGCCACCTGAAAAGGGAGGAGTTTTGTTCAAAGGCAAATTCTGATTCAGTGAGTCTTCAAGATGAGGTGGATCTGTTCTGATCAGAATACAGACTTTGAGTAGTGAGGGGCTAAATGCTTAACATGGTGAATTAGAGTGACATAAGGTTAGAGCAAATTGTGGAGGATACTGAGGATCAGATCAAAGAGTTTGATTTGTAAATGTAGACAGTGGAGCAGTTATCGATGGATTTAGATGAACTGCCATGAAATAAATTATAATTTTAGGAATAATCATAAAATAGGCAGCAAAAGCTTCAGGAAGGCAGGGATGATTTTCTGAGAAGTTTAAGACTTGATAGGATTTGGAGACATATAAAATATATTTGAAGCAAAGGAGATAGTCAATAAAAAATTCCAAAGTTGTAACACAAGATGAAGCGAAAGATATTTCTGTTACAAAATTGGTAAGTGAACAGAGTTCACTTATGAATGGTGAAAAATGATACTTGAATGAAAATGCTGGCATATTACATCTAGAGATATGCTAATATCACTAATAATATTGAAAGAAAATAAAGGAAAAAAAAAATCCAGCGTTTGGCTGAGAGACAATAAATATGGGCATACTAAAACAAGGTGAGAAGTTTGAGGAAAAAAATTAAATGTTAAATTTTTGAAAGGGTTGCATGAGCTGCAGAGTGAAGGAATAAAGGAATGAAAATGAGAACTTTCAGAAAATGACATGAAACTTCTAAAGCAACATGTAAACATTGCAGGGTAGAAGGTAAACAATATTCAACTGAGGTTTTACTCATAAAACGTTAGCTAGAGTGTGTCATTCATGCTACTTATATAATTATAATTCAACATGCTTCTGCATTTACTATTCTCATGACTCAGTTTACTGCTGTAACTAGACCAGCACTTTGGTGATTCTTAGAGGGGTGTGTGTGTGTGTGTGTGTGTGTGTGTGTGTGTGTGTGATATTTCTTTTAAAATTAAATATGTCTTACTCACATTTAATTCTGAGAGGATTCTGATTATGTAGTGACTCCAATGAGTGTTTGGATGCTAGACAGAGGCTGGATCTCATAGATTTTTTTTTTATTCCTTGTACTGAATTATCTGGTAATAGTACTGTGTCAGAAACTCCTCATTGTCTCTCAGTATATATTCCCTTCTTTTCCCATAGCATTATATTTTTATTACATGAATGTTCATTTAAAAACTACTTTCCCCAGCTTCCTTCAGGCCTAGGCATGGTCCTACAACTAAGTAAAAGTGGTTTTAAAAATGTCTTTAAAGAAAAATACAGTTGTGCTCTCCCATTACAATTTCTTTCTATATCTACTGATTGAGACAAGAACCTGGTGGTAAATCATCTTGGACTAAATGGAAGACGACAGTGTCATGGTGGGAGAGCAAAGCGATAAGATGGTATGAACCTGGTTCCTCAACATTCTTGAGTTGCAAATTATTCACACACTCACATTCTTTAATGGAAGAGAAATACATTTATATCTTATATTTAGGGCTTTGGTACGGCAGTCAAACTTGTATACCAATGAGTACAGGTAACTTAGAGAAAGGTGTTCTCAAAAAGCTAATGCATCTCTAGACCTTCTTCTGTAAGCAGAGGGCCTCTCATCTTATTTCAGTGGTAAGTTAACCATTGGAGCATTCTTTCATATTTATCTTTGTCCCTAAACTCTCTATACCCATTCCTTCATCCATCCTTTTCAGTTCGGGAAACTGAACATTTTATTCTCCCCAAAGTCTACACTTCCACGTATACACTCAATTCCATCCCTTTTTGATTCATTAAATGACATAACCTCACCTCTTTCTATCCAGGAGATATTTAGAAAATATTGTATTAAATAGGTATACATTAATTTGTTTAAACAATTCCTCGTGGTTGAACATTTGGGCTTTTTTCCCATTTTTTTTTTCCATTATAAACATTGTTAAAACATTCATCTCCATGGGCCATGCTTACTCTCTCCTTTTTATTCTTACTGATGCTGATGTCTTACCCATAAAAAGTATTTTCCTCGACTCCCATATTCGATTAAAGCAGAATAAGATGCAAATCTGAACTAACTCCTTCATGACACCTGTCCATTTTCCTCTCCTGTTGACATCTGTCTACCTGAATTTACATAGCCATTTTTCCCTGCATATTTTGATGCTTAGTTATATATGGCCTTCAATTATTTAAAATTTTCTGATGTTGCTGGTGAGATTTACTAAACAAGGGCTAGGTTTCTTACAGGACCTCCATTTTGGTCTACAACATAACATCATGACGAGCTTCATTCCCTGTTTGGAGAACTTCAGGCGTCCCCTATGGAAGTTCTTTGTGTGTGTGAGTGTCAGAGTGTATGTGTGTCAGAGAGAGTTGGGAGAGAAAGGGGGCTAGGCAGAGAGGTTTAGACATTTTGTTCTGGTTTCTTCTGTATGTAAGACTATCACTGCACCCAATTCCTAGAATTAAGTTTCCAAAGATTACTTGTTAAATTAACTTTGGTCAGCTCAACTGACATTTGAACAAGAACATTATGTGAATGACAAAGATGATGTTCTTTTTAAAATGTCATGGGTTACAAGTAGAAAGGGTGACAGAGGACAAAAATGGAGCAGTGAACAACAAAGAAACAAGGTGATGGAAGCAGAAATGCTTCAAATGAGACAAATGGGCTGAAGTAAGCTGTTCAGAATTAAGTCTATGATAAGAGACAAAGAACCAGGTCTTTCTTTTTACATAATTCTGGTTGGCAATTGGACGTATAAAGTGTTTGAATCTTAGGTTTTATCCACCTTTGCCACATACCAAAGGAGTAATTATTTATCTTTCACAGAACACAATTTGTGAAATGAAGGTAGCATTTACTGTCCTGCCTACATCAATGTGGTTTTAAATATCCAATTATGTGACAAATGCACTTCAAAAACTACAAAATCTGCAAATCTGTAGCAGGTGGCATTTTCCAAAGATGGCTGCAGCATCTTCATCCCACATGCCCTTTGGCAATGTGACCTTGTGTCTTACTCTGTTCAGGCTGCTATAACAAACTATCATAAACTGGGACTGGGAGGAGGAGGGCTTGTAAACAACCTGTATTTATTTCTCACAGTTCTGGAGGCTGAGAAGCACAAGACCAAGGTATTGACACATTAGGTGTCTGGTGAGGGTTCACTTCCTGGTTTGTAGATAACCATCTTCTTCCTGTGCCCTCACATAATGGAAGAGTCAAGGAAGCTTTCTTAAGTCTCTAACAGTACCAATTCCACTCATGAGGGTTCCACCTCCCAAAGCCCCATCTCATAACGCCATCCAATTGGGCATTAGCATTTAACATAGGAATTCTGAGGGGACACAAGCATTCATTCTATAGCACCTTGCTAGTCACCCGTCTTGCTATATCACCCCTAGAATCTGGATGGGGCTTGTTGATACAAACAACAAAGTATGGTGGATGTGATGCTATGTGACTTTCAAGGCTAGGTCATGAAAGGCAATACAGATTCCACCTTGTTTTCCAGAATTCACTCATGAGGTCCCTGAGCTCCCATGTACTAAGTTCAACTACCCCTAGGTTGCCACACTTCGAGGAAGCACTGGCCACATGGAGAGTCGGGGTGGAAGCGCTGACTAAAAAATGCCTCTAGATGATTCCAGTTTCATCAGTCATTCTTGTCTTTTCAGCTGAGGCTCCAAACTTCATGGAGCAAAGACAAAGCACACCGACTGCACCCAGTCCAAGTTCTTGACCCATAGAATCTTACACCATAATGGAATAGCTGTTTTATGACCTACAATTTGGGATGATGTGTTATGCAGCAAACATAACCAGAAAAAAAATTCTAAGGTATGATAATCATTACTATGATGATGATGATGAATTGACTTATTGATGGACACATTAATACCAGTTGATTTAATCTCTGACAGAAAGGAAAAGTGAGTGAGTTGGAAGCTACAGTTAGGAATAAAAGGAAATTTGGTGTCATCATTGCTTTTCCAGAGGACTGAGAACGTCTGGGGACACTTAGTGTATAACAAATAAAAAACCCTTTTCCCTAGCATCAACTGGGATTATAAAACTCACCTAGATGCTCGGGCCTTGTTCTTTAATAATGAACCTTGGAGAGGGGCTGGCTGCCCCAATCCTCAAGTGCTCTTTTTGTGCCTCTGCCAGACCCATCACCCTGAGCCAGCACATACAAACTGTCGTCCTGATCCAGAGCAGCTGTCTAATTACAATTTTGTTATTATTAATTACAGAGTAGAAAATCATTTGTAATTAGCTCAGCCTAAATCATAGTTTAAACAGCCAAAAATTACATTACAAACTAAAGTGTAATTAAAGCACTACACTAAAGTGTTTATTTAAACCCAGTTTAGTTACTTGCAAATTTTTCAATCAGCTTCTCAGGCTCATACATAGATTTAATTAGTCTCCAGTACTGACAGTTTAGTGCATTTATTCATTAAGCATCAATATTGCTGAACAAATGTAAATAAAATATAGACAGAGATGCTTTAAAGGGGCAGTCACAGAAACATCTGGGCGAGATAATGAGGCTGGGAAAGATGTGAATGTTAATGAGTCTCCCAAGCTGCTGGAGGAGCTCCAGCTCTTGGAAGCAAGGGATCTCAGTAACTGAGTAAATTTGCAGTGTCAATTTCTGCTGCAGGTTGACTGGAATGGTCCTGTGGGGTGGGGCGGAAGTCAATTTAATTCGATTCTTGCCATTGCACTAGGGTCGATCTCAGGTGCCACTCGAGAGAATTCTGGATGGAGATAAAAGAGAACATTCCTCTCTGCCAACCTTTGGGGCTCTACATGTCTTGTTAAGAGACAGAAGAGCTTATAAAGGGATTTTCAGGGAGAAGCAGCTTGTTTCTTGAAGGGTTTAGCGAAAGCAATCTCTATGGTGATGAGTATCATGCACATTCCAAGGAGTAAATTTTCTATTCAAGGACTATTGTTTGGAAAACTGTCCTTGTCACACATGCAAAAATGCCTGAACACACTTCTAAATGAGTTCCAGATTCTCAAAAGTACTCATCAGGGAGCCTCTACACTTGCATCAACAGGACCTGCCATTTCTCAAAGCATTCTTTGTAGCTCTTTTTGAAGTGCCTTCAGAATCACTCTCATCATTTCTTGCTGGATTGCCTTAATAGCCTCCAAACACATCTTCCATTTTCCAGTCTTGTTTTCCCACCATCTTTTTCTCTTTTTCATCCTCCTGGCAGAATTACCTCTATAGAATGCAAGCCTCTTTATCTCATTCCTCTGCCTACAACTTTCACATACTGTCTCACCCTCTCCAGTGTTCGGAAGCGGAAACTTTTCTCAGAGAGGCCTTCTGTGATCTGGCCAGTCTCCACTTCCCTATCGTCATCTCATCTCATTACTCTCTGTCTTGTGCCTTAACCCTTTAGGAGTCCCTGAGAGAATCGAGCTGTCTTTAACCTCCATGCTTCTTGTACATGTGGCATCCTGATAAGTGAGCTGTTTTCCTTGTGTCATTCAAAATTCAGCTCTCTGGGAAGCCTTTCCTCATGTTCTTGTTCTGTTCCACAATTTAAGTTAATAGCTCCATGCTGTTATCTTTTTTTAAATATCACTTCCACTATATACGGTAATCATGTAGGCCTATTGAGACCAATAAACTGTGACCTCTTTGGAGGCAGGGAGGTGGTAATCACATAATGACTTGGGAAAGTCATTATTCATTATATATATTAGTATCCCCAGCACCCTCGTGGTCTTGTCACATCTCAAGAGCTAAGTAAATATCTCATGAGTGAAACATGAAGCTATCATTTTGGATGATATTGATAATTGCCAACCTTTGCTTTTTTGAAGGTAGTTTATGTTTCTGGAAACAGCTATAAATTATTCAAAAAATAAAAATGTTAACACATGGCATTGGTGATAAAGTGTGTCAAATAATTTTTGGTAAAATAAAATCATATGTGGCTAAAAGTAACTAGGTTTTACAGAATAAATTAGCTGTGGATTAATTACTTCTGAAAAATCTCTCAACAATAACATTGTTGGAATAAGGATAATGCTAATTTGGTTGTGTTATTTAAAATATTTATAAAAATCACTTTGAATATTTTATAGTTACCTGTATTGTTTTTGTCATAAATATTAGTACTGCCATCAGACAGAAACAGTTTAGCAAATTTTGCTTTGTAAGTAAATAACAATAGTCATGAGTGTACTGTGGAATCAAACATTCTTCCGTGTATTCCAGTTTTGTCCTTACCAACTATGTGACACCGGGCAATTTACTCAACTGCCTTATGGTTTTGTTTCTTCAGCTGTAAATTGGCATTATAATAATACCTGCCTCGTAGGCTCTCATGAGAACTAAAGCAGTTAATATATGTAAATCTTTTAGGACAGTGTCTAGCATACAGTAGATGCTACATAATAGTTTGCAAGTATTATTTTTATATAATTAATATTATTTTCTTTTTCAACTGAGATCACATTTTATGTGGAAATTCAATATAATATAGTGATAGTACTTGGAAAGGGAGCAATTTCACTGCAACAGAGTTAAAATGAATGAGTGGATCTTTACTCAGATGTTGATATTTGCCTAATTATTTTGGATCTCATTTGTGTTTGCAATATTCATTTTTAAAGAAGGGAAACAGATAATATATCCAGCATATGCCTGACAATTCTACTGGAATAAGTACATATTTATCTTCAATATGTAAAAATGACCCTCTAAAACTGAAGAGAGCCATGTAAATTCACTTAAAACCAATGAAAGTATCTAGATTTTAGTTGCAAAGTATGAGATTATGTTTCCCTGAAAATAAACAGTCTACAAAAGCGTTGAAATCTTTGGTATGCAATTATGAGACATTCAATTTTGAGGACTTACTTGAATACATTTGACAAGTGAAGAAAGAGCTGATCTCCAATCATTCATCTTTTTACTTTCTTACCATTTAGTATTCATTTTATAGAACAATTTCTAGGACTATGTACTGATCTAGGTCTGGGAAAGTTTGTTCTGCTTAATTCAAGTTAAAGTGAATGCTTTTAATGAGTTTACTATTCGTATAGATTTGCTCTTTTCAGAATAAGTCTTTGCTATTGTGCCTAGGTTGAGGAATATCATTACTAATAATTCAATGATTCTTTTTTCTCTGGTTGTTGTAAGAATGTTGTCTTTATTACCTAAATTCACATCCTTCCTATAAAATCAGTGAGAGAAATTTCCTTGTGATTTTGTGTGTTTCTGTTTATTCAGAAGTGGTTTTGATTTCTCATTTTTATGGATGGCTAGAAAATCTAGAGTCAAATTCATGGCCATCTTCTAGCAGAAGAACAATATTTTTCAATATGTAGTTCATATATTTATTACTATTACTTGTTCCTTACTCCCATTTCCCTTTTGTTTTGCTACATTATTCATGTTTTAAAAGGTATTAATATTGAAATAATATACAGTCTAACTGAATGTATTATTATGTATTTATAAATGCACTTTACATATGTTTCAGAATGAAGACAAGTATAAAAGAAAAAGGTTGAAGAAGGAAATGGGGTGGGGGAGAAATAAAGAGGAAAGATAGATGAAGGAGAGGAAAAGCTTTTAAGTATCTTGAAATTAGTCCAAGTGTAGAGTCCCATATGGCCAAATGTCTTAGGAGCAAAGTGAATAAATCATATTTCTCTATAGTGCAGGGTACTATTAACAATGAGTAATACCTGTATCTGTATATATGTGAGCTCCTTTACCCAGTCTTCACTCCTGGAAATGTCTGCAGGACATTTTGACTGTATTGTTATTGGAAGGAATCATTCAATGGAAGATTGAGTGATTACCCCAAACCTGGGAATACCATAAAAGATCAAACTTATTATTTAAATTCTTTCCCTTTTTTTGGTTTTCTTTTACTTTTATATTTTCTGAAATGAATTCAGAGCCATTACAAAAGCCTGCAACAGCATTCAGCAAATCAGTTACTTCCACCAAAGGTCTTCATATCCTGACAGCAAATAGTTTGAAGTTTCCAAGGTTATAAAAAAAAGTATTTAAGAAAAAAAGCTTTCCTTTGAATATGCATTTTTATTTTTCTTTATAATTTTAATTATATCACATTTTTATTTATATTTCATATAAAGTTAGAGAATTAAGAGTGGATTAATATAATATTATCGTTACAATGTCAGTTGAGAATACACAAATTATGTCAGTAAATGTTCTCTGCAATTTCATACCAGGAAATGTGAAAGAAGCTCATCTTAAACGTTGAGAGCTTTTGCCTCCAAAAATGTCTCCTCTTTCTACCCCTAAAATTCCTCAGAAAATAAAATTCATCACACCATAATTGGATATAAAGCTTATTAAACAGATACCATAGAGAGAAAAACACGTTTTCTTAAATTCGTACTAACATAAACAAGATAAACATCATCCAGTCCCAAGACCAGAGTTAGGGGCTGAACTCTGAGACAGTGTGCCTCTGAGTAAAAATCCAAGTTATTTTCTAAGGTCTAATGGTAGAAGTTGGAGGTGCTCTTTCTTTTGCCCTTTTGCTAAGATGACATGCAGTGTAAGACCTAAATCTACAGGCTCTCTAATGAGACAGAGATGTCAGAGCCTGGTGTGCAGAGAAATGCCTCCTTGCTACATGGAACCACCCTCAGAATGTGTGAAGGTTCTGAGATTGACTGACAAGGGTCTATTGGATCCAGTCTGATAGTTCTAGAAGTGGGCTTACTTTGGGGTCAGTTATAGGGAAAAAGGGAATTATATCAAAGATGGGACTTTCCATTGTCACTACTAACAACAGATCTGGTTTTCTTCTCTGAGCACCTGGAGCAAGATATGCTCTCAAAAGAAGAAATACTGAAGCTGCTCTTACTGGAAAAATCCCTGGCCCCTTCCTTCTAAAGATTGATGCCAGCAGACTGTCCTTCCAAAACCAGCTATGTTCATGTCCCTTCTCCAGTTAAAGTACTTTAATGGATAAACTTCTTAAAAATACCTGGTTTCCTGTATATACTACAGCTAATTTTGGAGACCTTGAGTCATTCCGTAGGGATCTGTCTTCTTACTCTCAGCCAGTTTATGTCTTTTCTTCTGTTTTTCATTAAGAACTTTATCCACGGCTGTTATCCAGAACCCTGCTGCAATATCAGTAACAAACCCAAAATGGCATGCAACCAGTGGCCTAACTTCAAGTTCCACCTGGACTAACGGACCGCCCCCCTTAGCCATGGACCCGTACTACCTTGGACCTGCTTTGAATTCCCAGCATGAAACTGTCTTCTCATTTTTTCTTCTCATGTGGTGTACAGAACATCTGCTTGTTTGCTGTCAGATCCATTCCTCAACATCTCTCCACTCTACTTTGTATCGCAAACAACTGGGCTATGCCCACTTCATTTGCCAGACTCCATGGTCAACAGCTTCCATCTGGGATCCATTAATGTGAGAAGGAGGTAGGACATTGAAGGAAGGGATGAATGGGTATATGTACTTCTCTTTCTCTGTTGCAGGTGGCTGCCATCTTTTTGAGATCAAAGCTCCCGCTGGGTACTTTCTTCTATGGTTCCTGTGCCCACTGGATGGCCTCAAATCATCAACTCTGGTAGCCACATTTCCTCGTGTTGTCTCTCCAGCCCTAGGGGTAGCAAGAGACTTCTGCTGTTGCTATCCTGTCACTTGTCTCATCATAAGGTCTTCTCTCTGGGCCTCCTGGCTTTTTAGCAACTAGTCCCCAGTAGTAAAATCCCTCTCCTCAAATTCTTGTTGGGATATATTATCTTTCTGAGTAGACTTTTATCGATAATTTAATATAGTTATCTCCATTATTCTCCTTTTCCTGGTTACTCAAAACAAACTTTTCTTAATAAGCAGTTATTTAGGAAAATGAGTCTTAAGTTATTTCAGAATTAAGAGTAAAATAATTCATTAACTTTTTCAGTTAAATGTTTAAAAGTTTGCTTAATATCTGCAGACAGTGTGAAACACAAAATCCCAGGCCTACAGGATGGTAAACAAAAGTTGAAGGTATTTCTGGACTTGCTGCTGATGGTGCTGGAAAATCAATCTCCTGTGAGGAAAAAGCTCCCAGCAATATAGATTGTTTGAACTACTTACCATTATGTCAAATTCACTTTAACATCTGCAAATAGACATACTGTATGAATACTGAGAGAAGCACTGTTTTCTGTGTTTGCACTTAAAGGCCTAATGTTGTATAGATTTTTATAATCAAGTAAGCTTTATAATTAGATAACAAGCCCTTTATTTAACCCTTAAACATTTGATGTCTTGGGTCAATTCCTGTTTCATATTCAAAAAAATTCACACATAATTCACTCTGTCAAGACATAACTAAATATTTAGGAGGAACCTTTTATTTTGAATGTTGGTGTCTGCCCATTCTCAGTTCCCTGAAGACACACATCCCATTTCTCTTCCACCTCAGTGATGGTGATATCACAGCCAGACCTGTCAATGGGACTCCCAGAGAAAAACCTGTTTTTACAAGTCTTCAGTAAAGTATACCAGCTGCTTCAATACCAGCACAAGTTAGATACAAACCACATTTTCAAATTCTTAAAGCTGAGTAGTCATGAGTTTGGCTAGATATTCTGTGCTTACTGCTGGACGATGAGGAAATTATTGGATGTGGGATAGAGGTATGTACCAGTTGATAAGGTGCTGATGAAAAGGCAACAGGGCAAAGTTGCTTAGACCTCTTTCCTGGAAGTGTCTGTTTCTCCTCTGAATATTTCACCGTGTCCATGGACTCCTTGCTATTCTCCAGGCAATATTTCTGTATCCAGAGCCCATGCATTTAATCATTTACTTATTCAAACAATTTATCTGGCACTAATAACCTGGAAAAAAGGCCCACACTTTTCATGTTTTCATGCAGTTTTATTTTTTGCAGTAGAAACACTCTTTGTTATACATAAAATCTTGCTGAGCCACCCTAAACTGCAGTGATGTAGTCATCACTCTTTATGGTCATGTGTTCAGGGCAGGCTTTCAACTGCAATGCACTCATGCACCAAACAGGTGGTGCCCACACCGTATGATATGGTTAAGCAATGTGTCCCCACCCAAATCTCATCTTGAATTTTGATCTTCATAATCTCTACATGTTGAGGGCAGGACCTGGTGAGAGGTGATTGAATCTTAGGGGTGGTTTCTCCCATGCTGTTCTCATGATACTGAGTAGCTCTCATGAGATCTGATGGTTTTATACATGCTTGACAGTTCCTCCTACTGTGCATTCTCTCACGTGCTGCCATGTAAAACATGCCTCTTCCTCTTCTGCCATGATTGTAAGTTTCCTAAGGCCTTCCCCACCATGCAGAACTGTGAGTCAATTAAACCACTATCCTTTATAAATTACCTAGTCTCAGGTATTTCATTATAGCAATGTGCGAACAAACTAATACAGTAAATTGTTACCGAGGTAGTGGGGCATAGTTATAAGATACCTGAGAATGTGGAAGCAACTTTGGAACTGGGTAATGGGCAGAGGATGGAACAGTTTGCAGGGCTCAGAAAAAGACTGGAAGACACGAGAAAGTTTGGAACTTCCTAGAGACTTGTTGAATGGCTTTCACCAAAATGCTGATAGTGATATGGACAATGAAGTCCAGATGAGGACCAGATGGAAGTGGTGTCAGATGGAGATGAGGAACTGTTACCAGAAAGGGGTCCTGATCCAGACCCCAAGAGAGGTTTCTTGGATCTCACATAAGAAAAAATTTGAGGTGAATCCATAAAGTGAAAGAAAGTTTATTAAGAAAGTAAAAGAATAAAGAATTGCTACTCTACAGGCAGAGCAGTCCAAGGGCTGATAGTTGCCCATTTTTATGGTTATTTAATGATTACATGCTGAACAAGGGTGGATTATTCATGCCTCCCCTTTTCACCATATAGGGTAACTTCTTAATGTTGCCATGGCATTTGTAAACTGATAAATTACTTTAATGGATAAACTTATTAAAAATACTTGGTTTTCTGAGTATACTACAGTTAATTTTGGTGACCCAGAGTCATTCCATAGGGCTCTCTCCTCCTATGCTTGTGTGAGTGTACCAGTGAGGACAACAGAAGTCACTCTCATCACCATCTTGAATGTGGTAGGTTTTAGCCAGCTTCTTTACCGCAACCTATTTTTATCAGCAAGGTCTTCATGACCTGTATCTTGTGCCGACATCCTATTTCATCCTGTGAGTTAGAATGCCTAACTATCTGGGATTGCAGCCCAGTAGGTTTCAGCCTTATTTTAACCAGCTCCTATTCAAGATGAAGTTGCTCTGGTTCAAACTCCTCTGACATAACTTCTTGGGAATTGGAATAAAGGTGATTCTTGCTATGCTTTAGCAAAGAGACTGGTGGTATTTTGTCCCCACCCTGGAGATCTGTGGAACTTTGAACTTGAGAGAGATAATTTAGGGTATCTGGTAGAAGAAATTTCTAACCAGCAAAGCATTCAAGAGGTGACAAAGCATAAAAGTTTGGAAAATTTGCAGCCTGACAAAGTGGTAGAAAAGAAAATCCTGTTTTCTGGGGAGAAATTCAAGCCAGCTGCAGAAATTTCCGTAAGTAACAAGGATCCAAATATTGATCACTGAGTGATATGGTTTGTCTGTGTCGCCACCAAAATCTCAACTTGAATTGTATCTTCCAGAATTCCCACATGTTGTGGGAGGGACCCAGAGGGAGGTAATTACATCATGGGGGCCAGTCTTTTCTGTGCTATTCTTCTGATAGTAAGTCTTGTGAGATCTGATGGATTTTTCAGGAGTTTCTGCTTTTGCTGCTTCTTCCCTTTCTCTTGCTGCCACCATATAAGAAGTGCTTTTGCCTCCTGCCATGATTCTGAGGCCTCCCCAGCCTTGTGGAACTGTAAGTCGAATTAAACCTCTTTTTCTTCCCAGTCTCAGGTATGTCTTTGTCAGCAGCCTCAAAACAGACTAATATACCAACACAATGGGGAAAATGTCTCTGACCTTTTCAGAGACCTTCTCAGCAGCCCCTCTTATCATAGGTCTGGAGGCCTAGGAGGGAAAAATGCTTTCGTGGGCCAGGTCCAGGGCCCACCTCCTGTATGCAGCCTCGGGACTTGGTGCCCTGCACCCCAGCCACTCCAGCTATGACTAAAAGGGGCCAATGGACATCTTGGGCCATTGCTTCAGAGGATGCAAGCTCCAGGCCTTGGCGGCCTTCACATGGTGTTGGTCCTGCGGGCAAGCAGAAGTCAAGAATTGAAGTTTGGGAACCTCTGCCTAGATTTCAGAGGATGTATAGAAACACCTGGATGTCCAGGCAGAGGTTTGCTGCAGGGGCAAGGCTCTCATGAAGAACCCCTGCAAGGGCAGTGCAGAAGGGACATGTGGAGTTGGAGCCCCTACACAGAGTCTCCACTGCAGCACTGCCTAGTGGAGCTGTGAGAAGAGGGCTACCATCCTCCAGACTCCAGATAAATCAACTGACAGCTTGCACTGTACACCTGGAAAAATCACAGACACTCCATACCAGCCCATGAAAGCAGCTGAGGTGGGGGCACTGTACCCTGCAAAGCTACAGGGGCAGAGCTGCCTAAGGCTGTGGGAGCCCACCTCTTACATCAACATGACCTGGATGTGAGACATGGAGTCAGAGGAAATTATTTTGGAGCTTTAAGATTTAATAACTACCCCATTGGATTTTGGACTTGCATGGGACCAGCAGCCCTTTTGTTTTGGCCAGTTTCTCCCATTTGGAATGGTAACATTTATCCAATGCCTGTACCCCCATTTTATCTTGGAAGCAACTAACTTGCCTTTCGTTTTACAGGCTACTAGGCAGAAGGGACTTGACTTGTCTCAGATGAGACTCTGAACTTTGAAATAAGACTTTGGGGGACTGTGGGAAGGCATAATGGGTTTTGAAATATGAGGACATGAGATTTGGGAGGGACCAGGGACAGAATGATATGGTTAGGCTCTGGGTCCTCACCTAAATCTCATCTTGAATTGTAATCCCCCATAATCCCCATGTGTTGAGAGTGGGACCTGGTGAGAGGTGATGAAATCATGGGGCTGGTTTCCCCCATCCTGTTCTTATGATAGTGAGTGAGTTCTCGTGAGATCTGATGGTTTTATAAGGGGATCTTCCCCCTTGGCTCTGCACTTCTCTCTCCTCCCACCTTATGAAGACGGATGTATTTGCTTCCCCTTTCACCATTATTGTATGTTTCCTGAGGCCTCCCCAGCCATGCAGAAATGTGAGTTAATTGGACTTCACAATATATAATATTTATATATTGCCCAGTCTCGGGTATAATTTTTATAGCAGTGTGGAAACAGACTAATATAGTAAATTGGTACCAGGAGGGGGGAGGTGCTATAAAGATACCTGAAAATGTGGAATTCACTTTGAAACTGAGTAATGGGCAGAAGTTGGAAGAGTTTGGAGGGCTCAGAAGACAACAGGAAGACGTGAGAAAGTGTGGAACCTCCTAGAGACTTGAATGGTTTTGACAAAAATGCTGATAGTGATCTGGACAATGAGGTCCAGGCTGAGGTGGTCTCAGATGGAGATGAGAAACTTATTGGGAATTGGAGCAAAGGTCACTCTTGCTATGCTTTAGCAAAGAGACTGGTGGCATTTTGCCCTGGTGCTACAGATCTGTGGAACTGTAAACTTGAGAGAGATGATCTGAAATTGGAACTTATGTTTAAAAGGGAAGCAGAGCATAAAAGTTTAAAAATTTCACAGCCTGACAATGTGGTAGAAAAGAAAAATCCATTTTCCAGGGAGAAATTAAAGCCAGCTGCAGAAATTTGCGTACAAAACGAAGAGCTAAATGTTAATCACCAAGACAATGGGGAAAATGTCTCCAGGGCATGTCAGAGGGCTTTACAGCAGCCCCTTCCATCACAGGCCCAGAGGCCTAGCAGAGAAAAATGGTTTCATGGGCCAGGCCCAGGACCTTGCTGCTTTGTACAGTCTCAGGACTTGGTGCCCTGCAACCCAGCTGTGGCTAAAAGGGGCCAATGTATAACTCAGGCCATCACTTCAGAAGGTGCAAGCCCCAAGCCTTGGTGGCTTCCACATGCTATTGGGCCTTCAGGTACACAGACATCAAGAATTGAGGTTTGGGAACCTCTGCCTAGATTTCAGATGATGTACGGAAACACCTGGTTATCCAGGCAGAAGTTTGCTGCAGGGATGGAGCCCTCATGGAGAACCTCTGCTGGGAGACTTCAGAAGGGAAATGTGGGGTTGGAGCCCACACACAGAGTCTCCGCTGGAGCACTCCCTAGTGTAGCTATGAGAAGAGGGCCACCATTCTCCAGACCCCAGAATGGTAGATCCACTGACATCTTGCACTGTGCACCTGGAAAAATCACAGACACTCAATGCCAGTTCATGAAAGCAGCCACAGGGTCTGTGCCCTACAGAGCCACATGGGCAGAGCTGCCCAAGACCATGGGAGCCCACCTCTTGTATCAGTATGATGTGAGTGAAACATGAAGTCAAAGGAGATCATTTTGGAGCTTTAAGACTTAACAACTGCCCCACTGGATTTCAGACTTGCATGGGGCCTGTAGCTCCTTTGTTTTGGCCAAATTCTCCCATTTGGAATGGAAGCATTTATCCAATGCCTGTATCCCCATTGTATTTAGGAAGTAACTAACTTGCTTTTGATTTTATAGGCTCCTAAATGGAAGGAACTTGCTCTGTCTCAGATGAAACTTTGCACGTGGACTTTTGAATTAATGCTGGAATGAGTTAAGACTTTGAGGGACTGTTGGGAAGGCATGATTGTCTTTTGAAATGTGAGAAGGATGAGATTTGGGAGGATCCAGGGGCAGAATGACATGTTCTGGCTGTGTGTCCCCACCCAAATCTCATCTTGAATTGTAATCCCCATGTGTTGGGGGAGGGACCTCATGGGAGGTGATTAAATCATGGGGTGGTTCCCCCTTGCTGTTCTTGTGTTAGTGACTCCTCATGAGATCTGATAGTTTTATAAGGGCCTTTTCCCCCTTGATTCTGCACTTCTCTCTCTTGCTGCCTTATGAAGAAGGACATGTTTGCTTCCCCTTCTGCCATGATTGTAAGTTTCTTGACACCTCTGTAGCTGTACCGAAATGTGAATCAATTAAATCTCTTTTCTTTATAAATTCCTCAGTCTCAGGTATTTCTTTATAACAATGTGAGAATGGACTAATATACCATACTAGTCATTCAGTATTTTGAATATCTTCTACCCTTATCAACACTCTAATGAATTAGTTCCTAAAATGTTTCATGAACCGTGTTGTTATTATTATGTTGAATGAGATAGCTATGATTCTTACCGCTGTGGAGAGCAAACAGTGTATTAACAAATAACAAAAATAAACTATGATGATTGCAGGGCAGGGAGACAGCAGGGAGGTATTATGGAAGCACACTGATGGTAGTTTAATGTAGTATAGAAAACAGGGAAGGCCTTCCTGAATAAACAACATTTAAGATGAGATTAGAAGGATGAGTAGAAATGATCTAGAAAATGTCTACGTTATCTGAAAAATGTGTGTTGGGGCAAGAGGAGAGAGGGTGACAGTGTCAGAGGTAACAGAAGGTACTAAGATATGGCATAAAGGACAGTAATGAAAGAGCTGAAAGAGCTCAGAAAGGCTAGAGAGTACACTGAGCAAGGTAGGTTGCTACTGGGTAAGGCTAAAGAGGGTAACAAGCAACAGGGCTCTTGAATAATTTGTAAAATATGCTGTGAAGTTCAAACTTCATCCTAAAGGCAAAGGGAAGTCTTTTCAGCAAAGATTTATTATTCATAGAAAATCTTTCTGCAGGGTGAAGAAAAAAGTGGTTTTGAGGTCTTTTAAGAGGGGGGAGATAAGAAAAATGTCTATTACTGCAATCCAGGTGAAACAATTGATGATGACCAGGGCTGAATTCTGACAATCAAGATGGAGAGAAATAGATGGATTCAAAAGGTATTTAACAGGTAGGACCACTTGTCACTTAACATCTATTGCTCAGAATTTTATTCATGTATCTAGAAATAATTCCTATGTTGCCCATATATTCTGAACCAAAAAGGAAGACACATTTTTACCAATGGTGTAAAATGCTTGAAATTGGATCTATTTTGGAAAAATCTAAGATATTTGATATTTACACTGATCTCCTCAATTATAGTATAATCTTCTAATGATAATGCATCATTCTATCTCTCATAGTACTTAGCACAGAGATGAGCATATATTAGACGCTCAATAATGCTGTTTGATAAACTCAAATGTGCCTATGTGAAATTCAAAAGCTAAGCAGAAAACTTAAAGGACACATGGTTCTAACCTATTTCTACATGAAGAGTTGCTAAATTGTTTGTTGCTGATATACTTTTTTAATGACCTATGACCTAGAATATACTTAGTAAGAAATGATAGACAATGTGGTGTTTCAGGAATATCTTGAGTCCGATGACCCCTTGACCAGCACTGAGTTTGTCATACTTTCAGTTCATAAATGTATCTGCCCTTAGGCTGTGTTTGAGAACCAAAAGGCTTTTATTTAATATGAAGCTGATATTATTTATTTTTCTTCCACACATAGTGGGGGCATGATAATCCAACCTTATATTTATTAGGCTGACTAATCATTAGTCGTGCTTGAGCTTTGGAAAGTTCAGGGCTTTGGTTGTGTTCCAAGTGTTCAGAAGTCCAGATGCTCATTCAGAGTGTTCATTCACTAGCGAAAGCACTGAAGACCTTTTCCTTATACCTCAATTATTTTCTTCGTGATATGTGTTTTCCTTTCTCCCAGCCCTTCTGTCCAGCTACAATCTCATAATTAGCTTATTTATAAATTCCCTTCTATGACGTTTCAGCCTAATGAGTTCTAGAGAGTTCTTAAATAGATTTTTTGTCTTAGTGTGGGAGGGTAAGAAATATTATTTCAAATAATCTACAGGGTCCAGCGTGATGTATTATTTTTCTTTTTTTTTTTTTTTTTTTTTTTAATACTCCACTCAGCTCATACCTATAGCATGATGTATTAGAAGAACATGAGCTTATGGTCAAATATCCTAGTTTGAAGACAATTTTAGCCACTTACATTGTAAAGTTGGACCAAAAAAAAACTTTTCAGTTTTTGTTCTCTTATTTACTAAATGTGGATAAAAATAATGTAATTCACTTTCTTAATATTAAATGACAATACACACATAAAGGTTTTTCTTTTTTTTTTAACATAACCTGACATACAATAAATGGTCAAGATACACCAATTCCGCCACCCCATTTCCTTTTATTTTCAGTTGATCTATTAGTTAGAGACTAAGCTGAGGCTGCCTAATAATCTTCTTACCCACCACTCCCAGACTTCCAACTAGTCTAATTAAGAATGAGAGTCAACTTACTACAGTAGGGATGTCCACTTGTAATCGTGTCTATGGAACTGAACTGACAGACACATTCATGGCTCCTGCTGCATAGTTTTCATCTTGAAAGACAACAAGGAGATCTTTCTTTAATTACACAGTGGCTATAACCACCTGAAGAGCCATGTCCACAAAGGACTGATTTTTTTATTCATCATAACATGTATCGTAGTCTTCACCTAGTGCATGCTCAATAAACTGTTTTGAATACATTCACAAAATTACCTTGTTGAGGAGGTTGTGAAGTTCTGCCCATCACCAAGAAAGTCGTGACAAACAAGTGTGTCCCTGGAAGCTAGAGAGAAAGAACTGCCTCATTCACCGTTCCATTCCTAGTTCTTGTCTTATGGTAGGGACCCAATACATATTTACCATTGAATGAGTGAGTAAGCAAATGAATAATTGAATGAAAATTATTTTCTATATTCTGCTCTACATGGATTTGCTGATGCAAGGCCCTAACAGAGGAAAAAAAAAGTCTATGTAGGAAGGACTCTGATTGGGTAGCTTGCAAGAAAAGAAAAAAAAAAAAAAAAGGGAAGAGAAAAATCACACAGGAAATGGATTTCACCAGAGGAAACCCTTTATAACAATATTAACAATGTTTTAAAGGAATTCTAAGAACCAAGGACAGGTTTTTGAGTTAGGAAAGAAACCAGCATATTGGATGTTTCTATTGAAGGTATAAGTAAATTATAAGTAAATTTGTACATGATATGGCATAATTTTGAGAAAGATAAGGTTTATCTCTGTACCTCTTTTTTTTCACTTTTTATTTTATTATCTGTCCAAACCTTGCCTGCTCCCTCCTAACCACACTGCATGTTGCTTGAAGTCCTGAGGTTTTCTGATTGGTCATCCATCATCCATTCAACAATTACCAACATTTAAGAAGTAGAGTAGATGCCTGCAGTTCTCTATACTTGTCCCCCAGTCCTTGACTGCATATTACTTATCAGTACTTGTACCTGCAACTTTGTTCCAAAGTTATCTGTGAACCCCAGGGACAGCTTCCCCCAGACAGAGCTGAAAATGTTGGGGAGTTTATAACCCTACAGGGGCAGCCTTCAGTCAATGACTAACTAGGGGCAGCTTTGAAATTCCATCAGTTTGCTTTGAGACAGGACAAACTCTGTTATGTCATGAATGTTCAGATCTCTTATGGAATCAGGCTGGGTCTGGAGATAACCCAAAGTTATTATTTCTTGGCTTCTCTATCTATAATGTTGCTCCATATCCTCACTGATACTTCTTGGGGTGACTTGCTTAATAAACCACTTGCACATTCGTCACAGCTATTTAAAAACTTGAGCTAAAATACTGAAACATTGCCATAGGCCAGGAATTTCTCTCCAACTCTCTACCTGAAAATACTACTTACCAGACATCCACTGAATAGTGAAGTTAAGATGAGGAAGTTCTAATTACTTTTATGATGATAATTCTAGACTGCCCAGAACTTGCTTGTTTCTAATCTGGTCTTTCTTAAATCCAGTTTCCTTTCCAGTTTTCAAAAGCCCCTGTGATCTTAAAAGTTTTTTACTCCTTCTAACTCCTAACTTTTGACTCTAACTCAAAGATTCTGGTTCAAACTGACCAACAATCAACACATCTAATTTTAGCCTTTTATCTAGTACTTTGACACTTTACCCAGATTGCTCAGGCCTAGAACTGTAGGTGCTTTGTCATCCTCTGCAATTTTGGAGGTTAGGGCTGAAGTTTCAGGTATTCCACTAGACAACCAGAATTCAAAGATGGTTAAAACTCTGTATTGAAAAAGAGTACCAGGTTAGCAGTCATTGATACAAAGTCTCTAAAATTCTAAATAAAACACCCCTAAAAACACAGGGGGAAAAATAGAAGAAAATTTGCACCACTATTGTAATTAAGAGCAACAGTCCTACTGTAGTAGGGATGTCCACTTGTAACTAGTTCTGTGGAACTGAACTGACAGACACATTGATGGTTTCTGCTGCATAGTTTCTATCTTGAAAGACAACAAGGAGATCTTTTGTCAATTGTATACTGCCTATTTCTGGAACTGAACAGGCAAGATCTATAATTTATGCAACCTAGAAAAATTGTTGGTTATCTTTCTACTGCAAAGAAAATATATTTTACAAGATTATTAGAATGCATTCTTCTCTAGC
Organism: Papio anubis; assembly: GCF_008728515.1. Taxonomy (NCBI): domain Eukaryota; kingdom Metazoa; phylum Chordata; class Mammalia; order Primates; family Cercopithecidae; genus Papio; species Papio anubis. Next base: position 18,500,941 of record NC_044988.1, on the reverse strand, counting down.
AATAATATCTACCTCTCTACCAAACCCAAGATTTTTTTACACATGCTATCCATATGGAAGGAAGAGATAGAAAGATTCTTAGACATAGGTGAGAACAGAGGGGAGTAGGCAAATAGTGTACATACCATATATCACCCACAAATGATCTATGAAGTTATAATATGTAGATAAAAATATTTGATTAAGAGAAGAATCAATGTGGAGAATTTAGGAACCTGGAAGTATTGCTATACTTTTTTTTTCTGGTGAGGAATAAAATCTAGTAAAATAGAATTACAAAAATTATAAATATGATTTAATTTCGAAATAAATCTGAAGAGAGCACATATATGTAAAAAATAATTTGTAATTGTAATTTGGTTCTCTTCCAGATTTTATTTATTTTAATATGGATTATAAAATGGAAGGAAAGCTTATAAGTAGAAATAAAAATCAGTAAATCTCTATCCTAAATCCTCATGCTAAGTATTGTAGAAAGACATGGAAGGAGATCTAGTTCACATTTTGCAAAGATCCCTCTGAGTATGATATGAAGGCCAGACAGTAATATGCTGGAGCCGACCTCATAGGCTCCAAGCAACTATTGTTAAATTTGCGGGAATTTTGCAGGCGCTCTGCTTAACAAGTGCATCCTTGAAATCAGCCATGTTGGGAGTATTTATAATGTGGAAATGGGCAAATGCTAGAAAGTCAAGGTTTTCTTCCCTAGTAAACATTTGCCAGCACACTACTGAAAATGGCTGATAGACAGACAAAAGGATCTGGGAGACAAGTAAGGAATTTTGAAATTCTCCAGGAAAGAGATGTGGGGGCTTGATGCAGGGAGTTAGCCATGGAAATATACCGATTAGGCTATGGTATTCAGGTAGTGGTACCAGGGTAAGCGAAGGATCAAATGTGGGAGTGAAGGGTAGCCATCAGGGATGACTTGAGCTATGCTAGACAGCGTGTTATTTACTAAGATGGGAAAAAGCAGATAAGGAGCAGGGTCTTCTTGTGGTAACAGGAAGTGGACGTGGGACAAGGGTTCCATTTTGACCATGTTTGGTTTATGAAACTTATTAAAGGTACAAGCGGATAAATATCATAAAAGTCAAAGTAGTGGTTTGGGGGTGCAGAGGAGGCTATGATTGGAAGGAGAAACACAGAAGGTTTCTGGGGTGCTGACAATGCTCTGAGTGACCTGTATCTGGTTACGTAAGATGTTTCCTTAGTGGTAATTCATTAAACTGTACAATTATGCCTTTTATATCTTTTCTATGTATATTATTTTACAATAAAAAAAGTTTTAAAAGCAGAAAACATGAGATTTCTAGATAAAAGCTTGGGTAAATATTAACTTGCAGAAAGGAAGGCACAAAATTATAGAATTCATAAAGAAAAGTTGTACATGGTACATATAGAAATTAAGATTTTCATGATGGCAAAAAAGACCATGAATAAAGCAGGAAACATATTTGCAGAACTTATGGTGACAAAGTCAGTTTTGCTAGTTTAACATAGAATTTTTACAAATCAATTAGAAAAAGACTAACACAACCCTATAGAAATGATCTGAACTGGCAGTTTACAGAAAAGGGAAAAGCAAGCGTCTAATATGAAGAAGCTCAATATCATTCATAAATTTTGAAAAGTTTCAAATGAAGGTGGCAATGATACTCAAGTTCTAATCTATTATACCAGTGAAACTATTAATAAAAGTATGATAATATGCTGATTTTCCAAGGATTTGGAGAAATAAGCAAGCATTCCTTTATAATTGGAATTTTCTGAAGGGGAATTTAGCAATTAAAAAAAAAAAAATCATATACACTTAAACCTGGTGTATGGATGATGGAGTCTGTGATGTGCTGCCCAGAATCCCTTCAGTGGAGAAAGACTTGTTTCTCTAGGGGCTGGGAGAGCTGACAACAGCTCCCAGGTGTCAGCACACTTAGAAAATACCCCAACTGAAGAGAGTTGCCTAGTTAAAGATCATAGCCTCTTTTCGCAGCAACTCATATCCAAGAATTAGTCAACTGGGGCATATGAAGATCCCCTTGATTTAACTTGGGACATCTCTGAAGGACCATCCAGATTTAGAGTCCCCCAGGGTCACTGAGACTGTGCCACCTTCTCCTACCACCTGATCCTTCGCCCTTTCCCCAACTTCCTTGGGTGCCAATTCTAAGAGCTTTCCTTAATAAACCTCCTGCATGCGAATTTTTCTCTCAGAGTCTGCAGGAACCCAACAGTGGCACTCAGTGATGCCATCATTATACCTTATCAATATAATTGTAAATTATCACTGTGGAATTTGATAATTTTTTATTACAGGAGTTTTTAGTAGCAAAATGTGTGTCAAAAGGAAGTGTTATCAGTCCAGAATTAGATAAAAATTATAACTATGGGACACAATACTAGGCAAATAATAAAAATAGGTAGGTAGTTCTATGTGAAACCATAGGGAAATATCAAGATGTATTATATTGTTAGTAAAATGCACAACCGTTTATAGACTGGAGTCATTTTTGTAAATAAAAATTGATGATTGGGCCGGGCGCGGTGGCTCAAGCCTGTAATCCCAGCACTTTGGGAGGCCGAGACGGGCGGATCACGAGGTCAGGAGATCGAGACCATCCTGGCTAACATGGTGAAACCCCGTCTCTACTAAAAATACAAAAAACTAGCCGGGCGAGGTGGCGAGCGCCTGTAGTCCCAGCTACTCGGGAGGCTGAGGCAGGAGAATGGCGTGAACCCAGGAGGCGGAGCTTGCAGTGAGCTGAGATCCGGCCACTGCACTCCAGCCTGGGGGACAGAGCGAGACTCCGTCTCAAAAAAAAAAAAAAAAATTGATGATTGAAACCATATTTATTTTCAATATTATGGGAGAAATGGCAAAAAATGCTTAAGAGAATAGCCAAGAGAAAGCACCCCCTCAAATCTTGGCTGCGGAGAGCATAACTGACGGGAAACCCCCACTACTGCAGTTTAAAACGTACTGCTGCATTGAGCTAAAGGCCAAGCTTCTCACTCACTGGTTTCTCCTGGCTAGTGACTGAGCCCAGAAGGGATATTAAGACAGGCCTGCTCCTGAGACAGAGGTCTTCTTGGACAAGTGATCTTGGACTTAGGACTCCTAAATTGTCTTACTATAATTTCCCTAAAACTGTACACAAGTTTAAGAAGCTGTGACTTAGCCTCTTTCCTTCCACACCTCCTTCCCTCAGGTCAGAACTGCATCATGTTTTGACTGCTCTTCAAGCTTCTCTCAACTCTCTTCCTATTTTCTTTCACAAGTACTTCCCCTAATAAATTTTTCACACATCTAGTTCTAGCTCAGTGTCTGCTTCTGGGAGGACCCAGAATTTTCCCATTTTCGTTGTTTAAATACAGTGGCAGAATTTTCCCACTTTCCTTGGTTAAATGCACTAGCAGAGCAGAAGGGTAAAGGAGACACTTAATTTTCATATTCGAGTTTCCTGTAGTGTTTGAATCTTCCAATCATATATGTGTAAAACTCTTAATTGTTAAAATGTCAACAAGTCTTATGTGGGCAGAGATCTTGTGCACATTTTATTTTTCTTCTTTATATATTTTTCTTCCCCTGTTTTATTCAAACAAATCAACTTAACATTATTATCCTCCTTCTCTCCCCCATTACTTTTATCCCAGGAAAATCTTTCTCCTGTATTTAATCCCAACCTGTAAGTTACTTTCAAAAATTTCAAATATGTTTATCTGGTTCAGAGAATAATATTCATTGGTGATAAGTTCATGGAGGAAATAAAACCAAGAAATATAATCATCTGAAGAGGGTCACAATTTATGCAGCTGTTGTTTCTCTTGTTACCATTTGGTGTCGCTGTGGAACATATGTCAGCTGAAGCCTGGTAAAGTCCTTTTGAATGAGCAGAAGCATCGTGGTGACCCGGGGACATGTGGCTAACCAGCTGGCACTCCAGTCGGTATTTATGCACTGCCACAACACAGTAGTGACTGAGAACAGAGCACTTTCCTGGCAGTAATTTCTTAAGGTTTAAAAGAAGTGAAAGTCAGTCTTCCACGTGGTTCCACTAAGCTGTCTATAGTCACTCTACTACTGCTTTGGCTCTGTGTTTCCAATGTTATAATTCCTTATTACATTATTTTACAGTACACAGATGTTCTTTACTTTGTCGGTCCCAAAACATGTTCCTTTTTCTGTTCTGTGTATATGACATTTCCTTGTTCAAATGGACAAGGAGAAAAGGAGACACTGAATTGTTTTGTTGTATTATGAGACTGAGATTGGAAGCAATTTTTTTTTGCTTTTGATTGTTGTTGTAGTATTATATGTGTAATTATTTTTTAAGGAAACCTTTTAAAAAGCATGCTTGACAAATTATTTATTTAACATTCAAATGCTGCATTCCCCTGTAGATTAATGTCACAGTCTTTGAGTCTTTCTTAGTCTTTCCATGGCTTTGTATATTGCCAACCTAGTACACACCAGATTTGGCCAATCACAAAAACACTCAGAGTGGCTTTACAGCACTTATGGAGAGGTTGACAACACATCTTACTACAAATTGTGTCTATTACCCAGTTCACTACTTGCATTAATGACTCCAACCTCATGGGGAAATGCAATGCTTTGTCACACACTGATCATGCTTAAAAGAAGATATCTTCAGCTTCTGCTCTTATTTTCAAAGAGAAAGTCTGTTGTTACTCACAGCTCACTAGTAGTAATGCAGGAGGTACAGGTGGACTGTATATACCAGGCCTTTGCAATGAGATCTGGTAAGTCTCCACAGGTATGGACTGGAAAAAGTTTATCAGGAGATACTATGCCCAACTTCTCCCTCCACCTCATACTCTCATCAAAAAGTCATTGTGAAAGCTGGAGCATTTGTTCAAATGTTTGAATTTGGTCTCAAAGGCTTCTATTTTGCTGTCACAAAAGATTACTAGAGCAGCTTTCCAGCCCCACTCTATATCTCGGGGCAAGGCAAGGACACTTGTTTATTTTAGTTTTGATTAATGTTTGCTTATCTGGGCTCTTTGTCAGAAAATTCTAGCCAGGTCTTTTTGGTCTTTTTAAAAATACATTCTATGAATTGAACTGTGTCTCCCCAAATTTTATATATTGAAGCCCTAACCACCAGTGTGACTGTATTTGGAAACAGGACCTGTGAGGAGGTGATAAAGGTTAAATGAGGTCATATGGGTGAGGCTCTAGCCTAACAGGGCTGGTGCCCTTAGAAGAAAAGAAAGAGATACCAGAAAAGAGAGCTCTCTCTCTCTCTCTCCACTCTGTAAGAACACAGCAAGAAGGCAGCCATCTGTAAGGCAGGAAAAGAGCCCTCACCAGCAATTGACCATGCTGGCCCCTTCATCTTGCACTTTCAGCTTCCAGAACTGTGAGAAAACGAATATCTTTAAGTCATCCAGTCTGTGGTATTTTGTTCCTCTGTCTTCACTCACCTTTCTATAAGAATGACGAACATTTGCAGCAATAAAAGTTTCTAGGAAAGGAACAGAATGCTTTTCAGATCTCTTGTTAAATGTTGCAGTGCTTCCCTACAATTACCTAGATAAAATAAAATACATACGCATGGTAATGGAGTGAGCCTCACTTTATAAACTTTTAACACTACTGCTGTATTGCTTCTTCATAGGTTGGCCAAACTGGTCCAAACAGGCTAGTACCTAGGAGGACAGCTCATCAATCTCTCTCTCATTTTGGGTTCTTGCTTATCATATCTGCACCCAGTATTGTTATAGGGTTGGAACACAGCAGTTTTTAGGTGATATCTGGTGTTATTATAATCCCTAGTTAACCTTGTTATCCTCATGATGCTTATGATTCCTTGTTTGATGTCTGTGTTTTCAGCTGTACTGTAAGCTCTGTAATAGCAAGGTTTGCATCTGTTTTGCTCAGGAGTTTATCCCCAGTAACTACCACGGTAGTTGACAAAAAATAAGTGCCCAGTGAATATGCATCCCGTTCAAGTGGGTAGATGTGTCCCCATTCATGTGGATCAGAGAAGTGGGTGTCTTTCAGCCTCTACTTGCCACCTCAGTTGAGCAGCTTTATGTAGCACACATGGAAGGCCAGCTTCAGGTTGTTCCTGGTGAGATTCCTCTCCTTGTTCTATTGTCCGAGGTCAGTGTGGCTAGCTAACCACAGCCTCTACCTCTGGGCTTTTGCTGGTGTGGGTCTCGCATTAGTCTTTGTGCTCCATGTACTCCAGAGGCATGAATCAAGCTCTCTGAGTGCTTCCACCTGTCTCACTCTGCTTTCTGGGAAGGGTTGGGACCCCTGGTCCTGCTTCCTTCAGGGTAGGGACAATGCTATTGCTCTCCAACAACTCTCTCAGACAACTTTCACTCTTGAATACTACAATAGTAACCTATTAAACTGTATTGGTCACCTTTTTTGCACATGGAGCTCAAACGATCAGGCACCTCACATTAGGTTGTTGAAACACTTGCCACTTAATGGCTTGTCCCCAGCCTTTTGTGGTCTCAGTCAAATGAGGGATAAAAGATGCTCCATTTTAATATCCTCTTGCATTCATGTAAAACCCATATTCAAGTTGCTTCTGAACAATGCAGGATTCCATCTCTCATTTACATTCAGCCAGTTTAAATATATGAAGCCAGCTATTACATCCTCTATACCACCTAGTCATCTGTCCATTTCCTGTTCCTTAAAAATGACAGTGGCTTTCAGACCCTTTCCCATCCTGATTTTCCTCTTCAGGTCATATTCTAATTTGCCATGGTACTTAAAATGTTGACCTGTAATTGAACATAATACTCCAGATGTGGTTTGATCAGAATATAGAAAGACGATTACTTCCCATAAACCAGAAATTACACTTTTATTAATGCAGTCTAAGATCCTTGGCTTTTTAGCAGCCACATCACACTGAATTACAGAGTTGACTGTAATTCAAAATAATATCCAATTTAAAGCAAGTGCTATTCCCCTGCCAGCTGGATAGGGTTTCCCATTTAAATGGAGCATTTAAGCCAAAATGAGGTTAATACGTGACCAGAGGTGACATTAGACCACCAAAGCACATTGGACTCCTAAATTGGTTGACTAATAAGTGTCACAAATCAGCTCAAGTGAAACTGGAAGTGTCAACTACCCTACTTGTCAACAGGAAGAGAAATTGGGGTTGTGGGTGATGGTAATAAACAAGTCACTCCTTAGAATTATTCATAGGTATTTTTCCAAAGGAATAGTCCTATTTATTATACAAATTGCTCTTTTCAGATTTTAATGTGATATTTAAAATTCAACTTCCTTTAATTTTTAAAAACAACATGTTTCTGATTTTAAAATACTTGTTCATCATGGAAATTTGGAAAATATGGCAAATTATAAATAGGAAAAATTAACCTATATTTGCAGAGATAACTCTGTTAACATCTTTTAGTGTCACTGCTTTTTCATTTGAAATTGCTTCAGGAGGAGGAGAAGAGTCACATGAATTAATGAAGCTTTTTAATGTTCAACTTTAATAGGCAAAGATAAGTGCCACTCAGTTTTTTCAACCAGAAAGTGTTTCCCTAAACAACGGAGGGCATGACTACAACTGTATCCAACTCCATTCCAGAATTAGAGAAACTTGATCATAATTTGTCTGTTTCTAATAGGTTGAACCGTATTACACTACTGTATTTTTAGGTAAAAAAAAGTGTTTGGACATCAGCAATATCATATGGTTCAACATGGTAAAGTTGTGGCAGTCTTACAAAGAGTTTCTTGAATTTTGGAATGTCTTAGAACAATGCTATATTTGATGTAAGTAGCTCCATTTGACTGGATAATGGCAGAGACTGGAAATAAACAAGCTGCACACCCCTATGTTTCCCAATGAGTAAAATGCATAAACTAAACCACCAGAAAATTTTGCAGAAATGTTGATGTGTTAAGTACATTTTAATGTATCTTTAGTGGGTTCAGTCATTGTAATCACATTCTAAAGTTTTAATATGAGTTATTTTCAAAATATGAGTCTTTGGTAACGCCTCTCTGCTTTGCACCTTGACTATTTCTAACATGGTCGGTACTGACCAGGAACTCAAGATTAACGTGCTTAGGAGACCTAAAATAATGAGTATCTTTAGTTCCATTTTTGCATTTTAAGGAAGTCCCAGGTTTATATGTCCATGCATACAGATTTTCAAATAGATTAAATAAAACATCCCTCTCTTGGTCCAAAAAATCTTAAGAAGAGCAGCATAAATCTAATTACTGATACCAATCTTCCGTGTGGGCTGCACTTGGGTGAAATTTTTTTTTGTGATTATTGCTTAGTGATTAACTGTTCAATTGAATTAGGCTTCATTTTCCATTTTCCTTGCCTTTCAAGGTATAATTAAAGCCTAATGCCAAATCTCACTAGAGCTGTCATCAATAACTTCCACTTAACCACTTTTAAGAAGACAGCCAGGCTTTAGGTTCGGACAAGGAGGCTACAATTCACAACTTACTGTTTAGATGACCCTTAGAAGCCATTCTCGGTCAATAATTCAAAGCAGTGTTCAACTTTCTTTATGAGGGAGAAGGAATTAACCTTTCATGTTCTTATAGCCATGCTTCATCCAGGCAAATGTAAATCATTTAGATTGAAAATATAACATGATAAAGAAATTTTACCTCTGTACCCAGGTGAACCAGCGTGTGTTAGAAAAGCAGTCATTTCTTTTACACTATTCCGGAAACAAAAAGAATAACTGTGCTATAGTTAAGCTGAGAAAACTGCTTGTTAGGCTGATACTGGAAAAGGAAGAGGTCAGAGGCACCAACAAATAGCTGCAGTGATTGCCAAGAGGCGGGTTACAAAGAAAACAAATGACATGTGAGCCACTATATTTAACAGCATTTCATTATGTACAATAAGAAAATACCCTCCTACTTATTACCTCCATTAATCCCCTCAACAACTTGGAGTGATATTATTTTGGCTTTACACAAAAGAAACTGAAGTTAGGAGACATTTAGTGACCCACTGAGGATCACACAGCACAGCCAGAGCTTGAGTTCAAGACCTGAATCTGTAATTTGTGTCTTCCCACTGTCCCACAGCTACTGATACAACCTTGTGTGTTCTTCATTCTCCTTGAAAGCCAGGTAGGGAAGTATATTCAAGACAAGCTGGTGGAAAGGTTCATCTTTCCTCTGTGTAACAGAAACGACAGATATGGTGACCTTCCACTCATGAAAGTGAAGGCAAATTCAGCGACAAACTTTACATCAGTAATGAAGTCAGTGTGTCTTGACGAGTGATTTATTTTCAGGTAATACAAAGTTTAGTTACAGGGAGTACACGTTTCTTTAATTTGGGGGGGAATCATAGAATAATTATATGTACTTTTTTCCTTTTTAGAGTCCAAATAGTACAGAAAGGTGTAAAATGTAAACTAATTATATCCCCATCTCAATTTCCCACTCTCGTGCTCATTCCTATTTTGAAACTTTAACTGTTTTAACTATCTTTGTTAATTTGGTGGTTATCACCATACTTGTAAAAAATAGGCTTACATGTAGCTCTATTATTTGATGTATACATTTATAATTTTTCTTTGAATTGTACTATAAAAGATGAGCAATTAAGCTTACTTTTACTACCTCCCACACTGTTTCAATTCCTTTCCTCTACTTTTAAAATAATTATTATGTTATTAAATATAACATATATAATCGTTGTATTAGGTAGTTTTATTTTTCTTTCAGATGAATACCTTTGCAACTCTGAATAATACACCTGGTTAAGTACTCATATGTGAGACTAAAACAATGGGAAGTGTGACATCAAAGTTTTGTAAATGGGAAGGGCTTCTGGATGGGAGGCTTCACCTCAGGCAAAAGAAAAGATAAAGGCTATACATGAGAGGACTTGCCATAAAGCTAGCTTGAATTTATTGCATTAAAATATGGAAAAATTGTTAATTTATGTATGTGATTATGTATTATGTATATAATTTATATATTTAATTTATGTATGTAATTAATGTTTTCCATATCCTAATGCAACAAATTGGAAATATATTATATATATGTACATATATAGGAAATGGCCTTTATAGTAAAAGCTTCTGCATTTCATCATTCATTTGAAGATATTTTGTATGTTATATCTTACTGGTAGAAGTAGGCTTCATCAAATCAATAGATTTAGAAAAACGTGTCATGGTCAATAAGAAGAAAAATCACTGTTGAGAAAGACAGTTGATCCAGAAAATGAGAAAGGAGAAGAGAGAATTCTTGGGGCCATGAGAAAGGGGACTGGGCAGGCAAGTCAGAAGTGTTTGAGGAGAAGACATAATCAAAATTCCACGATCATGATTGTGAATGCATATTAGGGGTAAAAGAGAAAACAGTAATCTGCAAGCTTACAGGCATATTTTGGCCTATTTTGTTTTTCTACCACTGGCATGTTTGTGAATGGTACAAATAAACCAAATGCTTTTGGATCAACTTTGATTTGCCTGTGCAACTTGCTAACTCTGTGAAGGAAACATGGAAGTGGGCATCGAGCCCATTCTTCTGGAGGTTTCTATGAATTAGAGAAGGATGCTGGAATTGTGTTTCACAGGTTCACAGCTGGAGAGCAATTTACCTCAAGGTGAATCCTATTTGAGTCTCACTCATATCTTATTTACATGATATTTAAATGAGACTTTGGACTTTTGAGTTGATGCTGAAACTACTTAGAACTTTTGAGGCTATTGGGATGGAATGGAAGTATTTTGTGTGGGAGAAGGATGTGAATCTGGGGGGAACAAGCTTGGAATGCTATGGTCTGAATATTTGTTCCCTGCAAAATGTATATGTTGAAATCTTAACTCCCAAGATGACGGTAATAGGTGGTGGGGACTTTGGGAGATGATTGGGTCATGAGGATTGTAAGGGATTAGTGCCCTTATAAAAGAGGCCTCACAGAGACCTCTCCCTTCCACCAGATGAGGACACAGCAAAAGTTGCCTTCTGTGAGAAAGTTGGCCCTTCACCAGACACCAAATTTGCTTTGATCTTAGACTTCCCAGCTTCCGGAACTGTGGGAAATAAATTTCTGTTGTTTACAAGCTACCAAATCTATAATATTTTGTTATAGTAGCCCAAATGGATACCCTCAGATAAATGAACACACACACAGACACACGTACACAGAAAGCAAACAAATTAACATCTTTTCTATAACTGCACTTAGAATGATGAGTTTTGGGCAGCACTCTACTATTCTCTTACTATCTTTCCTAGCTTCATCAGATACAATTATCGTATGATACTTTGTTTTTGGATATCTCTATTTTGAAATAGACATGTGGCCTCAGAACTGGAAGCAAAGTTATTTCTTATGATTAACACAAATTTAAATATTCATAGACATTATATTTGACCATTAAGAAAAACTGAAGTGATTTTAACATAGAATGTTTTTATTTTGTCCATCAAAACTCAACCCCCATACAAATATTATAAACAAAGGTGTAATTAAAGTTAAGATTCATCCCCATATTAAGATAGATTGTCTTAAGATATGTAACCTATTGTTTCTTCTTTACCAAAATCTATGCGATGCTTGGAAGGACATATTGAAGAAGTTGATAGTTTTCTATCATCATTAATTTTAGGAAGCTGTAAAAGTATTCTGTTAACATAAAATATATCATTTATGTTTTAGCAATTTTTCTTAAAGTATGCTTAATCAATGAGTATTTCACAATGTATAGTTTTCTCATCTACCATTTTTAGATAAAATTTCAGATAGTAGAAATTTTCAAGTTCTATAATAATACATTTATATACTACATCTAAAAGTGATGTGATAAACCAATAACAGACAATGTTACATAATAATGAATGTTACCATAAATTTTATCTAAGAGTGTAAAATTTGTTTTCCTACATTTAGGAATTTTCTTCAATGTATATTTTTTAACTAACAAAAATAATGAGGAACAGATACTGCTTTTTGAAATATGCCTTATAATATATTTCCTTCTAATCCGGATATGTCACATTTTATTTACCTGTCATTTTAAGATTCTCATGATGAGTATAAAAGTAACACCACAAGTAATCACAATTATGTAGAAACATTTTGATTCATTTTACCTTTTATCATATCATTCATACATCAGCAAGCATGAGGGGGTGAGTGAGTTTTTATCAATAAATCAGTGATGGGTAGTGGTTGTTGATGGGGTATAGGTATAAAATCTCTATCATTATGATGATTGCCATCTACTATACCCCACTGACTATGCAGTATTGCTGTGATACATGTATATCATCACAGTTTGATGACACATAAAATTAGCTGCTTACATATTTGTATTTGATAATGATATCCTAAAACATGTCAGGCTTGAGGGTAACTGACTCATGGATCTACTTCATCATTCTTTCCAAAGTTAAAGCTTCTTGCATCTAAGAAGCAAACAGTACCCAAACATTCCCTGGACTAGCCATTATCATACATCTGCTGTTTTATTGCCAACTGCTAAAAATGTGTGATGTTCTGTAGGACATTGGTCAGGGTGGTGGGAGAAATTATAGGGAAAGATGCAAACCTTCTTGGAAGGCCAGGAGGTTTTGCAAAAGCTTTGAAAGAAAATTTGACTGAAGGCAGCCAAATTCTCTTATCTGGAGCCTAAGAGCAAAGGGCAGATAACAAGGGAATGTAAAGGAACTTATCTAGATAAATTTGTTTACTCCTGTCTCCAGAAACCAACCTTTGATCATTCGTATGTAGGACTGCTCTCCACTTGGGGGGTTGACAAAATTTATTACCCACAAATTGTGTTTGCACCACACCTTTGTCATTAAATCTGTACTAAATAAATGTGAGTGTTGCCGGCTTAGGGGGGCTGCTAACTCTCTTCAGCCCCTATTGCCAGCAGTCCCCTAGCCCACTCTTTCACTGGATACCTGTATCTGAGTACTCTGTCATTCGTTGCTTGGCCAGTCTGCAGGGCACACTTGGCAATTGTTCATTAATGTTCATAGTACTGTTAGTTGATATGCAAAATTTCTCCTACTAATTAAAGAATGCTTTGATAAATCTGAGGTACATTATACACATGCTCCTTGACTTAGTATGGGGCTACATCCTGATAAACCTACAGTAAATTGAAAATATCATAAGTCAAAAATGCACTAAGTATACCTAACCTCACTGGGTGTGGTAGCTCACACCTGTAATCCCAGCACTTCGGGAGGCTGAAGTGGGCAGATGGCTTGGACTCTGCAGTTCGAGACCAGTCTGGGCAACCCCATCTCTACAAAAAAATACAAAAATTAGCAGGGCGTGGTGGCAAGTGCCTATAGTCCCAGCCGCTTGGGAGGCTGAGGTGGGAAGATCACTTGAGCCCAGAAGGTCAAGCCTACAGGGAGCTGTGATTGTGCCACTGGACTCCATCCTGGACAATGGAGTGTGACCCTGTCTCAAAACAAACAATAGAAAACCTAACCTACTGACCTACCTTAAATGTGCTCAGAACAGTTAAATTAGCCTACAGTTAGACAAAATCATCTGGCAGCATAGTACACTGTTAAGTATCAGTTTACCTTTGTGATCACATGTCTGGAAGCTGTGGCTCTTTGCTGCTCCCCGGCATTGGGAGAGAGTATTGTATCACATATCTCTAGCCTAAGGGATCAAAATTCAAAATTCAAAGTATGCTTATTAATGAATGCCTATTGCCTTTACACCATCATAAAGTTGAAAAAAATCATAATTTGAACCATTGTGAGTCAGGGACTGTCTGTACTTATACGAGTACATTTTTAAAAACATAGTACAACCACTATGGAAAAAAGTGTGGAGATTCCTCAAAGAATGAAAAGTAGATTTTCATTTGATCCAGCACAATTTCACTACTGGGTATCTACCCAGAGAAAAATAAGTCATTATATGAAAATTATAATTGCACATGCATGTTTATAACAGCAAAATTTACAATTGCCAAAATATGCAAACAGCCCATATGTCCATCAGTCAATGAGTGGATAAAGCAAATGTAATATATATATATAATATATATGTTATATATATATATATATATATTCACACACATACATACACACACACCGTGGAATACTAGGCGATAAAAAGGAACAAAATAATGGCATTCACAGCAACCTGGATGAAATTGGTTGCCATTTTTGTAAGTGAAGTAACTCAGGAATAGAAAACCAAATATCATATGTTCTTACTCATAAGTGGGAGCTAAGCTATGAGAACACAAAGCCATAAGAATGATACAATGGACTTTAAGGACTTGAGGAAAAGGGTGAGAGCAGGGTGGGGGATAAAATACTATTCATTGGATACAGTGTATGCTGCTCAGGTGATGGGTGCACTAAAATCTCAGAAATCACCACTAAAGAACTTAATTATGTAACCAAACACCATGTGTTCCCCAAAAACGTATTAAAATTAAGAATTAAAAATTTAAAAACCCTATAGATAGCCTAATAAAATAATACTCCTAAATAGTGACATAATCTATATATTTTGAACACCAACCTACGTAGGTTTATTTTGATATGGGAGAAAGGAAACAATGACTAATTTGGGGACTAGAAAATAAAGTACCAACTGTAAAATAGGAACTCTAGGGTAATTCAGTTAAGAAGAGCTGCATCTATCCAGTACCTATTGTCCAGCCCCATGGATGGCTCTGCAAGGAACACCACAAAGAATGAAACCACTTTTGCCAAAATTATAACAGTGAGAAAATTTTGACAGTGGGGGTGATCTCTTCTGGCCAACCCCCATCTTATCTTCAACCTTTAAGTTGCTCCTAATTATTCCTAGACTTGGACCAAGCTAACTTTGGGAGACATTTAGTTTATAGTTTAAATGATATTAAATAATATCATAGTAGTAATAGCTCTTACCCAAAACTCAACTGCATTTGTAAAGCTAATGAAAGGCCACCAGACTAGGAGAATGAGAATAGTTTATGTCTTATGAGAATAGTTTAGCCAAATTCACGTTGAATTTGGCTAAGGTGTAGACATAAACTATTAGTAGCCATTATTCCAGAGGTTGCAAAGTATGCAACTTCCCCAATTACTCCTGCAGATAGCATCACTATTGTAGAACCTAAGATTGGTCATTCAATATATCTTTTCAGGTTTTTTGCATGTCTGACAACTGATGGTTCCACCTACAGACTGCTCCTGTGGCCCCACCCAGAAGTGACTGAGTATGCATAAGGATCATTTCCCACACCCCTGTGAATGCACAACCAGGCGATCAGCAGCAAGCACCCATTGCCTAGCCATGCCCTCCTCTTCTCCCAGACTATCTTTGGAAAACCCTAGCCCTCAAATTTTTGAATTTTCAGAGAGACTGGTTTGAGTAATAATAAAACTCCAGTCTCACATTTAGCTGGCTCTACATATGTAAAAGTCTTTCTCTATTGCAATTCCCCTGCCCTGATAAATTGGCCCTATCTGGGTAGTGGGCAAGAAGAACCCACTGGGTGGTTACAAGAAGAAGAATTTATGATATGCACAGGTGCAGAACTCATCAACTTTCCTCTGCTGTATTCATATACAGAATTAACTTTTAAAAATATTTGGGGATTTGTAGGGTATAAAAGTGGGAGTGTAGCAACATAGGTCCGTGTATTGAGTAGTCATGTATTGTAGGTTGAGGGGATGAATGAATGAATGAATGAATGAGATGCTTATGAAATGAGTGAGTATGAAAAAATAGTGTTGAGAAGTTTGTGAAATGAGTGGAGTGGCCCCTATGAGTAGAAAGTCTACAACTCAGATATTCTGGGTAGACATAACTTTAAGTGATTTTATTCTGATTTAATGTTTTCATGGGGGAAACTATTGCCAGAATAATTTTTTTAAGAAGAGAAGGGGAAAAAAACTGTTTTGTAACTATGTGTCCTGATTTAGGGCTTGGAAATTAGGGTCACCATACTTATCAGTGTGTATTTTAATAACTCACTCATGGGTTTTAAGATGCCTGGGTTCTGTAAGTTTCCTCCCAGACAAGATAATCTACACAAAGATGAACTTCCTCAAGAACATATTCTGCACTAAATATCTGAAATGGAAGGATTTATGGGAGGTTTTATGTTTGCTATTTAGGCATGGACTATCCTCTTTCGATTATGTTTTTTTTTTTCTTTCTATAACAGGTCAATAAATTTTACCTGAGTAATAAAGCAATTTCGTAGAAATCAATCTTCAATCCTGATTTATTCTGAGTGGTTTGCGTCAGTGACTGGGAGATAATTCACAAGATCTGTCTGCCGTTCCTCTGCCAACAGGGTCTTGACACCTGGCCAGAGAACAGTTGTATCTAATCCTCCTTGTTAGCTCATCCCCAGAGGGGCTGCTTTCAGCTGGTCTGTGAAATGACTTGAGTGGCTACTATTCAGAAACAGGGAGTTAGAAAAACGAGGAGAGAGCGTGAGGGAGAATGGAGAAGACGGAGGGAGGGAACAGAAAAGAGGCAGAAAGAATATGAGCAAGAGAAAATTTTAATTCCGTCTGGTGAGAACAAATTTTTGTTGTGCATGTTAGGGGTGGGTGTTTCCTATCAGAATGAAATAAGCAATAATAGTGGGTTAGCAAAAGGTCTCAGTTCATTAGAGGAAATGTGGTAGTTTTCTCAATTGAGGTAGACGCTCACAGGAGGAAGCTCCGTAAACAATCTCAATGTGTGGCTTAACAGCTGTCTTTTGCAGCCACTAACATTTTTAATAAGGTGGGAAAAGATGGAGAGCAACACTTAAGAGTTTTCTTTCTTTTGTCTTATCTTTCAACACACACACACACACACGCACACACAAACACACCAGACAAATGGTTTAATGGTTAACTCTTCAGACTTTCATTGAGGCAGATTTAAAAAAATAATAATAATAAAAGTTGCCAGCAAAAACCACAGATAAGACTGGAAAGAGGAACAGCCCCTTACAGGGCTTTTATCTCCTGCCCATCATCTCAAATTGTCTTGTTTACTCCCCTGAATCCTGATCGGGCATCATTACTGCACTCAGTGTCCACAGCACTTTAGTGAAGGGAAAATTAATTCTGAATTACTGGCCCCATAACTGCCTGCTTCTTCACATGATCTGTCAGGAAAATAAGCAGACAATAGCTAGCTAAGTGGATTTCTGCTTGCTGCCATTCACAGGAGAAGGGACAGGTGTTCAATGGGGCTTCTTTCTTTCCCCAACTGCTATTTCACAATACATAGAGGAGGAGTTTAATTGCTTGCACCCACCTGCACCCTTGTCATTTCTTGGTTTTATTGATTTTAATGAAAATATTAAGTGCACTCTAGGAACAGCAGCTAAGTGACATTTTGATTGAAATACACAAGGAAATGTATAATGGAAGCAGGCACTATTACAATGTTAATAGAAACTGAAAGAAGTAACATCCAGAACAACATTTTTGCTATTGTTATGCATATAGCTAGTCATCAGAAGGGTAATAGGGGACTGAAAAAAAATGGCTCTTGGTAAAAGAGGCTTTCACCTCAGCTACCTGACTTTTTTTTGGTTTTGTTTTCTAGAAGAATAAAGTGGCCAGCTTTGATGTATTTTCTTTCATTAGACACCTCTTAGGTAACATTCCTGGTCAAGTATATATTGGAATACCTTTCCTCTTCTCTGGAATCACAACTCAATAGCGTTTCTAGAGAGAAGTTGGATTTATTGACACGAATATAGGATGAAAACAATGATTCCTTGCAGGTGAACTCTCTTCCCAGTAGCAAAGATGTGCTGCCTGAGCCCATCTCTTAGACTCAAAATAAAGGAAGAAAAAAGTCAAAATAAAAATTATGCTATGACGCATCCTCGATGCATGTAATGTTTATTTCTATCTTGACCATTACAATAACATGAAATTGTGTAATGAATATAAAATGAAATAACATTGTCATCCTTAACAAACACGCATGCACATACATGCACACACATACATAAATTGTCCCATAGAGTTTAAATTGCTAATATAGAAAATTAATGATCTCATACATTTTATATCTTTTTATTTAAAAGAATAGGCCAGGCGTGGTGGCCCACACCTGTAATCCCGGCACTTTGGGAGGCTGAGGCAGGCGGATCACAATGTTGCCATGGGGTCCTTGCTCCCAGAGCTCCCAAGATGGTGGCAGGCTGTTTCCAAAATGGCGGCAGGTAACTTCCAAGATGATGGCAAGCCTTATATTCTCTGACCTGGGGTTCTTGGCCTCACAGATTCCAAGGAATAGAATCTTGGGCCATGCAGTGAGTATGATAGCTCTATTAGAAGCAGTAGGTCACAGAAGAGAACCGTGGAACCCAGTGATTAGTGTTCAGCCCGATTAGGACGAACCAAGGCCCTTAGCCATGCAACAACAATGGCCAGCCTTTAGCCTGATCAGGAGTGGCAATGGGCACCTCACTGGATCAGGAGCACAGGGGACACCCTGCTGGATCCAGATGGATGGAAGTCAGCAGCAGGTCTGCGACTGTGGCAAACAGCAGTGGTGGACGGTGGGCGAAAGCTCAGTTTGAGCCGTAACAAACATGGACCAGAAGAGTGCAACTGCAAGATTTAATAGAGTGAAAGAGTGGAAACAGAGCTCCCATACAAAGGGAGGGGACCCAAAGAGGGTAGCCATTGCCGGCTCGAATGCCTGGGCTTATATCCTGATCATTGTCCCTCCTGCTGTGCTCTCAGGCAATAGATGATTGGCTATTTCTTTATCTCCTATTTTTGCCTAATTAGCATTTTAGTGAGCTCTCTTTACTACCTGATTGGTCAGGTGTGAGCTAAGTTGCAAGCCCCATGTTTAAAGGTGGATATGGTCACCTTCCCAGCTAGGCTTAGGGATTCTTAGTCGGCCTAGGAAATCCAGCTAGTCCTGTCTCTCAACAAGGTCAGGAGTTTGAGATCAGCCCGGCCAACATGGTGAAACCCTGTTTCTACTAAAAATATAAAAATTAGCTGGGCATGGTGGTGTGCACCTGTAGTCCCAGCTACTTGGGAGGCTGAAGCAGGAGAATCACTTGAACCTGGAAGGTGGAGGTTGCAGTGAGTCAAGATCACACCACTGCACTCCAGCCTGGGTGACAGAGCGAGACTCTGTCTCAAATAAATAAATAAATAAATAAATAAATAAATAAATAAATAAGTTAGAATATTTTCTAGTGTGTATTGAGTGACAGAAAACAACATATTCTTCATTGATAATGTTCCTAAATGTATATAGCCATATAAAAGAGCAATGTGCATGCTTTAGTAGGAAGGTCTCTGTTCATCCAGGATTTAAAAGAATGAGGAAAGCTTATAATATTTGACAATACTAAAAATACAACAGAGAAATCTGTGTTGCATACTTGTAGTTGTCTCAGGGATTCTTTGCCCAGTACACACCTAAATAAATGACCTCATTTATTCATTCATTCATTCATTCATCCATTTGTCCCTTCATCCATCCATTCATCCATCAATTTATCCATCTCTTGTATCAGAATCTTTTGGCTGCAAGTTACATATTATTCTCCTAAAAGTGCCTTAAGAGATGGTCATTTGTTGACTCATAACAAGATACCCCGGGGCAGGGAAGCTCCGTGTTTGGTGCAATAATTCAATGGTGTTGTCAAGGAACTAGGTTTCTTTGATATTTTCTTTCATTCGTTTCAAGCCTGTTAGTTTTTATTTTTAAGCTTGCCCCTCCTGACTGAAAACTGACTACAAGTATCACACTCTTAATAGACAATATTCCAAGATAAGAAATTTAGGTGCCTCCCTTTTTATTTGGGAAGAAAATTCCAGAAAGCCCCAGGTCCCAGTGGTAGAACTGAGCCAGTGGTCCACTCCTTATCCAATTCCTGACAAAGGAGACTTGGGATTGCTATTATTGGCATAGAGTAATCATGAACTTAGGACTGGGCCAGTGGTATGTGGCAAATGTGCAATAATCTGTTCTCTAAAGGGGGAAAAAAGGACACTCTTTGATCATAGTATTGGCTGATTTCTGTAGTGCAAACACTTCCATCCTGGCTGATTTCAGGCTACCAATGTGGCTTCACTGAAGCAGAGTTGGGAAGAGTGATGCACAATAGGCTCCTGCAAGCCAGAATGAATTATCTCCAACACCCATTGGACTGGGTCCTTCTACCCTGAGCTGACTCCGCCCAATATCTGAACCAAATCCAGATTCTTTTAGAGAGAGAGAAGGGAAAATTGTTGTTTGGCATGGTACCTACAATGTCTGTTACCTTTATTTGTTCATTTATGCAACACATACTTTTTTTGCCCCATAGGTATTGAAGATAAGTACTAGACATTTTTGAGTGTCCCACGTTATCTATGCCTCTTTATGAGACAGTCTGATCAGTCACACAACCTTTGCCAATTTGCTAATGAGCAATGTACTATGCCATTACAATAGACCTGAAGGGAGCAACCACATACAAACTAATGATAGGACTCTGCACAAACAGAAAGGCATGGGACAAATCAGTCTGGCTCTCTTAGCAATTTGAAGTAACTGATCAGTAATTAATATTGAATCTGGAAGGTCTTGTTGAATTGGGGCAAGCTAAGTGTATGCAACTTGAACAATCAATAGGATGCTGTGAAGAAAGGGAAAATGAAGCTGATCCTTAGAGAGTGGTAAAATAAGAGAGGAAATGGGGTTACAGAAATATGGAAAGAGTGATTTCAATTCTTGACATTCAATTCTAATCCCTCTTGGGGCCCAGCTGCACCTCACTTCCTGCCCTTAAAAGCAGCCTTAATGTATATCCTTGTGTGAGCCATTATTTTATTTTCCTCATCAATTAATTTTTTCTTTCCTTTCTTAATTTTCTTTTTTTCCTCCTTTCTTTATTGGTGTGTGTGTGTGTGTGTGTGTGTGTGTGTGTGTGTGTTTAAGAGACAGATTATCACTGTGTCACCTAGGCTGGAGTGTATTGGTGCAGTCGTAGCTCACTGCAGCCTTGAACTTGCTGGCGCAAGTCCTCCTGAGGAGTAGCTGGGATTACAGGTTCAATTAGAGTTCTTCAAATAATTGTTTTTATTATCTCAAATGAGTTTCAATGTCTTTCAATCAAAACAGTCTTAACACAATATAGAATAGAACACAAAAGGGAGCATGAAACTACTGTCCTCAATGAGTTCGTAATCTAAGTGTAAAGATTCAGAAATAAACCAATAGGCAAATACTTCCCAAGGCAAAAAATCTTCACTTAGATAAAGCAGACTAGCACACTTTGGCTAGTCTTTAAGCCACAAGAGAAGGTTCTCTAGTGATATTTAAAGACTTTCAGAATCATTTTAATTTGGTGTGCCATCAAAAGAACTGCTCACTGTAATTAGAAGATGTTTTCAGGTATAAAATTTTGGTCCAACTTTATCCCTATTCTTTCAAGGTTCCACTTCTGCTTTGTTAGACCACTCTCACACCCACGGAAGATGATAATCAGAGTCGTCAGCACCTCTAAGTCAATGCAGAAACTCCCCCCTCACAAAGAAAGGGAAATTCCTTTACAGAGAACACATCTGTGCCAGGACATAAAGGAACACATGTGGTTGGTGTCATTGTCTCTAAAGTAGTTCTGAAGAATTAGACTGTTTCACCCCAGCAAAACAAAAGACTTTGCAAAATCAGAAAACATTCTCTAAAATACACGTCTTCTGAAGTGTGATTTGGGTGTCTTACCTTGTATAGGTAAAAATAGAATATGTGACTCCACGGACAGAGTTCTCTGTTTTAAAAGGCTTTTGGCACCTGATAACGTTCCTCCCAGTGAGTATTGAGTTATAGTCTGTTTGGGACGAAGATAAAGGAATGTTTTTAGTGCAAATACAAAAAGAATCAGTTACATATTCCATGCAAACACTTCCTTTCTGCCTGTGTTTTGTTTCTTCCTTCACTGTTGACCTTCACTTACTGGCTCAATTTCAGTTTATGCAATTATACTCTGATGATCTGAAGCTCACTCTACTGTCACTTCAGTTGGTTAAGGGGTTCTTCTTTACTTCTCCTTTAATAGTCATGCTAAGTGGCTGTAGAGAGCATTATTGCATTTGCTCGATCTCACTTCTGTTATCACTGAAGCCAGTCTGGGTCACATATAAACATCAGAGACTGCCATATTGGATGGCAGAAATCACATAAGTGTGTTATAAATGTCTTTGTCTTAAAAGAGTGAAAAATATATCATTATGGGAACCAAAAGATGTGTCCCATCAGCCACGATGCATCCAGATCTCCTGTAGGGTAACCCTTTATAAAATAAACTTAAATAATTTATGATTACCAAAAAACTAAAGTTTGTATTTCTTAAGCATGGCCCATGGGTTGCTGTCATTAGGATCCTAGGTATGGAGATGTGCTGAAGTAAACACTTCTGTGGTCCATTTCAAACCTCCTGAATCACAAAACCTGCAATTGCAGTCGGGAATCTGAATTTTTAAAAATATTTCTGTGTAATCCCAATGCATAATTAAATACGAAAACAACTGATTAGATGATAATTCTAGAGAAACTGATGCAAAGTAAGAATCGTTCTAAACTAAAGCTCTTTAAGAATCTCTTATACTCTCTACTTTTAGTTTTCTCTGGATTTTCCTTAGAGCACAACCATCTTCATTAAACTGTTGAAATAATATACTCTATAAATTAGAAAAGACTTTTAATACATAAACAAGTAAACCCCTATATATCAGTGACTTAAAATAACAAAATTTTGTTTCTCATTCGTGCTGTATACCCATTGTAGATTTAATTGGAGACAATACATTCAATGTTAATAAAAGTTTCAAATTTGATTCTGAGTAATATAGATGAATGTCTTAAGATTCAAAAGCTATTAACAGAAGGAGACAGTGTGGCAAAAACTACAGATAAAATAGAGGTAATAAACATATCATTTGGTTCATTCATGACCATAAAAGCCCAATAAGTAAGGCCAGACGACATGAAAAAGGTGGGAATGGGGGTATTAAAAGAAACTACCAGCAAATTGTTTCAAAATGTCAAGAGCAAAATATTTCCTCTGACTCAAATATAGTTATTTTCACCCAGTCAGTGATGGAGGCAGAATGAAGAAGCTGCTTGCCTACAACTAAGGCCTTTCCTACCACTGCCTCTTAATTTGTTTGTCCCAGCTTGACTCCTTACATTTTGGTGGTAAATCACACCTCAATGAACACCTTAAAATGCCTAATGACTGAACCCCTTCACTTCATAATTCCTTAGGCTTTGTTTTCTCTCACTGAAAACTATTGAGAGAAGCGAGTTTAGTACTGAGTATTTCCTGCCTGTTTCCCTGAGTAAACAGTGACTTTAAAGGAAAAATAGTTCAGAGAGGGAAACTTCTCCCCCTATGTTGAGGTTAACTTTTCACACTCAACCCTCTTTGTGCTTCCAGAACTCGCTATTCAGCGTCAGAACTCGTGAGACACCTTGACTAAAATCTCACTATGTTCGTTGGGGGAAAAACACCAACCTTAAATATTACAAGGTAGAACTTGTGCAAAACTTTTATTAATTGACAATATGACAATAATATCTATGGTTATTTGGATCAAATATTACCAGTATTCTGTAACTGCTTTACCAAAGTGACCTGTCCAGAGAGCCAAAGAAATAGACTGTCAAGATGTCATTTCTAGGTAACCACCTCCCAGAAAATATGGACTGCAAAAGTAACTGGGTCTATGAGGTGCAAAAAAACCCAAGCCTCCTATTTCTCTATAGTCCCGAGTAGCTGAGACTATAGGCACGACACACCGCCATGCTCGGCAATTTTATTTTTTTTTCAGACACGGGGTTTCACTTACGCTGCTCAGGCTGGTCTCAAACTCCTGGCCTCAAGCAATCCTCTCATCTTGGCCTCCCAAAGTGCTGGGATTATAAGTGTGAGCCACCATGCCCAACTTTAAAGCCATAGGAAACTCTCTGATACATGTCACTGTCTTATCCAAAAAAATTTTTAATGAATTCCTGTTAATAACAAAGGCGAAAATCCTAAACCTGGTACCTTGCATAACCTGTTGTTAATCTAACTTTGCACCTTCATTTTCCACTTCTCCAAAGCGTGCTCCTTACATTTTAATTAACTAAATTATTCTCCATATGTGTTCTGTATTCTTCAACCTCCATAACTTTGCACAATCCGTATCCGAAGTCTAAGAGGCCCTATTTTCCGTCTTCATGGGTTCAAATCCAACCCACCTTTCAAAGCCTTCCTCTACCCAACAAATAATGCCTCCACCAGATGCAGCCTTGATTTCTCCCATGCCAGATCTTTATCTTCCCCTTCATCAGGGCATGTGATGGTTAATTTTTAGATGTCCACTTGATTGGATTGAGGAATACTTAGAGAACTGGCAAAACATTACTTCTGGGTGGATCTGTGAGGGTGTTTCCAGAGGAGACAGGCATGCGAGTCAATGAACTTAATGGAAAAGATCCACCCTCAGTTGGATAGGCACTATCCAATTAGTTGGGGGCCTGGATACAACAAAAAAGGAGGGGAAAGCATTTTTCTCTTCCTCTCTCTCTTTGAGCTGGGACCTTCTGCGTCTCCTCCTCTTGTACATCATAACTCCAGGCTCTTTGACTTTTGGACTCTAGGGTCTAATACTAGTGGCCACCTCAGTCCTCAGGCCTTAGGTCTTAGACTAAGAATTATACCATCAGGTTCCCTGGTTCTGAGGCTTTTGGACTTGAACCGAGCCATGCCACAGTTTGGTCCCTCTGGAGCGCCCTAACAGAACATTTATTTCCTAATTTCCGATATAGTTCAGCAAATTGCTTACTCCCTCAACCTCAGCCCAGACTAAAGATTCTTTGAAGGAAAAGTCTGATTAATGTTGTCCTTTGCAGCACCTAATGTTGTGCCTTACACTCAGCAGATGCGCAGTTATTATGGTCAGAATGAAAATGTATTTAGTACCTGTATTACCTTTGTTAGGTGCTTTCTAGAATTTTATCATTGTAAGCATGACAATAGTCCTGTGCAGTTATCATTACTATTATTATCCCCTTTTTGCAGATAGTAATCTGAGGCTTCTTGGGGTGTCTATGGCACTGCTTATGAAACTTTAAGGTGTATCAATATCATCTGGAAGGCTATTTAAAACACAGATGGTCACGCCTGTAACCCCAGCACTTTGGGAGGCCGAGGCAGGCAAATCATGAGGTCAGGAGATCGAGACCATCCTGGCTAACACGGTGAAACCTCGTCTCTACTAAAAATACAAAAAATTAACTGGGCATGGTGGCAGGCACCTGTAGTCCCAGCTACTCGGGAGGCTGAGGCAGGAGAATGGTGTGAACCTAGGAGACAGAGCTTGCAGTGAGCCAAGATCACGCCACTGCACTCCAGCCTGGGCAACAGAGTGAGGCTCCGTCTCAAAAACAAACAAACAAACAAAAAATCAGATGGGTCCCACCCTCATAATTTCTGCTCCGGTAAATCTAGGGTGAACCTAAGAATTTGTATGTCTATAAACTTCCCAGGCCATATTCCTGTTGTCGCAGGAACTACCCTTTGAGAACCCCTGACCTATGACACTGTGGCTGCCTCCTTGCCTCCCTTTCATTGAACTAGGTGAGATGAATATCTGAACAATGGCAGAATTTACATTATCAAAAGATGTTGTGAACATTGCTTATCCTAAATTCCCTCTTCTGTAAATCTTATTTAATAGGTTAGATTAAAAATAAATTAGAGGGGAAGGTTATACAGTGAAAGAAGAAAAGGGAAAGAAGGGAAGGGGTTTAGTGAGGCTTATAATATCTGTTTATATTTATTTACATTCCAGTGATATGAAAAACATCTGAGAATGTTAAATTATGATCACTACTGCCTACTGGTAGAATTCTAGATCAATTGGAAAGAATGTAAGACATTTCTTCTCTTCCAACTTTACAGATGCAAAAAGGGGCTCTGAGAGCTGACCTGTGCTTTAGATTCAGAAGCATGCTTTTTAATATAATATTGAATAAATGAACATTTTTTCTTCCAAGGACAAGTTTTCTGACTTTTAATCTTAACTTTGTCACAAAGCGAATAAAAAGAGAAGCCTCTGGAGAATTTTTCAAATGGAAGCACATTTTAATTTTGGGATGATGTTAATGGAAACACTATAATAAAAATTCTCTTTTCCTTTGAAAAATTTTCTGAGAGGCAAAATAGTGCAACACTAAAAAATACAATGATGTGGCAAACAGCCCTTCTTTGGGGCTTTTGGGATTGAAATTAAAGTTTCTTAAAGGTGATTCCCGTCAAGTAGGTCAAAGGTTCAGCAATGTGGATCTTTTCGAGATTTATTTGTGTTTTCCCAGAGGTTTCTGAGAAGTGGCCCGTTCCTGCTCTGTGACTGTCTTCAGAGATGGTGTGTCCTGGTATGTGACCCTTAGCATATTAAAATTCTGAGATAGTTTTAAAAAATAAAGCTGTGCAATTTAGTGGTTGTCATTAAAAGACACAGGGTGGTAAACAAGATGATTATTTGAAAATAGAAATAGAAAAAAACCAACATTCTTAGAGGATATTCTTCAGCTCCTCATTACCTCCAACCTGCGTTACTGTCCAGTTTACTTAGCAGCCTCCAGTTCTAGTGACACTTCAATTTGCTCCACTCCCATCCACGTGCTCTTTCTAATATGATTTTATTCCTGCCCTGCTTAGAATTCCTTAATAATTCACCATTTTCTGCAGGAAAATAATAGATTACCTTTTGTGTTGTATCCCAAACAGGGTTGCACGTGATTCATTCCACTGTCCACTATGTGTTAAGTTGCAGTAACGCTAAGCTCCTACTCTTCCTTCAAACCTGGGTTTTTTTTGTTTTGTTTTTAAGATGGAGTTTCACTTTCGTTTCCCAGCCAGGCTGCAGTGCAGTGGCATGATCACAGCTCACTGCAACCTCCACCTCCCAGGTTCAAGCAATCCTCCTGCCTTAGCTTCCCGAGTAGCTGGGATTACAGGCACCCACCACCACGCCTGGCTAATTTTTTGTATTTTTAGTAGAGATGGGGTTTCACCATGTTGGTCAGGCTGGTCTCGAACTCCTGACCTCGGGTGAACTGCCTGCCTCGGCTTCCCAAAGTGCTGGGATTACAGGCATGAGCCACCATGCCCGGACAAACCTAATATTCTTTCTCATGACTCATGATGTTTCCCTCAGCTTTCCTCAGTCTGGAAAAACCCTTCTAAACTCTACCCAATCTGTCCTCTGCTATGTTGTCATTATTAATTATTTACAACATAAATGCTTGTTAGCCCTTTTACTGAAACTATCTCCCGTGTGAGGCTTGCCTTAACTATGCAGGTTGACTGAGGCCGACCTTCTTATGTAGCCCTCTATGGGAGGCTAACTAGTGCCCCCAAGGTTGTCCAAGTCCCGATCCCTGGAACCTGCAAAGCTTACCTTATGTGACAGAAATGACTTTGCTGATGTGATTAAATTAAGCTTCTTAAAATGAGACAATTCTTCTAAGTTATCCAAGTGGCATTAAATGTAATGACAAGTGCCTTGTAAAAGAGAAGCAGAGGGAGATGTGACTTTAGAGGAAAAGGCTATGTATGTAATGACAGAAGCAAACACTGGAGTGATGTACTTTGAAGATGGAGGAAGCAGTCACAAGCCAAGAAATACAGGCAGTTGCTGGAAGCTGGAAAAGGCGAGGAAGTGACTTCTCCTCTAGAGACTGCAGAGGAAGTGTGGGCTCACCAACATTTTGATTTTGGGCCAGTGAAACCCATTTCAGACTCTGGCCTCCACAGAAGAAGAAATTTCTATTGTTTTTTCTTTTCCTTTCTTTTTTTTTTTGAGACAGGATCTCACTCTGTTGCCCAGGCTGGAGTGCAGTGACGCGATCACAGTTGACTGCAGTCTTGATCACCCAGCTCAAGTGATCCTCCACCTCAGCCTCCTGAGTGGCTGGAACTACAGGCGTGCACCATAATGCCTGGCTATTGTCCAGGCTGGTCTTGAATTCCTGAGCTCAAGCCTTCCTGCCACCTCGGCCTCCCAGTTGGAGGGATTACAGGTGTAAGCCACCAGTCCAAGCCACATTTCTGTTGTTTTAAGCCACTAAGTTAGCAGTAGTTTGTTATGGCAGCAATAGAAAATGAAAACACCTTCTCCACACTGTGCACCTCTATTATAGCAAGTGTTTCAGGCTTTTGTAATCATCTGTGTACCTGCCTTCCCACTAGATTAAAGGATCAGTTCCAACTATCTATCTTTTAATGCCCCCTCCCTATACTGAAATTAAGTTCATCTACATTCATAATTTGAAAATGTGCTACCTATAATATATAAAGAAATACAAGGAAAGGAATCAATAATAAATGATATTTATTCTGTGTGTAACTATATGGACATAATTACATGTCAGGACAGCTAGGATATTCAAACATTGGCTCCTATAAATAGAATCATTAAGTATGTGACAGCTGTGTATGCAAACCTATAATACAAGCATGTTTTACATTGTAAAACAGGCTTACTGTTTATGACATTTGTTTATAAAATCACGTAGAACTCTTGGTAAGTTCTAAAAAGGAAATCAGATGAAAATAGAATTATTTCTTTACTTTCATGGTAGTTGTATTCTTGGAGAATTTGCTCTAAATTAAAACTACATGAAAGTTCTTTGTGTTCATTGGTTAATTTCTGGGCTCAGATAACATTAAAAAACGGTTTGCACCACATGAATATTTGGTAAGAGACTGGTAAGTCATGTGTGACATGGGACATTCTTCATGTGTGGAAGTATTCTGCAAAATGTCTGACATCCTGAGCTTCTGCCCATTAAATGCTAATGGCATCCTAAGGCTAGGTGCAGTGGCTCATGCCTGTAATCCTAGCACTTTGTGAGGCCAAGACAAGTGGATCACCTGAGGCCAAAAGTTTGAGGCCAGCCTGGCCAACATGGTGAAACCCCATCTCTACTAAAAATACAGAAAGAAAAAATATTAGCCAGGTGCAGTGGCACATGCCAGTAGCCCCAGCTACTTGGGAGGCTGAGGCACGAGAATCCCTTGAGCCTGGGAGGCAGAGGTTGCAGTGAGCTGAGATCACACCACTGCACTCCAACCTGGGCGACAGAGCAAGGCTCTGTCTCAAAAAAAAAAAAAAGGAAAAGCTAATGGCATCCTATAATTATTATAGCAACCAAAAATGTGACAACAGATATTCAAAATGCCTCCACTGGTAATCTGTACTTTGTACTCTCAGCTCCATGTAATCAGTGATTGTGTCTTAGTCATCTAAATTGCCATCATCACACCTATTGTGGGCAGTGGCTTGGTTCTAAATTCAGTTATGTAAGCTTCAGTCCCAGCTGCTTTCTCTCTTTCCTGTGCAAGCTGATTTCAGGGTCGGCAAGTCATTTTTCTTCTCTGCCTGTCTCCATTCTGGAGTTCCCACATCACCCTCTGGTCCTGCTTGCCCAGAGCCATTTTCTCTGATTCCTCTGGGTAAAAAGGTTAGTTTTTTGTAACCAAAGTTGTAGCCACCACTGCAGCTGTGGCTGTCCACAGGGCAAAGTTGTAAAAATACAAAAGAAAACAAAAAACACAAAAAAACGCATTCCATACAGGGCCCTTGCTCTGAGTTTCAGCTCCTCTCCAGAATATTGTTGCTTTTAGTCCCAGTGCCCTCTAGGTCACTCCAGGTCCTCCCAATCCTTCTATTAGTTATTTTTTGGATTTTTCCAGGGTTGATAACTGTTATTTGTGGGAGGATTGCTATGTATGAGCTCATGCTTCATACCAGAAACATGTACATTTCCTTTAGAGAAAGAAAAAATCTTACAGAAGTATTAAAACAAGTCATAGCTAGTTAGTTCTACATTATTTTATATACACTTGAATTTGTCAAGCACAATTCAGGAAATGTGTTCTCTTTACATATAAATAACCACAAGTTGTAGATTGTCCGTTGCTCTGGAAATTCAATAATTTCTACATTTGGATGGTTCAGACCTCTAGATAGCAGTGTGCTTGCTTAAAGCTACTACTGTTACTGTTCAACGTGGAAGGTTCTTTGGTAATTTTGCAAATGGATGAAAATACTAGTGGGCTTTCTTTGAACTCACCCTGGTGTTAATTGCCCTTATTTCTGAAAGCAGCAGGGGAGAGGGAAGTTGGCAAGGAAGAGAAGAAGCAGCCAACATTGACTTCTCTTTCTCTGTGCTCTAGTGAATAAAGGATGAAACGTTCACAGAGAGATGAAAATCTTTTGGTTTGCCCTGAATCAGGCCAGCATGCTTGATGACTCAGGGAAGGCATTGATGGGTACAATGTTAGAAGAAGAAAGAAACAGCAAGCATAGGTTATGAACATATTGTTCTGCCTGTAAAATAGCCACTTGTCTACTTGCCCTGTACAAAAAATGATTTATCCAGGCAAGAACACCCTGTAGGGAAGTGGATCAAAAAGAGAAAGCAACAAGTGAGATGAACTAGAGCAGGGCTCGTCAAACTTTAATGTGCAAACCAGTCTCCTGGAGGACCTTGTGAAAATGCAGATTCAGACTCAGCAGTTCTGGATGGTGCCTGAGATTCTGTATTTCTAACAAGCTCCAAGTTGATGCACGTGCCGTTGTAAATTGCAGTGAACCAGAGGCTTTCAGATAGCAACATTTTACCTAGAGCTGATCCTAGTGCCAGGTGAGGAGAGTCAAGTGATGATTTCATTTATTTTACTGCCAGAAAAAAATTCCATGGGGGAAAGTGGAAAAATTTTTGCTTGTGTTGGTCAATTTTCTTGTGCGTATTCAAAACACGGTGTTAATTTATTATCAGGGTTAGCACTTATTATGCTCCCCCTCATTCTGGCTGCTTTGCAACAATACAGCTTGTTATGTGTTATGAGATGTCAACAGCTGTGTTATTGATGCTAATGCAATTTTTCTCACTAATAATTATAATAAAACTACTATTTTAAGTTTGGAATTGTTTTACCCTGATTTTTTGGGGGGCATTTTATACCATACTTTAAATCTGTGTTTTTCTTTCGTGTATTAAGAAATGGGAATCTATTTATATTTGTCATTAAGCTTGGTTTTCATGATATATTTTACTCGAGTTTTTAATATTTATGATCACAAAATTCAGAGAAAGAATTAAATAGTTTATTCTTTGCTTTGTACCTGTGTTTTCTGAAACGTAAGTTGAGACTGGTGGAAAAACAAAGGATTGCCCTACCTCTTCTGGGTATGAAATGCGCTTTGCAGAGCAAGGATATTAAAATGTTAGAATAGTAGAAGTCAGGGTATTTTGATGGTTTAGAAGGACAATGGGAAAGAATATCAGAAAAATACTTCCATAGAAATTTGATAAATATGATTGGCTAATGTAAAAATGTAATAACAAAATAGTCTTGAAAATTCATCTGACTTTCTAGGATGATCCCCTATTCATGCAGCCTGATCTTAACATTGTCCAAACAAAACTGAATTATTTAGTCTTAAGTCCCAGGAGCATATTTCACCCTGAAAATTTAAATGAACATTGAGGATTCATACTTTCACTCAACGAATATCCTACTGTTTTTAAAGGCATTGTTAAAATGCCTTTTAATTAGGTTTTGATTTGGTAGATAAGAAAGGCCCGTTAAAAAAAAAGATGATTAAAAGAAAATGAATCAACCTAGTAAAATAAATCAACCAGTATAACCTGGATACCAAAGAATCTCAGAGGCAAAGGAATTTGGTGATTCAAAAGAGATAGATGAGACCACATTCCTTTGAACACTTTAGAGGAGGTTCAGAGCAATGGGGTAGGGGATGGGGAGGTGGATCTATACCGTACTGATTTTTAATACTCAGTGCCCCTCTTTGATACTTCTGGAACTAAAATAAAGTACAAAATTGACATTTTGGATGTCAACTTGATATTTTTAATGGCATATTGTCTTCCTGGAAAGGTAGGGAGATAGAAGGTGAGAAGAAAGCAAAAGAGGTCCTATCACTAGCCACAACCTTCTGTATATTTATTCTTAGAGAGCGGCTAGAAGATATTGAAACCATAATTAGGGAATTAAAACAACTGTAAGAAGAATGTTTCCTGCTTTTAAATTCTCCATTTCAATGACAGCTCTGTTTTCTTTCATGATTTAAGATCAGCATAAAAACTTTTACAAAAAGATTAGTTTGGGAGAAATGGATCACCTTTAAAGCCTTAAAAATCCTGTCATCCAACTAGTTCCCACACATCTTGAGAAAAATTAATTTATTCACTCATTCATGCACTGAATATATTCATTAAACATCTATTTTCTGTCAAGTACTGGGCTATAAGCTGCATAAAGATGAATAAAAGGTAAATGAAAACAGTTGACAAATATGTTTATTAGAATAAGGCTAATTGTAAAGGAGTGGAGAGTTCATTTTCCCTGTACATAGCATTCGTTCAAAACAGAAAACCTTGATGATGCCGTCATTGAACCCCTTCCAAAAAGATCTATGAATAAGATTGATAATAAATTCTAATTTAAATTGTGTTTAGAGAAAGTTTAGAAATTACAGAACAGAGAAAGAACTAAGGAATACATTCAAATACTGTAACTACAGTAGTGCAGCTTCCACTAAACAAATCCAAAATGGTTTTTAAAAACAAATATTTATATCATACTCACATTACCTGTCATCTTTGGGTTGGCTATGGTTCTATACTCTATACCTTCTTAATTCTGGGTTCCAACCTAAGGGAGCAGGCCTTATGTGAGGCAAATGATCTTTGTTGGGGTAAGGAAAGAAAAATGGCGGAAGAAGGCAATGACTCATAAAGCATCAACTCAGGCATAGCATATGTTCTGATCACATTCCATGGGCCAAAGCAAGCCAGTTGGTAAGTTAATATTAATGAGTGAGGAGAAATGTAACCATTTAAAAGTGAAGAAGATAATATAATTTGAAATAATTGATATTTAATTAAATAAAATTTGAATAATTCTTTTAGAAGACAGAGCAGAAAGACTGAGAAAGAGACCAGAGACCATACATTTAAAATGAATTTGCAAGGGTTTCGATAGGATAGCACCTATCTAATATGCCCCTATATGGCATTTAGATATGAGCAGTAGCTCCTATATGGCTCCTATATGGCTAAAGCAGAGGCCTTGCATATTGTTCAGGTTAAATTGCAGACAACAGAATTCACTCTAGTTAGTTTAATCAGAAGGGAATTTTTACAGTAAGAAATAGAAACTTACAAAATTATTTAGCTCTCAATTCAAGGAATAATTTCCAGGCTCAGAACTAATTCACCTCTGACATAATTGTAAAATTTACTTCTCCCTCTACAGAAAGTTTTCAATCCACTATTGCCACTTCTGATTGCAAAACACACAACTTCTGCCATAGCCTGGAAAATAAGCTGCCAGAATGGAAAGCTGCTGAGACAGCTCTAGAACCATAATATCTGCTATATTGTGTGCAGCTAAATAGATGCTGTACCCCTGCCCCTCTTTTCACATGACGTTAGGGATCAAGATTTACACAAGAGCATTGATTGGTGGAATATAAATCATATTGAGAAACCTGGATACAAAAGAATCTGGGAAGCTCGTGTTTTTTAGTAACAGAGAGGCTTTATTTAATCTTTATAATAATTATGCTATTTGGTTAGTGTTCTTTTGGTTTCTTGTATTCTACTAATCACACAAGAAATAAAAGTAAATAAATAAATAAATAAAAGAAATAAAACGTATTTAGAAATCCATATGGGAATTTTTTTTTTTTTTAAGAAATGCAGTATATCAGGTAGAAAAATTAAAGTCCCAAGAATTGAAAGACATTCTTTTCTAAGGCTAATAAAGGTGGGAAACAGAAAAATGACTCACATTTAACAAACTCTCAGTTAAAGAGAGAACATTCTGACCAGAATTTGATATGAAATTAAATATGCTTTTGTTTATCAACTTTAAAGAAAATGATCACTTTTTCAAATATTATTTAATAAGAAAGAAAGCTACAAGAAAGTTGAAAGAATAGTATTTGAATACCTGATAACCATTCACCTATGTCACTATTAAACTATTACTACACTTGCTCTCTCTCTCTCTTGCTCTCATATAAATAAATGCTTTATTCTCTGCCTACCTTCACCTGTTACTGTGAGTTAGATTTCGCAGAACTCTTTGAAAGTAAGTTGCAGACATCATGACACTTCATCTCTAAATCATTCAACATGAATATCCTAAGAACAAGGACATTTCCTTACTTAACCATAATACCGTTAACATACCCAAGAAATTTAACACTGACTCAATGGGAAATATAACTTTTAGCTTTCAGGGCATTAAAAAAGAGGTTGGAATGAATGTTTACTAAACCTGGGCAAATTATCTTTCATTTTAAAGTTCAAGAAATGCCTTCTCTTATATAGGGGTTGACTTTGATGTCTAATGCTGTCAATATCCTGTCAGTCCCTGAAGGTGAATTTTCTCCTCAATTCCTTTCAAAATCATTTCCCTTCTTGGCAGAAATTATCATAAAATGTAGCAATTTATTCCTGCTATGCCCTGAGAGTTAACTCAGGGTAAGTTGAACTTACAGCGCCAGAGTCAGGCTCTGACAGAACACATCTGTTTGGTGCCAGCAGCTGTAGCTTTGGTCATAGAACTCATTTTCAAAGTGTAAACAGGAAAGAATTGGGTTGGGTTTTTTTTTGTTGTTGTTGTTCATTTGTTTGTTTATCTGTTTGGTTGTAATGATGTCCACAAAAAGTAAAGATGAAAGAAAGTATGCTACTGTTATTGCCTCTGTTACTTCTATAATTCTGAAGTACCTTATTAAAGTAAAATAAGTAAAATTCAGAAGGAAAAGCAAAATATAAATCTGTTTTCTTTTATAACTCATGCAGGTTAAACACAACACAACTCTTTTTGTATAACTGAGATGAAAAGTCACTACCTAGAACCATAACTAACTACAGTGTCTTTTACATCATTCATCTCTAGAGAGATGGCCTTTAAAAATACGTTTAATTGCTTGTCAACTCACTATAAGAGCAATCTGAAATGGAGGGAGAGAAGGAAACTTCTGCAGCAGAAAGAAGCAACCACCTGGGTTGATTTTCTCCTAGTGGCCATGGCTTTCTTTCAGGGACTTTTCTGTACATCATGCTTGACATTTTGATTTTACAAATGACACAAGCTTTTCATACCTCCAGTATGAGCATCTCTGAAAAAGTACAAAGTCCACTCTTCCTAGATGCTCCTTTATCCCAACACCTTAAACTTCTAATACAATGATGAGAAAGCTTACATTTTATTTGTCTTATGAGAGTTTAAAATGAATCCAGATTATACTTTTCACTGTTTTCATTTCCTTCCTAAAGATTTGAAAATTCTGAGATAGAAATTTCAGAATTGTTTAAAAATAAAGGTAAGAAAAATGACTCGTGAAGAAATAAATATCCACTTCACGGACTGAGGCCTGAGATACCATTCATGGCCTCCTTGATAATTTTGGAAGATACCTACAAGTTATTTGATAGTACAGCTGGTCCTCCCTATCTGCAGATGTTAAGCCCGTAGATATGGAAAGCTGACTGCACAACATCATTTTATATCGGAGACTTGAACATCCACAGATTTTTTGTATTCACTGGCGGTCCTGGAATCAATCCCCCTAAGATTCCAAGAGATGTCTCTATTTTGTTGATGCATATATATGAATAAGCTAACAGATGTTAAGTTAGTATTTGTCAAATACTAAGATGCATTCAAACTTTTGTAAAAACTCAATGCAGGCAAGTCTAACAGAGGGGGATGACATTTGCTCAAGGGTTTAAGGTCAGCGACCATAACAGGAAATGTGTAACTACCTTTTTGTTTTAGGAAGTTGGGAGATACTACAGTGGTTAAAAGATGGTCTCAAGAAATAAAAGTACTTTGTGGTTGGCCTTATGAAGAAAAATTAATCAGTTTTAGAAAAGCTCTTTAAAATCTGTATTTATTGAGGACCTGCTATGTTCAAAGCACTGTGTAAAGCATATCTCTATTATGTAAGGAAAAAAATGTTTTACACATTCGTTCCCTATGAAACACAGGTACCAACAATCCAATGGAAACCAGAAGACATCTTCCAGTACCCTCATGCCAAACCCCCTTCCACTTCCATCTTCCACCACTCAACCAATATGAATTCATCAACACAAAACATTAGTTGATGCATACAGAGAGCTATCTTGTTTCCATTTGTGTGATTTGAAGTAAAAGAAGTAATTTATTTTTTCCTCTTGATTTTCCTCTTATCCCTAGGTACTACCCTTAGTTAATGTATTATGACTTTGTCTAATAATATAGTAGATACAGTGCCTGATTTATGAAACAATGGATACACCTTATATTTCCAGTCATTTCTTCTGTGACACCTAATGTGGACCGTGTTCCCCCAACTTTTAAAAGTTTTCCTCATTCTTGAATACATATGTTGTCTTGGTTTAAGTTACCCCAGAAACAGCCTTGGGGCAAGGATTCATGTTTGTTTGGAAAGTACAGGAAACATCAGGAGAAGAATGGAAAAATTAGACAGGAAAGGGAAAGAAACTGATAAAGGAATACACTAAAGGCTTGTAGATTTGTTTCTATTAGAAGAAACTGGAACTTAATTTCACTGGGAGAACTGTGAAAGGCAGGGTAGAGTCTTCAGTGGCAAGAGAGCTGGACATTTATCCACAAATTCTTAGGGGATATTAATTCCTCAGCTCTTTGGCCAGCCTACCTATAGGAAACAGTGGCATCCAGTCACTTTGGAGAACACCCTCAAGCAAATAGGTTAAGATGCTCGTGATTAGAAGCTGACCACTGAAGTAGGAGTCCCAAGGGCTATGAGCAAGGTGCCTCTGCCATACACACTATCATGACCTGTGGCCTTGTGTATTCTTTATTTTCCCCCCTAGGTCTTTGCTCCCCATCTCTTCCCACCTTCTACTTAAGCAATTTCTTATGATGTTATCTCAAAATCATCTTTTTGATGCTTTCCATAACAACCAAATTAAGTTTATTCTTTCCTTTATTGTCCTGTGTAACACCTATGTAATATATAAAATGATTCTTATCTTGTTCAATTTTGTGTTGAGAATATTTTTAAGTATATGTTTCACTTTCACTATTAGAAAATGTGATTTCAAAAAAATAGGGACTCTGTAAATTCACATCTCTTTCAATGTCTGGCAAAGTGTCTTGCACACAATTGGCACCCCAAAAAACTTCGTAGAGTGAATTTATTGAACGAATGTGCAACTAAATGAAATGTGCAACTAAATGCAACGAATGAAAACTAAATACCACAGGGAAATAAAATACTGGTATTTTAGTATAAACATTTATCTATCAAAATGTAGATAAGCACATGTACTACAAAAAATGTATTTTATTCGTACTACCAAATGAAGCAAGGATTTACAAAGAAAAAATCAGAGCACAAAAATATTTGGTATATATTGTTTTCAACCTGATTGTGATAATTTTACTTTGGCACTTTCTCTCAGCTTTTTTATTATCTAGTTTCAAGCCCACAAAGTCCCACTTGTTAAATACATTTTTAGTATTATTTACAAAGTTACTATAAATTCCATACGATTGGAGTCACTACAGTTGAAACTTTCATTATTCTCATAGCAGGTAATATCTGCTCATCTCTGTCATGCTGAAAATACCTCCTTTTCCTAATAGCCAGAAAATATCTTTCTCTTGCTCTCTTTGCCTTTTAAGTGAACAGATTTGATGTCACTATGTTATTACCACTTTCCTTCTGGCACCATTATCCCAGGTTTTCTCTTAATTTATGAACTGATTTTATTTTGTGAGGTGCAAGCTGCACAAATTAAATATATTAACATTATTTAAAATCATATTGTATTTCTGGGTGGATCTTTTACTAATAGAAATGGGGGGAGAATCTTGATAATCAGGTATGTTTGGACTGATGGAAAGAGAATTTGAAGCAACAGAGAACAGGTGAAGTTGTAAAGGTTTACTGCTAGGCTTTCATTCAGTAGTTAGGGTTTTATTTCTAGCACTATTTGAAAGGTAGGCATTTCAGTCTAGGATTTCATGATCCTACAGTTTATGAGTGAGAAACCATTCCAATGGTGTATGTCTGCTTCTGTCTTTAGTTGTCTGGCTTATTTACATGATATCGCCTGAATCCACCCAGGAAGACATATATCTAGGGATTACCAACTCACAGTTGGGTCCATAGATTATGAGGACCATGTAAAAGACAATGGTGGCACATGAATGAACCCATGTAGAATAAAGCATGCTATACCATCACATCACAGACAGATAGTTCTGTATAAATATCACGTGCAAATATTTTACTAAATTTACTACTATAGATAAAACACACAAGAAAAATAACAGTGATTTGAGTCATTGGTAGTCATTGGTATGGGATAAAATGATATGTACTAATTTTCATCTTGAGCTAAAACTCAAAACATTATAATAGCTTTTAATATTCTTTCCTAAATATGTGGGTATCACTGCCTTTAATCTTAGAAAAGGATGAGGGTTAGGATGTGGCTCGTTGAAAAGATAGAAGCAGCTGTTATATCATAATCAAAACAACTCTTCATCTCTGCCATAATATTTAATGCAAAGTTTTGTTGTATGTATTTCCATACTTAGAAGAATGTAAATAGGAGTTAACATGTAAGATATATATGTATATATATGCATGTGTATATATATGTATATATAGATATCTATATCAGTCTATCTCTATCTATCTATCTATCTATCTATCTATCTATCTATCTATCTATCTATCTATCTATATCTATCTATCTATCTATCTTGTCCCAGCAAGGGAAACTTAGATTTGAGCCATTTTAATATATGAAATGACATTTTTCTTATTTAAAAAATCTATTCTTTAAAGGATTCTGAACTTCCTTCAAAAGACAGATTTAAGTTCCACTTTTTCCTTTACTCGCTGTATGATGTTGGATAAATTACATAAACTTTCTAAGCTCTATATGTCTGTCTCATTTAGAAAAAAATGTGATGATTAAATAGTGTATTTGAAGACACTTTATAACATATACTCTACAGTTATTTATATTATTCAGAGTTTAGATATGCAATTAAAAAATTACCACCAGAGGAAAATAGTTACCCTTATCTGTTTGACATCTAATATTGTCATAGTTTTTTTTTTTAATTTGCTAGTTCCTTTTCTTTTTATAAAATCCAGCTCCTGCAAATTTTTCTTTTTGCTATGTTTTAACACACAAAGAAGTCTTCCTTCGTCCTATTTAAGTTCCTCTTATTGCCTTATAATCTTAGAAGAGAACTTCTAATCATTTACATTTTTATCAGACACACAAATAAATGAAAGAGTCTGAAGTCCACTAGTTCTGGGATGGAGATTATTCCTGTGGATAGCATCCAGCTAGTCACAAAAAATAAATGTTCAAAGCCTTATTTTTTTGCAGTGAAAGCAAGCCACCATGTGACTACAGTTATGAAGAAATGATGTCAAAAATCAATGAAACATCAGGTTTTCCTTAATCCAACATCTTTTCTGTCAATAAAAGTATACAATTATATGATAGAAAAGATGAGAGCTAGGGAGATTTCAGTAGGATAAATACAGTCTTCCAGCCTAATATATTCAGAGACCATTTGTAAGTAGTATGTTTCAGTTTGTCCCTAAAAAGTACTAATTGGCTATGACTAAAGAGAACAGCTGGGATCAGGGACTGAATCGAGATCACAGCCAGGCAGACAGCCGCCTGTCACCCCATGGAGCTTGTGTCTGGTTAGAGACACTTTTTTTCTGCCAGTACTATTTCAGCCACCCAAAAATATTCCTGCCTGTATCTCCAGAATTATATTCCCAATATTCTCAAGTGTCTGAAAGGTCATATATTCTGAGCAGAGGAGATGCTTAGAGCATTAATATCCTGGGAAGGTTTCTGTTCCCCTCAATGTTAAACCAGTAACTCCCTCAGTATTGAACTCCAGAACATTGCTTACGAATATTGCCTGGGAAGAGCATCCCAAATTTTATTTCTATGATGATGGAACAAGGCAAAGACCAGTAATTTGGGGGAGTACTAAGGAATAGCTGACAACAGTTTCTCTGTCTCCTGACACCTTAAAAGATACCGTGCCTCCATATTTCCCGCTCATTTCTATGATTTTTTTTGATTATTTTAAATAAGATGTGTTTTTTAATTCATTTTTCTATGAAAACACTATTCCTTTTTATATTTTATTTATTTTTATTTTTTGAGGCAAACTTCACATAGCATAAAATTAACCATCTTAACCATTTTAGAGTATACAATTCAGTAGTTTTAAAATTATATTTGTAACATAGTGCAACAATCACTGTTATCTAATTCCAGAACATTTTGATCACCTTCTACAAAACATCATATACCCATTAAGCAGCCACTCTCCATCAGCTCCTTAACCCAGCCACTGGCAACCACTTTTCTGCAACTATGGATTTGCCTTTTCTGAACATTTCATATAAATGGAATCATACAGTATGTGACCTCTTGTGACTATCTTCTCTCATTTAGAATAATAATTTCAATGTGCATCTATGTTTGTAGCATGCATCAGTACCTCTTTTTTATGACTGAATGATACACCATTATACAGTTATACCACATTTCATTCATCTATTCATCAGATAATGAACATTTGGATTGCTTTTACCTTTTGGGTATTATGAATAATAATGTTATGAACATACATGTATGAGATTTTGTGGACACATATTTTTAATGATTTCGGGTATATACCTAGGAGTGGAATTTCAAATGAGTCATAAGGCAACTCTATGTTTAACTTTTTGAGGAAAAGCCAAAATGTTTTCCATAGTGAATGCACCATTTTCCATTGCCACCAGCATTGTAACTTCTCCATATCTTCATCAGTACTGAGGTGGTTGTTGTTATTCTGCTTTTTCTTTCTTTTTTTTTTTTTTTAATATAGCCATCCTGATGAATGTGAAATAATAGCTCATTGTGGTCTTGATTTGCATTTCTCTAATTACTAATTATGTTCACCACCTTTTCAGGTACTTAATGGCCATTAGTATACATTTTTTGGTGAAATGTCTATTCAAGTCCTCTGTCCATTGATTGTCTTTTTGTTGTTGAATTGTTAAAAGTTCTTCATGTATTTTTGGTACTAGACTTTTCTCACATATATGCTTTTCAAATATTTTCTTCAGGTCTGTGGGTTGTCTTTTCACATTCTTGATGGTGTCTTTTGAAACACACAAAAGTATTAATTTTGACAAATTAATTTCTGGTTTTTTCCTTATGCTTTTGGTGTCATATTTAATAAACCATTACCTCACCAAAAGTCACAAAAAACTGCACCTATGTTTCCTTCTAAGGATTTTACAGTTTTAACTCTTGTATTTAGGCCTTTCATGTACTTTGAGTTAAATTTTGCATGTGATGTGAGGTAGGGGACCAAATTCATTCCTTGGCATGTGATCTTCCCATAGTTCCAGAATCATGTGTTATAAAGACTATTATTTCCCAGTAAATGGTCTTGACAAGATTGGTGAAAATCAGTTAATCACAGATGTATGGGTTTAGTTCCAAACTCTAAATTTTATTCCGTTGATCTATATGTCTATACTTATGCCAATATCACACTGACTTGATTAATGTAACCTTGTAAGTTGTAAAATAGAGAACTGTAAGTCCTCAAAATTTGTACTTATATTTCAAGATTGTTTTGGCTATCCAGGGTCCCTTGCAATTCCATATGCATTCTAGAATTGGCTTATCCATTTATGGGGAAAAAAGAAACAAAGCAATT
Organism: Papio anubis; assembly: GCF_008728515.1. Taxonomy (NCBI): domain Eukaryota; kingdom Metazoa; phylum Chordata; class Mammalia; order Primates; family Cercopithecidae; genus Papio; species Papio anubis. The sequence continues at coordinate 18,459,133 of NC_044988.1, read as the reverse complement.
GGAAATTTGACAAAGACAGCACTGAAACTGTAGATAAATTTAGAGTATTTCTGTCTTAACACTATTAAGTCTTTTGATCTATTAATTTGATATATCCTTTTATATTTATAGCTTCTTCAATTTCTATCAAAAATGTTTTATAGTTTTCAGTGTACTTCTTTGGTTGTAAGGGAGGAGACCACCCCTCATATTGTCTTATGCCCAATTTCTGCCTCCAAATAAAGAAAAAGTAAAAACTAAAAGGCAGAAATGAAATCCACAAGCAGACAGCCTGGTGCCCACACCCTGGGCCTGATAGTTAAAGATCAACCCCTGACCTAATCAGTTATGTTATCTATAGATTACAGACATTGTATAGAAAAACACTATGAAAATCCCTGTCCTGTTCTGTTCCGATCTAATTACCAGTGCAAGCAGCCCCCAGTCATGTACCCCCTGCTTGCTCAATTGATCACGACCCTCTCACCCACACCCCCTTAGAGTTGTGAGCCCTTAAAAGGGACAGGAATTGCTCACTCAGGGAGCTCAGCTCTTGAGACAGGAGTCTTGCCGATGCCTCCAGCTGAATAAACCCCTTCCTTCTTTAACTCGGTGTCTGAAGAGTTTTATCTGTGGCTCGTCCTGCTACAGTTGAATTTATTCCTATTTTAACATTTTTGATGCTATTACAAAGGAAAACATCTCTTAATTTTATTTTCAGATTACTCATTGCATATATGTAGATATACAGTTGATTTTGTATATTTATCTTATATCTTATTACTTTGCTGAATTAGGGTATTAATTCCAATAATTTCTTAAAGTAGATTCCTTAGGCTTTTCTATATATAGTGATCATGCCATCTATAAAAGTTTTACTAATTTCTGTTCAGTTTGAATTCTTTTTTGTTTCCTTATTATTTTGCTTAATTTCCCTGGCTTGAACTTCCAGTATAATGTTGAATGGAAGAGGTGAGAGTCAACATTTTTTTCCTGTTCCTGATCAGAAAAAGAAAGCTTTCAGTCTTTCACTATTAAGTGAGATTTTTACATATGGCCTTTCTCAAGTTGAGAAAACTCCTTTTTATTCCTAGTTTGTTGTCTGTTTTTATCCCAAGAGTATTGCATTTTGTAAAAATCAAAATGATTTATCCATTTTGATTAATACACATTTCGATTTTCTGGATCTAGTGAGATGATCGTGTGGAGTTTTTTTTTTTTCTTCGTTCTATCAAGGTAGTGTATTACATTAATTGAGTTTGTATGTTTAACTATACTAGCATTTCTGGGATAAGTCTTTCTTGATCATGGTATTTAATCTTTTTACCATGCTGTGGTATTTACTGTGCTAGTGTTTTACTGATAATTATCACACGTACACTCATGAAAAGTGTTGATCTGTATTTTTATTTCCTTGTGATGTCTTTGGCTTATTTGCCCCATTGATTATTTAAGAAAGTGTTTAATATACATATATTTATGTATCATATTATATATCCCAAATTTTCTTCTGTTATTGATTTCTAGTTTTATTTTATTGTCATACAAATAACACACTTTATATTATTTTAATATTTTTAAATTTATGAAGATTTCTTTTGTGACTCAACATATGGTTTATTCTGGAGAACATTCCTTGTGCACTTGAGAAGAATGTTTAGTTTGATGTTGGGCAGAATGTTTTATAGATGTCTGTTAGTTCTTGATGGTGCAGTGGTTTTTAATTCTTCTATTTATTGGCTGATAGTCTGTTTAATTATTCTGTCCATTATTGAAAGTGGGGTATTGAGGTCTCTGACTACTACAGTTAAATTGGCTTTTTTACCCTTTACACTCAGTTTTTGCTCCTTGTATTTTGGGATTTGTTTTAATCTTCATATGTGTTTATAATTGTTCTACCTTATTGATAAATAGACCATTTTATTTATTTAATATCCTTCTTTGTCTCTCAAATCATGATTGTGTTAAAGTCTAGTTTGATATTAGTATATTGCTTCTCTTTCTCTTTCTCTTTTTTTTTTGTTACTCTGCATGGAGGACCATTTTTCCAATTTTTTCTTTCAAATTGATTGTTTCTTTGTATTGCAAATCATTCTCTTATAGACAAGATGTAGTTAAATAACTTTAAAAAATCCATTCTGATACTCTCTCTACCTTTTAATTTGAGATTTTTAATCCATTTACAGGTAATCAAGTTATGGATCAACTTCCATTATTGCCTCATTTTACTATTTGTTTATGTATCTTTACATCTTTTTATTCCTTAATTTCTCCATTACTGTCTTCTTTTGTTAAACAGTTATTTTCTAAAATTTTAACTCACTTTAACTTCTTCTAGTATATCTTTTTGAGTTATTTTTAAAAGTTGCCTAGGGCATTATAATTAACATTTAAATTTATAATTATTTAGTTCAAATTAATAGCAACTTAGTTATGATAGTATACGTAAATGTTGCTACATAAAAGGGGTATGGGGTGACATATTTATATATAAATAGTATAAATAAATATATAGCCATATTTCCTCTTTATTTTGTTATTTCATATATTACACTCATGTACAATTTAATCAAGATTTAATATTGTTTTATGTAGTCGTTTTTTAAAATTACATAGAAAAAAAGAAGTTGCAAACAAAACATAAACACTGACTTCTATATCTCTATCTCTATAGTTACTTTTATCTACATTATTTATTTCTTTTTAAAATTTGAATTGCTGTTGAGTGTCCTTTCATTTTAGCCTGAAGGATTTCCTTTAGCATTTCTTGTGGGGAAGGCCTACTATCAATAAACTCTCAATTTTTGTTTATATTAGAATGTATTAATTTCTCTCTCATTTTTGAAGGATGTTTTTGCATATATAATTCTTAGTTGGCTATTTTTTTCAGCACTTTGAATATGCCATCTCACTGGGTTCTAGTGGTTTCTGATGAGAAATCATCTGTTTATTTTATTGATATGACTTGCAGATAACAGATGCTTCTTTCTGGCTACTTTTATATGTTTTCTCTTTGTCCTTGGCTTTTGACAGTTTGATTTTAATGTGTCTTGGTGCAGATCTCTTTGTGTTTCTTGCGCTTGGAGTTTGTGGAACTTCTTGGCTGTGTAAAATAAAGTTTTTCATCAAATTTGGGGAAGTTTTGGCCACTGTGTCTTCAAATATTCTTTCTGCCTCTCTCTCTCTATTCTCTTATATTTCTGTTTCTCATACTATATAATCTCAATAAACTTACCTTTGCGTGCCCTACCTACCTTTTTCTCTGCCTGCTCAAATCTTCTGTTAAACAACTTCAGTGAGTATCTTATTCCAGTCATTATAGATAGCAACTCCAAAATTTCTATTTTGTTCCTTTTAGAATTTATATCTCTTTATTGATATTTCCTATCTGATGAGACACATTTTCATTATTTTCTTTAGTTCTTTGTCCATGGTATTCTTCAACTGTTGATCAGACCTAATACTACTGCTTTCAAGTGTTTTCTTAGTATCCAATATCTGGGCTTTCTCAAGGACAGTTTCTATTAATTGATTTTGTTCCTTATATGGAACATAGTTTTCTGTTTCTTTGTATTCTTCGTAATTCTTCATTGAAAACTGGATATTTGACATATTATAATGTAGCAATGCTGGAAATTAGATTATCCCCAGTTCCCAGGATTGATTCTTGCTGATTGTGGCAGTTTTTGTTTGTTTAGTTACTTTTCTGAACATATTTTGTAAAGTCTGTATTCTTTGTCATTTGTAGCCACTAATGCCTCTGTTTCATTGACTTAGTGTTTAGCTACTGACTGGACAGATTTTCTGAGGCCCCTGGAACCAAAAATATTTCTCAGTCATTTAAGATAGATTCTGTGTGTGTGTTCGCGCACACTTTCAGTATTCATTCAGGCAGTTTACAACTTTGCTTTAGCTCTCACTTCTGCTTGTGTAGAGCCTTAAGGTCAATCAGAAGTAAGAACTTAGGGCTTTCTCGGGTATTTTTGGAGCTATATGAATAGCTCTAGGGATGCACATGGCCTTCTAGATTCCCAGGATTCTGCCAGAACTTTTCAAAGTCCTTATTCCCCAAAGCATCTCACTCCTCACTCTTTTCTCCTAAACTTTTTGGTTAGTTTATTATTTTTCCCAACTGTTATACAGTGCCAGGTAACTGTAACTAAAACACTTGCCTTTCTAAACATTTTTAGCAAACCCACTCTGGGTGACCACTGGATGAGTTCAAGTTAGGTGAGAAAGTACCATTAAGCTGGTCCTCTGAGGAACTACCAGATAGTCAAAACAAACAATCATCATTTTTTTTGCAAGTGAGGTTTGTTTTGCTTCCTCTAGTATCAGTACCTGTACCAGGAATGTGCATTGTGATCTTCAAGGCCACCATTGAGCTGGGAAGAGGAGATAAGAACAGGGTAAGTTAAAACATTTTAAAGCTCCCTGTTCTTTCTAATATTCAGCTATTTTTCCTAATTAAGTGTTCCCTTAGTAGCTTTTAATTAATTCCCAGAGTTCTGAAAAAGTGGATTCTGACAGGTTTCCCAGCAAATTTATTCCTTTTATGGAGGGACAGAATTTTGTATTTGTTACTCAGCCATTTTCACTGATATCACTTTGAGAAGCTATACCTTGTGTGTGTGAGAGATATACATGTGTCTCTCACACGCAAACATATTCATATATACATATATACCATATAAACAGCTCATAATGTTCACTTTATTTAACTCTCTGACTTACTGTAAAACATAATGTGGTTGATTGTTTTGTGCGTGTTTTCTATATGTCATTATGTAACCCACAAAGAATTGTCCCTCTGTCTTCTCTTTCCAACAGATATGCTTTTTAATTACTCTCACATTTCTATAATGATCAGAGATTCTATTGCAACTTTGAATAATGTTACTTACTATGAGGTATCTTTATATTGTTTCATATTTTAATGGAAATAGAGATTATTGTACAATTATAGTTGATATATATTGTTTAAGGAGACATTTTAACAGAATAAAGATACACTCCTCATTTTTTCAGTAAAATAAGATAGTTACTGGCTCATGATAAATATTTTTAAATAATTTTGAGTAAGTTTTCTAGTTATAAGTTTTTAAAGTGTTATTCAAATGAACCTTAAGTGATTTAAAATTTGCTGAGGTTATACATTTTTTATCTTGAATGTGTTGAGTTCCTAATATTAGCTTCTTAATACTAAAAAAAGCTCATATTTTCAGGAGTAATACCTATATACTCATAGTAGTAGACTTAAAAATACATACTATTGCCTTCAGTTTATCATTATTTTATATCTATTTATAATAAGAAATATCTCTGATTTCTGTTTCTGTGCTGTTTTATCTTTTTTGATTGTGAAAAGTCTGAAAGATCCCATTGGTAACAAAAACCTGGTGATAAGGAAATGCATAAAGACAAATTTTGTTCACATTTTAAGTTTTAATCCATAGTAATTTAAATATCTATTTAGAAATTTTACTTATTTTTACTATCTCATATTCCTCAAAGATTATATACTTTACTGAAATTGTAAAATAGGGCAATTTAGAATTATAAATGTTATCCTAGAAATCATATTTAAATTTTTTCATAGTGGTCAAATTATCTTTAGATTTCTAATTTTGTTTATTTTATTTGTTTTTCTAGAATAAATTTGAGAAACTCTTCTTTTGTATGTTGCCTTTTATTCAGAAATCAAGTTATTGAATGAATTATTGACTATTTATTAGTTATTAATTCCTTCGTGGAAGCATGTTAGGCTGTAGAATTTTTAGTCTCAGGAGTAGTATCCTTACTGTCATGACTTTCTAAATTATCTATGGATTTTGTTTTGTTTCCTCTTTGAGTCAAGACCTACATGTGAATATTTTTATATCTAGTTTCATTTCTTTGTTAGTGAATACAGTCTGTGTCATTTGCGAACTTTGGAAATTCTTGTTGTGTTCACTCAAATCTAATACATAAAATTCTCAGTAGACTCTTGGATATGTATATTCCATTTTAAATAAGCTAAGTCCAAAATACTTTAATTCAATGTCACTAAATATATTATTCGAGTGATTATTTTTGTTAAGATGAATTATAAAACATTAAAGAAAATATGTAAAAGTATTCCATTTCAAATATTTTTCTAGAAGTTTTGGATTTATAAATTTTATGCTCTCTTCCTCAATTCAGATAATTCATGGTTGTCCATAGCTCCATTATTGTTTGACACTTTTATTAATATAAAGTTACCCTCTTTGAACCATTTAAAGCATTTTTTTGGTTCTGAAATTTTACTTTAGGTAGGCAATATACACTTTCTTTTAGCTTATACTCTTCTAGTGAATATTTCCTGAACATTTTAATGACCACTTTGTCCCATTTTATTTTAGGTATAGCTCTTGTAGATAGTACACTGTTATATATTGTCATTTTTTTCTAAAGAGCCCTCATCTTCGAACTGGACTATTTCTATTATGCCTACTAACCATCAAAACAGATAGGTCTGATCTTAATCTTTTTAAGTTTTATGGATAATATTTAATGCTTTCCCTGATTTTAGTATTATTTTGCTTTTGTTATTGGAATATATTTTATTTGACTATAGTTGCTGCAGTGACCTGGAGAGTAGATGCTCATTTGATTTTACTGATTGTCATACTTTGAATTAAATGAGCCTTATTGTATATTTCTTTGTTTATCAAAGGTAAAAATTCAAATAGTAGTACTTCAACATTATCTTTATATTGAAAATTACAGAACAATACCCAAATGAAATGAAACAAAAATGAGAATGCGTTAACTCGTGTAACTGGGAAGTTCTAGGATGAGTCAGGCTTCAGGCATAATTACATCTAAGGATTAAAATGATATCCTCAGGAATTTGTTCCTCTTCATGCACCTAGTTCCTGCTGTCCTTTCTCCATGAGCTAACAAGTATTTGAGCTTGAACTGAACTCATGTTTCTGGAATCGTAGCCCATAGTTAGGCACTACTAGAAACAATTCACATTGTAATCTTTCAGCTGCCTCTCTGTTCTTCCACCTTCTTAATTGATTTTTAAATTTTTGTTTCATGAATATGGCCAAATTTATCTTCCTTAAGGTGTCTGTATTCATTATATTTATGGCTGGTCTAGGCTTCCTACAAATTGTCTGTGGCTTGCTATGTCACTTCATTCAAGATCAACTCAGATGTCACTATGAGGGGCTTCTGTGACCAGCTAATCTAAAATATTCCTTTTGGCATCTGTGTCAATTCCATTACCTTATTTTATGTTCTTGGAAGTACTAATCCATTTCTGAACTTAATTATGATTTACTTTTTGTTGACATTATTGCCATTAAGACGTAAGCTTCATGTGAACGGATGCCTTCTCTTTATGGGACATTACCACACCCCAGTGCTTAGATCAGTACCTGGAATTTATTTTATACCCAAAAAGAATTTCAGTGAACTAGAAAGGCTCTCAAATTACTATTCAACATGTTTGATTTGATCTTCTAAATCTTTAATTTTACTCTTTAATATTCTCAACTTTGATTTCAATTCTGATTTTCTTTTAATTCTTGAAATTCTTCAATATTTTGTTATTCCATTATTTCATTTCACTATATGCCACTAGATAGCATATTTATTAAAGGGATGCCATTACATGTGTGTTCTTATTGGATATATCAATTTGTTTTCTAACAATGTCTTCTAGCTTCTGTTATAAATCATCTTCGTGAATCTGTTGTTCTCCTGGATATTCACGATACTTCTTTGTCTTTGTTTATGCAGCATTTTAAGAGCTTTTTTTTTTTTGCTTTTCCTTCTTAAATTTGCATATAATCATTGTACATATTAATAAGGTACATAGTGATGTTTCAATACATATAATGTATAGTGATCAGATCAGGATAATTAGCATATCCACCATCTCAAACATTAATCATTTATTTGTGTTGGGAGTATTCAACATCCGGTTTTTAGCTGTTTGAAACAATATGTTATTGTTAACTATAGTTATCTTATAGTGGTATAGAACACTAGAACTTATTCTTTTCATCTAGCTGTAATTTTGTATCATGTAAGAAATCTCTCCCTATGCCACCCTCCCCCCAACCTTCCCAACTTCTAGTATGCTCTATTCTACTTTTTACTTCTATAAAATCAATTTTTTTTAGCTTCCACGATGAGTGAGAACATGTGGCATTTAACTTTCTGTTCCACGCTTATTTTACTTAAAAAAATGTCCTCCAGTTCCATGCATGTTGTTGCAAATAACAGGATTTTGTTCTTTTTTATGGCTGAATAGTATTCCATTGTGTTTATACACAACATTTTCTTTATTCATGTATCTGTTGTTGGACACCTAGGTGATTCCATATCTTGGCTTTTATGAATAGTGCTGCAATAAACACAAGAGTGCAGATTGCTTTTTCTTTTTAAATATTGGAATGAGAAAAAAAGATACCCAGGATAACTGACAGCACTGGGGCAATTAATTTCTTGTTTTCTCTCTCCACTGTCCAATTTGGGTCAGTTTACATTCTCTTTTTAATGTCGTTTTAAACAACGGTAGTTATGTAGAGCTTGCACCCCAATTGTCAATGCCTCACAGGTATTCTTCTGAAATACCATTGAGATGAGGTAGGATTTTCCTTTTATATTTGTGTCTGGTTCTGAAACCCTCCAAACTGTTAAAATACAAGAACAAAAACAGATTCCTGCATTTGCTATACGTAATATTTGGGGACAAAATACCCACTGATGTTATTTCTTAGCTCCCAGTGTCCCCGTTCTCCAAACACATATATTTATTTGTGCATACCCACTTTTCTTCTCTCTTTTTTGGTACAGTTTTAGTCCTGGAATGGATGTAGAAAGATTGGTGGTGGGGTCAGCGTTCTCTGTCCCCAAAAGCAGGAGAATATCTACCTGGTTTTGTTGTTTGTCAGGAAGCAGACAGTGAAGAGAATTGAAATAACTTCCTACACTATTTATTTTTTGTTTCATAAAACATGGCTTGTGAAGTCACAAGTGGTTTGTTGTTGTTGTTGTTGTTGTTGTTATTTTTTGTTAATCTAGCACCTAGAGCTGGGTAGTAATTGGAATTTCCAGACTTAAGTAATAGGTTTTCTATCAGTCTTCATTTTGGGGAGGTGTGAATTTTTATCTTGTTCTGTTTCTTCATAGGTATTTTAGTGATAAATCGGAGAGGCTGCAGCAGAAGTTCTCAGCCAGATGCACTTTAAGCTGAAAGAAGAGACAGTGTTGTTTGTGCTCATACGTGGCCTGTAGCCAAAATGTGCTATGATACTCCTTTGGAGTTTTTATTTTTATTTTTATTTTTCCCTCAGCAGGACAAATCTTGATTCAAAATCTTTAAAGCCTATGGACTGTAAAGTGATCAGATTCGCTTGACATTATGCAAAGCACAAAGCTTTTGGGTTTCATTATTTGTGTTGGGTTTAATGAGCCATATGGGAAAAAAATTAACACCTCATCATTGTGGGATGGTTAGCACAAAGACAATTAGCAGCACAGGGACATGTTCAACCTAACCTGAAGCCCTGGCAACCTTTGAGGGTTAGTTTTGTTGTTCAACATGCTTCCCAGGAGTTGTCGACTGAGATTTCTGCATGGTTAGGTCCCAGCTTTCGATGAAAGCCTAGAGCACAAGCATTCAGTAGCGTGGATGCCCTGCGTGTGTTTGATGCATGTTGACGAGCTCAAATGCACTTTCCTCATGGACTCTGATTTGCTTTATAAACCTGAAAAATAACAAAGGTTGCAACTAAATAAATGAGTCACCAAGTGAAAAATACTTCCTCAGCTCAGCACATCTGTGGAACAAATCTGAGAGACAATCAAGAAAAGTCACAAAGACTGCTCACAGGGACCATTCACTTTACTTTCCTCAGGAAGGACATTTAGTTTTGCTGAAACCGAGTTCAAAGGATGCAGCTGTCAGTCTACACCCATACACACACATACACATACCACACATGCATATACACACAGCGGCTGCCTTTGGTTTCATAGATCTTTGCTCCAAACTTATGATACTTTAAGCAGAAGCCTAATGTCTAATGGTTTAGTCCAGTTAAATTTCCAACCAAAGGGCACCTGAGAGCACATATATGGGCAACTGACTTTGAGAATGAATATTCACTGGTAGTAACAAGAAACAGATCTGCAGCAATGGTTTCACTGCAAGTAAAGAAACAGACTGAATTGAGAAGAGTCTTTTCTGTTTAAATCTATGATGCTTTACTCCACAAAAACACATTTTTTCTACTTGGCTTTGATAGACCTTCAATTATGGGACCCATTGTGCCTAGCCTCTCCCTGCTCTTCTATATCTAGAATACTATTTGCTTCCCCTGAACTTTCTGCAATTATAGAAATGCCCTATAAATGCACTATTAAGGTAGCCAATTATCATGTGTGTCTATTGAGCACTTGAAATGCAGTTAGAACAATGCAGGAACTGAACTTCTAATTTTATTTAATTTTAATTAATTTAGATTAAAATTTAAAATAGCATCATGTGGCTGGTGGCTACATAGTAGAAAACATAGCTCTAGATCTTTACTATTAAAGAGTGGTCCCTACACAGTAACATCACCTGAGAACTTTTAGTATCCAACATCTTGGACTAAACCTCAACATACTGAAAGTGAGTCTGTCGTTTAAAAAGATCTTCAGATGATTTGCATGTTCTGTAAAGTTTGAGAACTACTACTCTAGACAGCTACTCATGCTTCAAAATTCAACTTGAGTCATTTCTTTAGTTAACCAGGATGAACTTACCAGCAGTAGTCACAGTACTGAGGACTCTTGATACTTCTAGGGGCCTATGAAAATGTTTTAATTTCTTTTAAAATCAGAAAGAAAAATGTGAACTTCTAGGTTAAAGAAAATGTTTTAATATATAACAATGCATTCATCTTTCTACAAACACAGTCATAAGTTATTATATATCATATGCAATATTTAACGTATACTAAATAACATGTAAATAAAGGAAAGGGCATTACAGAGGCAAAAGTGCAAAGGACACATGAATGTCATACTATGGCCCTGTTGGTAACATCTTTGCATCCCTAGCATGACTCAGCATTATCTCTTTCTGTCCTGTCGTGGTAAGGGAGGAGACCACCCCTCATATTGTCTTATGCCCAATTTCTACCTCCAAATTAAAAAAGAAGTAAAAACTAAAAGGCAGAAATGAAATCTACAGGCAGACAGCCTAGAGCCACACCCTGGGCCTGGTAGTTAAAGATCGACCCCTGACCTAATCGGTTATGTTATCTATAGATTACAGACATTGTATGAAAAAGCACTGTGAAAATCCCTGTCCTGTTCTGTTCTCTTCTAATTACCGGTGCATGCAGCCCCCAGGCACGTGCCCGCTGCTTGCTCAATCGATCATGACCCTCTCACATGGACCCCCTTAGAGTTGTAAGCCCTTCAGAAGGACAGGAATTGCTCACTTGGGGAGCTCGGTTTTTGGAGATGTGAGTCTATAAATAGATAAGATCTGTAAAAAAGTGATTAAATTAAAATGTGGTCATTAAAGTGGGCCCTAATCCAAAATAACTAGTGAATTTAAAAGAAGAGAAAATTAGGACACATATTTGTAGAGAAGGAATGCTATGTGGAAACACAGGGAGAAGACAGCCATCTACAATCCAGGGAGGAAGAGAGGTCTCAGAAGAAACCAGCCCTGCCAACACTTTGATGTCAAACTTCCAGCCTCTAGAACTGCATGAAAACAAATATCTGTTGTTTAAGGCACCCAGTTTGTGGTATTTTGTTATGGTAGCCCTAGCAAGCTAATACATATAGCACAAGACTTCTTACATAATAATGAATACATGGTACTACTAAAATATGCAAAATGTAGGCTCTCATTCATTCATTTATCCAACAAATGTTATCTTCTATTAAGCAAAAGCAATCTGTTAGTTGCCGAAAGAGATAACAAGGAATTGGATAAGTTTAAGTAATTATATCATAAATTAATATTTTATTGACTTGTCTTCAGCCTATTCCACCAGACTGTAAGCACCATGACTGCAGAGTGTGTTCAATAAATATCTGTGGAATGGATGAATAACTGAGCATGCTGCTGAACAAAGCCCATTGTTTGGGTTGTAGGTTGGTTTTGCAATTGAAGAAGCACAGTCTAAACAGGCAACCGTTATTGTTATTATATAATTCCCCTTGTTCTTTTTAAGCACATCTTTCTGGCACCTCACTAGTGAACACACCAAGACAATTCTGCTCTCTGCTCCTGGCTGTTGAGTTACATTCTCTCCTGGTTCCTCCCTCCTCCCAGCTTCTTTAGCAGTTTTGGCTAAGGATTTTTCTTCCTCCTCTAGCCTCACAGATCTCTCCTCTATGCCCTTCCTTGATGGAGCATTACAAACATCTTTGACCCTTTCTGGTAAAATAGACTTTTTTGGGGGTGGTGAAGGTGGAAAAACAGTGGCCAAAGGGGGAAAGGGAAAAGGGAAGAAATCAAGCTAGCTTCACTTGGCCGTGCTGGGTGCAGGAGGGCACTTAGTGAACACCCTCATGTACATAGGGCATATTTCCCAGAAGAAGAATCCTGTCTTCAAGGGGCCTGTGAGCCAATAAGGAGCAAAATATATGGCAATAAAAAGTGACCATTCTAAAGAAGATGTGATCACTTCGTAGTAGTGTGCTTAGCTCTATGTTTTAGTCATCCATTGTTATGTAACAAATTACCCCCCAAATTTAACAGCTTTAAATGACAAATATTGCTTCTCACAGTTTTTGTAGGTGAAGGATCTAGATGCAGCTTACATATGTGGTTATTGGTGGGATTTAGTTCCTCGTAGGTTATTGGACTGAGTTATTTGACACATGGGTTTATCCATAGGGCAGCTCCCAATATGGCGCTGGCTCTCCCCGGAGGGTAAAGGAGAGCGAGGGAGATGAAAGACTCTGTCTTTTGTAATCTCATCTCAGAACTGAGAACCCCTCACTTTTTCCTTATTCTGTTCATTAGAAGCAAGCCACAAAGTACACCCCACAATTGAGGGAAGGAGGTGATTACACAAGGGCATGGAAAGCAAGACGAGGGTTCTCTGGAGCCACCTTAGAGACTGCCTATTTTACTCTTGTTCGCACTTGACAAATACTTTTTGAATAAATGAGTACCCGAAATGTGAGAGACTCAGATAAAAGGCTAGAAAATTCGGAGAAGGAACAAGATACGAAAAGGCTCTTTACAGGGTATGACAATTTTAGTTGGAGTTAATGGATTAGAATTAGGTTTTGTGGAGTGAACAAAACGTGTGTAGGCAAAGAAATAGCACTAATGGGAGCCTGGAGGAAAGAAAATGGGGGCCAGGAAACATATTAGATCTGATGTCATTAAAGGTACCACTGGCGTACACCATAAAGACTCTTGTTATATGAAGTCATGAAGTTTTATTCTTGGCAAGTGGTGGCCTTGTTGAGAATGTCTGCAAAAAACCTGAAATTCATGAAGGGCATGCCTTCCTAAAGAATCAAACCGTAGTTTTGAAGCCATTTCTCCTAATCCAAAGATTCAAAAGAGCAGCTGTCACTGTGCTCATTTAGTTGGCTTCCCTGGATTTTGAAAACCATCCATGCTCATCATTCCTCCTTTGCCACGCTGCTTTCATTAATGTCCCTGCAAGAGGGTGGTTTTATAGCAAAACCATCAAAATTTTCAGAATTCTCAGAAGTAGTCACCACTCTAATTGCTTTAGAAGTTAAAAAATAAAAATGTAAGTGACTCATGGTGATGCAAGGTTTTGAGCTATACAATAAATAATCGAATTAGGTAGCAAGGGCAGATTTCAGAAGAAAGATTTTCCTAGGAGATTTCCTGATTCTGACAGAAAACACCAAGACGTATACAAAAAAGGCAAGTAGTACACTGTAAGCCTAAAGAAACAGCATCTCTTAAGGGCAGTTTTTATATTTCCTTGCATGCTCTCTGCTGTCAATTATAGTATGGATAGAATAAGAAAACAGGTACATTTATCTATGAGGGAGCAAATGTATCTGTATATACGGAAATCTAAAGTATATGTACTCAATGTAAAAGAAAATAATCAATACTAATTCCTTGAAAAAAATTATTCAGCACTATATGTCTCGGGTAAGTTCTGGAATTAAATATAAATGCTTCAAAGTCTATGGCTGTATTTTAAGTAGCTTGCATTTAAGTGATAGAAAGAATAATTGTGAACAACAATTAAGAATCATTTTATCTTTTCTATTTGTCACATGTTAAAAAAGAATCATTCATTTTTATTTAAAATTCAGGGCAAATTTCAAAGTTATATTTAGAGTCATCTATTAATATAATATGGAAAGGTCTGAAATTTTAACTTTAAAAAATGTTTTGACATTGGTATTCATTTTACTGTTTAATCTGTTACTTTAATACCCTCTGAAAGCAGGGGAAATCTAAGGATTTTAAATGACTGAAAAGGGAAGGCATATAAGTGATCTGTTTCCAGGAGTTGTAAAACTGTTCCTTCTTAAGGGTACAATGTTAAGACTCTGTGTGTTGGTGGTGGCAGCAGGGGCAGAGGTGGGTAGGTGAGGGGTGGAGGTGGTGGGAAGAGTGTAGGAAAGTGGAATGGAGAAGGGTGATTTAATGGTAATCTGTAGTGTTACGTTATGTTGAACTGTGGCTTGTCTTCCTTCCTTTTCTTCCTCATGTCTCTCCTTGCTACAGTACACCACTCAGAGCCACCTTCAGGAATGAAGGATTATTTCTCTGATCAGTTGGGAATGCTAGCAGAAGTTGCCCTGTTTGGGCACCATCTTGGTTGCGAACAACTGCTTCTTCATATTGATCAACACAGGGGTATAAAGTCCTCTTATCTCCAAATCTGAAGTTATTCCAGCTCTCTGAGGTTGACTGATGACTTAGCCAAGTCCGTACTGCTGCTCAAATTCCCTTCCTTGCACAGATGTAAATTCCACGAAAACTTCCTACTAAATCTTCTGCATACTAACCTCCATCTCAGGGTGGTTTCCTGGTGCACCAAATCTGAATATCCCTGAAATGTTTGACGAAATGGATCACTAAATAGTTTTAATGAATATTCTGCAAATTATTGACCTGACCTTATCAATAATGAGGAACTGTCTCAGAAAGAGTTATTACACTCAAATATCTTACAATCTAGTGAGAGAGAAATGGTTAGAAAACATTAAAAAACAACTAAGACATGTTGGAAGAATGAAAGTCATAATTTATCATAATGTTATGTCACTTTTAATTCATTTTAATGAATTAAAATGAATATGGTCTCATCTAATGAGAGAGACAAAGTGGAATGAAGAATCTAATTATTAATTAATTATAATGAGATTATAATCTCATTATAGTCCAATGAGAGAGACATAATAAAGATGCAAAAGAAAAACTAAAATGTCTTTATATTTAATCAAGGTGCAAAAGAAAAACTAAAAAGTAGTTATAATAACTTTTACAAAGAAGCAAGCAGTTTATAAGGACATTTTACATGCATAATCTCATTTAATCATTTAAACCATTGCTACAGGTGAAGTTATTAGCACAAGTTTATGAGTGGAAAAGTGAACTGAGTGAGTTTAAGTGGCCTGGCTAGGAAACAGCAGAGTTTAGTAAATTCAGCATGGGAAGGAAATAAGAACAACTGCATTCCCAACTAATTTTGTCACTCATACTCTCTTTGGCACTGGATTGATGGGGTCAGGAATCTCATGTGTTCCTGACCCTATAATCAGCTTTTGTCCCACTTCTCCTTTGACAATGGTTTATAAGATGAGAAAAAGGTCCTGAGCCAGTCTTGTTCATTCTTAAAGTCTAATACTCTTTTGATTACTTTTTTTTTTAATATCCCTGTCTAGGTTTTGTGGGGTTTTTTTTCTTTCTGTCTTCATTTTTACCCCCTTCTTATCCTTTCTTTAACACACTCTTCTCTTTTACTTCTAAAGTTGTAAGCCAGCACTGTGCAATAGAAGTCTCTAGAATGATGGAAATGTTCTGTATCTGTGCTGATCAATGCGGTAGCCACTAGTCATTGTGGCTATTGGGCACTTGATGTTTGGTTAGCACAACTGAGGAACTGACTTTTTAATTTCATTCAAATGTAATTGATTTAAATTTAAATAGCCATGCATAGGTTGTGACCATAGAATTAGACATTGTAGTCTAGCTTTCATTGGTGCCACAGCCCAGCTGTCTCTTAAGTCTCCTAATTTCCTTCCCCCATGGTGGTGTCTCCCTTATAAAGAGGCTGCAATTTCATTCTTTCTATTTTTGTACCACTCTTTCCTCTCCAGCCCCAGTGCCACGGATACCAGTTCCCACTGGGCATTTCCGAAGGTGGGGGGTACTCTACAGATGGATACACCAGTAGTGTTGCCAGGCATGTGTTGCTGGGATAGGGAATATGGCCAAAGAGACAACTTGGTCATTGGATGGCACTTTAGTTTAAAATATTGTAGAAACATGCTGAAATTCCCCTTGATCTATTTCTTATGGTGTGAATAGAAGAAGCTTTCTTTACACCTTCTCTGGTTTGTGTAGGTTTCATATGCAACTAGTTAGTCCACTGCCACTCCAAGTAAATGATTTTACATCTCTGAATCATACATTGCCTTCTCTGCTCAGGAAGACCCTTCTCATCTGTCCCTATCTAAACCCAAAATGTCCATTTTGCCTGGTATTTCTTGGTCAGAATTAATGACTCACTTCTGTGTGTCATCCTAGCTCTCTGTTGTCTTGCTCATTATAGCCTGAAGTAGATTATTAGGTATTTAAAATCTTTTTCTACTCTACTAAGTTGTAGATTCTTGAAGGACAGGATAATGTTGCGTGCATCTCTGTATCACTCATGGTTAAAGAGAGTACCCGGAACATAGTAGGATCTCAGTATCTCTTCATGGAATTTGCACATCCCTTTGGCCTCTGAAAACCACATCCTCTCCTCCACAGCCTGTCTACTTCCTTTTCCTGAGGCCAACTGTCAGGAAATGATGTTCTAAGGTAAGAATTTCTTTCACACACCACCCTAGTTGCCCTCCTATCAGGGCCAATGTGGATTCCACCTAAATAAATGTGGGTTCTAGCATATTTGTTTATCAACGTATTTCTCTGTGTGTAGGTATTATTGTATTTTATTCATTTCTGGTATATTTATTATGGATTTCTTTTTATTTCCATAAATAACACTACAACTGAAGCAACATACTATCTGTTAAACATCTCCAACAGTCAGAAGGCATTATTGTATGGCTCAGTGTTATCTTTACAATCTTTGTGTGCCTCCTCTTGCCTCCACCTCTTCTATTTTACATCACTATCCTTAATTATGCCAATGAGTCCCATGATGGAACTGCCCCAATTGTAGATGTTCTGTAATTATTACCTCCTGCACATGCCAGATGCATCTGAATTCACAAAAGCTCAATATGCATTTGACAAGTTATTAAATACTAAACCAAAATGTGCTTCAACACCTACGCTTGTGAACTGCTGCAGTAAATAAAAGTGTCTGATGATGAAAGGTATTTATCCTATTTGATAATTTCAATTAACCTGTTTCAGATGTGAAATTTAAAACACTCATTTCCTCAATCCTTGCTGCCTTTCCTTGATAGTTTCAACATGACTCTTAGATTCCTTTGGCTCATGACATGATGCTATATTGAATATTTTCCTAACTGCAAATTTGATTTTCAGTCACATTCAGGCTTATCTCATTGTGCGTTATTATTATACTTGTCAGCAGAGAATCTTTGCAATTGCTTCTTCAAAACTTGCATAAATTTGGTCATCTGCAGGAAGTTATATTTAAAGTATTTTAATAACTAGTGTGGCACCAACCAATTATAATGGACACCTGCAGGAGCTCTGGGGCTGGTTTTTGGAAGCCCCCTTGCTAGGCCAGGCTTTAACCCTTTAGCTGCAGAAGAGCTCTTGGAAGTATCCAAAGTGAGGTACCAAGGCAGCTAAGGTTTGGTGGGCAGTGACCCTCTGGGTCGGGACAGCAGCTGTTTACCTACTGCTATGGAGTAGTTCAATAGCAGTGCACATCTGCTGAATGTCATTCTTAGTGATGTGTTTATTTAAGAGCCAGCAGAAAAGAAAATAATTGTTCAGGCATTTAGAATGTGTATCAAAGGGCTAGTTTCAGGCTAATGTTTGTCTGGCTTTCAACTCTTCTTTGGTTTGCACAATTGCATTTGTCCTTAAACAGTTACCAAAAGGACATGTTCTGCTCAGGGTGGAATTCACCCTCTTATTCTGAGAGACAGTTAAGGCATTGTCTGGCAGGTGAGAGACCTGAACACAGAGACTTACCCTTCAGAATTCAGGTCAGGAGTAGCGAGGCTTTTCCTAACTGAACCTTCTCCCTGAGTCCAAGTGACAACAGGAATGAGCTCAGCATAGCAGATGGGGGGAGTGGAGGGAAGAATATTCCAAGAAGAGGGAGCACTGTGTGTAAAGACACAGAAGTGAGAAACGTCATCCCATGGCAAGTTCACACAAGCCTCAAACAGGTTAGAATTTTCACAGATCTGGGAAGAGGAATGGTCACAGGCAGGGTTGGTGAGAGATGAGGCTGGAAAGGTGCACAGGGGCTGGGTATATAAAAGATGATTTATGAGGGAAAAATGTTAATTTATTCCATTCATTGGAATATTGATGGTAGCATTTAGAACTAAGAGAAAGTAATTTGACTCAATGCAGAAGATAACAGCAGATTATTGTGGGCCTAGAAGTGGAGCTCAAGGGAGGTAAGGTTTCCAGGTAGAAAGAGACAACGCTTGTCTATTTTCGTGAAAATTAGATCTTTTTACAACCTTGATGACAGAAAGTTTTCTACAGAAACTTTTTTATAAGCACTAAGTGGTCTTGGGGAAATACTGGAGAGAAGCTTCACAGTAGAGGCGAATCCTATCTATTGTTTTTTTTTTTTTTTAAGTTGTCTTTAGGTGAGAGGTAATCACACAGTCCTAAAAAGATCTGTTTGCTCAACCCCATCTGACCTGTAACCTAGGCCACTAATGACATAAAAATTATCTCTCAGCATGACTTTGTCCTTCCAGTAAGGCACAGTTACAAGCAGCCAGCCTATTGCTGAGTGATTAGAACCCATTTGCAACTGGAGCTTTGTGTGGTGCCGCAGGTATGCAGTACAGATGCCTGTCTCACGATCACATTAATGAGGAATCTGTCGTCTTCTCTGTAGCTTCCAGCTTTAGCATCTCGAATGATATCTTGGAGATGTTAAGTCCTAAGAGGAGAAGAAACATGCTGAGGAGGTTAAGGGTGAACCAGTGAACTTCCCAGTGCAAACTTACCAGAAATACTGCTTTTTTTCTTAAATGCTAGTAGGTTTGAAACAATGTAAAAAACCAATCAGGTAATCTGATTAACAGCTCACAAGTTTGCAAACTTTCTAACTGTAATAATTAATACTTCAATGAATGAAACAACAAAGTAAGAGTTAATCAAACTGGTCTTATATTTACAGTGACTAATTAAATTTAGGTGACCTTTTGGTAAAAATTGTATTATTCACAGAATGGGCCAAGTACCAGTCCATAGCTCAGGTGTATAAGGTATATTTTACTTTACTTAACAAACCCTTGCATCTTACTTTTCTTCTTGAAGACACCTTTATAAAAGTTAATCTAATCTTTGTCCAATCTTCCTCACTTTCCAATTTAACAGATGAGAAAAGTGAGACAAAAGAGAGATCAAGTTTGTTTGTTTGTTTGTTTGTTTTTCAAAGGAATCAAGTAATTCTGGTGGATTGGGGTCTAAATTCTGAGTACTGAGTTTTTACCAAGCGTAGGGGCAGGTGGTCCAGGGCACACAGGTGTTCCCTGAGGTATCTGTCGGTATCATATGGTCTTCAGTGATCTTTCCATAGAGTTCATGTCTGAACAACCTATTGACCTTATCCCTCTAGCCCCTTTGGGTCCATATACTCTGGCTTTAGCTACTCTCTTGGCCACATCTAGGAGGATCAAGACACATGGCATGTTTTTCGTGACAGGCTGTCTGAAGATTTATCTGCCCAATGTGCTATTAAGGTCTTTCTTTCCCTAGGATGTTATCTCCAAATTAAGAATTCATTCATTCATTCAGCAACTATGTGTTAGGCATCTTCCATGTGCAGATACTGTACTAGGCACTAGGAAAACAGCCATTAAATATGCTTATAGGAAACTTTCATTCTAGTAGGGGCATATAGGCAATAAACAATGACCAAGATAGTGATAACGTCTATCAGCGCCCATCATTATATACGCTTTAATTACTTAATTTGAGTTCCCTCCAAAAGCAGGGCCTCAGAAAAGAACTTGAGTCCTGGAGATAATCCCAGGAAGTTGGAGTGAGGGGTGAGAAGAGTGAGACAGGAAAAAGGAAAAGCCGGTAAGCACTTGTAATCAAATTAATCCCACAGTGAGCACTTGAGGCTCAATTTTCCCTCTCTCTTCTAAGTTACAGGATATCTTTCAGATTATCCACTTCAAGTTTGAAAAAGAAAAGCAGATATGCATTGGCTCCTAGCCCCCCATTATTTGAGGCATACCTGTAGATTATCCCCTCTTCCTAATACATGCTGCACATGTCTACTTACCATGACACAGCAAGATGCTGCCATTGCATAGAGTTGAGATTCATATGAAACACTCTGATGAAACCATGGCAGGAAGCCGAGGTGAGCTAAGGTAAAGAGTCTGAGTAAAGAGGACTGCCCCTTACACTGCTCATACCCACTTATGCCTACATGAAGCTAAATCTGTCCACGAGTCGTCAAGGTGCTAGCCTGCTTCAATCTCTACAAATACTTAACACACAGGATTAGTGAAAAAGGTTCCAGTTGCCACAGCTGTAAATGGTCCCAAGGCCTATCTTGGTGAAAATGGTCCCAAGGCCCATCAACAATCTTCCTTCTCAACTATCCATTCCACATTCTGTCACTTCATCTGGTCTCGGTTGTTTGATGGGGTAAGCCCAGCCTTCATTTCTAAAGAGTTGGCGTTTTTAGGTTCCTTGCTATTGTTGGGCCATGTTTGCTACAATCTTTGTTCATTGCTACCAGGAGACAGGAGGATTAAAAAAACACCCTATTGAAGAGTTGCAGACATGTTTCTCTCAGCCCTGTTTTGTAGCAGCAACTCCAGGTCCTCGTGATTCTCTTTGTCAAATATTATACATCCCAGAGTAATTTGTTTTGTTGTCGTTGTTGCTGTTATTTTGCTTTTGGTAGCTGATCTACCATGAGTTGCTTGAAATGACCAGGTGGGAGCTGCCATTTCAGGTTCAGTGGAATCCTTACTGTGTCTGCTGATGGGAACATTCCTTCCCTGGGACCTATGGTGGCAAATTGAAAAGGTCCTAAGGTTTGGGAATAGGAAACACTGATTCCTTAGTGGATAACTGAGAGCAATGGTGAGATAGGTGACATCCACCTCTTGATTTCTGGATTCATGTAATCTAGCTTGGAAACCAGAGTGCTGGATATTGGCCATTAACCTGGTACTACATAGCATCTGGAAGATAGAGATAACACTCCAGGCTATTTCCCTCAAGTCGGAAGTTTAGTCATTGTTTTATTATAGATTAACTGCTTCTGATAATGTAATATAGAGCAGGACTAGTGGACCGTCTGATCGTGTGTCCAATATCTCACTTTCTTGGCATAAAATAGGACCCTTACTTTAACATGATGTTATGTATAATGACTCTAGACAGTGAGTTATCCCGCCCACCTGACTGGTTAGTGGTTTCTCTGCAGTGGGTAATATGTGGTGCACACTGACATGAGATACGATAGTCTACACACTTTATAGTGTGTAGGTTCACTAATAGGTTCATACAGAACCATTTGCCCTGCCTAGAATCAGAGGTGAGCCAGAGGAATTTAAGAAGCACACCAGAGGCATCTGTCACAGTGCCGTATTGAGTTATATGTTCATTTGCTTTCATTAATCCCTAGATGATAAGCCCATTTAGGGGAGAGGCTACATCACATTAATCTTGTGTAGGCAACGCTTATCACAGCATTTGGAATTTGGTGAACACTTATGTCATTTTGTTTTTTTGTTTTTTGTTTTTTTTCATGTGAAGTATGCATACAAATATACTTAGAGATCTTTTGGGTCTGTCTCTTACAGATGAGGAGAGAAACAAAGATTAATGATGGTGAGGGACTTGTCTAGGTTCCTGCATCCACGTGGTGGCAAAGGCAAGACCCCAAATCAGTGTGACCCCAAGGTCACAGATGATTAGGCCATTATGCTTCTTCCTAGAGTTAAGTCTTTGTGGTAGAGATTGGGCATTCGTTTTTAACAATCCAAGACTAGCAAAGACATATTAGCCTCTCAGCATGAAGTCAAGTGATTAAATTATGAAGAATTATAGAATTAATTTGTTCTTACCCATAAATAGCATAGTATATATTTTTTCATTATAAGATGCAAGCCTGAAGTCCAGGCTACTGCAGAATATTTCACTTCTGATCTAATGAGTTTGGAAAATTTTCACTTCTCCTTGTGTTTTCACTAATTTTACTCCATCTTCTTTTGTTACCCCTTGAAAGAATTTATATTTAAACCAAGTTAGGATTAGAATCACTAAAGCTGTACATTATAAGAGTTGAGTTTATGTTGGGCGTGGTGACTCACCAATCTCAGCACTTTGGAAGGCCAAGGCAGGCAGATCACTTGAGGTCAGGAGTTTGAGACCAACCCGGTCAACATGTTGAAACCGTATGTCTACTAAAACTACAAAAATTAGTCGGGTGTGGTGGCAGGCACCTGCAATCCCAGCTACTTGGGAGGCTGAGGTAGAAGAATCACTTGAACCCGGGAAGCTGAGGTTGCAGTGAGCCAAGATCATGCCAACGCACTCCAGCCTGGGCAACAAAGCAAGACTCTGTCTTAAAAAAAAAAAAAAAAAAAAAGAATTGAGTTTAAGAAACATTTCAGAGGGAGGATGCATACACTAGTGAGTAAGAACAAAATCTCTTTCTGCAAAGCAATCTAGCAGTTTTTGGTCAAATTAAAAATTCTTATAAGCTGTGACCCATAACTCCTACTCTCAAGTCCCTAGCTTAGAAGGCATCTCATACAGCTCCACAAGGGGAATGTGTAAAGATATCATTTGAGTATTGTTAGTGTGGTGGAGAGAGTTAGAGGAAACTCAATGTCTTTCACCAGAGGAGTGGATAAATATCTTGATTTGAATACAGTGTGACTGTTCTAAGAAAAGCCAGAATTACAGTGCCTTAAACAAGACAGAGATGTATAGATCTCCATGTAACAGAGATCTGAGTTTCAGAAGTCCAAGGCTAATATGGCAGCTGCATGGTTTCTGTGGCTAATATTCCCTCTATTCTGATTCGCTACCAACTTAGCACTTATTCTGCCTCCCAGTCTAAAATGATTGCTCTGGCTGCAGCTAGTGGGAGGAGGGGAAAGAAAAAATGGAGGGCATACCACTTATATTTAAGAGTACACCTAGAAGTCTGACACCTATCTAACACTCATATCTCATTATTCAGATCATAAGTCACGTGGCCACACCTAGCTTCAACAGATGCTGGAAAGTGAAGTTTCTAACTAAATGGCCATGTGCTCAGCTGCCCATCACTATTAAAGGAAGAAGAAAGAATGGCTATTAGAAAAGAATTAGGCCTTTCTGACATTATAAGATTGTAATACATAAATATTGTTGAATGAAACATGGCAACAGTTAGAATCAATGTATTCCAGCAATATGGATTGTTCTTAAAAAAAGAATACCACATGAAAATAAAAGCAAAAACAGAATGAAAATGGGCTAATACATAATACACTAATACACACAGATATGTAAAACATTCTTAAAAACAAGTATGGCACCTCAAAAGAACAATAATATTGTGCTAAGAAATGAAAGTTTTGTCAGTCAAACCTACACACTAAAATCTAGTCATCATGTGGTCTATTGAAAAGTACATAAATGTTTTAGGGCCTGTTTTTCCTTATCTGAAAATTTAATTATAATATACTCATCTTGTGAGGGTACGATAAGCTTCCATACTTAAAGTATTTATTACAGTACTTGATACAGTAAATTCTCAATAGAGATTAGCTGTTATTACTATGTCTTTTTTATTAGAAATTGCATGACTGTATAAGATCAGAACTTTGTGTAAAGTTGACTCTTGGTAAATGTTGGTTGGATGCATGACTATAGAACAAACAGTGTATTGAACACATAGAGAGGAATGAGCTGGGAAGTATTGAGTTACATACCAAATATTTATTTAATACTTCATATGTATCAGGCCCCTGGGATACACAAGTAAGTTAAAACTAGCATAGACGCTACCCGCTGCTGGAGAAAGGCAATTAAAACTCATACAAATACATGTAAAAATTTCAATTACTATAAATTCAAGGAAGAAGAGAGATACTCTTCTGTGTGTGTCATATATATAAATATACATATATATGTATATATTGTGTATACATACATTTATAAATTTATATTTATATAAATGCATATATACACAATATATAAATATGTATATTAGTATTCATACATAAATATATATGAGTGTGTATGTATATGTGTGTGTGTGTATTCCTTTCTAAGGAAATTGTGCTTGAATTGATATATAATTAGGAATTAACTATTAACTAGAAAAAAAATCAGAGGAAAGAGCATTCCAGGCAGAAGTAACAGCCAAAGCATGGAAAATATAGTGGATTGAAAGAAAACCAGTGGGAATGGAATAGAAAAAACAAGAGAACAAGTGATATGAGTTGACAGAATAGAGGTGAGACCATAGAGGGGACATAGACTATTGGAAGGGATTTTGTCTTTATAGGAAGGGATACTGTTTTAGTTTCCTATTGCTGCTGTAAAAAAATTACCACAAACTTAGTGGCTTAAAACAGCACAAACATATTCTCTGATTATAGTTCTGGAAGTCAGAAGTCTAAGATCAGTTTCACTGGGGTTAATACCAAAGTGTCGGCAAAGCTGGTTCTTCTCAGGGCACTGAGGAAAGGACCTGTTTCCTTACTTTTTCAGCTTCTAGTGGCACCCGTATCTTTTGACATGTGCCTCATTCTCTGTCTTCAAAGTGCATCACCACAATCTCTGCTTCTGTCATCACAGCACTTTCTGCTTTGACCCTGAACTCTCCTGTCTCGTTTTTATAAGGACCATTTTGACTCTATCAGGCCCATCCATATGATCCGTGATAATTTACCCATCCGAAGATCCTAAATTAATCACGTTTGCAAAGTCTCTTTTGCCATATAAGGTAGCATTTAGTTTCTGATGATTAGGACATGGACATAATGGAGGGGATGGTTTTCAGCCTACCACAGAAGCCACTGAATTTGTTCAAGCAGGGAAAGGGGCACATTCAGATTTATGTTTTTAAAAGATTCTCCAGTTTTCTTGTAAAGGATAAACAGAAAGAGGGCCAGGTATACGTTTGTGAACCAGTTTGGGAGGCCAATGCTGGGTCCTGGCAAGGGAAGAAGAAAAATAACTTCATAACAAAGAAGGGAAAGTAACATTTTGGCTAAAAGAATACAAGACCGTGAGAGGTAAAAAGAACTTTAGAGAACACTATCAGTGTTGTACTGGGTCTGACTTGGTACTAGATTGCAAGAGCTTTTGTGTTCACCTGTCCCGGCTCCACATTCAGTGGCATGTTGATAGCTTGATATTGGCCACAGGGGTAGTATTTACACCATGGAAATTGGCCAAAACTACAAATCAGGACATTTTTTCCCCCAAAGATCCAATGTCACAGAGTACTCCACTGACATTATGTAACCTATCAATTGAGCTAAGTGGTCTCCCTCTCTTCCAGGGGTCTGCTTCCGGTAATATCAAGCTCACTCCTAATCCTGCTGTTGAACAGTACTGATTCTTAGAAATTTTTTTTGTGGAGACAGACCAAATGCTAATAGTGGTTGATTTTTCAGGTTAGGATTTTTTCCCTTCCACTTCAGTGTTTTCTATGAGTTTTACAGTAATCATGCAATACTTTTATAATTAGAAAAAAGTCAACTTTACTTTTTAAATATTCATTTAAAAAATTACCAACTACCACACAAATGAGGACATGACGGCAAACTTGTTTTATGGTACAGATGACAAATTCGTGATCTAATCACTTAAAAATGTTTTCCTAGCCACCAGCTATGTACAAGTTAGCCTTTGAATTTCCTGTGGAATTTGTTACAAGGCTTGGTCCCTTGATATGTTCAAGATAGGGAGGAAGAGGATCAGAGAGGTAAAAATGAGAACAATAAAGAATACCTACAAGTAGTAAGTATTTGAACATATAAAGTTACAGAATATAAAACACATCATGAGAGAGTGGCAAAGCAGTTTCACCTTGACATTACACATGGTCTCAAGACAATAGAAAGTGAGCAAGGGTGTGATCCCCAGAGCAAGACTTCCTGAGTTCAAATTCCAGCACTACCACTGGTTTCATGTGTTTTCTGGAAAAGGACTAAAACTCTCTCTGCCTCAGTTTCTTCATTTCACTTATGAAATGGAGGTAATGATAGTTACCCATAGCATTGGGTATTTGTGAGATTTAAATTAGTTACTCCATGTGAATCCCCTGCAAGAGTGCTTGACACACATTAAACACTCAAAAAGTATCATTTATTTATTTGTTGGCATTCAACTGCATGTATTCTCATTTATTTCAACATAAATTTTACTACAGGAAAAGCCATTTAAAGATTTATGTTAATTATAGCACTCTGCCACCTTCTTTCCCCAATGGATCTATCCAACTGAGAAAATGAGAGTGATTTAACCAAGTAAAATTGATGTAAATTTTTTTCCAAATATGTTAGATATTTGTTTTTTCGTATTTGTCTATTGAGTTTTACTCCAACCCCATACAGTTCCCCAGTGATTTATAAGTATTACTGCTTATCTGCGTATTAAATTCTCAAAGAGTGCTATTCCAGCGACTTGATTCAGGTATTTCTTCCTCTAGACTTTTTCTCTCTGCAGTTGAATACACACACCCCTTGCTCTTCATTCTTTCTGGCAAGTTTTCTAAGGTGTGTACCAAGTTTTTGAGGAGCTGAATATCACGTTGCCTTGAGTCAAACAGGAGCCAGCTGGCACCATTTATCTCTTCAAATTACAAGAAAATGTGAGAAGCAACAGGGTGTCTATGTGGGGTCCTGCAGAACCCTAAAGGGCAGCTACGTGTGAAAGAGTCTATCATGGCAATGAGCTCGAGAATTACCTGTAATCCTGGAAGCTTCCGACTTGACAAAATTTATCTCAATGTGGTTTCATGATCAGATTTTTAGATTATTTTTCTACCTTATCCAGCTACATCTTCAAAAGTTAGATGTGTTCATGAGAGTGATAATGGGGGGAGGAAATTCATTTTGTTACTTTTTTTGCTGGAAGCAATGCAGTTTTTTGAAGGCTCCATGACATTCCAGTAGATATTAAACAGTTAAATTTCCTAATTGTTTATTATTTTTGTTGACTTTCATCACATCATCTCTTGAGGTAGGCTGTTTCACCTCACTACATCTTGTGAGGTAGGTGCATCACCTTGAGAAGTAACAAACACTCCCTCATAAGCATTTGAAATCCCATGTAAGTTTAATATCTCAGTACAAACTCAAAGGATTTTTATTTGAGTGAAAATGTTATAACACAATCTATTTGAAACCTCATACAGAAAGATTAGCCAAGATGAATATATGCATGATATTTTTAGGAAGTCAAAATAAGTAGAAATTTCTTAGCACTTCTTTTTGTGTACGCCTTAGTGAAAGAAGAAATTACATAAGAAAAATCATAAATGTTAAATCTGGATTATTAGAAAGAAGGCATAAAGGCTTATCCTAGAATAGACTTTTCTCACATATTCTTGTTACTACATTTAAGAAAATATAAGAATACAAGGACAGGATAATTCATTTTAAAATGTACATAATTATAGAATGCAAGGGAGCTGGTTGAAAAGGGTGTAACCTTGAGAAAGGTTTATAGATTTAGACTAAATGAAAAAAACTTTAGAAATTATAATTTTTTCTCTGTTGCATTAAAAAACAGATTAAATATTTCAGAGACTGATTCAGAAATTGGTATAATAAATAAAAGAAAGAACTATGAGACAGTATTACTGAGTTCTGTAGGAGTTTGAAGAAACAAAATTTGTATGCATCCTTACTTTTTAAAATGCACAAATCTTATATTTATAGAGAAGTCAATTTCACTTTGATACCTGGGTAGATACTGAAACTAATCATCAAGCAGTTTATAATCCCCTATAAAAGCACACCATTCTGGGTCACAATCAACATTGCTTTGCAGAAAGTAGATTTTGGGCAAGATTGTTCAAATATGATAAAATAAAAATTTCAGGATGCATTGCAAGATGAATAATATACAATAAAAATACACATGAAAACTTTAAAGTTGTGATTCTACTCTATATGTCATTTTTAGCGCACCAGAATTTTCTCTAGCATACTACTGGAGACATGGTTCTCAAACTTTTGGTCTTAGGACTCTATTATATTATTAATTTATTTTTAAGTACCCAAAGAGCTTTTCTTTATGTAGAATATAGCTATTAATATTTACTGTATTGGAAATAAAAACTGAGAAACTTTTAAAACATAAACATATACAAGCACACATTAATTAGCCAGCGGATTGAGAACATCAGAACATGTCAGGTAGCCTTTTAGACAATTCTGTTGTACACTCATGAGAGAACAAGAGTGCAAAGGCAAATAAGTTTCTAGTATCACCACGAAAATAGTTGTGACTTCACAGACCTCCAGGTATCAGGGGCCCCAGTGGTTCCCAGGGCACACTTTGAGAACACCATGCTGCAGGGTTGGTAACTGAAATATTATCAGACATTTCAGTGAGAGGAACCAAGAGTGTCTCAAGGAAAGAATTTATTAAATATCCCTCAAGGTGTAAATTCTGTCTAAAAGTTAGTATTTTTATTAGAGCTCCCTGGGTAATATCTTCAAGCATACGAATTTTATTCAAGGAAAAATAATATTAGAAAGGTAAGGGGTAGGGGAGAAGGATTTGGTCATTATTTGATGAACGTTTATTAACTAACCACATTATGTAGGAAGGACTGGAGAGACAGAAAAGATCTTAAAGAACTTAAAGCTGTTCCTTGACATGTTCACCATCAGGGAGAGAAATCTATGTGTGTTAATAGAGTTGTGAACAGAAGTCTCAGGCAACCCAGTGGAAGGAAGAGTGATTTGTGCCAATTCATTTCAGGAAGTCTTCATCAAAGAGGCGATGCTCATGACCAGGTGTGCACAAGCAGTGCACATGCTGAGCAGAAGCACTCCAGGCAGTGAGTTCAGAGAAGAGCGCTACAGGCAGAGCGTGACTCTGGGCAGAAAGACATGCAAGGGCATGACTCCAAGGAATGGTGATCTTTCAGTAGCTGGAGCAGCAGGTGTTGTTGGGGTAGAACATGTGGGAGAGGTTGGGTGCGACTGCAGAAGGCTTTTTATGCTCACTGAGAAGAGTGGGCATTGCCCTGTAGAGAACAGGAAGCTGCTGAAGTTTTTTTTAGCAGAGGGATGATTTTTCAGAATCATGTTTCAGAAAGTCAGTTCAGTGGCTCTGTGGAGGAGAAAAGGGATGAAGCTGAAACCAGAGGTTGGAAGCGCACTTTGGAGCATCTTGGAATAGTCTAAGCTAGAACACTGTGTTGCATGGGCTCCGAAATCGGTCTGCTTAGGTTCAGACATTAATTACTCCCTTCATTTGGGGACCTCAAACAATTAGCGAGCTGTAGAGTAGAGGAGTGCCAGTAGCTACTGTAAGAATGACTTGACACAATAAAATAAAGTAAAATGAAACAACATTAATGCACTACAGCTTTGTGATCGATATTAATTATCATTATGGGTGCATTAAATTATAGGGAAGAGGGAAAACTTGGAACAGATTTTAGAGATATTTAGGAGTTAGGATTCACAGGATTTTTGTGAAAATGTTGGATGGTGGTGAGAGACAGTGAAATTATTTCAGATGTTTAGATTCAAGAGAATTCTGGGAAATGACAGATAATAGGTAATGGAGGGACGGGACAAAGGGCATGAGAATGTGGAGAAAGTAAGACCTGTTTTCACTAAATAATGTTTGTAAAAATGATGGGAAATGTTTACTGCGGTTACTTCGCATAATATGGAGGTGCAGTATGTGCCATTGATGATGAAACGTATCCAAGACGTTTTAAGCAACAAAATGGAAAAATTCATTTGTGATAAATCTCACAGACCAAATCAAGGGAGGAACAGGGTAACTAAGCTTCTAGAAGAAATATGTAATTTCTCAAGAAAATCAAGTGCTCTCCTTGAGGACTAGAGGATAACATGCAGCCTTTAAGGAAAGAATAGGTGCAAATTAAGAGAGAAGTTGAGAATTAAAGCTGGCAATGTATTTTTTTTCTATCGCATAAAAAACCAGCACATTATCAATGTATTACAAGAAAGATGAAGTGCTCAAGTCCACACAGCCAAAAGGTCCAGTCTAGGTAAGTTTCTGTTACAATAAGTCAATTTAGAATAATAAAATTTGTTAGGAAAAGGGAAGCTTTTATTGACTTAAATGGTCAAAGGGTGCTGATTTGAAAGAAACACAAATTCTCTGAAAGATGTACAGACTTTCTCATAGATTTATCAGTATTTTAAAAGGGGATGAGTGAAAACTAGAATGAAATGTTATTTTCTCAAACACAAATAACCCATGTAAAGTAAAACACTCAAGTGATCAGTCGGGCATCTCTGCGTGCTGTGCTTATGTTAGCTATTTGCAAAGATGTGGGAGAAATCTCAAGAAAATAATTACTTGGAGGAAGAAAGTTACTAATCTCAAGGTAGAGGAAAAGGTAAAAGGATTAAATGGAGGGACTTCTGTTACAGTGATAGTATTCTGAACCATTTATTTCTTTAGGAGAAAGGAGAGATGAAGGGGAGTGGGCAACCATTGTCTTTGAAATTAGAATAGCTCATAAAATAACTGACTACAAGATAAGTATTATTAGAATCTGTGCCAATTCACGGACTGTTTGCATTCAGACACTGGTCGTATTTTACTATAGTCACACGTGAATTGACAAAATGTGAAGCATTTTGTATTTACAGTTCAGTAGAATAATTTTTCTACTCTGACTGCTTGAACGTATTGTTTGGCTTCAGGGAGAATTGCTCATGTTCTTGGAATGGAAACAGATCTGAATAATAGTATTATCAAATTAAAGGCTGGTCTTAAGGCTTAAGACATACTAGGTATGTCTTGAAAGCAATTTTTTTTTCTGTTCCTCTTCTGTTCCCGTACTGAAATACCATTGATCAGTGCTTAAAATGGAAATGTGGATTCGTAATCACCTTGGTGAGTGAAAAAGGATGCCACACAGGGTGCTAGTTTCCTACCTCAGTATGAGAATTCACAGTCTCTTGGGATAGAAGTAGCACCTTCCACTTGTTCCTCCCTCTGCCTCCCAACACGCACACACACACACACACACACACACGCACACACGCACACACGCTCTCCTTGCTCATAAGCCCTCCTTAGGGTTATAAAATGGGTGAGATCTTTCTGAGATCTAAATATAAAGGAACGCAATTTTAACATATTGTGTCATTAAGAAGTTTAGGAGCTTTTAGACACAATCTGGAAGTAGTGGAAAATTAGATGCAGTGTTGCATTAGACATGTTTTTAGTATTTTCTTCTTTTTGTAAAAGCTGTAATTTTCAGAGTTAAGAACCAATTTAATGTCCCTGGAGTTACAGCTTTTTTGTATCCATTGTCCATTAGGTGAATTACTAAGCCAAGAATGGAATCCATTTATAATGTATAAAATACTGTGAAATGTCTTAAAAACAGTCTTTGCAGGGGGAAAAAGCATTGGGAGTCCATTAAATTTGAAGACAGTGAGTTCTGAGGTTTTCTTATAATCATATAATGGTTTTTTGTGCTTTGATAATATGATGCATTAGATATTGGAAGATTTATTTAAAAGTTTGAATTCAATGAAAATTTATATAGAACTCACATAAAATATATTATTTTTGACACTCCAGACAGCTTTTAAAACTGAGTGTATTGTCAAAAAACACTTGAATAATATTTATTATATTCTAATACAAATTAATAGGTAACCACTAAAATGCTACTAAGTGTCTTATGATGATATTGTCAGTACTGCTGGCATTTAATAGGCTTAGAAAATTTGGTTTATAAGTTCTTGTTTTTGAACAAATTCTAATGATGCCTGAAAATTAACTTGTTCTAGAAAGATTCTTTATAAGATGTATGTGATATATATGTATGTCTGTGTGTGTGTGTATTTAGACACACAAACCCATTTTCAATGACCAGATTTAAATTAATAATAAATTGAGGATTTGTGTTGTACACATTTTTGTACACTATATTGACTGCTGTGAGATCCCAAACCATAATTAATGTTTTGCCAAACTCTCCTTTCATATAAAAGAAGAAAATTTCAGAAAAACAAGCCAACTTCAATTTTTACTTTATTTAATAAATAAATAAATAAAATGTTAAAATGTTATTCTCAGAGTATTTTCCAGGATCCAGACAGCTGCTGCCAAATCTCAGAAAGTTATTACTCCTGTAGCAACAGCCCTATATAGTATGTTGAACCGTACTAAATTGTCATCTATATTGGTCGAAACCAGGTGGCTAGCAGCTACTTCGTAAGACTTAACCTAATAGTAATCTTCAGAAGGACAAATGTTTGGCATTGTTATGGCTGAAGTATCATTTTTTAAAAGTCAAATAGTGCTTTCTATAGTCACTAAGCCGAGAAATGTAATGTACTTAATGAAGATTCTAATTAAGACTGTTAATGTATTTAATGAAGATTCTAACGAAGATTGATTCTAATAAAATCAGCAGTTTTCTTCTCATTAATAGGATTTCGTAACTGAACCTCTTACTACTCAGGCTGTGATAATTCCTTGAGATATGGATGTACAGATACATGTTCATATTTCCTACTGTATCAATTAGAAAATTTTCTTTCCAGCTGAAAGTTACATAAACCCCAGCTAGTCATGGCTTATGTAAATGCAAGGTGTTTTTTTTTTTTTTGTCTTCACATAATAAAAGTCTGGAGTTAGGAAGCCCAGCAATGGTGTGATGGCTCTGTGATGTGGTCATGGACCCAGCTTCTTCCTATCCTTCTGATCAGCATGTTTAACCTTTTAGCCAGCTGACAGCTACAGCATCATACCTAAGACAAGAAGAAGAGAGAAGGGATGGCGTGGTGCTAGCCTCATCCACCCCTTTCATTATGAGAGCAAATGTTCATCTACAGATCCCAGCTTATGTTGTATATGTCAGGAAAATGTCATATGACTATACTTGACAAAGGCTGGAAAGATAAAATTTATTTTCAAAAGTCTGTAAGAACTGTAGGAGAGAGGAGGTAAAGAAATACTGGGAAAGTGTTGGGTTACCAGTCAACAGATCGACAGTGTCTGCCAAATTTCACTTATTTCTTTTTCTTTTCCACTCTTTCTGGTGTTGGTCAACCTATGCATTGTTATACATTGTGACTATTAGACTGGAGCATACAAAATTTCTAATATTTATATATTGTTGATGTATAAGAATGACAATCCCATATGGCTTAATTTAATAGTTGCATTAAAAGCTTTGATAAAAGTTCTTATTATCAAGTACACAGAAAATAAACTATGAAGGTTTAATATCAATATTATTCAGTCCATTTAAAATTTCCAGTATCTTTGAAAAACATTTGAGTCCATGTGGTAAATGGTAAATGAATAATGAAATTACTGAACTTACTGAAGTTCTGAATGCCATATAAATTACTTTATGTGGAAAACTTTTAAAATGTGTGCTCCAGGTAAAATGGAAAGAAATAAGTTGGATAATACGAAGAGCTCCTTTAATGTAAAAGAACTGGTGCTTACTAGGTACAGGAAAAGACACAAAAATCGATCAGAATTAAGATGAACAAGCTCTCAAGGGATATAAATATGGTAATTGTACACAGTGATGACAAAATGCTGACACTGAGTAGTTATTTGATCCATATTACATCTAGATTTCTGTAGCAACTTTGATTACTTACGTTTGTATTTTGTTTTATAATTTTTAAAAGTATTTCTCATTCTTTGTCCTTTCAATGCTCACATTATCCCTTTGAGGTTATGTGATTTACTGATTTGATTAATAACATAATAAATATCATTAAATGTGGAAGTTAAGTGGCTTTCCCAAGATTGCATGACAATCTACTTCTGAATCTGAAGTTTTCGAGGTCCTTGAGGACCTAGGAGATGCCAAATAGAAGACGAAAAAACAAAAAGGATCAAATTGTCAAGGCAGACTCTCATGAGTCATAGCTCTTACCCACTATCAAACTTTCCTAGTAATTCAGAGTACAAGAAATTGCAATACATGGGCAAAGCTTGCTTCCCTGAGAGAAGTCTAACACCATTACCTCAGCTCCCCAAAGCCCTTCTTCTCTCACATAAAGAGCAATCTGGTCAACCCTAGCTTGTGAGTTTTCACAATGCATATAGCATGTTTGTTACATAGTGGGAGCCATTTCAGGCATAAAGCATGATTTTTTTTTTACTCCACTAATTATCTAATGAATCATTTTCTCAAAAATCCATAAATTCCAGGTTTATGTACAACAAGGAGCCTGGGTAAATCAGGTATTTCCTGCTAAAAGCATTTGACATATAAGGTCTTTCCATTATCTTTCCACTAGTAAAAAGCCAGGAGTGGTAGCTCACACCTCTAATCCGAGCACTTTGGAAGGCTGAGGCAGGAAGATCACTTGAGCACAAGGAGTTTGAGACCAGCCTGGGTAACATAGGGAAAAGCCGTATCTACAAAAAATAAAAATAAAAAATTAGCTGGGCATGGTAGTGCACACCTGTGGCCCCAGCTACTTGTAAGGCTGAGGTAGGAGGCTACTGCATCACTGCACTCCAGCAGTACTGCACTCCTGCTATACCAGAGAGTAGGTTACAGCATGTTTGCAAGGGTAGTTGTCCAGGGAATTTCCTTTTTTGGCAAGCACCCTCAGTAAATGGAAATTAGATGTTATGGTCCTGCCATCAACTCTTTTTCTAGAGTGAATGCTTTTTTTCTGAGGCCATGCTGGATATGTTATACTGGGCATGTAAAACATGTTTATGAAATTGTCATCAATGTGCTAAACAGTATTTACACACGGATTTTTATCAAAATGCAATTTTGAGTTTATGTTTTATCATCTCTTTAATTATTCACTGGGAGTGATCCTGTCCTGTCCATAAATGAAAACTTATGGGGGCCAATGATTCTCCAGTATTAGATGCTCCTACAGTCACATTAAATTGTAAACACAGTCTCAGTTCAGAAATTCAAATATTTAGATTCACAGACATTTTGAAATTCTCCCCTCTCTGCAGTTCAGTCCTTCTTTAGACTGAAAATCTGCCTGAGTGAGAGAGGCTGTCTCTGTTACATCCTGCCACATAAAACAAACTTGCCCAAAACCTAGTGATTTAAAACAATTACCATTATTTGTTCACAGTTCTTTGGATCTGCGATTTGGGCTGGGCTCAGCAGTGTGGTTCCTTTACTTGTCTCAGCTGAGCTCATTTACATATCCGGTTACTGACTGGCAATTATCTGGGACACTGTGATACAAATTTCTCATCATCCAACGAGCTGGCGCAGGCCTATTCACAGGGTGAAGATCACAGGGGTTCACAGCAAGAAAGGGTAAGCCCCAAATGAGCAAACACTTTAAACACCTTCTAGAGCTGACCAAGTCAATCAGCCAACCTAGATTTAAGGTGTGGAGAAACAAACTGCACTTTTTGATCAAAAGATTTGTAATATTGAGTTACAAGAGCATATATTTAAACAGGGGAAAGATACGTGGCCAATTTTACAGTCTACCACAAATAACTTAAGCTTCTATTTAACATTTTTTGCTCTCTTATATCCTCTACATATCACTAGCTACTATTGAATTTCTGCCAGTGTCAAATAAATAAATAAATAAATAAAATAAGGAGGAAAGGGAAGAGAGGTGAGAGAATCAGTTTTTACTCAGCAGGGTGACTTCTGGCTCTCTAGACCTGGAATGATTAAGATTGACTCTTCCATGAGATGCAGCCATGGCCTCCTCAGTGGCTCTCTCTACTGGAGATCTCTTTTGTCCTTAACCTTGGCCAGATACATTTGCAGTCTGGTGGCTGCTTTTATGTCCTCTTTTGGCTCCTCAGCATCAAGATTGATACCTCCAGACTCTCAAGTAGGACCCAAAACAGTCTGACACCTACTCTCTGTGGACTACGGGACATCTCAGCACAGCAAAAGTCTTCTGGATATACCACCAAAGAAGCTCAGTAGCCTTTCTTCTGCCTTTAGATTTCCTGGATGATAATTAGACCTCAGTCCTCAATTCCTCAATCTATGTTTGCTTTATTAGTCATAAGGCCAGCACCAAGTCTTTTTCTCCCATATGAACAAATTTCAAAGCTTTCAGTGTTTCCCTTTATGCTTTAGGTTAGAAAGTGGCACTCCCAATCCACTCCTCCTCCAAAAGAAGGGGTGGCAACTTTCAGCCTAGGGAGACTCTCTCCAAAGAAACATTATTACTAGTCTGTGCCTTTAATATTTTTTTTCTGATTCCTGTTTATGTCTTTGATCTGGCAGAGGGATACAAAAGTCACAGAACAAATTCCATTTGTGAATTCTGCATATGGTATGTGCATTGGCAGGGAATCCTTATTCTCTTTGTAAATTCTGCATATAGTCTATGTGTCTTGGTGCTGGAGTCATTGGTGTTCCAATTAAAATGACTGGGGCAGGAAAGATTATATCCTGTTATGGAGGGAGGGAGGGAGGCAGGAAAGGAAGGAGGGAGGGAGGAAGGAAGGAAGGAAGGAAGGAAGGGGAAGGGAAAGGGAAGGGAAAGGAAAGGGAAGGAGAAGGAGGGAGGAAGAGAGGGAGAGAGGAAAGGAGAAGGGAAAGAAGAAAGGGAGGGAGGAGGGGAAGAAGAAGGAGGGAGGAAGAAAATTTACATTTTAGGTATCTTAGTCTGGAGCTTGCTCATCTTTATTTTGTAGTTGTGGGCTTCAGTTCACAGAATAAACAAGGTGATTACACATATATACTTTATAGACTGCCATCTTCAGTGCTGAAATCTTTATTTTATTTTCTAAGATGAGACATACCCTGGCCTCTTTTTATGTGATACTAAAATCCCCAGAACCACCAAAACAGACTAGAAAATCCCTTTATTTGAACAGCTCATGGGTCTTGACTTGCAGGATTCTGAAGGGAAGGGCTATTTATGGATGCCCAAGCATGCGGGCAGACCTAAGGAACAATTGCGTGGAAACTCATGTGAAGTTAAATTAGCAATCAGCTCTAGCCTTTCTTATGGCAGAGTTGCCTATTGGGTAAATAATATGCATTTTATAAAAACATTCATAAATGTAAATTCACCCAAGAGACTGAAATGGCTGCTTAGGGTTAAATGAAATACATATTAACAATACTTATGAATAGTAAATAGCATGCACTTTTAAAATGTGCTCAACGTGTATTTACATAATAGCCTGTAAGAGTTCCACTGTCAAGTAAATAATACTGTAGTTGCCCTTAAAAGTCTTTAATTACCTACAGTATTTGCAAAGTATGTTGTAATGGATTTCTGGTTTGTGTTAGCACTCTACTCTCTTCTCAAATTTATTCCTTTTCTTCTCTGATTTCAGATACATATATATATATTTATGAAAATAATTTTAAATTGGCATTGAAATAAACCACCCATCTAGATAGAATGGTCTTGAACGGTTTCACTTCTGTGAAAAGGAAACTTTTAAAGTGAGATGGCAATATCATGCTGACATCGTACCCATGAAGAGCATCTTATACATGAAAACAAGTAAACAAAGAAGAGAGCCCCTGCAAGGTGGGGTGATGGGGCTGTTGATTGTGGGAAGATTATGCTTTGGCGAACTGCAGCCAATGTTTCAGCCCTCTCCTGGGCTGTTCTTATTCTTCCACTGTATCACAGGGATCGGACTCCCACAAACTACGGCCCTAATCTCTCTTACTAACTAGTTTCTGGCTCTTTTAGGGCGTGGAGAGTACTGGCTGGAGGCTGGAAGGTAGGGAGAAGGTGTAAGTCTGATTTCTTACCTTTTCTCTCTGCTCAAGGATACATTCACCAGTGGCTGTGGCATCCTACACCTCTGTCTCACCTTCTAGCCCACCCCACAGTTCTCCATGGTTCCAGAAGCTATCTGTGGTCCAGGCACCTGGGCTCCAGTCACACAACTTCCTCCCTCTGGTTGATGCAGGATTTTTCTCAATCCTTTCAATGGTCTTGAGAATGGGATACCCTGTTTAGTCAACCTGTGATGCTCAACCCCTTGTGAGAGAGAGCGTGTGAGTGAGCAAGTGTGGGATCTGGCTGGCCACTTAGGGTGCCGGCAGGAGCAGGCTCCATGCGGGCCCCACAGTGGTGCCCAGGTGGGGATGCCTGTGACCTCCGAAGCCCCAGAGGCATACTATGGTGCTCTCTTAGCTCCGCCATCCAGGCACAGCAGTGTATTATCAGCTCAGTGGGCCCCTTGCCTCATAGCGTGGGGCAGCTCCCCTCTGCTGGCAAGGGCAAAGGACCAGTGTGACAGCCCTTTTTGGGTACCTGCACTCAGTGGGCCTCAAGCTCTTGTCCAGGATCCGAGAAGAATGAGGTTGTCCAGACACTTGAAGGATGGTGAAGGTGGAGAATTTTATTAAGTGATGGAAAAAGGCTCTTGGTGGAGTGGGAAGCTGGAGAGGGGATGGGATGGGCAGGTAATCTTCCCTTGCAGTCTGGCTGTCTCCGGCCAGCTCTTTCCTATAGTCAGGCCATTCTCCAAAGTTAAGCCATCTTTCCTCTGAAGTCCAGCTGTCCCTCTGAAGACAAGTCACCTCTCTCCAGTCAAGCTGCTTCTCTCCCTCTACCAACTGAGTCTCGAGTCTTTATAGGCAAAGATGGGGGGCAGGGAGGGCCTTGAGTAGTTCTGGAAAAAGCAACTTTCAGTTGATAAAAAGACATTATTCTTGTAAATCCATTACAACATACTTTGCAAATACTGTAGGTAATTAAATACTTTTAAAGGCAACTACAGTATTATTTACTTGACAGTGGAACTCTTACAGGCTATTATGTAAATACACGTTGAGCACATTTTAAAAGTGCATGCTTTTTACTATTCATAAGTGTTGAAAGAACCAATCAGGACAGAGTAGGGAAACAAGGATAGAAGTTCTCACTTTGAACTGCAGGTTTTAGGCTGGAAGGTGGGGTTTTGTCGGGGACCTGCCGCTGTCTGCCTAGAATTTCTCTGCCTCCTGCCTCTATCATAGTCCTCAAGGTCACAGCTTCCTTCAGTTGCTAATGTCAGTGCTACCTCATTTTTTCTCAATTGATCTTCAGCTCTTGTAATCTAGTAACCGATTACCCATATTAAATTACTCCTATTGAATTCCCTGGTGTGGTGAGCTTTGTTTCTTAGATGTTCTCTGACTGATAAAACTGTCAAGTGAATGTTCTTTTTTCTGAAGAAGTTGTCCATGGGCTAAACTAGGCACAGTCAGAGATTAAGTGCCTTCTTTCCTGTGCCCTGCAAACTGTCTCCTGTGACTTTGGATTACATCTGTTAGAACTCACCTGATATTAACACCTTTTTAAGAGGAAGTAGGCAACTTTAGACATGATGTTTGGATGGAAGAGAGGTAAATCTAGATATTCAGAGCCAACTACTTAAAAAGACATCAATGCATCAGAAATTGTATTAATGCAAATAGTGACTGTTTTGTTTGGTCAATTTTGATCATCCCCTACTTACAGCTTCGGCATCCCCAGCTTCCAGGGGTTCCCGACTGTAAGAATCACTTCGTGTTTCTTTGCCATTGCACCTCTCCTGGGCCATGCAGTTGTAATCTAGAAAGAACTTCGGGGCACAGCAAGTTATGAAAATCAGTGAAAAGGTGGAGGACATTTTGATAAAATGAAAAGTGTGTGCCTTAACTGGAAATATTTCATTTTTGTTTTTAAACTAATGACTGTGTATGAGCCATATAAAACCCAACTGCTGCTTCTTCCATATTCCCGACCTTCCTCTGCCACACTTTTCACTACCATGATCTGCCACGTTCTTGCCTTGGATTTGTTGATGAAAAGAGTCAAATTTTGTAAAATATTTGAAGAAATTTATTCTGAGCCGATTATGAGTGGCCATGGCCCATGATGCACCCCTCAGAAGATCCTGAGAACATGTGCCCAAGCTGGTTGGGGTGAAGTTTGGTTTTCTACATTTTAGAGAGACATGAGACTTTAATCAAATACATTTAAGAAATACATTGGTTTGGTCCAGAAAGCAGGGACAGCTCAATGTGGGATGTTGGGGGTGCTTCTGGTTATAGGCAGATTTAAAAACTAACTGGTTGACAATTGGTTCAATTTATCTAAAGACCTAAGGTCAATAGAAAGAAAATGTCTGGGTTAAGATGAGGGATTGTGGAGACCAAAGTTCTTATTGTGCACATGAAGGTTTCAGGTAGCAAACTTTGGAGAGCACAGATTGTAAATGCTTTTTATCAGACTTGAGGTCTGTGTTGGTGTTAATGACAGGGAGATATAATGAGGCATGCCAAACCCCCACTTCCCGTCATGGCCTAAACCAGTCTTTCAGCTTAAATTTTAAGAGTGCACTGGCTGAGAAAGAAGTTTATTCAAATGGTTAGGGTGTCTTAGAATTTTATTTTTGGTTTGCAGATTTTACGGTTTCATGGATCGTACCTCACATCCTGGTCACACCCTTAAGTTCTGTGCTCATTCTCAACCTCACTTTTTCTTCATCAATTCCTGTCCTTCCTACTGTGTAGTGAGAAACAGACGGCATTTGAGAATCAATTATTAGAAATCCATTATTTTGAAAGTTTTCACAGTTAAATTTTTCAATCTTATTTTATTAAAATATTAAAACATATTCAACTACTCCATATTTTATTTAATGTATACATCGAATTTCACCACTGCTAAGTAGGGAGAAAGGGGGAGAAGAGTTAGGCACTGTTTGAAATATTTTAATTCATTCCATCTTATGCTACCCTTACCCCATAATCTTCCTTTGTATGTAATTGACTCTAACAACAGTGCCTTCAGGAGATGAAGGTTATATCCAGGATAGGCAGGGGATGAGGACAGCTAGGGAAAGTCACTAAAAACAACTATCCCAGGTCATGGTACTTCCTGGAGCTGAATTATCCTAGCTAAAGGTACACTGGCCCCCAGACTGCTGCAGCTGGGATGGCTGGGAGATCACTGAATCCATTGTCTTCCATTCTTCCATATTTATTAAGGATCTGCTCTTCACTAGGCACTACCCTGAATACTGGGAACAGACTGGTAAAAAATATAAACAAGGCTTTTTTTTTTTCCCCCTCTGAACTTTTTACTGGCCTGCTGCTCCCCAAAGGGTACCCTGCTTCTGCTGGCATAATGCCTCAGAACTTTGGTATCGCTGGTCTCAGACACCACTTTGCCATCCACTGTCTGGCGGGTTGTGTCTTTTGGATGGTTTGCATGGAGTTGCTGCAGTCCAGGGCATCACCAAGATTGATGTCCTTGCCATCTTCCAGCAGGCAGCAGTAGGTGGTGATCTCAGCCTCCAGCTTGACTTTGATGTTCAGCAGGGCCTCGTACTCCTGGGTCTGGTGCTGTCCCTCTGCCCAAGTCTGTGCCAGCACTGACTCCAGGTGCAGCAGGATCCCGTTGAGCTGCTCCATCTGCAGAGTGTAGCAGGCCTCCACCTCCCTCAGGCTGCTGCAAGCTAGCCTTCAGGTTTCTCATCAAGTCCAGGTTGATCTCCAAAGACTGGACTGTACCTCTCAGCTCAGTGAGCATCATCTCAGCAGCTCCAACTCTGGCAGACTGCATGGTGACCACTGCGGTGCTCTCCTTAGTCTGCTGAGACCAGTACTTGTCCAGCTTCTCTCAGTTCTTCCAAACCAGCTCGTCATATTGGGCCTGGATGTCTGTCATGGTCTTGGCGAGGTCCTGAGATTTGGGGGCATCTACCTCCACGGTCAACCCAGAGCTGGCAATCTGGGCTTGTAGGCCTTTTACTTCCTCTTCGTGGTTCTTCATGAAGAGCAGCTCCTCCTTGAGAGCCTCGATCTGTGTCTCCAGCTGCAGCCAAGTGACATCGGGGTCATTGATGACCTTGTGGAGCCCATGGATGTCGTTCTCCACAGACTGGTGCATGGCCAGTTCTGTCTCATACTTGACTCTAAAGTCATCAGCAGCAAGACGGGCATTATCTAACTGCAGAACGATGCGAGCATTGTCCATAGTATTTGCGAAGATCTAAGCCCTCAGGTCCTCGATGGTCTTGAAGTAATGGCTCCAGTCTCTGACCTAGGGTTCCTTCTTCTCCAGGGGCTCCCAGATTTTGCTCTCCAGCTTCTCGTTCTTGGTCTCCAGGCTCCTCACTCTGTCCAGGTACGGGGCCAGGCGTTTGTTCAGGCTTTTCATGGTCTCCTTCTCGTTCTGGATGCCTCTCATTCCTGTTAGACCCCCGGTCATCCCCACGGCCAGGCCCCTGGACCCCATGCCACCCAGGAAGCTGATGGAGCGGGATACAGAGATCTGGGAACCAGAATCCCTGGCACCTGCATAGACGCTGGCCACGCTGCTGACAGGCCGGGTGCCGTAGCTGGACACCTGGACAGAGCCCAGGGACTAGTAGTTGGCAGAGAAGTTGGAGCAAGTGGTGAAGCTCATACTGTCTGGGGAGGAGATAAAGAGGACAGGACTCAGGCTTTGCCGATGACCCACAAGACTCTTTTGCTCATGGAAACTCTGATTCTATGATGGTGAGGAAGGGTTGTTGATAAACATTGAACATGTAAACAATGACATAAAAAATATGATTTTGGAAAGTGATAAATACCATGACGTTAATAAAATGAGAAGCTGAAAGAAAAAAAATGAAGGGCAAGGGGCAATCTTTGATTGGGTGATGAGATAGAACCTCTGAGAAAGGATATTTGAATGATGGAAGAAGCCAGTCATATAATCCTCTAGGGGAGAAGAATTCTGTGTGGTAGGAAGAGCAAGCACTGAGGCCCTGACTACAGGCAAATTTGGTAGATTTGCAGAACATAAAGAAGGCCAGTATGACTGGGGTCACGGGGAGAGGGAGATAGGAAACGGTTCTAAAGTTAGAGTAGACTACCAGGTGATAAATTACGTGGTTTAGAATAGGCCAGCTGTTTGGATTTTTTTCAGGTTCGTATAGACAAGAAAACTGAGGCTTGGTGAGGTGCAATGACTTGCTGGATTTTACATAGTTTGGTAGCTGTAGAGATGAAAGCCCAGTCAGGGATTCTTCGATGTTCACTACCTTTATTATTATAACTCATATTGATACATTTACCTGCTTAAAAATAACAATCACTTCAGCAAGCATCTCTTGACCCATTTTTTTTTAAGTTTCTGAGCTGTAGAGGTTTTTTAGTATCAATTGATCTGATCTTGTACTATTTGACAGAGCAAAGTCTTGGCAGTCCCTAGGCACAGAAGCACTCTTGGAAAAGCGCAGGTGCTGTTGGGAGCACAGAGGGCATGTAAATCAGTAAGTGGCATGAAGGTATCATTCATCAACTGGAGTCTGTTCCGAGTACTAAGTGGCGCTGCCCTCTGAAGATACCAGCCTATGCTGGAGCTGTAAATCTAAGGCCATGCTCTCTTATAATTATCAAAGATCCCATGGCAATTTTTCCAAGAGATGAGGCGTTAAGTCCAATGTCCTGGCCCAAATCCAACCCAGGAAATTACTTTTTGCCTACCTAAATTGCACTTAGCCTTCAATTTGAAATTAATTCTCAAGTTCTTCCTTGAAAACTATTTCTGGTATAGTGCTGCTGAAGTAACAGGTCCCATTGTGTCTGAGAATTTCTTCCTCCTCCTAGCCTTCTCCTCAGCCTCTTTCCCTAACCTAATCCCCAAAATGCATGCATTTCACCAGCTCGGAATGATAGGTTGGATACATATCATTGTTGATTGCAATGATTGTTTGAATACATCCACCACTCTCTCTGTGCAACAAAGTGACGCAAATACCCATAATACTGTGTATTCTTGGAAATAAGTTAAACTTCCTTCTATCCCCGGAACTCTCAGCCACCACATCACCTGCCTTGAGACCATTAGAGTTAAATCATTGTGCTTTTTATTTCTGTTTACATCAGTTATCATAAGAAGCCAGGATGCCCCAGTCATGCCTTTTCTCCTGGATGTATATTCCCAGTCTCTATCTCTCTCGTACACACACACACACACACACACACACACACACACACACACACACCCCTACACAGAGTTCAGGACTCTTTGTCTTTTTTCTGCATTGTCATGTTTTTTTTCTTCTTCAAAATACTTCTTGCTGTCTAACACATTACACACTTTAATCATTTATTCCCCCAGTGGAGAATATAAGAACTATAATGAAAATTGTTTTTGCCTCTTTTGCTTATTGGCCATAACTACAAAGTAATTGCAGGTCCTGCCATTACTTTTATGCACCAACCTAGTAAGTACTAAAGCAGCACCTGTTGGCTTAGCTTGGTGGCTTATGCCTGTAATCCTAGCCTTTTGGGAGGCCAAGGAGGGCAGATCACTTGAGCCCAGGAGTTTGTGAGCAGCCTGTCCAACATGGTGAAACTCCGTTTGTACTGAAAATACAAAAATTAGCCGGGCATTGTGGCACACATCTGTAAT
Organism: Papio anubis; assembly: GCF_008728515.1. Classification (NCBI taxonomy): domain Eukaryota; kingdom Metazoa; phylum Chordata; class Mammalia; order Primates; family Cercopithecidae; genus Papio; species Papio anubis. The sequence continues at coordinate 18,414,241 of NC_044988.1, read as the reverse complement.
CTGTAATCCCTGCTACTCCGGAGGCTGCAGCACAAGAATTGCTTGAATCTGGGAGGCGCAGGCTGCAGTGAGTAGAGATTGTGCCACTGCACTTCAGCCTGGGTGACAGAATGAGACTCTGTCTCAAAAATAAATAAATAAATAAATACAAACAGAACTGTTAAATAACCCAAGCCTGGTGATTTGGGTGAGAGCTAGGGCATGCAATTGGCTGCACAGAGTATTATTTGTTTGTCTATTCATTGATTATTCATTCGTTCACTTGATGAACATTTACTAGTGCCTGTTATATCAGAAAAGTGCAACATTAAGAAGATCAATATACATATCTTCCAGTCCTTAATCTAGATAAGAAAAAAAAAATATGTACAGAGCTAACTAAAGAACTAACTATAAACTAGTGAGATAAAAGCAATCTCCTGAGATAGGTTTGGGGATGGTAAAGGCTGTAGAATTATGACTCCATACTATTCACGGATAGCTCTATTTGATACATTTTTCTTAGAATTTAACAATGGGAGCAAATCTTACAAAGAAATGTAAGATTTTTCTTTTTATCAGAGAAGAGCAATCTCTATCATGTTTTCTTTTTTGCTTTAGAGGATAATCAATGAAAATCTAAATGTAATAATTCATTGCAGTTAAAATTGTGTCTAGCAGATTTGTCTGACGTCCCCTACTTTATATGATTTCTGATTTGTTTTTCTATCTATCTTTTAATTGTCCTGTTGTAAGTGTATTTGTTGTTGTTTAACTCTTCTTAAATTATTTATGGTATCAGTAGGGTACAGATAATAAATATACCTTAATAGATACAGGTACTGGAGATGAAATAAGTTACTCTGCTGACCTGTGCTGAAAGTGTTAAATATATAAAGATCAAAGGTGCTATGCCCACAATCTAAGCCCCACGCTACTGTCTAATAACCAAGGTGTCTGTACATTCACACCAATCTTTTGCATATGCACATCTACAGATTTGTGATGAATTTATATGCCACTGTTCTACCTAGAGACAGCTCTTAGTGTTTATTTTAAACAATTTTATGCACAAGCAAATGCTACCGGTTGTGGAGAAAGAGGAACTATAATATAATTTACTTCACATGACAACCCAGGAATGGCCTTGTGTCTTAACTTCTGCAAACGACCTTATTGTTTCTAACTCACTGTGGTGGGCCTTTTTTATATTAGCGTCATCTATACCAATGTTTAACTTTCTTAATTTTAATTTATTTTCCTTTTTAAAATTTACATTAATTTTACTGTATTTTATATGTTCCGGTAAGCCAACTTAAACACATTCTAAAACAAGAAGGGAAATAAACATATGAATAAATAATCAAGTAAATAAAGCTTTATAAAATAGTAGTTCCTAAAACCATGCCTACATACTGAAATACATAGTAAGAAAGAACAAAACTTCCAAGGTCAAACTCTAGACCTACTGAATCTGTAAATTCTGTGATCAGGACTGGAAATCTGTATTTCTAGATATAAAATATGTATGATATATACGGATGTATATGCTCCCTGAGTGATTTGAATCCCAGCAAGAATCATCAGTCTAATCTATGGGTGTGAGAAATACCGCTTTGTTTCACAATAAATTCATCCTTATTCTACTTTAACTCAGATGGGTATCAACCAACCCAGAACCAATCCATGGGTGTAACCATCATAATTGTGCATGTTTTCACAAGTCCAAGTTGTTCAGGCTTAAATAACATCATAACCCTTGTCAGCTTGCATTGGCTAATACTTTAATACAATGCTTAACAATAATTCTTGGATGTGGGAAAATGTCCGTGGCATTTTCCCATTAGAACTATTTTTATTTCCCATTTAGAACTAGTTTTCTCTATTTATCTAAATCTACCTAGATATGAATATAATTAGAGGTATAGATATATTAATTATGTTGAGATGCTATTCATAAATTTCTATTTTCATCGAGCATTTTTTCCATCAGGGATTTGGTCAAATTTTGTTGGACTTTCTGCCAGCATCTAGAAAGATTATCATATGATTTCTTTTTAGCCATAACTATGGTAAATATAAGAATTTTTTATCTGAACTGTTCCTACATTTCTTGAAAAATCCACTTGTTCACAGTGCATTATTTTTCAATGTTTTTGGATTCTATTTGACAATATTTTATTTTACATTTTTGCATTGATACATCTAAGATTGGTCTACAGATTTGAAAGTGTGTGTGTGTGTGTGTGTGTGTGTGTGTGTGTGTGTGTGCATGCCAACTTTATCTTTTCTAAACCCAGCATTGAATTTAATGGGAAAGCACTAGAAATATTTTCCTAAAGTCAAGAAAAAGGCAAGAATACCAACACCTTTACTGCTGTATGAAATATTAGAGGTGTGAGAATTGGAAAAGAAATAAAACTATCTCTATTTGTACATGATATGACAGTATACCTGGAAAATCCTTGAGAATAAATAACGCAATTCATATAACCAATAAACAAATCAATAAATAGTATACTGTAAAATTATCAAGAAATCCATAGCCTTAGTATCTACAAACTATAATCATGGAGAAGATACAATGAAAGAAAAATCCTATAGCATATTAGTGACAAAATTGGTAGAAACAAAATTAGCATAAAATAGGCACAAGCTATAAGAGATGAACTTCAAAAGATCTTTGAAAGACACAAAACTATCCTAGAAAAAAATAGAGATCTTATCTTTGTGGGCAGTGCCACGAGTCAATATATAAATTTAATCCAAGCCCAGGTATTTGTTTTGTTTTGTTTGAGGGCTAGACAAATTGATTATAAAGTTCACATAGAAGATAAACTTGAAAATTTTGTTAGAAAAATCTTGAAAAAGGGTGAGAGAGCAATGAGGGAAGCTAGTCATATCAGATATTAAGTGATACTATAAAGCCCCTTATAATTAAAACAGTGTGGTATTGGTGCTTAAACAAACATAATAATGAACATAAAAGAAGATATATAGACCCGTTCTAGTTAGCGTTAATGAAAGTGTCATCAGAAATTATTGAAAAAAGAAGAAAAATGAATTTATACCTCACACTATACACCAGAATGAACTACTAATCCCTCAGGGATCTACATGTAGAAAACAAAACCATAAAAGTACTACAAGAAAACATTAATTTATTCCTTTATAATCTAGATGTGTGGAAAGCCTTTCTAGCTATACCAAAACAAATAAATAAACAAAAAACAGACAAGAGAAAACATTGCTTAACTCAATTAAATATTAAATTTAAATTAATGACATGGGAATGAACACAATAAGCAAAATAAAACGATAAGAGAAGTGTTAGGGGACAGCTTCCCTGCCCTGTTGTCTGCTGGCCTCTGGAACCCTGGATGGAGAAAACACAACTTTGGCAGTGACAGATGACATACCACGACAATTGTTAAGCATTTTGAGGATCACACTTGGGGATAGAGGTTACTTCTTGGAATATGTGGAAAGAAAGATGCAAGAGAGAGAACATGCCCTAGTGAACTTCTAAAGAACTAGAAATATTTTATTCCTAAACTTGTATAATAGTTACCCACGTGTTTGGTTTCTTGTGTTTGTATAAAGTGTACACATACATTTCACATTGTCTTCTGTGGCTAGGTTATAGTTCACAATAATAAACACCATTAAGAAACTATCTTCACATTCTCTATTTCTTGTTAATGAATTACACTTCCTCTTTTTATTGTTTACTGACTCAAATACATTCAACCAAGTATCAAATGTTTAATCAAAAACTCCTATTATTAAACTGTATATACATAATAAACCCAATTCTTAAAAATATTCTTGTCTAGAAATAACTGAAAGGAAATACTTCATAATATTTTTCACATCTCCTGTAACGAATATGTATGTCTTTTATAATTGTGAAAAATGATATGTATCTAAAAGTACTAGTAAAAGTAACTGTAGTAAGAACTGTAGAGAAAACTGGTTTTAAGAGATTGGAATTTGCTTTCAAAAAGACAACAAGGAATTTTCCCATCTCACATTGATTCTGTGCTCCCATAGTTGAAAGAGAGATATCACCCAGGAAGAGAACAAGAAAAATACATATTTTAAAGTAACTCACTGTAAAGAGTTTTTCTCATACATATTGTTGAATTTCATCAACACCAGAGTTCTCTTAGATCGGCAGAGCAGAAAATGTACTGATAGGTGATTCGATAAAACTCGTATTTATTGGACCCCTGTTGAGTTCCAGACACATTCCCAGGCTTTGATATTATCTCATTATTCCTCTCAGCAATCCTGGGAAGTAGGTGGCATTTTCCTATTTTATGCATGAAGAAATCGAGGATTAAAGAGGTTAAGAATTGTGCCTTAGGTCGCACAGCTGCTAAACAGCAGAGCTAGAATTTGAATCTCAATCTGACGCCAAATGCCACGCTCCTTTCTTAAAGCTCCTTGTTATGCTACAACCAGAACGAACGGGAGCCTTTGGATTCTCAATCTTGTATTTTCTCTGCATTGTGCTGACTCCCTGCAGAGCTAAGATAATGCTCTTAGAAGCATCTTTAATGGTTGTTTTGACACCTTGTTTAACAGAATTTTCTTCAGACTAAACATTCTTGGCAAGGCAGTGGTTCACCCAAGTGCTTTGTTAATTTTAAAGTGCAATAAAAAATGGAAGCCCTTATTATGGGGAGGTGGTGCAGTGCAATGGAAGGAACACTTGGCCCAGAGTCCGAAGTTCCGCTTCAGAATCCCTACTTCTGCCAGCTCACTTGGAATGGCATAGGGTGAATTAACAGCTGAGCTTGTCTGACTGGCCTGCCCACTAGCCATCTTCATATGTCTCTCCCTTCTTCTCTCCCTTACAGGGTTATGAGTGTAATTGGTGTAATAAATAGCTTTGACTGCATAGGAAACAGATGTATTTTTTTCTTTCATCACGGCCTCCTGGTTTGCTCTTTTGAACTTCCTTTTTGTAGCCCTTGATAACACTTGGCATAGGTTCTATAAAGAACCGATAGCTTTTGGTATAAGAACAGTCTCATCTTGGAATTTTTAATACTGAAATAGGAAAAAGCTTTGATCCAGTCTCAAAATTTTCAGTTTTTATCCAGTTCAGGGCTTGTCTCTTTGATACCATTTGGCTGCTCAACTTCTCCCTCTCCTTTCTGCCCACCCCTCTGAAGGCAGGGATTAGAGAGGAGAACTCAAGAGAAAAGCCAATGTCTCTTCACTCACTGGGCACCATCTTTGGGACAGCATCCTTCTCCTATGGGCAGCTGTCTGGGTTCTTCGGAATGGTCACTCCCTTCACCCGTCCCTCTTGTGAATACATTTTACAGCTCATCTCCTCAGATGCCCTCTTCAGCTTCACATCGCTGAGAAACTCCCTGTACTCAATTCTTACGGTTGGAGTCCTCCTGAGGGGGGCATCGACAAGATGGCTCCAGGTGGGATCTTTGCTAGAGGTCCCTTGAGCTCATGGGAAACTCTCAGGTCGTGTCTCATAAGAAGGTGACGGTGGAGTCTACTCCTCTTCTTCACTCTCATTTCACCCTTCATCTTATCTCCAATTACTTTTCTTCCTCTCTCTCTTTGTCTCGCATAGGACAGAGAAAGCCCAGCAAGTCCACTGTAGAAGCAGATGCTCATCAAAAAATGAGACACTAACATTACCTTCTTGCCAACCCCCATCTCTACAGGCGGTTCTCCTGCAGACGTCTCCCTGGCTTACTTAGAGAGGTGGACCCTCCTCCACCTGGGAGTACTTGCGCCCTAGTTTCCTGACTCCGTTCCCCCAAATTCTCAGTATGTGTCTCTGACAGAGACTTGGAGGGGATGGGCGTAATGGACGCAGGACCAGATTTGCTGCTTTAATGAATACTGCAAGGATATATTTCAGATTTTTAGTGGTTCTCTTTAGAATGAGAAGGTACTTGGCATGTACTATTCTCAATTTAGAGATTTTTGCCTCAGCTCTCAGGCAATGAAAGAGCCTCATTTACAATTGTGTGACAATTAGAATCAATAGATTTTATGAAATACAGTAAAAATACCAGAAAGCCTTTCTATTTCTGGTCACCCAAATGTGATTTTTTTTCAATAAACATTTATATATTCAGTATTGCAATATGCATTGAAAATACAATGATGTATATAGTTGTATGCCCACTCTCAAGAATCCTCTATGAACTATTTCAGGAAACCAATAAAAACATTAAGTTGATTGGGATGACTCTAGAAATCTACCTAGTTTATATAATAGTAGAGAGGAAGTAAATGTTTAGTGGTATTATCAAGGGAAACTATTTTGAGAAATAGTAGTGCTATGAATATTATTACTACTTCAAACAATAATGGTAATGGAAATAATAATACTAACATATAGTTATTGAATAATGATCATGTACCAAGAGTGTATGCTTTACATGTAGTATCTTACATAGTCATCACAATAATCCTGTGAGGTAGAGACTATTATTGTCCTCACTTGACAGATTAGAAAAATAAGGCTTAGTAAAGGGTGAATGTTTTCTCAACATGACAGATCTGTTTTCCTACTATCCTTGCACTTTTAACCAGTAGGCAATACTGCCTCCTTGGAACCATGGTTTGCAGGCATATTGTGAGGTAGAATAAATGCTTTCTGATAGCCATAGCATTAAAATAAGTAATACTTAAGAGGCTTAATAAAAGATGTTACTTTTCTGGATAGAAGAAGAATGGCTAGAACTGGGTACCATCCACCCCTACCGAATCAGCTGAAAGATGAGATTTAGAAGCTAGTCTTCATTTGAGTCTTCTTCTCTACAGGAAAGAAACATTTGGGTTCCAGACATTTGCCTTCCATTGTCTGCTTCCTGTTCATTCAAACCTGCTGACAGAGTGGCATATTTGGAAGCTGAGTTTCTGCTCTTCCTGAACTTTACAAAATGTAAGGTTGCCAGTTACTATAAGTTGAAAATAGCACCCGTATTTAGCCAAGAGTTTTCAGAGTTGGAAAGAGACTCTTGGAGTTTTTTTTTAAGAGCAAATGAAAAAAGCTAGGATTTTTAATAACACCTAATAGTAAATAGAACAAAAGAAATAAGACGAGTATTTTAAAGCACACACACATGCAATGTTAAATTATATGAATAGTCTCTGTTTTCTTAGCTCACTGAAAATGATTTCCCAGAACCTTTGAGAAAGAACATAGGTACTAAATCTGATTTCCTTGAAATCCTTTTCACTTGAAATTTTATGAAGGTGCTTTATGCAGTACTGAATAAGTTGAGTCTTCTAAAAGAGTAGGTTCTGTAGCAGAAGGAATGTTGTCAGAGTTGCAAATGGTGGATGTTCAAGTATTATCACTGCCAAAAATTTAATGTAACGATTTAAACTAGCACAGACCCAAAGGCCAAACATCAAATGAAATTGGGCTGTGAATCCTGTCTTCTGGAAGAAATCCTTCCATAGATTCATAGAATGCTAAAGCTGCAAAGTAACTTAGAATTCCACTACTTTAATCTTTTGCTTTACAGGTGAGGAAACTGAGTTACAGAGAAGCTAGTATAATTGCAGAAAGACAGTTTGTTTGTGACAGAAGCATGAAAAGAACCAGGATCTCATAACTCCTAGTACATCATCAACTCAGAAGTCAGCTCTTTAGCCATTTCAATAGGTGTTGATGTGGATAAAAATAATGTCATACTACAGTGATGACATAAACATATTTTGTTCTAGTAACTGTACAGCAATGTAAAGAGTTTTTAAAAATTCTTTGCAAGACTATATTGTGAAGGTGAAATAATACGTCTTTCTTTTAAAAATGTTTGTTCCTGTATTTGGCTTACTTGCTAATAAATATTAGCCTAGTGAGCATTGTCAGTGTTTAGCTGATTTTTACATTTTAACCACACCCAGTGAGGAAAAGCCTGTTGATCTTGAAATGACATAATGACATTTGAAATGAGAATATCATTCAAGAGTTACAATCTGGCACGAAACTACAGAAGCTTTATCATACAAGAGCTTATGCTTCCTACAGAGTAACAAGTGTACAGTTTATGGCTGGTGCGCCAACTCCATGATGACGTCAACACACTCCTTCCATCTTTGGTATCCATTATTCAAAAAGTGTGGCATGTGATTGTGACCTCACTTCCAGTCTCTTCTTTGCATTCCCAGCAGGTGGAAGAAGAGAACAATAAAGAACAATAGACAGAGTTGAGGTATTATTTCGGAAAAGCTAAGGTTACCCTACAGTCTCCTTATTTCTCCTTTTAACTCATTGCCCAGGCTATGTCTCATGAACAGCCCTGTGAACAAGGGAATCTGGGAAGTATAGGTTTTTGGCAGAGCATCTTACTGCCTTTTCCCCCCCAGTATTATGATTTAGTTATTAAAAAGGAGAAGACTGGGCGCGGTGGCTCACGCCTGTAATCCCAGCACTTTGGGAGGCCGAGGTGGGCGGATCACGAGGTCAGGAGATTGAGACCATCCTGGCTAACACGGTGAAACCCCGTCTCTACTAAAAAATACAAAAAAATTAGCTGGGCGTGGTGGTGGGCGCCTGTAGTCCCAGCTACTCGGGAGGCTGAGGCAGGAGAATGGCGTGAACCCGGGAGGCGGAGCTTGCAGTGAGCCGAGATCTGGCCACTGAACTCCAGCTTGGGCAACAGAGCGAGACTCCGTCTCAAAAAAAAAAAAAAAAAGAAGGAGAAAATGGAGATGTGGCAGGCAACTGGCCGTAATTACCACACAGAGAAGCAAATTTGGAAAAGACACTAATCCAAGGTTGAAGAGACCTGTATAATATTAGTCCCAGACTCCCAGATTTCAGTTAACTGGCTTTGCATTATTGGACTCATCGCTGAACCCCTCTAAATACTTTTTCTCTCATTTTAAAGTGTGATAATCAGATTAAGAACAATTACAAGGTAACTTTAAGAGCTAAAAATGCAGATTTCTGTTACATCGAGCTGTGCAGTCCAATGTAATACCCACTAGACAGACGCATGTGGTTATTAAAAGGTGGCAAGACTGAGTGGAAATTTTCTGTAAACTTAAAACACTTGATACTGAAGACTTAGTTGACAAAAATAATATAAACTATCTCATTACTAATTTTTTAAATCAATTACATGTTGAAATAGTATTTTTGATATATTGGGTGAGATAAAATATATTACTAAAATTAATTTCACCTGTTTTTAATTTTTTTAAATAGTGACTCCTAGAGAATTAAAATTACATGTGTAAGCCAGGTGTGCTGGCTTGTGCCTGCTACTTGCCAGGCTGAGGCAGGAGGATTACTTAAGGGCAAGAGTTCAAAACCAACTTGGGCAACACAGCAAGACCCCATCTCTAACTTTTTTTTTTTTTTTTTGAGATGGAGTCTTGCTCTGTCGCCCAGGCTAGAGCTCAGTGGCGCGATCTTGGCTCACTGCAAGCTCCACCTCCTGGGTTCACACCATTCTGCCTCAGTCTCCTGAGTAGCTGGGACTACAGGCACCCGCCACCACACCCAGCTACTTTTTTGTATTTTTTAGTAGAGACAGGGTTTCACCATGTTAGCCAGGATGGTCTCACTCTCCTGACCTCATGATCCACCCGCGTTGGCCTCCCAAAGAGCTGGGATTACAGGTGTGAGCCACCGTGCCCAGCCTATTTTTTTTTTTTTTTTTAATTAGCCAGATGTAGTGTTGTGGACCTGTAGTTCCAGATATTTGGGAAGGTGAGGTAAGAGGATTGCTTGACCTTGGGAGTTTGAGGCTGCTGTGAGCTATGATCACACCACTGCATGTTAGCCTGGGTGACATAGCAAGACCCTGTCTCTAAAAAAGAAAATAAAAAATAAACTAGATGTGTGACCTATGTTGTATTTCTGTTTGACAATATTGACACACAGAAGAGTGCATCTGGCTTTTTGAAACACTTCTTCGATTTATATCATTCTACATATTCTTGCAAATGATCTTGGTAGTACTGAGTAATTAAGGCCGAGGTAAAACTACTTTTAAGAACTTCTGGGGAAAATGGTATCATGCATTCTGGCTTGCAAATCATTTTTTAAGAAATTCACTGGAATAACCAATAAAAATGATTGTTAAAGAAAAAGTGACAATCAACCATGGAAAAACATAACCATGCAGTAGAAAGAAAGAATTTCAGCTGGTTATAGTGAGAGCACATCCAGACTGAAGGTAAAGATCAAGTCAGAACCGCCATTTTCAAGGATGCTTGGCAGTATTACAGGACGGAAGGAAAGAATAGCCTGGCAAACAATACCAAAGTCTAAGATTTCAAGAATAAGGTAAAGAGGGAACAAGGAGAAATATTAATAATAACTTTTATATAGGGAAACAGTGGGAGAATCAGCCTCTGGATATTCACACTGTCTGTGAATCTCGGTGCCTGTAGGAGATACCTCTCAATGGTCCATCTGCATCTTCGTTCCTTTAAGGCTTTCCCTTAACCGGGGAATGTCACTCTGCCCTTGCACCACAGACCTCAAAGACCAGGGAGGAAAACCCCCAGGCGCTGGCCTCATTGAATGACAAAAGCTGGTGTTTAAATGTTTAATCCGGCTTCTTTGTCACTTGACTGATTGAGGGTGCATTTTAAACTGGATTCCAGACTTCTCCTGGAGGAATTTGGTTCTCTGTCACTCGTGGTGGAACTTTCTTGATAAGACATCTGTGCTGAGTCTCTTCATTTCTCTTCCCACTTTCCCACCTCCCCACTAATCTACAGAAAGGAGAATAGCTGGTGCCTAGGGATGGGAGAAGGGGCAGGATAGGGAGTGATTGCTAAAAGGTACTAGGTTCCTTTTTGGGATTTTTGTTTTCTGGATTTTGTTTTTTTTTTTGTTTCTTGGAGGGGGAGTTTTTTAGAGACAGGATCTTACCCTGTTGCCGAGGCTGGAGTACAGTGGCACTATCATAGCTCATTGCAACCTCAATCTCCTGGGCTCGAGTGATCCTTCCACCTCATTCTCCCAAGTGGCTGGGAGCACAGGTGCATGCCACTAAGCCCAGCTAATTTTTTTTTTTTTAATTTTTTGTAGAGATGGAGTCTTGCTATGTTGCCCAGACTGATCTTAAACTCCTGGCCTCCAGGCATCCTCCAGCCTTGTCCTCCCAAAGTGCTGGGGTTATAGGTGTGAGCCACCGTGCCTGGCCCCTTTGTGGGATGATAAAAATATTTTAGTTAAATAGTGGTGACAGTTGCACAATTCTGTAAATATGTTAAAAGTCACTGAACTCTACAGTCTGTGGATTATATCTCAATTAAGCTGTGGGGGGAGAATGCTGACCTGGTGGTTGTGCATGACTGGGAAAGAATCGTGGTTGCAAAAGTATTGGAAATATGAACAATTATGAATATTATAGTCACATAAAAGGAAATAAATGTTATTAACTTTGACAAAGAGAAAATACTGAATGATGAAGTAAGAAAGAAGGGAGAGAAAAATAAGATGTAGGATGTGTGTGCTAATTTCCCAATTTTTCATTTGCAGAACTAATCTTTAACCTGTCTAAAAACAAAAAATTTAAAAATTCATATGATTCCATCCTCACTGTTTTTGATAATTACTTTTCTTAATCTTATAGAGATGTTTTGGGAACTCATATTTATATTGATAAAAATATTTTTGAGAATTTAACCCACTTTGATTTTTTTTTTAATTTAATTTTTTGTTTTTGTTTTTGTTTTTTTTTTTTTTTTTTGGAGATGAAGTCTCACCCTATCACCTAGGCTGAAGTGCAGTGGCACGATCTCGGTTCACTGCAACTTCCACCTCCTAGGTTCAAGCCATTCCCCTGCCTCAGCCTCCTGACTAGCTGGAATTACAAGCGTGCACCACCATGCCTGGCTAATTTTGGTATTCTTAGCAGAGATGGGATGTTGCCATGTTGGCCAGGTTGGTCTCAAACTCCTGACCTCAAGTGATTCGCCTGCCTCAGCCTCCAGAAGTGCCGGGATTACAGGCGTGAGCCACTGCACCCAGCCTTAACACACTTTTAACTGGGTTTTTTTCTTCCATTATATTTTAGGAAAATTAAATTTAATAGAAATTATTTTTTAAAATACTACATATAGAATAACCTTATATTTGCAAAACTCTTGTCTCTCCTCTTGTTTATCTTTCTCTAGAATCATATGGCAAGTAATTACTGAATTATTATTTTGTGACATATTCACTACTATGTGAACTTATTTTTTGCAAAACTCTTGTCTCTCCTCCTGTTCATCTTTCTCTAAAATTGTATGGGGACATATTGAGAATGATAGTCACTTAACATTAAACATGGTAATTACCAAGAGGTTGGATTATTGGTAAATTTCTTACTCTATGCTTTGTCATTTTCTGCACTGATTAAATTTATCATGAGTTCGCAATTGTCAAAAACTAATCAAGTTGAATTTAATATGTATATGTAAATAAAAATATGTAATACACTGGCTGGGCATGGTGGCTCACGCCTGTAATCCCAGCACTTTGGGAGTCCGAGGCGGGCGGATCACGAGGTCAGGAGATCGAGACTATCCTGGCCAACGTGGTGAAACCCAATCTCTACTAAAAATACAAAAATTAGCTGGATGTGGTGGCACGTGCCTGTAATCCCAGCTACTCGGGAGGCTGAGGCAGGGGAATTGCTTGAACCCAGAAGGTGGAGGTTGTGGTAAGCCAAGATTGTGCCACTGCACTCCAGCCTGGTGACAGAGCGAGACTCCATCTCAAAAAAAAAAAAAAAAAGTAATAGGCTGTGGAATGTGACTTTCATTATTTTCTTGGAATTGTGGATAAACAGTTAAAGATAGAAATGCTGGAGGACAAGCAGTAGCTCAATTGTGTTCCCAAAAGCAGCATGGTTGGGGTATGGGTGCACCTCCAGAGGACAGGAGCCCAGGGGTAGGACGAGAGCTCAGCTGTAAGGCACATTCCTGATGCAAAGAAGAGTGTCCACCAGAAGTTCCTCAGAGTGGGGGCTAAGATGATCTCTATAGAACCACAAACACACTCAGGGTCAAAAGAATGATCTTTTAGTGATCTTCAGCAAAGGGAGCTCTCAAAAGAAAAGAGAACCATAAACACAAAGACTTCTCTTTTCCTTCCCCCTCTCCCCCACCTCCTTTCCTGTCCCCTTTCCTCCCTGTTCCTCCCTCCTCATCCACTGGATCTCACTCACTATTCTTCTCTTCCCACAGTCACCTCCAAACAGCTCTCCCTCTCTCTCTCTGGACCTCCTGGGACAATGTCTTCCATGAACGTACGCTTTTATCAAGACTTGAAAAGGGTCTGTCCTCAAACATCTGATTTAGACTGTTCAGCTGCCCTCGAATCAAAGGTCTAACCAAGCTCTTGACTTGGATAAAGGAAAAAATGCATAGAACACTCAATCTTCCTTATTTATTTTTCATAGTACTAAATATGTCACAAAATAATAATTCAGTAATTACTTGCCACAGAAATTAAGATTTTCTCTTCCCTTTGGGAGTCAAATAATTTTCGTTCAGATTTAATTTAATTTAGAATAGAGGTAACCCAACAGATTCAGTGGTTTCTACTTTTTAAAGTTTTGTTGAAATTGTAATTCTCTCTTTCTCTCCCTCTGTGAAGGATGTACGTGTTTGTGCAATGCAGATACGTGGTAGTTTTATTTTGTGTTAGTTTCCCTGTAGAAAGTAAAACCTAGGAGTGTTTAAGAGGTGATAATATTATTCAGACAACAATAGGAAACTATCCCTTCTGAACTCAGAGCAAACTCATCTTGTCTTCATCTAGGGCCATGCTCTCCTTTGCGACTTGCCTGAGTTTCCCTCTGAATTCTCCTTTTCTGAAAGGAAAAAATAAAATCTAAACTAGGTCAATACACAGTGAGTATGAACAACACACCCACACCAAGGTCTTTATTTGAATGACCACCTGTTTTGCTTGTCACTCAGAGCAAAAGAAAAGCGGTGATAATGGGTACATGGTATAGAACAAATAACTAGTAAAAAGTACTGGGTATGGGCCAGGCGCAGGGGCTCACGCCTGTAATCCCAACACTTTGGGAGGCCGAGGCGGGCAGATCAAGAGGTCAGGAGGTTGAGACCATCCTGGCTAACACGGTGAAACCCCGTCTCTACTAAAAAAAAAAAAAAAAAAAAAAACATAGCCGGGCGTGGTGGTGGGCGCCTGTAGTCCCAGCTACTCAGGAGACTGAGGCAGCAGAATGGCGTGAACCTGGGAGACGGAGCTTGCAGTGAGCCGAGATCGCGCCACTGCACTCCAGACTGGGCGACACAGCGCGACTCCATTTCAAAAAATAATAATAATAAAAAATAAAAAAATAAAAAGTACTGGGTATGGTGAAGCAAGCACGTCACAGAATGGTACCCTGCTATCAATTGTAGATATACAGGTGTACCCTGCTATCAACTGTTATCCAACTGACAGGCTGTGGAGAAGACTAGAACACAATATGCAAAATGGAGATGGCAATTGTGATGAGGAGTTAAAATTATAGTAGATAACTACCCCTAGTTCTCGATTTTTCTGTAATGTTATTACAAAAAAGAAAGAAGGCAGAGAAGAAAGATTAAGCTCTTTAGAGCCTTGTCCCATGTTGTAACTCTGGTCTTCCACATCCATAGCTGGTTTAGCTTCTCTGAGCTTTGTTTTATATTCTGTAAATCTGGAAAAGTAGCAAAAATATTGCATAGTTCTTATGAAGATGAGAAATCAAAATGAAATATTATGTATGCCTAGAAGATATTGTCTAAGAAATAAAAATATATCTGTATTGGTATTATAATTAGTTTAGACTACTTTAAATAAATTTTGTTTATTAAAAAATACACAAAATGTTTGATGCAAGTGTCTCACAGGAATTCTGCAGAAAGAAAAGTTTCTACCAGAACTCCATTAGAAAACAAGAGAAAGCTTGTCATATTAGTTAAGAATTCAGACAAAATCTAAAAAGGCTCCTTTCTCTATCGAATCTGCAAAAGTATACCTAGCACAGCTACATAACAAGCATGTACTTGATGGCATATGGCATGCTAAGACAGATAAAGCACAGCCCCTGGCTTCCAATAGTTCCCTGTCTAGTGAGGCATGCACATTTGTTCACAAATAACCACAGGACAAAGAGGAAAATGACTACAAAGGAGAACTAAGATTTATTGACTTCTTACCTTGTGTCACACATTCTGTTAAGCAATTTACATAGAAGTATATATGATTATCTCTAATTTACCAAGGCCCAAGAAAGGCTAAGTAAATTCTCTAAAGCCGCTTAGGTAGAGAACAGCAGTGCTAGAGCTAACACTGAAGAAACTGAGGTCAAAAAGGACTTCTTTGATACAAGGGTAGAGGACAGAGAGATTAAATCTGTCTTTGAGAAGATAGGGTAGGAAAGAGAAAACTGGGGAGAGAAGACTTTTAGCTGGATTATTGAAGAATGAGTGGGATTTTGATAATAATGACTTCCATTGCAAGTGAAAGGAATAGCGAGAAGAGATGCAGGGAGGTGTGAGGTTGCAGAGTACAGCTAATATCCACCACCAGAATCTGGGGTGGCTTATTTCCAGCATTCATGCAGGAGGGTATGGGGGTGAAACTGACCCCGTAAATTATAAGCAGTGTCATGTGAATCAAATCATACATTTTATTACTGAAGGAACAATCAGAATTAATAGATTACTCTTGGAAACAGTCTACATCTTTCACAACTAAAATAAAATTTAGAAATTCAATCTGTAGAATGACAAGATGAGAAGAAATAAAGGAAATATCTTCTTCACTGAGAAAAAAGGGAAATTATATATATATATACACACACATATATATGTATATATTTAAAAAATCTTAAGTACAAGAGCATTTACTCTGAAATTTTCAAAATAGAAACCCATATCCCCAAAAGATATATTTATTTCTTGGTGTGTGTAGGAGGTTAAATAGTGTCTCTCCAAAATTCTTGCTCACTCAGAACTTAAGAATGTGACCTTATTTGGAAATAGGGGCTTCATAAATGCAGATAACATAAAATCATAATGTATTAGGGTAAGCCCTAAATCCAGTGATTGGTGCCTTTATAAAAAGGCCATATGGGTTGGGTGTGGTGGCTCACACTTGTAATCCCAGCACTTTGGGAGGCTGAGGTGGGTGGATCATGAGGTCAGGAGTTCAAGACCAGCCTGGCCAAAATGGTGAAACCTTGTCTCTACTAAAACTACAAAAAAATTAGCTGGGTGTGGTGGCGGGCGCCTGTAATCCCAGCTACTTGGGAGGCTGAGGCAGGAGAATTGTTTAAATCCAAGAGGCAGAGATTGCAGTGAGCCAAAATAGCACCACTGCATTCCAGCCTGGGCGACAGGGTGAGACTACATATGGAAAAACAAAAACAAAAACAAAAAAAGGCCATATGAAGACACAGAGGTAGACACTGAGGGAAGATGGTCATGTGAAAATGAAATCGGAAATCAGAGCAAAGAATCTGCAAATCAGAGAGCACAAAGGATTTCTGGCAACCACCAGAAGCTAGGAAGAGGCAAAGGACAATTCCTCTATAGAATCTACAGAGGGAAGAGGACCCTGCTGAGACCTTGATTTCAGACTTCTACTTTTCCAAATTGTGAGAGAACACATTTCTGTTGTTTTAAACCACCCAGTTTGTGGTACTTTCTTATGGCAGTCCTAGCGAACTAATACAATGGGCAGTTGAAAATCTCAAGTAATCCATAACAAAACAAATTTGGTCATAATATGGCAGACTTAGCCCATTTTAGTAGAGGTTAGAAACCTTAGAGGTCATGGTCTTTATGAAGACAGGTGCTACAAAGCTCCTAACAGCTGTCTGTTGGAAACAGCACAAAAATATGGATTCAGTAAATAAAGTTTACTCCTTTTTTTTGTATGCTAGACCTTCTTCATTTGTTCTGTAATAGTAGACTCTAAGACCAGCTAAAAGTAAGAGAAAAAATAGAGTTACCTACCTCTCTCTTTCTCTACCTCCCTTTCCCACATCTGTCCATCCTCCCATCCATCTATCTGTCCACCCATTCATTCATCTCTCATCCAGTCACTCATCTACATAACATAGAATTAAATCAGAATATGACAGTGACACTGAATCTACAGGCATCCATGAAATAATAATCAATAGAGTTGTGGCTGGAGAAAAGAAAATCACTTTAAAGAAAGACTTCAACTAACCTGAAATTAGACATATTTGTCTCACATAGGTTCTCATGCTGAGAAAGTTTATTTGTTAACATAGCTGAAGAAATTATAGGCATATCCATGTGAAAAAGGGCCCTAAGGGAAAAAAACAAAAAAAAACAATAACCCATGCATTCTGTAAGGAGAACTATGCCAAACAGAAGAGCTTCAAAGTCCTGTGAAAGTCTGAAACTCTTGGGCTAGAATTCTATGTCTCACCAACTTTCTTTCACTTCATCTGCCAGTCCCTCTTCTCTCCCAGCTAGGAATTCACAGTCAGGCAGTGTCAGTATATGCGGTGTGTTGCAGTGAAAATGCAAACACATTTTCTATAATGAACATATGGGAGACTCCAGTTGAAAAGAGTTCCGATTCTATCCCAAGCATGTTATTGGCTATGACTGCAGAGAAGCAGGCAGCAGACGGAACCAGGAAGCATGAAGGCAAGAAAGGAAGGATGTGT
This sequence comes from Papio anubis, assembly GCF_008728515.1. NCBI lineage: Eukaryota > Metazoa > Chordata > Mammalia > Primates > Cercopithecidae > Papio > Papio anubis. The sequence continues at coordinate 18,396,602 of NC_044988.1, read as the reverse complement.
GCTTGACTGCTGTTTCAAGATCCTGAGTCCTGCCATGCCACGCTGCAGCCTCTTTCCAAAATCAAACTGCCTTGCTGGGTGTCTTTCTGGGTATTTAATACGTATCTTTCATTCTACAGCCCTTGGCCTTACATAAGGGGAAAAAACTCTAACATAAATTGTATGTGCCTTGAAATTTATATATAGGTATCAGTATTTTTAATTTTTTTAAATATGAAAAAATTAAGTATTCAAAAATTGAAGCAAATATACAAGTAACTTTGCATATTTATATTTAGGCGTAACAATCATAACAATTGTTAATATTTTTATATTTTTCCTTCATATGTGCATTCTTTATATGCATAAATATAAGCATGTGCATGTATATACATGTGTACACATGTATATATATGTATAAAACCATATTAATATAGTACACTTTATCATTAAAAGCAAGGACATTCTGCTACATAATCTCTATATAGCCATAGGTATTTTTGAAAAGCTTTATTATGCCTTGTTATCAGTTTCACCAGGGTGATACAGATTCAAAATGACAATAAATTAAAATTATTTCTCTCCCCCAAATCAAATTACTTGTTTAAATGTCAACTCAAGAATGTTTCCTTCAAGATCCATCGTTTCCTTTTGATGTGGAAGAAGACCTCTATCTATACACATGTGTCAATGGTGAGCACAACCACGGGAAATGCCGTGAGTCAAATAAATAGCATTACTGTTGACTGCACAGAGATAACTAAAGGTCATAGAAGCAGCTGTCAGGTTGGTATGTCAGAAAACTGCAACCATCTACTTAGTCAAGGATATTATATCCAAATAAAATTGCACCTGCTGATATGTAATAATTTCTCTTCCAGCAATGAGGTATCCTGCAGTGAAACAGAATGCTTTGAAATAGATGTACAAGACCTTATAATCATCACTTTCTCTTAGGTTTGTAGAGGATTTCTTCATTTGTGGTGAATGAGATGTGTTTTTATTGCATTACATGATGAAGGGACATGAGGACATGGGAAGCAGTGAGTGGGATTAGAGTTAGCACAGGACAAAGTGTAAGATAGTACCACGGTTTGGGGTGCACTTCTCCATATTGCAAAGGATGTGGTAACTAGTTGGTTGCTCCTCTAAAGTTCAATGGTCTTCTTTAAGCTTACTTTCTCACTGAATGTTTCAAAGGAGTTTACTGAGTGTCTGCCTGTCCTATCCTGTTGACTATTTCTTTGTAGGAATTTTGCTCACATACTTATTTCAATATGTTCTATAATAAGTGAAGTGTCATTTCCAAGAGAGACAATGAAAAATCTCCTCCAGGAATAATTTTATTTCCTTTAGATGTGGTATTTCAAAACTTGTTCCTTGTGACACAGGAAATCAGTTAGGCACTGGTCTTGTGCAGTAAGCTGAATTCCAAAGGCTTTCTCTTTCAATGACCTTTACAATCTCCCTGCTAGGCCTATTTTAGCTCCATGTGCAAATCTAAGTGGTTGAGACATCAGGAAAGAATGGTTTCCTCAGGCCTGTGAACAGAAAAACTTAAGTACTACCATATAAAACTGAATAGTCTAAATCTTCTCTAACTTCCCCTGCCTTGTCTTTCTCCATTTCTATTTAGTCTCTGGACTCTTAAACCATATTTCAGATATTTTCCTCACAATTCTATGGAAAAGGGAGTCTATTTTATGAATAGAAATTTCTTGGAAGGGCCGTCTTCTATTTATATGATAGCTATCTCTGCATACATAATGATTTTACCTTAAATCATAAAATTTACTTTAAAAATTCTTTTCTGTCTACAAAATGATCTGAATTAGCATCATTACAGAGCTTATCATGGAACGTCTCATCTACTTATGCAATTTCAAAGTCTAGAAAGCTAGAGTGAATACAGTAGACCTTCAACATTCACCATTTTAGCATTCACAATGTAGATTATTGGTGTAGAAGGTGCAAGACATAGAGTGACTGGTAATTTTGCTGCAGCAAGAAATTAAATTGGCATAGACCAAGGTGCTAGTTTGTATGAATGCCATTTTACTAGTGAAAGCAGCTAACAAATTGTGCAGAGTCTGCATCTCAACAAAGTTTTGTATTATCCATTCAATTCCATACATGCAATAACACAAATGTATTTTTGTGAGAAAAATATAAGTCAGGCAAAAAAAAAAAAACAACGAAATCTGTAAAAAATTGGAAAATACTGTTACTTTGTCATGTGAAGACATGTGGTTAAAAACCAGGTGCCAAGGGTCTTCTGCAATTGGTTGGGATGGTAACATGATATGCAATTGGTTGGGATGGTAACCAATGGTGCATGCATATGGATATCCTCAGTAGTTAGAGCTGTGACAGGAAATGTCCACATGCCTTCCTGAATCTAATTATCATAGAAGAAAGATTTTTATACTAGGCCACCCATTTGGGGGTAAAAAGTCTGCATTCCCAATTGCAGCTGCCAAGACCTGCTATTCTACTGCATCCCTGCCCTTCCCAAGCTGCAGAAGAACTGAGGGGAAACAGACCTAGGTGGTTTCTTAAATTGTATTGTAAAGGAAAGATAGCAATGGGATATAAAATCTAGGAGAGAAGTCAAGGAAAACACCATACATTATTAGAGGGCAAATAAAATGCTCAGAATTCCACCCGTCAGAAATAGATAAGCAGTTATTTTTTAAATTGGAATAAGCACTGAAGGCCAAATTTCTTTAGAAATAAAAAGGCAAAACAGAAAGGAATATAGTACACAAGAGAAAGCTGAAGAATGTACTGCAAAAGAAGATCTATCCCAGAAAACAAAAGAAAATTATGAACAACAAATGCATTTCTCATGGAAATAAAACACAGACTCTACATACCAGATGGGAACTCAAAGTAGAGAAAGAAGAGATCAAACATGAGACCTTTTGACAACAAAATGTGATGAAAAACAATGTGACAACAGAAGAAAAGCTTCCATTCATAAGAACAGAAACAAAATATCTAGAAACAAATCAAATGCTAAAAATGCAGAACCATTCTGAGGAAAAGATAATGCTAATGAGACACATATAGGAAGAGTTGGCTAAATGTGTATATATGCATAATTCATAATTAATAAGTCTTAATAAAATTAAGATGTGATGCTTATATTTACTAAAAATCCTCCAATTTCAACTGAAACTGAAGTAAAATTAAAAATACTATTATTTTGGAATGACAAGAATATTTCTAAATTAACCTGGATGAATAAATACGCAGTAGCCAGAAGCTTTCTGAAAGGACAAATATGAGTTAAGGTTTATTCTATCATATATTAAAATACATTACAGAGCCACAATATTTAAAACAGCATGGTTACAGCCTGTATTAATCTATTCGCATACTGCTATGAAGAAATATCTGAGGCTGGGTAATTTAAAAGAAAAAAAAGGTTTAATGGACTCACAGTTTCACAAGGCCAAGGAGCCCTCACAATCATGGTGGAAGGCAAAGGAGGAGCAAAGGCACATCTTATGTGGGAATGGGCAAGAGAGCATGTGCGAGGGAACTCCCACTTACAAAAACATCAGATCTCATGAGACTTACTCACTATCACCACTGTCACACGGGAAAAACCTGTCCCCATGATTCAATTACCTCCCATGACACGTGGGGATTATGGGAGCTACAATTCAAGTTGAGACTTGGGTGGGGACACAGCCAAACCATATCACAGACCCTAATGTATATTAATGTATTCTGGAGTTTGGAATAAGAAAAGGTCAGCACCTCCTGTTTCTTTAAAGGGCCAGCAAAAGATGGAATTATATCTCCAGAATGTCTTCAACTCATTTTACATAAAAAACAACTGTCTCTTCAGTATAAATTTATGCTTGTCAATCTCTCCATCCTCAAAAATCTTCAATATACTGAGCTAAATCGCTTTGCAGTCAGTATTCTGTATAGCTCAAATCTATGTTTGTTTCCTGTTACTGCTGTAACAAATTACCACAAACAGTAAACAATAGCTTCAAACAATGCAAATTTATTACTTTGAGTTCTGGAGGTCAGAGTCCTAACTTAGTCTTAAAGAGCTAAAATCAAGATGTTGACAGGACTGTCTCCTTCTGAAGGCTCTGGGGAGAATCTGTTCTTCCCTCCTCTGGTTTCTGGAGGCTGTTCTCATTCTTTGACTGACCCCAGGTCATACAGCCTTTTTGTTCCCTGCTTCCATCACCACACGCCATTTCTCTCTGACTCTGATCCTCCCGCCTGCCTCTTATGAAGACCTTTGTGATTATGTGGGGCCCACCTAGATAATACAGCATAATCACTTCAAGATCTATAATTTAATCCCAGCCATAAAGTTTCTCTTACCATGTAAGATAACAGATTCACAGGTGCCAGTGATTAGAATGTAGACATTTTTGTAGGGGAGAGAGAGGGGCCTTGTTGTACCTACCACATTCTCTTTTGCTATCATCCTAATTATCTGGTTATTAAAAACCTGAAAAAACTAATGCCAGTCATATCCATATATGTATGTGCATTTGTGACATCAGAGCAGTGAAGAAAATTTTCCTGGATGCTGCTGAATCTTATATGTATCATTAGCTTAGTCAGTTAACTCTGTTTTAAAAGAAATCAATAGACACTGAAAAACTGCTTTGGCTGGGTGTGGTGACTCATGCCTGTAATCACAGCACTTTGGGAGGATAAATGAGGAGGAACACTTGAGGCCAGGAGTTTGAGACCAGCCCGGGCAACATTGCAAGACCCTGTTGCTACAAAAAATTTTAAAAATTAGCCAGATATAGTGGTGCATACCTGTAGTCCTAGCTACTAAGGCGACTGAAATGAAAGGATCGCTTGATCCCAGGAGTTTGAGGCTACAGTGAGTTATGAGGGTGCCACTGCACTGCAGCCTGTGTGTCAGAGCAAGACCCTTTCTCTGAATAAGTAATGATTTGCTCTTTAACAAATGAGAGAAAGTATCAAATATTTTCTGTTGCTTTGCCTTTATTCAATCATTTTATACTTATATGTTGAATACCTATTAATATAGTAAAAATAAAAATTATTAGGATATAATTACAGTCACAGTAGCTGTCATTTATTAAGTGCTTTCTATTGGTCATTGTGCTAAATTGCGTTAATTATTTATTTCTAATCATTCTAAAATCAGGATATTATTTCCCACTATATACAGATGAAAACACTAAAAAATCTTAAAAGAGTTGCAAGCAAGTAGGTATTAGGAAAACTATTTGAACTTAGTGACTCGAAGGACCCTAACTTTACAATCTACCTTTGCTCCTAGTACTTGCACAAGGCGCTAGACAAAAGGAATCTGGCAGGACCTGTTGCCCCGTGTTTCTGTTCCATTGGTGACCCAGACTAGTAAGAGACAAGAACAAAAGGGTAAAACATGTGCTGTGACAGAAGATGAGAATGTGACAAGAGCTCACAGATAGGCTTCTCACCCAGGCAAAAACAGGGTACCATCTTTCCAGGAGGCAGCTGAGGACTGAAGAAGGGGTACAAGGGCAGGTTGCACAGCAGTGGGGTGAGGACTGCAGGCTGATTCAACAGAATGAGCAAATGCCTGGAGGCAAGAGAACATGGAGAGTCAAAGAGATTAAAAGAAATTCATTATGGCTGGATGATAAATGTCAAGGAGAGGATAGCAAATGACCGGGAAAATACGCCTGGGCCAAATTATGCAAGACCTTGTAAATCATGTTAAGGAGTTTGAACTTCATCAGAACTTCATCCAAGGGTCAGGTCAGTCCCTTTAAAAGTTTTCAGCCAGGAATTATTTGATACTTGAGCAAATTTGCATATTAGAATGAGAGGAAGTGTGACTTCGATGGGGACAATGCTGGGAGCAGCGAGGCCAGCCAGTTAGCTGTTGTAGGTCTCCAGTCATTATGGAGGTGTTGCAAAGCTAATATTTTCATATTAACACATACATGGAAATATTGTGAAGAAAAAGGCAAAATTCACATGGATTTTAAATATAAAGCACCCAGCTTCAAAGAAATCTCGTACTTGCAAAACAATCCCGGAGTCTGTTGCTCCAGCTCCCTCGCTGCACCTTCCCTCACCCCTGAGTATATTCTGCACTGCCAGATTGAATACATCGCTGGGCAACGCCGCAGATGCACAAGGATTTTGTATGGTGCAGTAACCTGGTATCTCCCTAAAGCAAAGCCTGCAGGAAGGTATTTTATTTGCAAATGCTTCGGAGGAGCCAGTGTGAGGGGCAGGAGAGTGAAGTAGGGAAGGAAAGCAAATACAAGAAGGCATTTTCATTTTGGTGGAACCTTCTGAGGTGCCTAAGGAAATGCATCTTAGAACTTTTCTTTATGGAGATGTCCTGGGAATCACATTTATCTTCCATCACCCAGGTTTCCATTACTCATTGCTCAAGGGTGGCAGTTCCATGAATCAGTGCCTAGTGGGTTGCCACAGGGGTCCAAGCTGAGTAGCTCTAGGCAGGGCATTGGGGGTCCATAGCGTAGGCCCACAGTGAGGCCCCAGCAAGCTCTACTCGTATGAAGCTGGTTAAAGCTTACATAGAAGCAATTGCCGCAGCCACGCCAGATTCAGGGTGGAGCTGTGATTGTAATAGCATTTGCTGCTCTCTGAAGTTCCTTTTGTATTGTATTTTTCACGTGTGTACTGCCTCTCTCACCCGTTAGACTGCAAGATCAAGTTGTCTTTTTCTTTTTAAACTGCCACCACTTCAGTTGTGGAAATCTGTCTGCCTTACACTAGATGCTTAAACATTTTTTCATTGAGGAGTGACTGTGAAGTCCCAGGTGTCTGCCATGTATATGGTTGCCTCTTTAAGATGGTGGGTGAGACTAGATTTTTTGCGTTTGGTTTTTCCACTTTCAGTGTTGAAGTTCACACAGTCTGCTACTTAGGGAATACTGTAGCTGCAGCAGATTGGACAGAAGACCATTTCAAGGCTGGAAGGCAACTATACACATAGATCAAGAGAAATGTTGATTTCTCAGCCACTACGAAGTATTCTATCGGGTGGAGTCACTCCACATTGGATGATTCCAAAGTAACCCATTAAATCCCATTCTTTGGAAAGTATGCATCCAGGACCAAAAGAAAAGGGGCCTCTCCCAGCTCCACGTTTTTCCCCTGACTGATGCTGGGTCACTCATCTTATTGTTTATGAAGCTTTCTGCATATCTCAGAAACAGAAATTTGAAGCTAGGGGGAAGGAAGCATGCTGGTGATAAGAAAAATGGCACTGTTTCAAAACCCCTACCTGTCTTGAATAACTCAACCAACAGGTCTGGTTAAAATTGATTCTTGGGAGGGCACCATGGCTCATGCCTGTAATCCCAGCACTTTGGGAGGCTGAGGCAGGTGGATTACTTGAGGTCAGGAGTTTGTGACCAGTCTGGTCAACATGGCGAAACACTGTCTCTACTAAAAGTACAAAAGTTAGCGGGGTGTGGTGGTGCCCACGTGTAGTCCCAGCTACTCGGGAGGCTGAGGCAGGAGGATCGCTTGATCCTGGGAGGCAGGGGTTGCAGCGAGCTGAGATTGTGCCACTGCACTCCAGCCTGGACAACAGAGTGAGACTCTGACTCAAAAACAAAAAACAAAAAACAAAAAAACATTCTTGCAAAGTTTGTATTCTGTTCACAGAGATCATTAGGGATCACATTCTAATATTGTATTGTATACAAATTTCCAACCAAATTTACATTTTAGAATGGGAAGCAGATTTAGAACTCATCTTTGTTTGCTGTCTCCCTCCCATCAACCCTCCTCAGCCTGCCCCATATGTGGCCAACAGGAAATAAAGGCTCAGAAAAGTGAAGTAACCGCTCTATGTTGCCCAGCTACTTTGTGGCAGAAACAAAATGAGAATCTTTCTGTGTGGTATAGTTCTTGTTTCAGAGCAATTCAATAGAGTGTGGGTTACTGATAATGTTAAAGTGGCAGGTTTGATTTTTGTGTATAGGCCATGGATTCTTCCCTGCTTCCACCAACCTCCCTAAAACACATAAACTAGCCTACAAATGCCTTGAGGGTTAGAAATGTGTCTTTTATCCAGTGCCTGGCACATTGTAGGATCTCAAAAAATATTTGTTGTAAAATGAATTTCTCTGGCTGTGGTATTAGTCATCCCGAAGGAGGATAATAACCTTTTTCCCCAAATACATTTTTCTCCGCTATCCTGGTTACTTTCTCCTGTCTTTGTTTATAGTCAATCAATATCGCTGTTAAGGCGCCTCCAGCTTTGTTGTATTCGGGTTCGGAGCCTTGTCTGTTGGACAGCCTGACTTACCACAGAGATACCAAACACCCTTTCAAAATCTATTACTGGGTCAAGCCTCAACTCTACTACTTTAAAAATCATTTCTCCAAGGTTTGCTTTAAAGTTTTCTTTCTCTCCATGTCAGCAGGATAGCTGTGAATTTCTTATTTTCAGCAAGCCCTCCTTTGAGGAATGGTGACCCAGTAAGAGGGATTTTCACATACGGTAAAATCTTTCTGTCAGAGGTTTAGACTTTCTCCCATTCATCTAGCTTAGAAAAGGATTCTTTTTTTTCTTTTTTTTTTTGCTCAGTTTCTGTAATTATTGTTACTGCCTTGACTAATGCCAGTGTAAAGCCCAAGTCTAGCAATATAAGATAGACTAAACAGAGAGTTTCATTGCAAGGTAAAAATTGTATTCTTTGTAAATGTGTTTCTTGTTAAGGATACCTATTGTTAGGTGCTAAAGGGATATGTCACCAAGGAATATATTTAATGGCATAATTTTAAAATAATGCCATTGATTTGTATAACTCTGGACTTAGAATTTGTAACTTATCTTACACATTGATTTGTTTCCCTTATATTTCCACAAAAAACATAAAGCCAAGTATAACATTCTTTGAGAAATACACAAAGAAAAGTTTCTAACAAGTTTATCAGTTCCCTGGGTCTCACCTCTGGTGGACTGAAGCTAGTCCTCTGGAGGGAGTAGAATTTGGAAAAAAGGGGTTAGAGAATGTTGAAAGGCCATAGAATGTTGAAGCCGTGAAAAATGTGGCAAAATTGGTTTCCAAAATCCTTATTGGGAGGAACCAAGACCATTTTGGGGGTTTCAGGGAAACAGTGGCATCAAATGTAAAGAATGAGACGAGCAGGAGGAGAACAGCATTGATACTGAAAAAGTCAGAAGCTGAGTGAGATATGAATAACCAAGACTCAGCCATGAAGAAAGAAAGCTTATGATGATCCAGCCAACGAACTTGTGCAATCTTAGTTGCCAATAGCAATGCCATATCTATCTATGTGTTTGATGAACAGCTAGCTCTTCTGTACATGTTTTTCCATTTGTGTCAGTGAAGAAATCTATAAACAATTGCCACTGACTAGTAAATGTCACCACTTAAGTTGTTCAACAAATCTTTATTAAGGATTACGGTGAGGAGCCATTGGATTAGGTACTGTACTTGTTCAAAAATGAGTTAGAGATGGTAGCTGTCCTTGAAAACATACAACCATAAAGGGAGAAAGGTAGAAAATAAGTATAGAACAGGGCTGTTTATGATCATTTTAGTAATAAGCACCTATTATATGCTAGACACTATTTTAAATTCCTTCTAGGTGTTACACGGACAAATGTTAGAAGAGATTAAGAGAGATAACAACTGTCTACGTGATTAGAGGAAAAGGTATAGGTTGAAAGTATGGGTAGAATTTCTATGGATGCAGTAGTTTCACTAGAGTGTTCCACTCAAATAAATTGAACCAGGAAAAACAAGGAGGGCGAATACTCTAAAGCACCTGGAGGAAAAAGCTGAATGGAAGCTGTGATGGCATAGAGATGTATTTTAGGAAACAGGGGTTTCTGCATCAACTTTGATGCTAAGCCAAAAGGTTTGATTTTTATTTTGTAGGCACTGGGGAACTATTGAAGGTTGCTGAGAACAGACTCACATGATAGAAACTGATTAATCTAGAAGACTGAGAGTAGATGAGAAAACATCAGGTAGCCATGACAATGGCTCAGGCCCAAAACAACAAGGCCAATAGAAGGGAAGATAAGGAAGGGATTCCAGAAGGTAGCCTTATGGGCTTGAAGTCATCACTATCCAGTTGCTCATCTCTACAAAAGGTGCTACCACCATACATATTTTTTGGCAATAACTTGCATATCAATAGAGATGTTCTAAGCATCATTTGGGAAGCGACTTGGTAACTATGAATACTGAAATATGCTTCTAGCGGTCTTTTATAAAGCAGACTTCCCAAGGGTAAACTGTGATGTAAGCTGTGAAAATGGTTACATACAAAATCCACAGATTTCTAACCAGAATGCTTATAGAACTCATTATTCAATTTCAAGAGTGTGCCATTTGTTCTGTAACAAAAATAGGACCAATATCAATGAAGCAGTGTTTTGAAGTTTTTGGGCATGATTACATAGCTTGGGAAAACGTTAATATTTGGTAGATATGGCCAAGAAAGTATTGTATGTAAAAGAAAGATCACTTCTAAATTCTTGCCTATAGATTGAGGAGTATTATGTAACTTTTGGTTTCTACAGTGGAATTTTCTCTTTATATTCCATTCCTTTTCTTCTCTCAAAACCCAATGGCAAGGAATGGGGAGGAAGAGAAATGCATACAGTGGGTTGTTTCAAGTGTACCTTACTCAAGACAATGTATGTAGACAACCAGAAGAGTGAGCACTCTCATTTCTCAGGACCTGATTCCTTCCAGCCAGTAAACAGATCATACCACAGTGAAACACAACTATGCTGTTCAAGCAACGGGTATGAGTTGCACCAAACACCTGACAGGTGTGCACCCTCTCATTAACCCTTAGAAACAGGATTTCTATTCTTTCCCTCAGACCTTCTGTAAAAGACATAAACCCCTTCCAAATCCCTTCCCAGGTCTTTCTCCAAAAAAGTTTCTCCTACAAATGACTGTTTAATTTACATGTCAGTTTTTCTTATTAAAATGCTAATTGCTTGTAGAGATCCCCTTGTTGCCAGGAATAATAGGAGAGATTTATGTGTGGTGTTGCCTTTACTAAAATCTTAACCCCTCTTGGCATAAGTACCACTGAATTCCTGGTTCACTTCACTCCTGCCATCAATGAAACAAAATATTCCACAACTTTAGCAGTTCCCACTTCCTGTTTTATCTCCATTTTATGAGATCCAGCTTTCCAGAATATGTTTGGTGATTATTTTACTTAATCACTTTATCTCTACTGACAGAAAATTAATACTTTTCCAGGACTTATATAATAAATTCTCTTCTGAATTTTTCCAGTAATTGATATTTTCTACTCCATATTTCCATATAACAGAAAATTAATGTAAGTTCAAATTAATGAATTATAGTAATTAACCTTGTTATCCTTATGGGCTCACTTTAAGCCTAACAACAATTTATTTTCATTTTCTGAATTGCCTTCCAAAAAAGTTATAGTTATTTATATACTTTTAAAAAACATTAGCAGAGTCATGGTTCAAACTCAGGACTGTTGAATTCAATGGTCATATTCCAATGGTAAAAGAAATAGGGAGTGCCTTGTGCCATCCTTACTAACACACACACACCCCAACAATATTAAATGCACAGGTGAGCATGTGATCAAGAATCACACACATTTTAGGAAAACCAATAGAAAGCACAGGAAATACAAGCAAGAGAGCTAAAACTTCAGAGAATTAGAATTAATTATGTAAGCCAAAGGAGCATTCAGAAGAAGTATAATTAGTCCCTAGAGGAATGTGACAGGACTCTTCATGAGATAAGAGTTGGTTTTAAAAACCTGTCTACTAGAGATCAATGGAGTAAATGAAATTAAAACTTTATAAAATAGTAAAATAAAGTCATAAGCTGAGACATCAGGTAAAATGATTCTGTTAGTATCAATGTAGGTGAATAAAGAAATTGAAAGGGTATGGAACAGAACAGAGTCCTCAAAAATAATACCACACATCTACAGCCATCTGATCTTTGACAAACCTGAGAGAAACAAGAAAAGGGGAAAGAATTCCCTATTTAATAAATGGTGCTGGGAAAACTGGCTAGCCATAAGTAGAAAGCTGAAACTGGATCCTTTCCTTACTCCTTATACGAAAATTAATTCAAGATGGATTAGAGACTTAAATGTTAGACCTAATAACATAAAAATCCTAGAGGAAAACCTAGGTAGTACCATTCAGGACATAGGCATGGGCAAAGACTTCATGTCTAAACCACCAAAAACAATGGCAGCAAAAGCCAAAATTGACAAATGGGATCTAATTAAACTAAAGAGCACAGCAAAAGAAACTACCATCAGAGTGAACAGGCAACCTACAGAATGGGAGAAAATTTTTGCAATCTACTCATCTGACAAAGGGCTAATATCCAGAACCTACAAAGAACTCAAATTTACAAGAAAAAAACAAACAACCCCATCAAAAAGTGGGCAAAGGATATGAACAGACATTTCTCAAAAGAGGACATTCATACAGCCAACAGACATATGAAAAAATGCTCATCATCACTGGCCATCAGAGAAATGCAAATCAAAACCACAATGAGATACCATCTCACACCAGTTAGAATGGCGATCATTAAAAAGTCAGGAAACAACAGGTGCTGGAGAGGATGTGGAGAAATAGGAACACTTTTACACTGTTGGTGGGATTGTAAACTAGTTCAACCATTATGGAAAACAGTATGGCGATTCCTCAAGGATCTAGAACTAGATGTACCATATGACCCAGCCATCCCATTACTGGGGATATACCCAAAGGATTATAAATTATGCTGCTATAAAGACACATGCACACGTATGTTTATTGCAGCACTATTCACAATAGCAAAGACTTGGAATCAACCCAAATGTCCATCAGTGACAGATTGGATTAAGAAAATGTGGCACATATACACCATGGAATACTATGCAGCCATAAAAAAGGATGAGTTTGTGTCCTTTGTAGGGACATGGATGCAGCTGGAAACCATCATTCTTAGCAAACTATCGCAAGAACAGAAAACCAAACACCGCATGTTCTCACTCATAGGTGGGAACTGAACAATGAGATCAGTTGGACTCAGGAAGGGGAACATCACACACCGGGGCCTATCATGGGGAGGGGGCAGGGGGGAGGGATTGCATTGGGAGTTATACCTGATGTAAATGACGAGTTGATGGGTGCTGACGAGTTGATGGGTGCAGCACACCAACATGGCACCAGTATACATATGTAACAAACCTGCACGTTATGCACATGTACCCTAGAACTTAAAGTATAATAATAATAAATAAATTAAAAAAAATAAAAAAGAAATTGAAAGGATAAAATCTAAAGGCCATGGAGTAATGATACAGACAGCCAATATCAGCTAATAATAATTCTGGGGCACTATAAATAGGAGAGGAAGATTTTAATTGTGAGGAGAGTCTGCAGTATGGGTGGCAAGGTAAAGTTCATTGAGAAGAGGGGAAGTGAGCAGAGTTATTGATAACGTTTCTTGATGGTATTCCCAGTCAATGTGAATGGATTAAATTTTCTTGTGAAAAGATGAAGGCATTGGATTGAGTACATGAATAACTAAACAAAGAGAGAAAGAATCCAGCAATATAAAGTTTACAAAGAACACAATTCAAACAAAATAAGAGAAAAAAGGGGAAAATGAAAATGAAAAGAATGTCTGTTGACTGCCTTCAAAAGGCATTCAAAAATCCCAGTTGTACACATACACCTCTAACACAGCAGATACCACTCTACACTGTGATACTTGTAAACAGAGTAAGGGGCCTTTATTTCTGGGTTTTATTTTGTTGCTTTGTTTTGCTTCTTTTTTAGTCCCTAGAATAGCAGCATTACTTGGCATGTTTTTAATGACAAATAAATGAAAAAGAAAACCAAAATAATCATCATTTATCTGCATTTGAATGTTCAGCATAGGCTGGCATTTCAGTTAATTGAATAAAAATACAACACAATTCTTTACTCTGAATAATCAGTTCCTCGGTGTCTTATGTGAACAATCATAATAATGAGCAACGGTTGTTTTCTTTTCCATTGCCAACAACATCTCATGTCTTAAATTATCATCAAAAAAACACTTGAGAAAAATCCAGTCTTCTTCCTTTTTGGGAGGTTTCTATATAACTTCACCTTGTCCCTCTGTTTAATTCAATAAACATTTATCAAGCACTAAAGTACACAACTTACTATGCTAGGTGCCGTGATTCTGCTATCTATCAACCAAAAAAAAGGCACTCATCCTCAAGTTGACAATCTAGCAGAGGACAGAAAAATAAACTTGGCCTCCTTGCATTAAAGTATCTGTTAACAGATATTTATTGTGCACCTATTATGTGCCAGGACAGATCTGCAGTATAAGATGGGGATGTGAATAGTATTCCTGCTAATTGTGTGTCATGATATTTGCTATGGTACTGAGGATAGGGAGGAAACAAAAGAGACAAGGTAGCTGTGCTCAGAGATCTTGCATTCAAGCTCAGAGAGTAATGGAAGATAGAAAATGAAAGCAGAAATTGTAAAAGTATAGATGCTAACTTATGAGGCCCTTGATGAGATATATTTTACATTATTGAATCAGAAGTGCAAAGGTATCGATTTTTGAAGAATAAACTCTACATTTGCTATGACAGCATCTTGGTCACAGGCAATTATTAAACATTCATTCTTTTAATATTAGTAGAACTCAGAAAATTTTTGCTGCTTGCTCTAATCTGGTAGCACTCCTGCCTGTCTTGATTTTCTGCTGGTCTGTGACTCTATGACTCTATCTCGCTTCTTCTTTTTGGTTCTCTTCAATGAAATGGCACCTACAAAACAAATTGCTTCTTTTGTCTGCAGCTGGCTTGTTCACAGTGGGGCTCTTGATATGAACAAACCTGAAGATGTCAGACTGTATAAACACACAGAGAAAGATGTGTTCACAAAGGCTCCTACACTGGAAAATTATACGCTACTTCCAAAATGCTTTGCCACATTTAAAAGTGTAATTATACCCTTCTTCTTAATGACTGACATGACATATGTTTACATGTGTTTTAGCCAACTTATGACAGTACACAGTCGTGTGTTGTACATTTGGTACCAACATCTACAATTTCATGAGAAAAACATCTGAAGCTGTCTGTTGATGTTGCCCTACTGTTTTACAATAAATAATGCAACCTGCAAATTTCATAATATTTTTTAATCTTTGTATAATAAATTTAATTGTCATTTTTCTCTTGTTGGTTGCAAGAACTATTTGCTCAACCACACTGACCTTGTTTCAGATTTATTTGTTTTCCTTTGGCTGTTTCTTTATTTGGTTGGAATTTCTAGAGCAGCATTGTTCAACAGAATTCACTGCAATGATAAGAAATGTTTTGTGTCTGAACTGTTCAATGTGGTAGCCACTGGCCACATGTGGCTGTTGAGCTCTTGAAATGTGGCTGGTGCAAATGAGATACTGAAAATGTAATTCTATTTAACGTTAATTGATTTAAATTTTAAAAACTGTACGTGGTTAATGGCTACTGTATCTGACAGCAATGGAAGAGTAGCAATATCCAGTAGAAATATACTGTGAAACACAGATGTAATTTTAAATTTTCTAGGAGCCATATTTTAAAAAGTAAAAACAAAAATAAAAGTAATTTAAATAATATATTTATATGTTTAATAATATGTATTAAATCTTATTTTAACCTAGAGTAGTCAAATTTATAAAGGCAGAAAGTAAAATTATAGTCTCTGGGGGCTCAAAAAAGGGAAAAATAAGGGGTTCTTATTTGATGGGTACAGAGTGTCAGTTTCGTACGATGGAGAGAATTCTGTGGGTGGATGGTGGTGATGGTAGTACGGCAGTGTGAATGTAATGCCATTGAACTATACACATAAAAATGGTAAGATGGTAAGTTTTATGTTAATTTTACTAATTCTTTTAAAAATTAAAAAGTGAAAATAAATGATCATTTAAACAATTACGCAATACAATATATTAATATAATATTTTACCTTCTCGCTGTTGTACTAAACTTTCAAAATTTGATGCATGTTTTACACTTCATCAGACCAGCCATTTTTCACATGTTGAATAGCTACATGTGGCCAGTGGCTTCTGTATTGGGTAGAGCTGGTATAGAGAAAGAAAATAATCCAAAAGTTATTAATTATATTTCTCTCCTCTTCCTGCCTTCTTATTAGGGCCCAACAATTAAATCTATACAATAGTTTTCCACCATAAAAGAAGGGGCAAAGTATGCAAAGTTAATTAATTAAACCAGAGGTTTGCCTCCATAAAAGTGACTGAGAAATACCTTGCTCTCCTCTAAGACCTTTTAAAAAAATCTGAATAATATCTAAGTGATTCCTTTGTACCTCATGTATACATTCACTCCAATGAAGTTATTCACACAACCTCGTGGTCCTAAAAACATTTTAACACAATTGTGCATCTTAGAATCAATAGCAAAATTGAGAACTGAGAAAATATATTATTAATTATATTAGTTACCAGGCACACAGATACATAATTTTCTAAACAATCCTATTGGTAGACATTATTATTCCCATTTTTTAGTTAGGAAATTGAGAATGAAAGCATTCATACCTTTCTTAAGTTATTGAGCTAATAAAAATAACTCATTGTATCATTTAATTATATCCTTCTGCTTTTGCATCCTCATAGCTTAGCTCACGCTCGTGAGTGAGAACATATAATGTTTGGTTTTCCATTCCTGAGTTACTTCACTTAGAATGGTGGTCTCCAGTTCCATCCAGGTTGCTGCGAAAGCCATTATATCATTTCTCTTCATGGCCAAGGGGTATTCCATGGTGTGTGTGTGTGTGTGTGTGTGTGTATGTGTGTGTGTGTGCGTGTCTATATATATATATATAGACACGCACACAACACATGTTCTTTATCCAGTTGTTAATTGATGGGCATTTGGGCTGGACTTTGGGGACTCAGGGTAAATGGTGGGAGGTGGGTGAGGGATAAATGACTACACATTGGGTACAGGGTACACTGCCTGGATGATGGGTACACCAAAATCTCAGAAATCACCACTAAAGAACTTATTAATGTAACCAAACACTACCTTTCCCCCAAAACTTATTAAATTAAAAAAAAAAAAAAAAAAGCAATGAATCAAGTAACCAAACTCAAGTAAATCTTAGCTAAAACCTGGGAGAAGCAAAACTAATGTTTACTATTTTTAACTCCTTAATTTTAGTGATATGTCCCTAGTAAGGGAAGGTCTAGACACTGGGTGACAGCACTGATGATTGCTACTTCTTTCACATCATGCAGAAACTGAGGTCATCAGTTTACACAAGTAGGATGTGAACTCATCATTTTCTTTCTTTGTCTTTCTTACACCATGGAATCTGTAATACTGAATAGTTAGGGATGGTGTATGTGGACATATTATTTAGAGAATAAGTAAAAAGTTCAAATCAAATCATCATCTAGATTCTAAGGCATTAGAATAACTAGAATAACTTGAAAATTGACCAATTAATATGCTGATATCTGAAGTGAGTCCAAATTTTAAAAACTATTAGAGAAACATCTAAAATCTATTCAGTCTTAGACACGTGGAAAGAAAATGTTTTATTTTCATGAGAAAATGAAGTAATTTTATTTATTGTCGTTGGAGCAAGTGCGTGGATTTTGTTATTTTTAAATTTCACATTCTATTATGTTGTTACAGTGGTGTGTAGGTCAGTGTGTACGAGAAACACAGAAAAATAACCCAGATGAGAAAAATTTAACACAGACAAGTGACTACTAATTTGTTAGAAAGGCTGAATAACAAAGGGGGAAAAAGTATATCTGAAGAGAAAAGGAGAAGAGGATGCTATTATCCATAGCTCAGGAATCAGCTTCCTCCTCTGAGAACCTACACAAGAGCTTGTACATCCCACTGCCCCTGTGCCCCAGATAAGTGGGCTGAAACCTACTGACTCGCTGGAGCCCATAGTCTCCTACAGCAGCCTAGCTTTGCTGCGGCCACTCCCACGGGTGCTGACAAAAGAAAGAAAACAGTGGCTTTGCCCTTCCCAATTCAAACTTCTCACAATATCCCCCAATGGAAAAACAGCAGAATTCAGCTGGGAAAGGAGTCTGGAAAACACAGTTTGCAAGCTTCCAGCTCTGGTGCAAGCAAAGGGTAAAAGTGGAGCTGAGATCCAACCAAAACTCTCCAGCACAACTGGTGGAATACAAAAGAAAAATAAGAGGAAACTGTGAAAATCTTCATGAAATATGGAAAGAAATGTTCATTGCAACACAGCAAGAAGCCACCGATTTGGCAAAACTAATTGGATAATTGAGGCATCTTTTCCAGGATGACAAACAGTATTGCAGTTGTCAAAGATGAACATAATTGATACTGAGCATATGAGGAGAAATTGTTCGTGTTCTCGTTGTTCTGGTTCAAAATATTCTGTTTAGAATAATAATCTATGCATTGTATCTAGACACAGATATTCAAGGAACATTACCACAGGGTGATGCACTGCCTTTGAGAGGTCATATTGTAAATGGCTGAGTACACAGACTCTGAAGACAGACTACCCAGGTTGGCATTTAAATTCTTCCATTTACTGATTATATGCCTTTGGGTAACTTGGTCATCCATCCCTAGTATCCTACTGAATTTGCTGTTGTCAAGGTCACTGTGCATGTTCATATTGCCAAATCCAATGGCCACTTCTCATGCAAATTTTGGTTGACTGACCTCGCATTAGCATCTGCTATATTTCATGGCACCATTTTTGAGGTGCTGCTTCTTTTGGATTCCCTGATTCTCTTGTCTCCTCCTGGCTTTTCTTCTATACTATATACCTAGTCTTTCCTCCTCTGTCTTTGTTGCTGTCTGTTGTCTCTGCTTGACTTCTAAACACAGAAGTGCCGAAGATGTTTTTTTCCCCTCCGTGTCCCCTCCTTTCCTTTATTCACTCTTCACGGGTGATCTCATTCAGGCCTTAGCTTTGAATACCATCTCTGACTCCTGAGCTAGACCTCCAGAGCGCCCTCTCATTCGGCCTCCTGATATCTTCAAGTCAAAAGGTAACTCCTAATGCAGGTTCATCAGTTGTAACAAATGTACCACTCTGGTGCAAGATGTTGACAGTAGGGTAGGCTGTGGATGTGAAGGGACAGGGGAGATGTGGGAACTCTCTGTGGTTTTTGTTCAACTTTGCTGTGAACCTAAAACTAAAACCTAAAACCTAAAAAATAAAGACTATTGAAGAAATAAAAGAAAAAGAAAGGAAGGAAATTCTGACACATGCTACTATGTGGATGAAACTTGAGGACAGTATGCTACGTGAAATTAGCAAGTTACACACACACACGAATACGGTATGACTTCACTTATATGAGGTACCTGAAGTAGTCCAAGTCATACAGACAGAAAGCAGAATGGTAGTTGCCAGAGGATGAAGGGAGAGAGAAATGGAGAATTATTGTTTAAAGGTTATAAAGTTTCAGTATGGGAAGATGAAGAAGTTTTGGAGATGGATGGTGGTGATGATTGCACAACAATGTGAATGTACTTAATACCCATGGACTATACATTTAAAAATGGTAAATCTTACGTAAATCTTACCACCATAAAAGAGTTTAAACAACAACAAAAAGAACTGATGCTCTCTCACTAAACCTACCCGCTCCTCTTCGTCATCCCCAAATAGCCCATCAGTAACCTAGTATTTCATTCCAAATAAACCAACAAACAAAATAACCTTGATTCATCTAATTCCCTTACCCTACCCCCAGTCCAACAGAAAGCCTATCAATTCTAACTCCAAAACATATCCAGTTCCATCCACATCATGAGAATCCAGGATTCTCATCACCCCATCATCATAGTCCTTACTCCCATCTCGGGACCTTCCTGTACATTGTCCCCTCAGCCCAGTGTTCTTTCTGCTGACTTCACATGCCTGGCCCTTTCCTGTCACTCAGGCTCTACTTCCAGGACATTCTCAGGAAGTTCTTCTTTAACCTCTCTCTAAAGGAGCCACTGAGTTTCAATGCTCAGCAGAGTACTAATTACTTTCTATGTGGTACACATTTCTCTGTTGTGTTCTTTCTTTTACTATAATATAAATCCCATGGGTTCAAGGACCTGTTTTCATCTTCATTACTGCTCTTCCTTCCCTATCTAGCTCAGAAGCTGGTACATATTTGGCACTCAATATTAATTGATTAAATGAATGAATGAATTTCCCTGAATTTTAGTATCATCTCAGTAAAGGTGGGTAATTATATCAAGCTTATAGTTTGTTTTTGAGTATTAAATAAACTAATGCCTGTAAAAGTGTTAGCACAGTGCCTGAAGCACAGATGGCATATTCAAAGATCAACTGTTATTTTCAAAATTATAAATATCATCATTAGGCAAATTATAAGGTGATACTGGTGCCTTGGGCATTGCTATTACAAGTTCCTTTACTACTTGGGAAGCAGAAAAATGACACCTAAAGGCGAACCTGCTTGACCCATGAAAGTTAAGAGACTATTTCTAGTAAAAAAATCGATGATTGAATATTTGAGCCAGGTGCTTGAAAACGTTATTGGCCAGGATGCGGTTGAACATGTAGGGGTATTTTTTGTTACACAAAATTTCAGAAGAAAGGATGTCCTATCTGGTTAGTAATCATGGATCCAGAGACTGCTTGAAAGCTTACAATGCACTTTTATACACTTTATCTGAGTTTTTCCCCTCACAGTGACACTAAGAAGCAGCCAGGATAAGTATTAAAATTCCCTTCTAAAGAAGCATCTTGAAATTCCAAGGCCAAAACATTAAGTTTTACATCTCAAATCTTATCATTAGTATCAAAATAATATGCAGTTTTGGAACAGGAGACATAGAACGCTAAGAGTTTTATATAGTTGGGGTACAATTGTTTGATATTCTCTCAGGACAGATTAATTTTAAAAAAGAGATATCAAAATTCAATTTTGCCTAGTTTTGAAAGAAATCATTCAGAATCCCCAATATTCAAATGCGTCTCTATCAGTCTGAGGAGTTCTGATTGCTATTTGGGGCTGTAAAATCCTCTTCCTTCTATTGAGCCAAAAATCCTCATGTAAAAATACCAGTTACCTAAGCTGTACTTGTTATACAAGAAGTCTTTTTTTTCCCTCTCTTTCTCTCCCTTACGGTTTCTTATGAAGTTGCTTATCTTCTCTTGAAAAGAACAAAATCCTGGATTACATCAGTTCACCTTGGCAAAAAGAGAAATGGGAAGTTTCATAATGTTAACAGAAATGAAATCTTTCACCCATTTATATATTTCACTGAAGATAAAGCTCTTTCAAAATTTAAGATGTTATGATTTTTTAAATATAGAAACATGAATGATTTTTTAATTGATAAAACATTTAATTAAAAAAGGTTGATAACTTGGTTTTATGCATAATATACCATTCTATAATAGTAGCAGTTGAAAAGACAAGGATATGGGAGAGAAGGGATACAAATGGGGAATTAAAACTGACAAGGATGACATATAGAGACTGGTTAGCCAGGAGGGGGACTGCCTTAGGTAATCTATGGAGCAGAAGAACCAGCAATGTAAAGACCGGCCACCTAGACATGGTCAGTCTTAGCCAAGAAGGACAGGAATGTGACCAGAGCAGAGACAATAGGGTCTACTATCTACTCCAAAAGGAGAAGGTAACAGACCAGTTATGTAATTGGGACAGTGAAGAACAGATCAAACAAGGAAACAAGGTAGCCTGGAACAAGTAAGAGCGACACAGTGATTCAGGACCCTGTATGTGTAAAGGGAGCACTTAATGAGGCATGTACTTCTAGCATTGGTAGAAAAACCATCAAGGCGGGAGGCTAGCCTGCATTAATTTGGATGTGCGAAAAAAAAAACTGTAGACAGACCGCATTCCCACTGCCATACTTCAATGACGTAACCAACAATGTTGTATTCTAAGTTACCTAGTAACAAGGGTTATGATGTGCAGGCATTTTAATAACTTCTCATTTTGTTTTAAATTATAGAAACGTTACTTTTTTACTATATAGAAATTAGAACTTAGAAAATTGTTTAAAAATTACAAATAAACTAAATGTTATATACAATCCCAAAATTCAGAAAAAAGAACTCTTAACAAATCACAGCGATATATGTATAGATATATATGTGTGCTTATTCCTTAATACTATCTGATCATAATATGTTTTGATACTTTTTAAAAACAGTGTAATATGTGACTTTACGTATAATTAATAATTCTTCAAGAGTATAATTTTAATGACTGCATAATCTATTAAAATATTTCATACTTTTATATTATTTCCATTTTTTTTTTTTTTTTTTTGAGACGGAGTCTCTCTCTGCCGCCCAGGCTGGAGTGCAGTGGCCAGATCTCAGCTCACTGCAAGCTCTGCCTCCCGGGTTCACGCCATTCTTCTGCCTCAGCCTCCCGAGTAGCTGGGACTACAGGCGCCCGCCACCGCGCCCGGCTAGTTTTTTGTATTTTTTAGTAGAGATGGGGTTTCACCGTGTTAGCCAGGATGGTCTCGATCTCCTGACCTCGTGATCCGCCCGTCTCGGCCTCCCAAAGTGCTGGAATTACAGGCTTGAGCCACCGCGCCCGGCCATTATTTCCATTTTTTGACATAAAATCTAGCAATGAAAATTTTATAAATAAACGTCTCTCTGTATCTCTTAAAAGTGAAATTCTTGGGTTAAGCTTTTTGAAGGCCTTTGACATATTGCTAAATTGGCTTCCAGAAAATGACATAAATATCCAATACTTACAACTGAAACTTGGGAACAGATGAATTCACATAATGGTTATTCCTTACTCTTTGAACTCTCACTAATGGAATTTAAGAGTTAGATAGCAAATAATTCTTATACATATGTTTTCAAAACTTGGAATCACATTATGAATGCAGCCTTATATCTTGATTTCTCTTGCAATTATAGAGTGAAAAACAATTACAAGACAGAAGATTTTTATTAACAACAATAGATGCCAGAAAACAATGATGGAATATCTTCAAAGTATTGAGGGAAAATAAACTGTCAAATTAGAATTAAATAAGCAGTTAAACTGTCATTCAAGAGTAAAGGCAAAATAATGACTACTTGTTTTTCATACCTAAAAGAATAGATTTCGTGCAAACTATAAGATTTTAAAATAATGAATATACTTTGCAAAAAAGACTAGGGAAGACATGGGATTTTAAAACAATGATAAGCATGGACATTTGGAAAATGTTTACAAATCTAATTAATTGTTGACTAAAAATAACAATAATTTTATGTATTTAAGAGTTAATGCTGGATAATATTTTAAAAACACAATAATAAAACAACAACGTATTTCAGATAAACACAGCAAACTTTTTTTAAAATACATAATAGAACTCATAAGTAGGATTATCTCCAGAGGCCAAAAACAAAAGAAATTGAACTGAGTCCGAGGATAAGCACAGTATTTTAGAAGCAATCCAGTGAAGCAGGACGTGGTTTCTGAAGATTAATCTGCTACAAGGAGACAGGAGATGAGGACCTGGTCAGAAAAGATGGAGACTTTGAATGGAAAACAGAGCTGAGGTCTTTGGGTGAATGTACCCTTGGTAGAAAAGAAGAGCTTTAAGACCACCCATCGCTGTCTCAGAAAGGCATTGAGGAAGTTTGTCATGCTAGGGTTCTACTTGGGAAGAGACAAGAGGGAAGTCCCCCGTAGTATTTTATAACCAAAGGCCTAATAAAAAGTCTTAATGTGAATCTACAATCTAAGAGAAATTAAACCATCTAAACTGTCTTGGGCTTATAATACCCTTGGACCATCCATAACAATTAAATCTAGAAGTACTCTGGATAGCTACACCCTAACATGCTTAATAAGATCTTACCTGGTATAACCCTGCTAAAGATGAGCTCACTATCTATATCATAAAAGATCTTTTTAAATTCACTTTAAACGAAAGAAAGTAATCAGAGCAAATAGCACAATTAAACCCATAAAATGTCACATAATAAAGACTATAAAGTAAATGTATGTAAAAAGATGAATGTTATGAAAGTGGATAAAAACATAGAAAGACATATGACTCCACGGACAAAGCACAAACTGTTTTCAGAAGTGGGAAAACATAATTTATGGAATAAAATTTCAATGAATAGTTTAAACAGCAGTTTAAGCACAACTGAACAAAGAATTTGTGAACAGGCACACAGTGCTTAGGAAATTATTCAGAAGGCAGAGCACAGAGAAGAAACAAGATGAAAAATAAACAAATAAAAGAGAGATTAACATATAAGAAGGAAACATAGAGAAAGTCCAATACATGTTAATGAAATTTCTTAGCAGACGAAACAGAGAGAAGGGGGAATAGTAATATAATTATTTTCCAAGGTTGAAGAAAAAAGCATGAATGAGCATATTTGAACAGCACAGTTAGTCCTGAGTGTAATAAAAGTGAATGTGCCCCTAGGCTCAATCTCACTGTAACACAGAGAGACAATCTGAAAGGTAATACCAGAAAGAGATTTTCTCAAAGAGCAACAGTTAGCCAAAAAACAGGCATCTAAACTTCAATGAAACTAGCAAAAGGGTTTTGTAATTATACCAAATCTACAGGAGAATGGTTTATAATCCAAATTCCATATCCAGCTAGATTTTTAAGACAAAACAAGGCCAAATAAAATCATTTTCAGACAAACATACACTGGGAGAAATTATTAATAGTAGACTTTAAAAATTACCTAAAATATATATTTCAGGAAGAAAGTGACCCACAAAGAAGAATTAATTTTTAAGAAACTGTCAAGTCTAATAAACTTTATATAAAGTGATAATATTGACTAACATGAAGGTTATTAAGATAGAACTGAAATATCAAACAAATCATTTATGACCAGAGTAGATGAAGATAAAAACTTTAGATTCTTATATTGTTTAGAATATAGGAAAGCAAAGATCACCTGATGACCAACAAGCAGGCCATCCAGAGACAAAAGTCTTTATCTGAGGAATTCAGAAGCAATTAGACTTCCCTGTTATCTAAAGTAGGCATCTGGTTCCAGGTTTCTTTCTCAAAAACTTAGAAGTAACTAGAATTTCTATGAATCTCTGGAATGCATGCATATCAAAACTTATCATGCAATCCTCGCTGACATTAAGGCACCAAAATGTCTACAAATGTAATCATTATCATGAGCTACATGGCTAATACGGTCTAAATTACCCTTTAGCTCCCACATTAAGATCCATAAATACCCCCATGAAAAATGCACCTTGGTGTGGTGCACTCAGTCCTATTGCTAAGGCACCCCGCTGCACTCTTAGGCAGCGTTGTTTCTTTCTAATAAAACTTTCCTTTTTCAAACCTATACTGCCATTGGTAAATCTTTCTTAACAACCTGCATGTCAACCACTTTCCAGTGCTGGGGCTCTGACACTTCATCCAGCATTAAGTATATTGACTAATTTCAGTGTACGTTAATTAAGCATACATGATTTAATATATATTTATATGTTTATATGTTATATAAAATTTGTGTTTATAGATTATATATTTATATAAAATATGTTTATATTTATATAAATTTAATCTATATTATATATACTATATAGTATATTAGTATATATTGTATTATATACTATATAGTATATTATATATAATTACTATATACTATATATATTATATATTAGTATAATTTCTAAACTACAGCTGACATTAGATGAAAAAACAAAAAAGTACAAGAAATTTAAAAAATTACTAAAAGGCAGGTTATAAATGAGGAAAAGCATAGGAAAGACATGGTGCATAGGAAAACACTAAATAAAAATGATAGAAATGAATCTAACAATATCAGTTTATCAATGTCTTTTAACTCAGCAGTTAAAATGCAGATATTTTGAAGTGGATAAGTATATACACATACATAAAAATGTTGCTAAATGCAGTTCATAGGAGACACATACAAAGGATAAGAACACAGAAAGGGTCAGGTTAAAGGGGAAAGAATACATGCCAAGCAAACAATTCACAAAATACAAAGCCTGGTAGAGTTAAATTAATATCAAACAAAATAGAAGGAAAGGCACAAAATGTTATTAGAATACGAGGGATGCTACATAGCACTTAAATATTGTCTACCGCAGATGAAGAGAAAAGGCGACACTTGGAAACTTAAAATTATACTGGAAATAATGATTAGTCAAAAATAAATTATAATAGAAAATATAAAATATTTAAATATTTAACAGTTATAAATATTTAACGCAAATATTTAATTTAATATAAAATATATAATATTTAACAATGTTAACCAGTTAACAATTACATATCAAAGCTTGAGGGATTCAACGAAAATCGAACTTAGAGATAAGGTCATAGCCATAAAGGATTTTATTTGAAAAGAAGAAAAACTAAAAATTTATGAGATCATCCTACCATTCAAAAAGTTAGTGAGAAGAATTAACACAGAGTATAAGAAAATAGAATGAGAAGAAGTGATATTAAGGATAAAAATTAGGTATAAGTCTAAATAATGCAGAGAAGAAGAAAATCATAAAGGAATGTTATAAATAACTTTGTGCTAATAAATATATAAAATACAAAGATGCACAATTATCTAACATAAGCATGATTTGCCATAACTGGCTCAGAGCAAGCAGTAAACATGATTCAGCTTACAATGATTAAACAAATCAAATCAGTATTTTAAAGTATGCACCCTGCCACCAAACAAACAAAAATTGGCCTCAGATATTCTGCCAAACATTTCAAGCAGTGATAATTCCAATATGATATAAATGGTTACAAATGATGAACAAATAGAAAAAGAGGAAATATTTCTGTTCAGTTTATGGGAATACTGAAACCTGAATAGCAGAGAAGAATATATAAAAAAGGGAAATTATAAGGCCATCTTACCTATGAAGGTAGATGAAAAAAAAATACTATAATGTACTAGAAAACTAAGTAGACCATGTATCTTAAAATATGTCATTGCCAAACTGACTGAACAGTAGAAATATTACTATAATGCATACATTAGCAGAATAAAGCAAACTCTCTGATCATGTTAATAAATTCAGAAAAAGCAGTTGATAAACATTAACACTTATTTGCTGTGTTTTAAATAGAACTCAAGGAAATTAGGAATAAAGTTTGTAGCCCATTTGTGCTGCTATAACAAAATACCTGAGACTGGGAAATTTATAAAGAACAGAAAAGTATGTTTTATAGTTTTGGAGGCTGGGAGTCCAAGAGCAAGGCACAGCAGGTTCCTTGTCTGGCATCTTGTTGGGGCTGGAAGGGCAGGAAAGCTGAACTCTGCGTGAAGCTATTTTTAATGCAGAGGGCCTTAATCCTATTCACTTGTCAAATTGATTCCACAATTTAAACACTAGTGCAAAGGGCCTAAGGTAAACAAACAAAGAACAATGTGATGAATAGAATTGTTCAACTCTAAGGATTATTAGAAAGCTTTTTGGTTAACATAATGTGGTATTGGTTTAGGGAATGATAAATATTCTAATGAATGAGAACTGAAGAGAGGTTCTTGATGTATGATAAAAATTGGTATATTTAATATAATTAAGAATGAAGATGCACTATTCCATAACTGGTACTGATAAAATCCGTTATAAAAATGGAAACAAAAACTAAACTTAACCTTGTTTCACCACATAAAAAAATAACTTCATGTGGATCAATGACCTGTTTGTGAAAAAAAAAAAAGGCAATTTTAAGGAAAAAGAATATATTTATGACATTGCAGTAGGGAGAATTTTTTAATAAAAAATAGCTGATAGCTTGAAGGAAAATAACTCGTATTTACTTATATCGAAGTTGGAAAATTCTCTACGAAAGAAATCTTAACAGGCCGGGCGCGGTGGCTCACGCCTGTAATCCCAGCACTCTGGGAGGCCGAGGCGGGTGGACGGCGAGGTCAGGAGTTTGACGCCAGCCTGGCCAAGATGGCGAAACCCCGTCTCTACTAAAAACTACAGAAATTAGCCGGGCTCGGTGGCGGGCATCTGTAGTTCCAGCTACTCGGGAGGCTGAGGCAGGAGAATTGCTTGAACCTGGGAGGCGGAGGTTGCGGTGAGCCGAGATTGTGCCACTGCACTCCAGCCTGGGCGACAAGAGTGAAGCTCCGTCTCAAAAACAAACAAAAAAAAGAAATCTAAACAAAACAAAAGATGAATTGTTTGGAAGTGAAAGAAAAAAAGAGAGAAGAAAGAGAGAAGGAAGGAAGAGAGGCAGGGAAGGAGGGAGGGAGGGAGGGAGGAAGGAAAGAGACAGAAAAAGAGAGAGAGGAAGGAGGGACATGGTAATCTAGATAACCAACAAAGGATTTGTATCTTAATACATAAAGATATTAAGATACTTAATACATAAAGGTATTAAGATACTTATATAAATTTGTATCTTTAATACATAAAGGTTATGTATTACTTAAAAAGATTATGTAATACATAAAGGTTATGTATACTATGCAGGTTAATAATTATATAAATATATATATGTAATAAGGTTACATAAAGGGTTTATACAAGTCAGCATACAACCAAATAGAAAATAATATGAACAGGAAATATACTTAAGTAGAAAACCAAATGGCAATTAAATGTATAAAAAGATGTTAAATCTCATTAGTCATCAGGAAAATGTAATCTGGGACCACCATAAGATACTGTGTTACAGGTATGCTATTGGAAAATTGGATCCCATGTTGGCAAGGGTGTAGAGAAACAGGAACTGTGTTCTGCTGGTGTGTCACTGCTGGTGTGAATGAACATTGGAGAACTGTTTGGCATTCTTCAGTAAATCTGAATATGTGCATAAGCTTTCACACAGACTTCCTTTCCTAGGTGTATAACCTTAAAGAAATTAAAAATAAAGTCTCATGCATATGTGTTAAAGGAGAAGTGTTCAAGGAAGTTCACTGCTACCTTGTGTATATCGATACTGTAAAATATTCCCTGGTAGAGGAAAGGTGATTCAATAAACAACAGGTAGATATACCAAATTACTTCAAATTTCACTGGAAAAATTATATAATTATAATGATATAATTACACAGGTTAATAATTATAGAATATATAGCCAACTATGCAGGTTAATAATTATATAAATGTATGTATAATAAGGTTTGTAGTCGTAAAGAAAAACCTACCCCAGATAGTTTGATTACAGAATGAATTTATTGAAGAATACCAAATCACTTATAGACTCTGCAAGAGCAAAGAAATCCAGTTTTAAAGCTTTGCAATTATGAACAGAGGACCAAATGCCATCACCAGGCTACTCCTCCTAAGCCATCACAGCTCCTGCCACTTGCCCCCACAGTTCCAGCTAATTATCCTAAAAGGAGTCTTCGGAAGTTTTTGCCAGTTAACTTTGCAGCATGCTTTGACAAAAGATAGATACCTTAAGAGACCATTCTCTCTGTATTAGTCTCTTTTCACACTGCTGATAAAGACATACCCGAGACTGGGTAATTTATAAAGAAAAAGAGCTGTAATGGATTCACAGTTCCATGTGGCTGGGGAGGCCTCACGATCATGGCAGAAAGTGGTGGTGGCCACTTACTGGCAGTGGCAAGTGAGAAAATGAGAACCAAGCAAAAGGGGTTTCACCTTAGAAAACCATCAGATCTCATGAAACTTACTACCACGAGAGCAGTATGGGAAACTACCCCCATGATTCAGTTAACTCCCAGTGGGTCCCTGGCACAACACGTGAGAATTATGGGAGCTATAATTCGAGATGAGATTTGAGTGGGGACACAGCCAAACCATATCATTCTCCCCCGGACCCTCCCAAATCACATGTCTTCACATTTCAAAGCCAATCGTGCCTTCCCAACAGTACCCCAAAGTCTTCAATCATTTCAGCATTAACTCAAAAGTCCGCAGTTCTCATCTAGATGAGACAAGGCAAGACCCTTCCACCTATGAGCCTGTAAAATCAAAAGCAAGTTAGTTACTTCCTAGATTCAATCGGGGTACAGGCATTAGGTAACTACAGCCATATCAAATGAGAGAAATTGGCCAAAACAAAGGGGTTGCAGGCCCCATGCAAGTCTGAAATCCAGCAGGGCAGTCAAATCTTAAAGCTCCAAAATGATCTCTTTTGACTCCATGTCTCACATCCAGATCCTGCTGATGCAAGAAGTGGGTTCCCACAGCCTTGGGCAGCTCTGCCTCTGTGGCTTTGCAGGCTATAGACTCCCTCCTGGCTGCTTTCACAGTCTGATGTTGAGTATCTGTGGGTTTTCCAGGTGCACAGTGCAAGCTGTTGGTGGATCTATCATTCTTGGTCTGGAGGATGGTAGCCCTCTTCTCACAGCTGCACTAGGTGGTATCCCAGTAGAGACTCTGTGTGGGGGCTTGTACCCCATATTTTCCTTCTTCACTGCCCTAGCAGAGGTTCTCCATGAGCAACCCATTCCTGCAGCAAATGTCTGCCTGGACATCCAGGCATTTCTATACATCCTCTGAAATCTAGGCAGAGGTTCCCAAACCTCAATTCTTGACTTCTGTGTACCCACAGGCTCAACACCTTGTGGAAGCTGCCAAAGCTTGGGGCTTGCACCCTCTGAAGCCATGGCCCAGGCTGTACTTTGGGCTTTTTAATCAATGGATGGAGGGAGTGAGATGCAGGGCACGAAGTCCCTAGGCTGCATAGAACAGTGGGGCCTGACACCTGGCCCAGGAAACCATCTTTTCCTCCTAAGCCCCCGGGTCTGTGATAGGAGGTGCTGCTGCAAAGGTCCCAGACATACCCTAGAGACATTTTCCTCATTTTCTTGGTGATTCACATTTGGCTCCTATTATTTATGGAAATTTCTGCAGCTGGCTTGAATTTCTCCTCCGAAAATGGTTTTTTGTTTTCTATCACATCATCAGGGTGGAAATTTTCCAAACGTTTATGCTCTGTTTCTGTTTTAAAACTGCGTTTAACAGCACCCAGGTCACCTTTTGAATGCTTTGCTGCTTAGAAATTTCCTCCACCAGACACCCTAAATCATCTCTCTTGAGTTCAAAGTTCCACAAATCTCTAGGACAGGGGCAAAATACTGCCAGTCTCTTTGCTAAAACATAACAAGAGTCACCTTTGTTTCAGTTCCCAACAAGTTCCTCATCTACATCTGAGACCACCTCAGCCTGGATTTCATTGTTCACATCATTATCAGCATTTTGGCCAAAGCCATTCAACAAGTCTCTATGAAGTTTCAAACTGTCTCATATTTTCCTGTCTTCTTCTGAGCCCTCCAAACTGTTCCAACCCTCTACCTTTACCCAGTTGCAAAGTCACTTCCACGTTTTTTAAAATCTTTACAGCAGTACTCTTCTCTACTGATACCAATTTACTGTATTAGTCACACCATTTTCACACTGCTGATAAAGACATACCTGAGACTGAGTAATTTATAAAGAAAAGAGGTTTAATGGACTCATAGTTCCATGTGGCTGGGAGGCCTCACAATCATGGCAGAAGGCGAAAGGCACATCTTATATGGTGGCAAGACAGAAAATGAGAACCAAGTGAAAGGGGTTTCCCCTCATAAAACCATCAGCTCTTGTGAGACTTATTCACTACCATGAGAACAGTATGGGGGAAACCACCCCCATGATTCACTCAATTAACTCCCACGGGGTCCCTCCCACAACACATGGGAATTATGGGAGCTACAATTCAAGATGAGATTTGGGTGGGGACACAGCCAAACCGTATCACTCTCCCTCTGGTTTCTTCTGAATTGAAGACTTGCAATGGAAGATCTGATTAGTGAAGCCTGAGTAATATACTGGCACCAGAAGAGCATGGGAGGCCTGGAGTTGAAGCTTCACACATCAACTTGGAAGAGAAGGGACTCATAATATGCTGAATCCTCCCAATATAGGGAATGTTTTCAAAGATTTATATATACGTTGAATTGTTAAATTAAGAAATGGAACTACCATCTATGTATTTTGAATTAGCTGGGATAGAAGTGAATAAAGACAAAATTATTATTCCAGTAGAAAGCAATAAAAAAGAAAAATTCAGAGAAATAGTATCAAAACCCCAGAATGCAATGGTAGAAATGAGTCCCCTATTGTCAATATCACAATATCTATAACGAGATTACAATTATATATTATAAAGCAGAGTATCAGATTGAATTAAAGAAATATAAATCACCTATATGCCATTTACAAAAATTACTTCTAAACAATGATGTAAGATTGAGGAGATACTTGTAAAGCACTGAGGACAGTTCTTGAAGAATAGTAAATAAAAACTTCATGAAAACATACATACCTACATAAATGAACAAACAAATAATTAGATTGAAAGCAAAGCAAATGGAAAAATATATTGGGCAAATATTAACTAAAATAAATGGGTGGAGGAATAATACTTTCCAAAAGTTTTATCAAGAATGAAAAGGAACACCACACAATGTTAGAAGGAAGCATTTCTACAAGATGTAAGAATCATTAACTTATGTGCACCTAACAGAAAGACTTGAACTATATAAATAGCTGACTGAATTAAAGAAGGAAATTCCCAATAATAGTAGAAGATTTTAACATTTCTCTCAACAAAAACCAACAGAGTGAGCAAACAAACCAAAAATATACTATGTAGACAGTTTAGATGATATAATTAGAGGGCTGATTTACTATGTATATTTAGGTGGTTTAAAGAACTAAATATGTAAAACAAAACTTAAAATTATTAGAAGGAAATGTAAAAGAATTATGTTTATGAACTTGAGTTCATGAAGAATTTTGAAAATGAGTTTCAAAAAACAAAAATTTTATGTGAAAGACGAATAAATTTAATCAAATCAGAGGTTAAAACTTCTATAAAATAAAGAAAAGCTGATATAATCAAAATATAAAGGCTCAAGAATATTGGGAGAATATATTTGCAAAATACACAACATACGAAGGATCAGAGATAACAAAAGCATATACTAAACACTAAAGATAAATAAAATGACAAGAAAGGAAAATGAATAAAGGGTTTATATGTACAAAATTCACAGAGGAAACCCAAAGGGACTCTCTCTCTCTCTCTCCTTTCTTTCTTTCTCTATGTCTCTATATATACATATATAAATATATATGAAATATATATTATATAAATTTTATATAAAAATTACATAATAGTTTTATATATAGCAAATTTTATATGTTTTAGCACAAAATCAAAAACTGACAACTATAGAAGTGAAATAAAACAACAGAGTCTGCCAGGCGCGGTGGCTCACGCCTGTAATCCCAGCACTTTAAGCGGCTGAGTTGGGTGGATAACCTGAGGCCAGGAGTTCCAGATCAGCATGGCCAACATGGTGAAACCCCGTCTACTAAAAATACAAAAATTAGCTGGGTGTGGTGGTGGGCGCCTGTAATCCCAGCTACTAAGGAGGCTGAGACAAGGGAATCACTTGAACCTGGGAGACAAAGGTTGCAGTGAGCCGAGATCCCACCATTGCACTCCAGCCTGGGCAACAGGAGCACAACTCTGTCTCAAAAAATGAATGAAATGAAATGAAATGAAATAATGAAATGAAATGAAATTACAACCGAGTCATTAGTATAGCCCCGAGAGCCTGGCCAAAGTTCTTAAATGTGATAAAAACCACTGGTTGCCAAGGATGGACAGAGAAAGGGAATATTCAAACATGGGACAAGTAGGGATTTATAGCCAAGGAACAGGATGGGCATCAGTGGATGAAAAATTAGTAAGGAAAACATCAGGGGTAAGGGAACTTTTGCTAGAAAGACTCAACAAAATTCTTGTTGAAAGCAAGCCAGGGTGATATCAGGTAATGAGGGTGGCGAGATACCAAGGTTGGAGAGTTTTCACTAAACTGAGATGGCAGGATTCTTGCTTAAACTGGATTCTACAAGATCAGAGAGGGAAACCCAGGTAGGACCTAGCCAAGCAGATGATTCAACGGTGTCCAACTAAAGTTTTGGTCATAGGACAGAGTCTTTGTCCATGATTAGATCTCAAAAATATAATTTTGAATATAACAAACCAAGTTAGTTTATTACATGAAAATTAGTTAAAATAATTTAAATTACATATATTATGTATGAGTTACTATCATAAATTATGTGTATTACATTATAAAACTCAGAATTTATGGTCTTAATTGCCACTGGGGAGAAAGAAAAGAGACAATTTAGAGTATTGCAAATTTAAACTATTTTATATACCTAAAAATGCAAAGAATTTTATAGTAAGCATTTATTCCCTTTTCTGTAGGGCATATTTAAGAATATCCCATTGGATTTTAGTTTTTTTGGTAGTTTTTGCTATTATTAGAAACACAAATCTTTAACACAAATCTTTTTTGACAACATTACCGTTTCCTTAGAATAATTTCCTACTTCAGGAAGTATTGTAGTTTTGAGGCCACACCACTCTTAATTTATTTTATTCAACAAAAAACTCATATAAATATTTATTTGAACTAGCATTATACTGAGAGTGGCTGCTTTTAGGCACACTTACCAAATCTGTATAGTATGTGTGTATATTTTTAAATACTGCCAGTTTTATCGGTGACAGTGGCACATGATTGCTGTATTTATTGTTTTGGTGATTCTTAGAGAAGTCGAGGGATGGGGGAAAATTATAAAAGTAGAGTTACTGGTGCTTTAAAAACAAGAGAACGCATTCAGTATACACCTGTCTCTAGAGTTCTTTGCACACTTGGGCAAGAAAGAAGTCCAAGCTATGTGGTCTTTAGTCTCAGGACACGGAGAGAGGTTGCTTTTATGGTCTCCCTGTCCACAACTTTTCACAGGAGGTATTCGAGAGAAGAGACCTCAACGTAATGATTATTTTCACTGCTCAGTGTCTGTAAGAGAGGCAACAAATTTGAGGAACCAAGGATTTTTGGATTCCCTTATCTACAGACACTAAAAATCTACTCATTTTATTCCCATTCCTTAAATCATCCAGACATCTGACATTGTGGGACTATATTAGTCCTCCACTGTAGGTCCATTCAATATCTATCATAGTAATGTGGGGAGTGGTTTAATGACCTGGGCTTCCTTTGGCACCTTTGAAGCTTTCTGTGGTGGTGTGATTCTAGTTGGCATTCTTCTAGACTATACAATGTCCCCTGAAATCAGACCCATGTTAAAAGTCGGCAATTTCCTTTCAGTTATCACTGCTTGATGTCATACGGTGTAAAACTTTGTCTATTTGTTTCCTTTGATCTTTGTCCTTTCAGAAGGAACCTACCTTAGTTCTTTATATTTACCCCTTTCAATATAGATCAAGGAGTCAACATTAAATAACTATATTTTTGTCCACCATGTTCAATTTGTATTTCTGTTTTCACACCTTGGCCAATTTCTACTGCATCTGACACTGTCTCCTTCCTGATTTTAAAGAACTCTTCTCTTTAATTTGAAAATACTTAGGAACATTACTAGAGTTGATTTCATTGATTCTCTGTTTTTTGTTTTCGTTTTGTTTTTTTGTACTCTTGTGTCTGTCTTAGTTGGAATTTTTATTATTCCTTTCTTTTTTTGTTTTGGGTTTTGTTTGCTGTTCTAGTTTCTTAGGATGAGAAATTAGGTTATTGAATTGGTATCTTATTTCTTTTTTAATGTCGGTATTCACAGCTATAAATTTCTGTCTGAGCACTGATTTTACTGCATCTCCTAAGTTTTAGTATGTTTTGTTTTAGTTTTTGCTCATTCCAAAGTATTTTCTGTTTGCTCTTGTAATTTTTTTTATTCGATTATTTAGCAGTGTGATGTTTAATTTGAATATATTTGTGAATTTTTGACATTTCTTTCTATTATTGCTTTATGGTTTAATTACATGTAGTCACAGAGCATTTTTTTTTCTTTTTTTGAGATGAGTCTCACTCTGTCGCCCAGGCTGGAGTGCAGTAGCATGATCTCAGCTCACTGCAACCTCTGCCTCCCGGGTTCAAGCGATTCTCCTGCCTCAGCCTCCCGAGTAGCTGGGACTACTGCCACCACGCCTGGCTAATTTTTTGCATTTTTAGAAGAGACAAGATTTCACTGTGTTAGCCATAATGGTCTTGATCTTCTTACCTTGTGATCCACCCACCTCGACCTCCCAAAGTGGTGGGATTACAGGCATGAGCCTCTGCACCCAGGGCATATTTTTATTATTTTAATCTTTTAAAATGTATTGACACATTTTGTGGATTAATATACATTCTTTTTTTAATTTTTTTTTGAGATGGAGTTTTGCTCTGTCGCCCAGGCTGGAGTGCAGTGGCGTGATCTCGGCTCACTGTGACCTCCGCCTCCTGGGTTCACACCATTCTCCTGCCTCAGCCTCCCTAGTAGCTGGGACTACAGGCACCCACCACCATGCCTGGCTAATTTTTTTTTTTTTTTTGTATTTTTAGTAGAGATGGGGTTTCGCCTTGTTAGCCAGGATGGTCTCGATCTGCTGACCTCGTGATCTGCCTGCCTCGGCCTCCCGAAGGGCTGGGATTACAGGCGTGAGCCACTGTGCCTGGCCATGGCTTAATACATATTCTACCCTGAGAATGCTCCATGTACACTTGAGAAGATTGTTTATTTGCTGTTGATGAATAACATATTTTATAATTGTCTGTTAGGTCTACTTGGCTTATAGTGTTGTGCAAGTCTCCTGTTGCATCATTGATCTTCTATCTAGTTGTTGTTTCTATTATTGAAAGTGGAATATTGCAGTCCCCACTATTACTGTTGAACTTTATCCTTTCAATTCTGTTAGTGTTTCTCCATGTATTTTGAGGCTCTGTTGTTAGATGTGTGTATGTTTATAATTGTTATATTATATATTAACCCTTTTAACATTATATAAAGTCCTTTGTTTCTTGTAACAGTTTTTTACTTAAAGTCTATTCTGTCTGGTGTTAGTATAGTCACTCCAGCTCACTTTTGGTTATTGTTTGTATAGGATATATTTTTCCATCTTTTCACAGGAAGCATATTTGTGCCTTTGAATCTATTGTTAATTCTCTCATAGAAAGCATATACTTGGTTCATGTTTGTTTTATTAAAAAATTAATTGTTCCAACCTTTGCATTTGATGGAAACTCTTAATCAATTTACATGTAATTATTTTTCTTAACCTTTATTTTAAGGGGTACACATGCAGATTTGTTACATAGGTAAACTTATGTCATGGAGATTTGTTGTATAGATTATTATGTCACCAGGTATTAAGCCTAGTACCCACTACTTTTCCCGATCCTCTCCCTCCTAACACCCTTCACCCTCTGATAGGTCCCAGTGTGTGCTGTTCCTCTCTCTCTGTCCAGTGTTGCCATCATTTAGCTCTCCCTGTAAGTGAGAAAATGTGATACTTGGTTTTCTGTTCCTGCGTTGGTTTTCTAAGGATAATGGTCTCCAGCTCTCCATCCATGTCCCTGCAAAGGACATGATCTTGTTCTTTTTTAATGGATGCATAGTATTCCACGGTGTATATGTACCACATTTTCTTTATCCAGGCTATAAAGATGTACTTCTGCCATTTTACCATTTGTTTTCTTTTTTGTCTTATATCTTTTATATTCCTCACTTCCTCCAATACTTCTTTTCTGTGTTAAATGAATATTGTCTAGTGTGCTTTTTTAATTCTCTTGTTTTTTTACTACTTTTTTTTTCTTAATGATTGCCTGGGGATTAAAATGACATCTTAATTTATAATATCTGGATTCAGAGCTCAGATTAATATTAAATAAATTTCAATTGTATATAATAGGCTGGGCTAGGTGGCTCACACCTGTAATCCAGCACTTTGGGAAGCCGAGTGGGCAGATCATGAGGTCAGGATATCAAGACCATCCTGGCCAACATGGTAAAACCCCAACTCTCCTAAAAATACAAAAATTAGCTAGGTGTGGTGGCACGTGCCTGTAGTCCCAGCTACTCAGGAGGGTGAGGCAGGAGAATTGCTTGAACCCAGGAGGTGGAGGTTGCAGTGAGCTGTGATTGCACCATTGCACTCCAGCTGGGCGACAGAGTAGGACTCCATCTTAAAAAAAAAGTATACAATATGTTATATAACTCTGTCCCCTCCCCTCCTCTTTGCTCTATTATTGTCACAAATTACATCTTTGTATGTATGTGCCCATTAATAGATAGGTTTATACTAGTTTTATGCAATTTTCTTTTAAATAAGATAGAAGAAAGAGGAGTTACAAATAAAAATACATAATGCTAGCTTTTATATTACCTAAATATTTACATTTACTGATGTTCTTCATTTATTCATATAAAGATATTTTCTTGTGTCCTTTTATTTCAGCATGAAGGATTAAAGCATTTCTTGTAGGGCAGGACTGCATGTGATAAGCTCTCATTTTAAAATTTGTCTGGTAATATATTAATTTCTCCTTCATTTTTGAAGTATGTCTTTGCTAACTATGGAATTTTTCATCGACAATATTTTTCTCTCTGCACTTTGAATTCATTATTCCATTGCCTCCTGTGCTCCATTGTTCCTGATGATAAATTAGCTGTTACTCTTCCCAAAGATCCTTTGTTCATGATGAGTCACTTCTTTCACTGCTTTCAGGATTTGTTTTTTTTGTCTTTGGCTTTCAACAGTTTGATTATGATGTTTCTCAGGTGTGTCTCTGAATTTATACTTCTTTGTTTAGCTTCTTACATGTGTAGATTAATATTTTTTCAACAAATTTTAAAAGTTTTTAGCCACTATTTTTTCAAATATTATTTTTGCCCTTCTGTCTGTCTGTCTGTCTCTCTCTCTCTCTCTCCTCCTTCTGGACTTCCATTATGCATATCTGCATACATTACATGGAGTCCCTCAGGTCTCTTAGGCTCTGTTCACTTCCTTTATTCTTTATTCTTTCTTTTTCTCACACTAGATGGTCTACATTGACCTATTTTCAATCTCAGTGACTCTTCTGTCTGCTCAAGTCTTCTTAGATGTATTTTTCATTTTAGTTGTTGTAGTTTTCAATTCTAGAATGTCTATTAGGTTACTTTTAATAATTTGTGTCCCTTCTGATACGTCATTTTCATGCTTTTTTCAAATTTTTCTTTAACTCTTGAACATTTTTAAGTAGATGGTTTAAAATATTTGCCTGGTAAATACAATGTATGAGCTTTCTCTGAGAATGCTTCTATTGATTGCTTTGTTTCTGCATATGAGTCGTATTTTCTCATTCCTTATCATACCTCATAAGTTTTGTTTAAAACTGAACATTTTAATATTTTAATGTGGCAACCTCTGGAAATCAGATTTCCCTCTAACCCCAGGGTTTGTTGTTGCTGCATTTGGTAGTTATTTTTTATTATTTTTGTTTGTTTTGTAACTTTTCTAAACTACTTTTGTAAGCTCAGTATTCTTTGTTGTACATGGCCACTGAAGTACCTGTTTCACTAGCTTAATGGTTAACTAATGATTGGATAGATATTTTCTTAAATGCCCAGAACCAAAACAAACAAAAAGAATCTTCCAGTCTTTACAGAGGGGCTCTGTGTGTTTTAGAGCATGTCTTTGGCCATTAGTATTGTGTTTTATAACTCTTTATTAGCTTTCATTCTGCTTGTGCAGAGACTCAAAGCCAGAAGAGGTGAGAGATTATGGCCTTTTCAGGAATTTCTTGGGAATGTGAACAGCCCTGGGCATGCATGTGGCTCTAGATTCTAACTGATATGTCAGAGCTTTTCAAAGCCTTCATTCCCCTCAAGTATATCATTGTCTAGTTTTTCTTCCCAAGATTTTTGGTTAGTCTATTGTTTGCCCCAACAGCTATCCTTTGCTTCAAGTAGTAGCCACTAAAATATTTAATTATAAAGGTTTTGGGCCAATGCCCAAAAGGTAGTGATTTTAGCTGGATGAAATCCAAGTTAGCCAAGATAAAGACAGGACATTTGAACAGGTCTTCCAGGGGGTCTACAGCTGGATCTACTATGAACATTTATTTGTAAATGATGTCTTTCTGCTCCTTCAGAATAAGTATCAGAAATGTGGACTGTAATTTTCAAGACTACCACTGAACTGGTATAATTTTCAAGATTACCACTGAACTGGTGATGGGACTAGGATAAGTGAAAATGGGACAAATCTTACTCTTCTCAATGACATTTGGTCATTTTTGTGGAATCAGCTCTGCCTAGGTTGCTGCAAGGTTTTGGTTAGTTTCCAGGGTTCTGATAAAGTTGATTTTTAAATTTTTGCCAGTTTTTTTTTTTTTTTCCTGTTGTGGTTGCTTTTATGGAGGCATGGACTTTTGGAATTCCTTACATCACTATTACTCCTTTTACATAATTTTTAAAATAAAAAAAGTATATAAAATAACTATATCCAATAGTATTCCTTCATTCATTTGCATGTATTTTCTTAGGGTGGGGGATATTTTAAATAAAAAATATTGTAAACAACTTAAATAACAGCTTAAAATTCCATGGGGTGATGAATTATTTTTCTTAAAGATTGCAATAATAATATCTACTATGAAACATTTATCTGTGCTAGGCATTGTACTATGTGCTTTATGTACATGATCTCAGTTAATCCATGCAACAACCCTATGTTGCAGGGGCTTTTATTATCTTCATTTTATGCCTGAGGAAAGTGAAGTTTAAAGAGATTAAGTTCAAGATCACGTTGATAATAAGGGACAGAGATGTGCTTCACATCAACATCAGCCAAATTCCAGACGTTTGGTCTTAACCATGATGCCAGGAGAGGAAGTGATTCGGAATTACTTTACATCTGACTTTGATGTATAGGTTTTTCATTGTTACTATTAAAATTAATGTACCAGATATTAATACACTGAGTGAAAACCAGGGTATTGACCTAAATACACAAGCATTGACTAAATACTTCTCAGGTGTCAGTATTATACTAGACATTTCTTAGGATAAAATGTGATTCCATCTTCAAGAATCCAATTATCTATCAAGAAAGCAAGAATTAATACGTGAGAAATAATTATGCTGTAAACTATAAGATACTAACAATAAATTCAATGGGAGTTTAGAGAAAAAAGATCATTGGTCACAAGCTGTAGGAAAAGGAAAGGTTTCATGAAACTATTGAAGTAAACTTCAAGAATAAAGAGACTTCAATGTGACTTAGGAAACTGTGGCTTCATAGCTTAATTTAACAATTCATTGAAAGAAACATTTTTCTAATACAGACTATCCTCAAGGCTTTGGAACTATAAAAGATGAAACTCTAAACCCCCAGCCTAATGAATTCAAACAGTTGTGGGTTTTTTTGTGGGTATGGCTACAACGCAAAATATTATGTTGTGGGTTTGCATACAGTTCTACAGAAAAAAATGACAATTAAAATCTGTCTGGAAAATCAAGGACAAATTTGAAAAAAAAAAAAAAAAACAGAGTGGAAATGGTTTTCAAGCTGGACTTTAAGGATGAGGTAGTAGCGGTTGTCTTTACTACACTTACCCTGCTGGGTCGACCCAGCCCTCCTGGGCATTGGTAAGAACATGCCAACAAGATCTTTCTCATTTCTCATGTCAGAAAGAAGGGCATGCATTTTCCTTCTTGGTGTATAGTACTTTTTTTGCAGAAGAGGCAAGACAATGTGGATGTGCAACTACATGATTTATTGTCTGTACTTACTTGACAAGAACTAGAAAGTAGAGGAAGAAAGAAAAGGTCTTGAGTGCTCAAGAAATTTTTGGATTTACATATTAAACGAACGTGTGACTCTTTTGTTGTTTGCTGTCTTTACTCCACCTAGGTTACTGTCTTAAGTCTTTCTTCAGTCAGAATTAGAGTATCACAAATACGATTAAGGCCATACTTCTTCAAGTTCTTCATTATTTTTACAGCATTAAAAGATAGGAAGGGATTTGGTGTCCCAGACAACCTTATTTGGCACCTG
Organism: Papio anubis; assembly: GCF_008728515.1. Classification (NCBI taxonomy): domain Eukaryota; kingdom Metazoa; phylum Chordata; class Mammalia; order Primates; family Cercopithecidae; genus Papio; species Papio anubis. Next base: position 18,354,737 of record NC_044988.1, on the reverse strand, counting down.
CATAATCCTTCCTTGATGGTAGCACTTAATTATCTTAAAGCCGGTGGGTTTCTTTCCAAGTGCATTGCAAACCGTATTGTGAATCTTGTAAATGCCAGTTGGGGTTAAGCTGACTTGACTCTTTTTCCACTGTCCTTGTACTTTGGGGTCAGCTTATTTGGCAAGGTTGGTATTTCTTTGCTTATGTCTATTTCTAATGCACTATTAGATGACTTTTTAAAAAAAAATTTACATCCTATCAGCAATTCTTCAGGAGCATAGGTTTGCAGAATAGCAATCCAGGTAGAAGGATAAGCAAAGGTTCTGAGTTTAGAAATTCCTGTTCACTGAACACGAGGTTTCCAGGAACTGGAGATCAAAGTGAGAAATTAGGGAATAGTCAAATTGCACTTGAAGCCAAAGAATTCAGACTTTATTCTGTAGAATAAAAGAAATAATGACTGATCTGCAAATCATAAATAATTCTGTTAGCATAATAGAGGATGATTACAAGGAGGCAAATGACAATAGTGTTAGGAACACTAGTACAAAGGAGGTTATTAAAATAGTCCCCAGAGATTCATCCATCTGTACTTATAATCTAATGTATAGGAATTTTTTAAGTAGTTGAAATTGGACAGAAAAGAAAGTGGTATAGGAGAGTAAATAAATGTTTCTCAAAGTTTAAATCATCATTTAGTGTTTATAATCATTAATATGACTAAGATTGTCTTGCTGTTTAAATGTAGAGCTTATATTCTTCATATATTTTGTGAAAATTAAAATGTCAACAAAAATATATTTTTGCTGATATACCATTTTACTTTTATATATTTCTAATTTAAAAATTGTAGGCTACAAACTTGTGCTCTCAGGTTTTCCTCCATGATGATTGCTGCTTTTTCTTCCTCAGAAAATGGAAAAGTCAAGATATCGGTTATTAAACTTTTTACAAAGTTTCAGAAATTAAATTTTATTTTAGGACTCTCTCCCTTCTTGCATCATCTTGCTTTCTGACTGCAACACTTTTTACTTTTCTCACAACTCTCATTTGAGAAATCAAAAGCCCTCTGAAGAATAATAAATGGCACCCTGCTCTCCCTACTCTACTGGGCATCTTGTGTTCAAATTAACAGTGGTTACATTTTTTATTTATTTATTTATTATTATTATTATTATACTTTAAGTTCTAGGGTACATGTGTATAACGTGCAGGTTTGTTACATATGTATACTTGTGCCATGTTGGTGTGCTGCATCCATCAACTCGTCAGCACCCATCAACTCGTCATCTACATCAGGTATAACTCCCAATGCAATCCCTCCCCCCTCCCCCCCCATGATAGGCCCCGGTGGGTGATGTTCCCCTTCCTGAGTCCAAGTGATCTCATTGTTCAGTTCCCACCTATGAGTGAGAACATGCGGTGTTTGGTTTTCTGTTCTTGTGATAGTTTGCTAAGAATGATGGTTTCCAGCTGCATCCATGTCCCTACAAAGGACACAAACTCATCCTTTTTTATGGCTGCATAGTATTCCATGGTGTATATGTGCCACATTTTCTTAATCCAATCTGTCACTGATGGACATTTGGGTTGATTCCAAGTCTTTGCTATTGTGAATAGTGCCACAATAAACATACATGTGCATGTGTCTTTATAGCAGCATGATTTATAATCCTTTGGTTATATACCCAGTAATGGGATGGCTGGGTCATATGGTACATCTAGTTCTAGATCCTTGAGGAATCGCCATACTGTTTTCCATAATGGTTGAACTAGTTTACAATCCCACCAACAGTGTAAAAGTGTTCCTATTTCTCCACATCCTCTCCAGCACCTGTTGTTTCCTGACTTTTTAATGATCGCCATTCTAACTGGTGTGAGATGGTATCTCATTGTGGTTTTGATTTGCATTTCTCTGATGGCCAGTGATGATGAGCATTTTTTCATGTGTCTATTGGCTGTATGAATGTCTTCTTTTGAGAAATGTCTGTTCATATCCTTTGCCCACTTTTTGATGGGGTTGTTTGTTTTTTCCTTGTAAATTTGTTTGAGTTCTTGTGTAGGTTCTGGATATTAGCCCTTTGTCAGATGAGTAGATTGCAAAAATTTTCTCCCGTTCTGTAGGTTGCCTGTTCACTGTGATGGTAGTTTCTTTTGCTGTGCAGAAGCTCTTTAGTTTAATTAGGTCCCATTTGTCAATTTTGGCTTTTGCTGCAGTTGCTTTTGGTGTTTTAGACATGAAGTCTTTGCCCATGCCTATGTCCTGAATGGTACTACCTAGGTTTTCCTCTAGGGTTTTTATGGTATTAGGTCTAACATTTAAGTCTCTAATCCATCTTGAATTAATTTTCGTATAAGGAGTAAGGAAAGGATCCAGTTTCAGCTTTCTACTTATGGCTAGCCAATTTTCCCAGCACCATTTATTAAATAGGGAATCCTTTCCCCATTTCTTGTTTCTCTCAGGTTTGTCAAAGATCAGATGGCTGTAGATGTGTGGTATTATTTCTGAGGACTCGGTTCTGTTCCATTGGTCTATATCTCTGTTTTGGTACCAGTACCATGACAGTAACAGTGGTTACATTTATCTACATCTCATGGCACAATTTACTGTGGTTATTTTATAGATTACATTTTCTGTAACACCATTTATACCCAGAATATGTGATTAATACTGTATCTATAATTACTCTTGAGATTCCTGAGAGGATTGTGAATGAATTACATCTGAAGAAATTAAAATTAAAACTAAAATTAAACCTGAGGATGAGATGCTCCTTATCACCAGAGTTTACAAATACATTTTGTAAAATTAATGTTTCATCAGCTTAATGCTTACTCAGGAAAATATAAAAAAAATTTTAACAAAACTAGATGAGGGATCATTATGATTCTTATTAAATAAGGTTCTTGTCTTAACATGTGAAACTACGTTATCTCATTCTGAATTTTTTCCTACTAGATTTTAATAGATTGGTGGCTCTTGAAAGTGCAACTACTTTGCTCAGAAAAAGCCCCTAGGGTGTGCTAATATCTACTGTATATACATTATATAAAGTGATGTCATAAATCTGTAGGAAAAAATTATTGTTTGATAGTTCCATTATTGAAGAATTGATTGCATATTTAGGAAAACAATATTATGTAAATACATACTTCACAAGATTCATGAAAATTTACAGATTTGTTAGAGAGTAAAAGAAAAAGAAGAACCTCAATGTTTTAAAACTATAATGAAAAAGCAATGTCTTCTTATTACAGTTTTAAGATGGTGGCAAATTTTCATCATAGAGGAAAGCATAAACAGTTTTAACTGTATTAATATAATTAAGAGCTTCAGTTTGCTATCAAAAAATCAAACTAAAATAATAAACCTCACACGTTGCCACAGCATTCTTTTTAATAGGAGAAAGATAAAATATAAACCTAAATAGCCAATAATAGAGTACAAATTAAAGAAATTATTATCCACCCAGTTAATAGAATATTACAGACATGAAAAGTAGTATTTACAAAGAATTCATAATGACAAATAAAGGTCAAATGTTTTACTATGAAAACTAAAGCTGGAAAAAAAAATTCTGTACATCAAATGAATGCAAATATGAACAATTACTTCTGACATATATATATATATATATATTTTTTTTTTTTTTTTTTTGAGACAAAGTCTTGCTCTGTTGCCCAGGCTGGAACACAGTGGTGCTATCTCAGCTCACTGCAACCTCCACCTCCTGGGTTCAAACAGTTCTTATGCCTCAGCCTCCCTAGTAGCTGGGACTACAGGTGCATGCTGCCACGCCTGGTGATATGGTATGACTCTGTGTCCCCACCCAAATCTCATCTTGAATTGTATTCACATAATTCCCACATGTTGTGAGAGGGACCTGGTGGGAGATCATTGAATCATGGGGCAGTTTCTCCCATACTGTTCCGTGGTAGTGAATAGGTCTCACAAGATCTGATGGTTTTATAAGGGGAAACCCCTTTTGCTTGGTTCTCATTTTCTCTTTTGCGCCACCATGTAAGAAGTGCCTTTCACCTTCCACCATGATTGTGAGGCCTCCCTAGCCACATGGAACTAGAAGCCCATTAAACCTCTTTCTTTTTTAAATTGCCCAGTCTCGGGTATCTTTATCAGCAGCATGAAAATGGACTAATACAGTAAATTGGTACTGGGATGGGGTGTTGCTGAAAAGATACCCCAAAATGTGGAAGCAACATTGGAACTGGGTAACAGGCAGAGGTAAGAACAGTTTGGAAGGCTCAGAAGAAGACAGGAGAATATGGGACAGTGTGGAACTCCCTAGAGATTTCTTTAATAACTTTGACCAAAAGCTGATAATGATATGGACAATGAAATCCAGGCTGAGGTGGTCTCAGATGGAGATGAGGAACTTGTTGGGAAATGAAGCAAAGATGACTCATGTTATGTTTTGGCAAAGAGACCGAAGGCATTTTGCTTCTGCCCTAGAGAGTTGTGAAACTTTGAACTTGAGAGATATGATGTAGGGTATCTGGCAGAAGAAATTTCTAAGCAGCAAAGCATTCAAGAGGTGACTTGGGTTCTGTTAAAGCCATTCAGTTTTAAAACAGAAACAGAGCATAAAAGTTTGGAAAATTTGTACCCTGACTGTGATAGAAAAGAAAATCCCATTTTCTGAGGAGAAACTCAAGATGTCTGCAGAAATGTGCATAAATACTGAGAAGAGGAATGTTAATCACCGAGACAATGGGGGAAAATGTCTCCGGGGCATGTCAGAGACCTTTGTGGCAGCCCATCCCGTCACAGGCCTGGAGGCTTAGGATGAAAACCTGGTTTTGTGGGCCAGGCCCAGGGTCCCTCTGCTGTGTGCAGTCTAGGGACTTGGTGCCCTGCATCCCAACCACTCCAGCCATTGCTAAAAGGGGCCAACGTACATCTTAGGCCATGGCTTAAAAGGGTGCAAGCCCCAAAACTTGGCAGCCTCCGTGTGGTATTGAGCCTACAGATGCACAGAAATCAAAAATTGAGGTTTGGGAATCTCTGCCTAGATTTCAGAGGATGTATAGAAACACCTGGATGTTCAGGCAGATATTTGCTGTAGGAGTGAGGCCCTCATGGAGAACCTCTGCTAGGGCAGTGCAGAAGGCAAATATCTGGTGGGTGCCCCCACACAGAGTCCCCACTGGGACACTGCCTAGTGTAGCTGTGAGAAGAGAGCCACCGTCCTCCAGAACCCAGAATGGTAGATCCACTGACAGCTTATACCGTGTGCCTGGAAAAGTTGCAGACACTCAATGCCAGCCTGTGAAAGCAGCCAGGAGGGAGGCTGTACCCTGCAAAGCCACGGGGGTGGAGCTGCCCAAGACCATTTAACCTCCCCTCTTGCATTGATGTAACTAGATATGAGACGTGGAGTCAAAGGAGATCATTTTGGAGCTTTAAGATTTGACTGCCCTACTGGATTTCAGACTTGCATAGGGCCTGTAGCCCCTTTGTTTTGGCCAATTCCTCCCATTTGGAACAGCTGTATTTACCCAGTGCCATACCCCCATTGTATCTAGGAAGTAACTAACTTGCTTTTGATTTTACAGGCTCATAGATGGAAGTGACTTGCCTTCTCTCAGGTGAGACTTTGGACTACAGACTTTTGAGTTAATGCTGAAATGAGTGAAGACTTTGGGGTACTTTTGGGAAGGCATGATTGGTTTTGAAATGTGAGGACATGAGATTTGGGAAGGGCCAGGGGCAGAATAATATGGTTTGGCTCTGTGTCCTGCCCAAATCTCATTTTGAATTGTATTCCCATAATTCTCATGTGTTGTGAGAGGGACACTGTGGGAGATAATTGAATCATGGGGCATTTTCTCCCGTACTGTTCTTGGGGTAGTGAATAAGTCTCATGAGATCTGATGGTTTTATAAGGGGAAACCCGTTTCACTTGACTCTCATTCTGTGTCTTGCCACTGCCATGTAAGGAGTGCCTTTCACTTTCCGCCATGATTATGAAGCCTCCCTAGCCATGTAGAACTCTAAGTTTATTAAAGCTCTTCCTTTGGTAAATTGCCCAGTCTCTGGTATGTATTTATCAGCAGTGTGAAAACGGACTAATACACCAGGTTAATTTTTTTTTTTTTTTTTAACAGAAGCCAAAAATACATGTGGTTTCACCATGTTGGCCAGGCTGGTTTTGAACAGCTGGCCTCAAGTGATCTGCCCACCTTGGCCTCCCAAAGTGCTGGGATTATAACCTTGAGCCACCACGTCTGGCCTGATATTTTTAATTTTAGAGAAGTTTTAAATATACTTGTTACATGATAGCAATCATTTTAGCATTTATCTACTTATTCCAAGGCCTGTTTAGGGAACAATCTCTCATTAAAGTCTTTTTATTGTCATTTTAGGGTACTTTTGTCTGTTTTTGTTTGTTTTAATGCAATCATTCAGGTTTTTAAACTTGAATCTTCTAAATATTGTATTAAAGATAAAAAATAAATGACTGGCATAGTTTAAAATTTAGGGGACATGAGTTCTGGTCTCTCAGACTCTTATTTACAAACCTGGGGGAAAATTACTTCCCATTTGTTTGCCATACTGTATTATGTATTTCTTTTACATCAGGACACTGTTGTGGAGCTTATTCAAACACTCGTCAATTCTATCAGTCTTTCTGTAACAAAGTGTGACTCTAAACAGGACACAAACTGTTCCAAGAGCTACCACCTCCATGGACACCTTAGAACCCAGGTAGCAGAGATCATTAGCCCTGTGGATACTGTGGTTACAAAAACTTTTATATAGTCTGATGGCATGATGCTTTTCACCACACAAGGAAGACTTCATAAATCATATCAGCTACTTAAAACAAATGAATGGGAAAGAACATTCCAAACAATAATAGAAACATCATATAAAAATTGCGTGAAAATAGTATAATTCCTTCTTTGTATTTAATTATTTCTAATTTTTAAGAATAAATTTGTGTAGTTGTCTAATTTGGCCTTATTATATCTAATGTGATTTGTAATCACATGTAGCTGTTTCTCTAGTTTCAGCCAAAACTGTATATCCTCCATTTCTGTCTCTCTATCACCTCTGTATAATTCGAAATTCATACTGTGGCATTGAATTGACTTTTTCTCACCCTGCTTTACACACACACACACACACATACACACACACAATTTGTCTTATTTCTAATCATACATACCATAATAAATAGTATCTTAGTCACATCATGTTCAGCAACTAACACTGGTGATTTTTCAACAATACCCACAGAGGGCAAAATTGAAGTTTGAAGTTTTATCTAAAACGCTCCAGTTTTTTGTTTGTTTTTTTCTTTTCCCCCATTAGGTTTTGACTTCCTTGCTTTTGACATTACCTCTGTCATTTTACCATTTCTTGTCCTTTTTTACTGGATGTTTTTACCTCAGTTTTTTAGTATTTATTACGTTATTTAATGGGACCCTAAGTGGTGAAATTCAGGTAATTTTATTTATTTCAAATTTGAAATTAGACAAGTATTCTTAAAGCAATCACCTTGGCATTTTATCTCCCTTACCTACATACACACACACACACACACACACACACACACACACACGCTTTAATTTTTTTTTTTTTTAATTTTTCTCCTTTTCTGAACTTCCCCTTGTGATGCCTGGCCTTTCTCTGTGTTACGGTTTATCTGTTCCCTTTGCACATCCACGTTCATAGCAGAACTATTCACAATAATGAAGAGCTGCAGAGAAGCAACCCAATTATTCATGGATGGATGGATGAATAAACAAAATGCAGTATATGCATAGAATGAAAGGTTATTTAGCCTGAAAAAGGAAGGAAATTCTGTCATATGCTACAACAGGAATGAACCTTTAAGACATTGTGCTAAGTGAAATAAGCCAGTCACAGAACGACAAATACTGTATGATTCTGTTTCTATGAGATATCTAAACTAGTCAAATTCATAAAAACAGAAAGTAGAATGGTGATTACCAGGGACTGAGGGGAGCAGGAAGGGGAAGAGAATTGGGTATAGAGTCTCAGATTCACAAGATGAAAAATTATGGAGATCAGTTTCACAACAATGTGGACATACTTAACACCACTGAACTGTGCATTCAAAATTGGTTAAGATGGCAAACTTTTAATGTAGTTTTTAGCCCAATAAAAATTTTTAAAAAGATTTCTGGCTCTTGACACAGATGTATTGGTTTATATGTGACTTCCTATTTGAGCCTAATGGTGAGGGGCGGGATTAGTTTTGAATGCTCACAATATATAACCTTTGTTTTAAACAAGAGCTTTCCTAACTCTGTCTCCCACATTGCCTTTGGGTGTATCTTCAGTTGATCACTCAGCAGCAGATCACTCAGCCCACTCTATTTATAACTCTCTGCCACTCCCACCTGATTGTGGGTGCCCAGCAAGCTGTGATTGTGCTTTATTTAATTCTATATCCCGGAAGTCTGGGTATGTAGCAGGTGCTCAATGAATATTGGAATGATATTTTGGTAATTGAAATTAGTTATTGTGGTAATTACAATTAATCACAGTGATTGAATGAGCACTGGCTCCAGCATTAGGGGATTAGTCTCATTTGTCTCTCTCTCTGGCCTCCTTGGATACCACTTTACTGATCTATGCAGATGAAATTTTGGACAGTCATTCTCTAAACTCTCTCCTAATTCTCGAATCTATTATTGTACATCATTGGCTCCAACAGAACATCATGAGAAGGCAAAATAATGATCCAGCCACAAATTTGAATATTCCCCTTTGGAATCGAAGCCTAGCAGAACTACAGTAGCTTTGGCCCAATAAAAATTCCTTAGATGGGCAGTAAACAAAATCCAAAGAGAGACACCAATGCAGGATTTTCTGAAGCATTCTGCATGACTATTTTGGAGAGGGAGGGATGATCATCTTCTCCAGGTACTTAAGAAAACATTGACATTGCATTCTGTAACATAGTTTAACCGTCTCTTGGAAAACCTCATTTCTCTGTCTCTTATTTTTTCAATATCAGATTACCTTGGGGATAAACAGGAAAGAGAACACTATTCTGCTATGAAAATATCATTTTCTTACTTTTCTTCTTCTTTAAGAAAGACCTATAGGGATATAGTAATGAATTTGCAGAGCTAGGGGGCCTTATGACAAGAGACAATTATATTAATTACTTTTCTTAAAAGTCTGTCTAGGACTTTACACCACATTCTGGAAACAAAGTACTTTTTCCTTATCTAAACTCCAAGTGGTATGCAGAGATGTGTGCAGAGATTTCAGTCCCTTGAGTCTCCGGGGTGTTAGAAAGTGTCTGAAATCTCTTTAAAGAGCATATTAACATGTATCCAAAAACTTAGACTGTAATACTATTTAACTCCTCTATTTTTCCATTATGGTCTGTCAGCAGGAATATGTTGCCCTATCGTACATGACAAGTGAAAACGCTGGTAACATTGTTTTTCATAGACAGAAAAAATACCAAAGAAGCAATTTCTTAGCTAAAATGTCACCTGTTAGATGTATAGGGCTCACTGTATTTTGTTGCCCTGGTAACGGATGGTGTAAAATGACTCCTTTGCACCGCTCCATCAGAGTGATTGCATCCTGTTTTTTCCATCATTTTACAAGAGGCTGTTTTCATTCTCCCTTCCTGACCATATTAAGTGTAAAGAGATTGAATTACTGTGCTGTACCCTCTCCATCCGATGTGGATTTAAGAGTTGATATTGATGTACTGAGAACTGCATGCTTCTTCAAGAAAAAAAAAAGCTACAAATTATAATGAATTTGACTTTTATGTATCGACCATTCTAGAGTTGAAGTAGGGTTTCTGCACCCAAGGGATAGACATGGCCTGATCAGCATTTTTCACTCGAACGAATCCAATTGATAAAGCAATATACTCAGTGTCACTTTGCTTGATCTCCAGGTTTAACAATAGTCATGCTAAAAGTAGATACATTACTCTATAAATTTTACCCATAAAAAAAAATGTGCAAGCCATAGCTTTCTACGGCTGCACTCTTTCCAACTTTTAACTGAGCAGGGCAAAAAGGAGGCCTATTCCAAAATTGTGCTGAGACCGTGCAAGTGTGGGCAATGTGTATTCAGGTATGTATTTATGACAACCAGGAGCCAGACAACACTTTACTTCCATGCCCACAACCACCGAATCGGAAAGCACTTCCTGTGAAAACTGGCTTCTTGGGCTCTGTCTCTTAAACGAAAAATTACTCTCTGAAGTGACACACTGCTTTATAATTATCAAACTGTTTCACTGTGTCACTACGAACAACTTAACGCCTCAGAAACCATTTGGTTGAAAATTTCATTTATCCCACATTTGAAATAGGAGAGTGATTTTCTTTAAAGCAAGGGTTTTTGTTAATGTACTTTGGGTAATTTAATTTTTGACCATTGCTACGTAATACTTGTCATTCCATAACATTTTTTAAACTTAGAATTACATACAGCAAACAAATGAACGAATGTGAGGAAAAGAAACAAGCATAGGAAGAGGGCATTTCAAAAGAATGGCAAGTGTTCCCCTCCCCTTCCCTGGGAGGTTGAGATGGGGACAGTTGAGTGATCAATTTCATTAACATTTATATTTATGTCATAGGTAAAAATACCTGTAGTTGATTGCATTCCTTGAAAAGTAATCTGCTTTCACAGTTTTATGTTTTTTAACAAAGTTTTGAAATCCTATTGCTTGGCCCCAATTTAGAGGCAAGAGATTCTGCCTGCATTGACAACTTGGGTAACTGTGTATTTAGACTTTTTAAATGACTTCAACCATGATGATAAATGACCATTCCCCTTCATAGGGGAAACATTGTAAACATTTAAATAGCTAACTAATGACCTTTTTATTGTTTGATTATTCTTAATAAGTGTACAACAAGAAACTGTGGTATTGATTTGCTCTTCTATTCTTATCTGGTAAGTTGGCTATGAAAGGTTCTTTGTCTTAAATTATTGTCCACCTCTGTCTCCCTCTCTCTGTCTCTCTGTTTCTTTTTCTAACTTTCTCTCTCACTCTTTTTCTCAGTCTCTGTCTGCCTTTTATCTCTACTGCCTACCTTCTATCGCCTTCTGCTCTGATTTCTTAAATAGCCTATATCCCAGAAATTCACTAATATGAGGTATCCTGATCCCAAAAAGTCATTCTAGAAAACCTAACTCAGCTTCAAAACGCCCATTTTCATTGATTTCTTGCTGTCACAGCACTTATGTGCCCTCTGTCCCCATGAATCTCTGCCATGTAATTAGCATCCTAACACAGTGGTTCTCCACATGTGGCCCCTGAACCAGCAGCATCAGCATCAACTGGTAACTAGTTAGAGATGCAAATTATCAGACCCACTCCAGATCTACAGAATCAGAAACTATAGAGATGGGGCACAGGGCTTTGTATGTCAACAAGTCCTCCAGGTGATTCTAATGCTCGTTAACACTTGCGACCCTCAGTTTGTTCACAGCCCTTTCTGGTCATCAAACCCATACCATATCCACAGTTATGGATGAAATCAACTGATTTCAAGTGACACAGCTATGACAAGGGACTTTAGTGATCTGTGTGCCCCTCCAAAGAGTTTATTGGTTTCTTATGACTCTTACAGAGTTTGAGGAGAACACCACCTTTAAGTTCCTTTAATTGAGAGCAACCAAGCCATAAGTGTAAAAAGAGCTCAGGGGAATATACAATTAGAATCGTAGTTTCATTATTGGCCTGCTTCTCCTTGCTTACTGTTAACTATATGTTCAGTAACTCAGGCAGCTTCTGTTTCCTCATTTGCAAAAAGGAATAAAATCCTTCAAATCACAGAGTCATCATGAGAGATCAGAGAATAACTGAAGATATTCTTTTTAAATCATAAAGAGCTATACAAATACAACAAGATACTACTAATCACTTTTTATATTTAAAGATAGCTTTAATTACAAAAGATTCAGAGAATGAACTACTACTGCTAATACCAAATGTCTTTTTTTTTGTTGTTGTTCTGTATACTCCTGAAGGAAATCAAGGATTTTTAGTAAAGATTTTTTTTCTCTTTTCCTGTTTGGGCTCTAGAATTGCTGCATAAATAGCCTGGTGCATAATACCTCCTGCTTGGAAGATGGCATGAAAGAACGGCTCTCATTTTGTGCTCAATCACAGAACCAGTCCCTCACCCATATTTTAAGAAAGAGAAGAGAGCTGCCAGGCATAAGTGCCTTGTAAATATATTTCCTTTGCAGGATTACAGGACATGGAGAAACTGACAACCATAGATAGTCCTTTCTGGGATGTGTCACATCTTCCTGGGCTGGGGGTAATCAAGTGAGAAGTTTTGGGGTGATTAGGACAGGATGCTAAGATCAAAGAATTGTACATATGTGGACGAGGATGCACAACTCTGCATCCAACACGCACCCTCCTCCCTCTGCACCCATCAGAAACTGAAATATTGAGAGAAGCACTATCTGGTAGAAAACAATGCAAGCTATGCATATAATTTCAATTTTTCTCATGGCATCATTAAAATGTATTTTAAAATAGGTGGGATTAACTTTAAAAATACATTCTATTTAATCCAATATATCCAAAATAATATCATTTCAACATGTAATCAATGTAAACATTATTAGTGAAATATTGTACATTCCATTTTTCATACTAAGATTTTAAAATCTGGTGTGTAGTTTATACTAACAGTGCACATCTATTTGGACCAACCACATTCGAGCTCCCAGTAGCCACATGTGTTTAGTGTGGCTACTGTCTCGGACAACAGAGGTAGAGTGAATCTTAATTTTAAAATGCTGATTGGTAAAACACAGACAGCCTTGCAGAGGAGTTGAAACCCCAGCAGAGCAAGTTTGAGCTGCTCCTCGTGCTTCTCTTGAGCCCTTCTTTTTACTTCCACACTCTCTTCTTCACCTGCCCCAACACGCACGCAGACACACAAACACACACTCACACAGCTGGGTGTCACAATCCCCTGGGAGAACTTCTCCCTTCACCTTTCAGATGCTGTGACTTCTGTTGGTCTTGGCAGAGTGAGGCCTCCTCTGTGTCTTCTGAGCAGTAAATGGAAGGAGATGGTGTACGGCTTGGCGTCATGAATATACTGTATTCATAGCAAATTGTGTTCCTGTTCTCTTCAAAAGCAAATGGATGAAAGCCTCCTTTTTGCAGCCTTGGGGTTGTTTCTACTTACCATTTCTCCGTTCTTGGTAAGGCAGAAGAGGAAGAGAGAGAAGAAGAATGAGAAAAAGAGTTCTGAGGAATTATTAGACCACCTGCTCACATCATCCCTGACCTTTGGAGGAAGAGAAGATTTTGCTTAGAAAGGAAACTTAGTCCTTCAGCCTTCATACATATAAATAACATTCATGGTTAAAAAAAATGAAATTCCCCATGCAAGCCTGGTAGAATTAAAAGGTGATTAAAACCAAATATCTTGGAACCAATCAAAGCATTATGAACCTTTAAAAATTAGTATGTGTTAATTTTTTACTAGAAAACATTTAAAAACACCTATGCCACCTAAATGATGCTCTTTTTTGAGAAATACTTTGTTTTTGATTAGTGGAATCTCTTTGTAGACAGATGATAACCATCTTGGGTGAACTCTACATCCCCATTGTATCTCCATACCCCTTTACCCTAACCTCATGCCCAGGGAACGTCGCTCTAAATTTCCCTGACTGTTGACCCCATCTGGTCCTAATTCCTGCCACCCTTGCTTGCATGAGCACATGTGGCTGTCCTCATCAAGACAGCTTAGGCTAATTTAGCCCTGCTGATTCAATATAACTGGATAAAATTTTATGGCGCACTGTGATGGTAAATACGCCTCCTCTCATTCACAGTCAGGGAAGGCTGGAGGGCCATTACATCTTAATTGGGTAATTTCTTTTTTCAGATCTCCAAAGACAGGGTTGCTGTGTCAAAGTTCCTCAGAGCAGGGCCTCTGGTGCCAGCTGGTGTTATAATGTTGGCAGTTCTGAGAGGATCCAGGATCTTATTCACAGACTGAATGTTTTAGGATTTTTAAAACAATTTTCTTTAGCTTGTTTTGAAACAAGAGATTTGGGTCCATTATACCAACCTGTTTGAAGAGGAACATATTTGATTTTAAAATTCTTTTTTGTTTTCATTTTTTCCTCTTATTTTTTTCCTGTTTCAAGCCCATTGCACTTTTAGAAATTTCAACAAATTTCAAAGCCATGTGTTTCTATACCAAATGAATTTGTTCTAGTATATTTGCTGCTTAAAAAATGTGTTTGGATGTAGATGTGAAAACACACACAGACACACACACACATACACACACAAATACACATATCTTAAAGCTCAAAGGAAAGGGGTCAGTTCTTTGAGTCCATAAATTGCACCAATTAATTGTGTAATACGCTGATGCTGCCATTTTACAGAGGACCAATAAAACAAAAGGAAGCAGCGAGATTTGTCTCAGAATAAAAGTGGGAATATGAAAATGTAAGGGAAGTAATCTTTTCTCAAAGCATTATGAACCAAACCAAAACAGAAGAAAGGAACTGTTGTAAGGAGGAGAAGGAGGTAGGCGGCGGTTGGAAATAGCAGTGGGTGCCGTTTCCACCACTACAGAATCTGCGCAGCAAATTGCTGTGCTTTAAGGAGAAGTAGCAATCAGCACCGATTGAAATATCCCTGAATGCAGTTATAATGACGTTCCTCTTCTCTCTCTTGTGTCTGGCATGATAGGCCATCCTCAAAATGTGCACTATCATGCAGGGTACACTTTCTAAAGATAGGAAGACCCCTGCATCTGATGCCAACACCAAGAGCCATCAGCATGTGTGAGCCATGTATACAGGGCAGGCTTCATGGGAATGTGACCTGGACAGTCACACAGGGGCCCACACTTAGAAGATCTCCATGCTCTTCTAAGAGATGACATTACCATCTCAAAATTGAAATTCTTTTTTTTTTTTTTTCTTTAGATGGAGTCTCACTCTGTCACCCAGGCTGGAGTGCATTGGTACCATCTTGGCTCACTGCAACCTCCTCCTCCTCCATTCAAGTGATTCTCCTGCCTCAGCATCCCGAGTAGCTGAGATTACAGGCATGCACCACTATGCCTGGCTAATTGGTGTATTTTTAGTAGAGATGGGGTTTTTGCCATGTTGGGGCCGGTCTTGAACCACTGACCTCAGGTGATCCGCCTGCCTCAGCCTCCCAAATTGCTAGGATTACAGGCGTGAGCCACCGCACCAGGCCTGAAATTCTTAATAATTTTGAACCAGATGGTATACATTTATTTTTTATCTTGCACTGGGCTCTACAAGTTTTGCTGCCAGTCCTAGATGTACAAAATATAACTAGTGAGAGTGTGTACTATTGAAAGATATTTCATTTGCAGCTTTCCTGACTAGGCAGCTTATAGTGGGGAAAATAAAAACAACAAATAGAGCATTCTCACATGTTATGAGGATGTCACTAACCCCATCATTAGCTGGTTACCAAAAGAACTATAGCAACTGTCAAAAAGCAGTCTGCAACCCTGGATCCCAGCTTTGCACGAAAGACTCACCAGGGCCGTTCTTGATTCATCTATTGATTGGGTTGAGTTACACAGCACCCATGTCAAGTCATATCAAACATGACTTGATATGACAAGACATAACATGCCCTAGTGGAAAACAGAAGGAGAACTGGAGGAAAGCATCTTTTGTTGAAAATGGCAAGGTGGATGTGAGACAAACCTAGCAGAGCAGAGATGATCATCATAAAATAATGCTGCTAAATTATAAACGAGAGTTAGTGCTTCTCCAGCCCCTTTCACCCATGGCTGTCAAGGAACCACAGCCTTGATTAAGCTGTCTGGTAATTTTTTGCAGGGTGTCAATGCAGCATGCTCTGGTGCATGTGTTATGGGTAAGTCTTCCTCAGCCCATGGTGAAATGAGACCCACTCCGGTAGATATTTAAAAGAAATGGTACATGAAAGCTTTACAAAGGATGCTAAGAAGATGGTTATCAAAGGCTAAAATATGCAGAAGGCAATCAGAATGTTCCTTTCTGATGTGTGAGGACAAAGAATTAAACTGAGTTCTTTTTTGAAAAATTATTGCTGCTAATGGCTTGGAGCGGTAGATAGATAGATAACCTGAACTCACTCTCATTGCTCCGTGGATGCTTGCCGCATGGAAGAGTGTTACAAGCAGAGATTCTAGAGCCTAAATACCTGGGTTCAAATCCCATCTCAACCTTTTCTGGACCTGAACTTGTGTAACTTTGGATGAGTGATTGAACTCTTCTGTATACCTCAGTTTTCATACATATACATATAAAATAGGGATTGATGACATAAGTATTCATAAAGTTTTTGTTAAGATTCAACAGAAACAAATATATGTATCAAGCTCTTAGAAGAATGTCTGGCTCATAGGGAGCAATGAATAAAAGAATTTAATAGACTTGTTATTTTCTTTCCATACCACAGTTTCAGATATTAAACATTTATATTTTCAATCACAAAATCAAATGAGTGAACCCATGGTCAACATTTTTGTTTTCATAAAGGCAAGGGTTTATGAAAATGTCCTTTCCCTACCAGTTCTTTCTCTCTAGATGTCATATTGCTTAGGATCTCTGAGTTCTCTAGAAACTGGGCACCATATCAAACCTTAGCAATTAGAAATAAAAAATTATTGTACTGGTAAACAAAGGTGATGAAATGCAAAATGATCCAGTGGGCAGTTAATTGATTCAAATTTTTTGAATAGGTAACTGAGTTAATAATCTTCTCTTGCTATATTCAGGTTCATTCTGCCTATGATTAAAATGTGGATGAAAATTTCTTTCAAGTTCACACAAATAATTTGTTTAAAAGCTCTTCCTTCCCTTTGGTTTTTAACACACACACACACACACACACACACCAGATCTCCAAATCTATGAAAAAAATCTGTGAAGTCAGAGAAACTCAGTTCTTTCCACAATGCAATAAAAAGTTGTACAGGAGGAGAAAATGGAGTTTTAAAGTCATGTAAACCTTTGGAATGTTGTCTTCTTTATGTTACCAATGACACCTCTAGAGCCTACAAGAAAAAAGAATTGCATGGAAAGTAAATATCTTGGACAGTGTAGCTAAGAGAATATTAAATGTTCTATTTTTAGCCTATGATGGTTGTGAAGAAACCCACCTTAATCTACTGGAAGCTGGTCTTAGTTTCCAACACTGAATTTCACATTTTGAAATTTATTGGCTCTCTGGCTTTCCCATGAAATTTAAAAGAAGTGAGACTGCTTTAAAATTTTTGAATGAATTTAAAAATTAAACCCTTCTGGCTTTTCTTGTCACATGAAATTAAATATAGAGGCAATCTGGGAAGGGTAGAAAAGCCACTTGTCTTTGGAGTAAGACAGACTGCCCTACTTGCCCGCGTGGACCTTCAGACAGGTAATTTAAAGGCCCCAAGCCTCCTTTCCTTCATCTAAAGATTAGGAAGACTCTCTGGGTTTTTGAGGATCCGAAATAACACATATCATGCATAATACAAAGTGCACCTATCCTGAAGCCTGTAGCAGGCGTTCATTGAACCCTAAGTTGTTATCACTACTAGTTATTAATATTTCATCATCATTTTCTTCATTGTTTCTATTATAGTTACATGCCCATAGTTATCATTCTATAAAATCTTAGCAAATATAGTACTATTTTCAAGGACTAGCAGTCTAGAATGGAATCTAGATAATATAATAAGTATATGCAATATACTAGAGGGTTAATTCTTTATCTGAAGTGTTTCCATTAGGAAACAGAGGAGGAAGAAGCCATGAGCCCCCCCAACATATGCGTTTCACTTAAGCTAAGTGCTAATGCACTGACGTTGGCAGCAGGAGTAGTGGCCCTGCCAACCTTGTGGGGTTTCTAAAAGGGAGAGTTGGCATAAGGGGAATTCAGATCTAGAGAAGGATGCAAATAACTTTACAGCTAGCATTGTGGCTACTCCTGGGCATTTGGTTTATTTATAGTTCAGAGCTGGTTTGAAAGGCATTAAGAAAATGACTTAATGGCACCTCCTCAGCCTGAAGCAGGGCTTGCTGCTTCACCTGGAGAGAGGTCTGGACAAAATCCCAGTAGGCCTAATAGCTAAGCCATGCCAAGGGAGAGTCATGAGGGATCAGGTCCTCACCAGGAAGCTGTTGCCCTGAATGGCAGCCTGTATGCCTTTGTTTGCTTTCACCTGTTCTTTTCTTTCTCTCACTGAGATGTTAGGCTGCCTGTGAACCCTGGGGGAAGCCAGGGCTTTGTGAGCCAACTTGTGCTCGAGCTCTTGGGAGAGGATCCAGGGAAATACCAACTGCAGGGACCAAAGGGTAGGGCTACAACCTGTGAGGAAAGACTAGAAAAGAGGCTTAATTAGACACTCAGTGGGACTGAAGATAGTTAAGTAAAGATCTTCCAGTGCACCTAGTGGGATCACGCAGAGAACAAAAAGCAATTCTGTGCTGTCTCTAAGGTAAACAGAGCAAGAGCGCCTAAACTCCAGGCTAAAACCCCTAGGTCACCCCTTTGGGTTCACTGCCCCACTGCGAATTCTCCTCCTTACACTCTTTCTGCTAAGTTGTCTGCTTACACAGAAGTGAAAAAAAGAAGCCAAAGAGCTCTTCTTATTGGGCCTCTGAGAGATGATAAGATAAGGTTCGATGAAGGGCTGGCCTGGCTCTAGGCCCTTGGAAATCTCCAAAGCTCTCTTCTTCCAACACTAAAAGGAATTTCATTTTTATCATCTTCACAGCAATCTTTGCCTTTTTCACATCAAAAGTCGAACCATGTTAAAATCTGCAGATTAATGAGGTAATATAAAATGAGGTCACTCTCTATTACATAAAGGGGCTAAGCTGCTTTAATACCACTTTGACATGCACCTGTTTTACTAGTTTCCATCTGTGTTTGGAGAAGCCAGAGTTGCCCAAGAGTTAGAACTGTCAGGGTCGACTTATGTGGTTCTCTGGATCCTGAGCTGACCTCAACGGCCTCGATAGCAGGGAATACCATCTGCAGGAAGAATGAGTTATCCTGGTAGCAGATGGTAACACAACTGGACTAGCTCAGGCAGTGCAGTTAGAGCAGGTCTCAGCCTGGCTTCTCCTAAACCGGAGAACAAAAAGAAAAAGGCCACTTTCAACCCCTGTGCTCACTCACTTATCTAGATTTTTCCTATATTCACTAAATGACACATTCTGTAGATCAAGATGGTGATTCCCGAGTCCTTAGATAAACCGAGAGTGAAACTGTGGAGCCAGTAAAATTTATTTATAAATTTGTACCTTCCCTTTCATTCCAGACTATGTCTTTCCTCCTTTTCCACCATCTCTCAGTCCTGCCAGGTGAACACAAATCAAATAATCACACCGAGTTATGGGAGTTAGAAAGCCAGTCTGTGAGCAAGACCACTCTGCTTAAGTATAAAAGATAAATAAATGGATTTATCTAGTTGGACTTAATAATATAATTGATCTAGTTTGGGTTCTTCATCCCCTGATCTGTTGTTTTAGGGCCTGTCATGCCTCAGGTGTTAGAGATACAGGAACACAAAGATCAGCAGAGAGGTAGTCTCTGGTTGTTTTAGAAATTTGAAAAAAAATATGTGTGGTATTATTATATCGTGTGAGTGGGAAGAAAATGGCCTTACTTAAGTCCATGGTGCTGAGAAGCGATAGTGGAAGATGAGGTCACAGAATTAACTATTGAGGATGTTGCCTGCCATGCTGGGAAGTTTGCACCTTGTGCTATAGCCATTAGGGGAACAACAGAAAACTTATAGGGATCAGGCATGGTGGCTTATTCCTGTAATCCCAGTGCTTTGGAAGGCTGAGGCAAGATAATCATCTGAGGCCAGGAGTTTGAGACTAGTCTGGGCAACATAGTAAGATGCTCATCTCTACAAAAAATAAGCCAGGTATGATGGTGCACACCTGAAGTCCTGGCTCTCCAGGAGGCTGACACAGGAAGAACCCTTGAGCCCAGGAGTTTGAGGCTACATTGAGCTATGGTGGCACCACTACAATCCAGCCTGGGTGACAGTGATGACCCTGTCTCACACACACAAAAAAAGAAAAGAAAAGAAAAGGAAAGAAGGAAGGAAGGAAGGAAGGAAGGAAGGAAGGAAGGAAGGAAGGAAGGAAGGAAGGAAAAAGAGAAAGAGAGGAGAGAAGGAGGAGGAGGAGGAGAAAGGAGGGAAGGAAGGAAGGGAAAAAGGAGAAAGAAGAAAGAAAGAAAAGAAAGAAAGAGAAAGAAAGAAAAAGAAGAAAGAGAAAACAAAGAAAAAGAAAGAAAGAAAGAGAAAGCAAAAAAGGAGGAGGAGGGGAAGGAGGAAAAGGAAGGAAGGAGGGAGGAAGGGAAGGAAGGAAGGAAGGAAGGAAAGGAAGGAAGGAAGGTTGGTTAACAGCATGGTCATGATATAACCAGTTTTGCTAGATTCCTTGCTTTTTAAAAAATTTGTGCTTTTTGGTTTGTGAATTTGTTTTTTGTTGCTTTTGGTTTTTTCTGTTTTGGCCTCATGTTGTTTTGGGATGTTTGTTTGATTTTGACTGAAATGTGGAGCATGGACTTGATTGAGGAAGATTTTGTTGGAGAAAGATCAATTATCAGCTTTTGCAAATAAAAGTGAGAGATGGCAAAGGGCTAAACCAAGACATTAAAATTAGAAAGATGAAAAGGTGAAAACTTTGAAAACCTTTCAAAAGGTAGAACTGACATAACTTGTATCTCTTCGGAATTTGTGCATTGGAGAAAGGCAGTAGCTGTGGATAACTGAATTTTCCACTTCGTTATAAAAATTTGTAGAGTGCAGAGAAAAACTCTGAAGGCTGGCAAATACAGACAAGTTGCCAAAATTTAATAAAGAGAGAAAGAATTATTTTCGGTAATTCCCAACTTTATATCTTACTGCAAGAACTAGAAAGGTACTTGAAGAAATAATCAAACTATCAAATTGCAACCTTCTGTGAGAAAACAAGATTCTGTGTCACAACCACAAGAGCTTTGTGAAGATCAGATTCTCCAGACCAGTCTCACTTCCTTTTATACTGGAGTGATGGGCCAGGGTGATAAGGGAAAGCAGTATTTGTAAACCATCTGGACTTCAGCTGGAGTATTGATTCTGATCCCATTTTACATGACATTCTTATTTATTTATTTATTTATTTATTTATTTATTTATTTATTTATTGGAGACCAAGTCTTGCTCTGTCAGTCACCCAGGCTGGAGTGCAGTGACTTGATCTTGGCTCACTGCAACCTCTGCCTCCCAGGTTCAAGCAATTCTACTGCCTCAGCCTCCCGAGTAGCTGGGACTACAGGCACCCACCACCACACCTGTCTAATTTTTTTGTATTTTAGTAGATATGGAGTTTCACCATGTTGCCCAGGCTGGTCTCAAACTCCTGAGCTTAGGCAATCCATCTGCCTCGGCCTCCCAAACTGCTAGGATTACAGTTGTGAGCCAGCACACCTGGCTGACATTCTTATTAACAAGTCAAGGAACATAAACTAATTCTAACATTGTACTCAAAAGGGTGTTACAAAAAACAAAATGGAAAGAAAAATACAAAAGGGACCCCACTGTGGTCACTCTAGTCAAGATCTTTCCTAGTGGCCACCAAAGAGGGCAACTAACCTTCATTTCCTTATTTGGAAGGAGTTGCTAATACAAATTCAAGTTAATGTTATGAGTAAGGGAAATGTCCTTCCTCCTTAAACATATTTGAAATAGAAAAGGGCAGGGGTCTTCAATGTAGGATACAGATCCAAGATGGAGAGAAGTAGCTGAGGTCATGCAAATGAGCAAATAGTAGAGGTTACTATCCACATGAGTATGGAATCCACAGTAAAATTATAAAGCTGTCCTACCACTATTCCCATGGGGTTTCATGTTTACATTTAAAAGAGGCTTAAGATAGTTGAGATAACTCAGTGTGCGTTACTTAATAGTACTTGAGAATGGGGGAGAAATTGGTTGTTTAAGGAGCAGTTTTTTCTTGTTCACTTTGCATACAAGAAGAATAAAGGCAGGACCCTGGACAGGGAATACAAGTTGGATAGTAGATTTAGGCTTAGCTCAATATGTAAATATGTTAATAACTTGCTTAGGATGATTCTAAGAATCATTATGTTAAGTAACTTCCTTGAAGTGATTCTAAGGGGGCTAAGCAAGCCTGTTATCCCAGAAACTAACCCTATCTGCTGAATGATACCCGAATTTCCATTAGAAAAGAAAACTAAAATGGACTGAGTCATTTCTACGAGCCAAACACTGTGCATGGCCTGCACAAATACCTACTTAAAAGAACTATGAGCAGAGGCTCTATCATCTTCCTCCTACAGTGAAGGAACGTACTCAGAGTCACACAGTTAATCAGGAGCAGAGCCAGTATTTGAAGCTAGGTTGGTCAGCTTCAGAACCTTTGCTCTTTCCATTATACCACATTAAAAGGCCAGCTCTTTGGGTTAACGTTTTCTTATGCCCTTGGGAAAGTTGCACTTCTAATACGAGCTAATCATTTACACTTTAGTGTCAATAATTTTCAAACTGTCTGTCTTCAGAGAGCCTGGTAGGGAAAGAGGTTATAAAGAAAGTGAGAGCTGAAGAATTGAAAAGAATGGAAAAATGCATCTCCAAACGCTAGGCTAAGATGCAATTCAGGAAACTGAACAGCAAAGACAAACTCCTTAAAAATTGTTAGCTGAGAATCTACAACCCATCATAGAGAATAGAATAATAGAAATTGGTTTAAATTTCAGTAATAGGAAAAAATTCAAGAGGCCTCCCTCCTCAATACACACACACACGTACTCACACATAACACATACATCACACAGAGACACACACATTTACATGTATGGATTAAATTAAGATCAATCTTAGAACTGAATAAACCCTTAGAAATCCTGTATTGTCACTTGCTCACTCTCAAGATACAGAGACTCTGGTCAGAGTGATGAACTTTTATACACAGAGTCCTTCCACTATTTATGACCAATGGTTCACTCAATCCTAGATCTTCTGACTTCAATAAACAAGTCTCCACTCCTGGGGATGATACTTTATTTTGTAGTTTAGGTTCATAACTCTCTGAAGCAATGGGTTTGGTCAAAGTACTTTTTTTTTGGAAGCTTCTAGCTCTGTTACTGCATGAGTTGTTGGCTAGCTTAAAATATAAAATTAGAAACTAGAAGCTATTGTAGCGAATATATGCTAGTCTTGATTCTCCAAAATCCATTAATTTTCCCCTGACCCCCGCCTTTTTTTCCCCATGGTAACAACATGCTGATTAAATGCGAGCATTGCTTCCTCCCAGTTCATGGAAGAATAGAGGAGTTTGACTTCAAAATTTCCCTTGGCCCTAGTCAATATTTTCACTTTTAGGATGTGACCCAATTTGGACAAATGAGATGTAAAGAAGCATTTGCTAGGAGTTCTGAGAGAGAAGTTTCTGCATACCTTAGAGGGAGCTACAAGAAGAGACTGCCACTCTTATTCTGGATAGTCTAGAGTCGAGGAGTGAGTTCTAGAGCTGGCATGGCCATTTCTTTTACTACAATGAGAGTCTAGCCTGAGGAAAAATTGAATACACAAAGAAGGGCAAAATACATAACAGTGAAGCACAGGGAAAGAGAAGCTTGATGGCGCCAGGAATCTTGGCATTGAAATGTACTAGAAAACACACAAACTTGAACCATAAAGTCTCATTAAAAATTTTAATTTGCTCAAAGTAAGTTTTCTGACACTTGCAACGTAAACATCTCCATAAGATTTAACTATGCGTTGTATCAGTGAAAACTGACCCATACTACAATTGACTGGGTGAACTTAACTGTGAGTTCACAAGACCACATAATCAACAAGGACATCCTAAAGCCTTCCATGCACGAGGCATCCTGGAGAATTGTAGTCTTAGTACAGGAACGAATTATCCATCAGGAACACACTCTGGTCAGGGGAAGAGGAATACCCTACAGGAAATGAAGATGAGCAAGGCAATACTCTAGATTCCCAAGGGCTCGATAGAGAAATGAAGAGTTTTAGAGGATTTAAGAGATGGGAAAGGTCCCTGTGCATGAAATTGTAAGGAAAGCTGTGAGGAAGAGGTGAGACTTGAGCTGGCCTTTGAAATTGTGTGTGTAATGTGACAATAATGGTAATGATATCCAGCTGGATTCTGTCTACTAGGCCTAAATCCAGGTGAGAAATCCCTGAGATGCCAGGGATTTGTTCCGGAAAGAACACATGCACCATGCTAAGTGCTTCTACGTGGAGGGCTTTCGTCTAGAACGGTGTTCTCCAAGTGGAGTTCCTAGACCAGCGGCACCACCATCATCTGAGACTTGTAAGAAATATTCATGTTCTGGCTCCAACCCAGACCTACAGATTCAGGTGCTCTGGAAACGGGGCCCAGCAATATGTGGTCTTAAGCCCTCTACGTGATTCTGACGCAAGCTCAAATTTGAGAACCACTGATTTCAAGTGGTTCTTAAGCATACTTTACCTGGATGCTATAGACTGAATACTTGTGTCTCCCCAAAATTCGTATATTGAAATCCTAATTCCCAATGTGGTAGTCTAAGGAGGTGGGGCCTTTGGGAGATGATTATGTCATGAGGGTGAAGACCTTATGAATGGGCTCAGTATCATTATAAAAGAGGCCCCCTGTAATCCCAGCACTTTGGGAGGCCGAGGTGGGTGGATCACAACATCAGGAGTTTGAGACCAGCCTGGCCAATATGGTGAAACCCCGTCTCTACTAAAAATACAAAAATTAGCTGGGCATGGTGGCGGATGCCTGTAGTCCCAGCTACTTGGGAGGCTGAGGCAGGAGAATGGCTTGAACCCAGGAGGCGAAGGTTGCAGTGAGCCGAGATCGTGCCACTGCACTCCAGCCTGGGTGACAGAGTGAGACTCTGTCTCAAAAGAAAAAAAAAAAAAAGGAGACCCCAGAGAGATCCCTTGCTCCTTCCACCACATGAAGACAGAGCAAGAAGATGGCCATGGAAGAGCGAGGAAGCAGACCCACACCAGACACTAAATTTGCTTGCAATTTGATCTTAGATGTCACAAGCTCTGGAACTTGGAGAAATAAATTTCTGTTGTTTATAAGTCACCCAGTCTATCATATTTTGTTATAGCAGCCCAAGCTGACTAAGACACTAAATGTTCATAAGCTTGAATGAGAAAAAAAATCCATTTTTATTTTCACTAACCTCTAACCAAAACTTAACATTTTCTTCCATTATGAAGGTAGGCCGCAAACCAGAGTGGCATGTAGCAGTTTCTGTTGCCAACAGAAATCAGAGATATTTTTCTATCACATCTTAGGGGTTGCGTATATCTCAAAATATCACTAACGCTCATTGCTACTTTGAAATTATAATCATTATTAGGCCTGCTGCCAGACATTATTATTAAGGTGTTAAAGAAAGACAGGTATTACTGTATCTCAAATTTTTAAAAATATTTTGATAACTGTATTTTGTTATAATTGATTTCCTTTGCAAGTCTATATATTTTATTTTCTGTATTTAAACATGAATCCTTGGAAGAAGACCAGAGGCTTCACTGGACTTGGAAGGAGGGCATAGCACATAAAAATGTAAACCCCTGATCTAGGGGTAACACAGGTGTCTCTTGCTGCACCCCTCACTCACTGATACCAGCAGGAGGAAGAGTGATGATCTGAGTGATGAGGGTTCTAAAACCAGCAGGAAAAGCCTGACTCCAGCCCTTCCCTTTCCCTCTTCCTGCACCTGCCTGGGTGCAGAGCTTTAGTGCTGGTCTGCCCTCAGACATGGAGTCAGGGGTTGGAGGTGGATGGTTTAGCTCTGTCCCTGGTTGGTATGTCTATCTTTTTCTGAGCTGAAGTACCAGAGAGCCCACATGGGCATAGATCTAATGCCATATTGCCAATTCAGCTCTGACCTCTCACAAAGCTATTATTTTGATCTCCATCTGTCTGTTCCACATCTGTTTCTTAATTGGTTTAAAACTCCGGCCACACAGAAAAGTACCATTTGTTGGCCCTCTAAAACTTGGCCAGGCTGAAAGGCTCTCTCCATCTCTTATTTTTTCTTCTGGGAATACACTACAGTGAAGGAGGCAATGCAGGAAAATGGGCAGCTCCACTTCCTCCCAGGAGGTTTCTTAATTGTTCCTTAAGTCGCATTGGTACCAGATGCCAGACAAAAGCTTGAAGCAATGTACTTCCTTCTTGGTTGTCCCAGAATCAGAGCTATAAATTAGTTGGGTCATTGCCTTTTAAAAGAGGAGGAAAATATGAGGTGATAATAGTCAAGGTCATTGTTGTGCATCCAATGAATTCTGTAAACCAGCTGTAAAGATTCTTCCTTAGCCACTGGGCACAGAGTCTAACACAGCTCTACAGACACTGGCAGATTTTCTGGATCTTCTGATCAGACTTTTTCCCTAAGCAGCTCATTTCTCTTTGCCACTATTAACCTGTTAGATGAAATATAGTTAATCTTATTATGAATTAAAAAGAGAAATAATGATTAGAACATTTAGCTATGCTATGCAAGGACATAAAGGCAACCAAAATGTTGTCGCTGAAATTTCAACAAGGGTCCCCAAACCAGCTTCCTTCCATACTAATATCTCCTACTTGTTGACACACTGCGTGTGAATAAGGCCCTAGGGTGATGGCTTTTCTTGTGTTGTTCGCAATAATGCTATGAGCCGGAATCACCATTAACCCTCTTTTACAGATGAGAGCCCTGAGTTTCCTTTGGAACTGGCCTGAAGATACCTGCTAAGGTGCTGAGAAATGCCAAAACTGTTCTGTTCCAAGTCTGTTCTTAGAACATTCCCAAGGTCATCAAAAATGGTGGAGCTGGTATTTAAATCCAGGCCTGGGCACCAGAAAGCCCAGGATCTCAGCTACTGTCAGAGAGATGAGTCTGCTCTTTGTTTCCCTCTGTTCCAGCATCCCTCTCCTAGTCATCTTGTTGAATCTACCATTCAGAATCCATGAAAATTTAGGGTGCCCATCTCCACATGTGTTCACAAGGTATCTATTATAATTGAAACCTCATAACAACCATGTTAGATGAGTCATGTTATCACTTCGACGTTACAGACGAGCAAACTGAGACTTAGGCAGTGGAAGTAAGTTTCTCCAGATGAAATCACAGAGCTAATACAGCACCAGAGCCGACATATGAACCCCAGCTTTCACCTAAGTCAAAATTTTATAAATTCCAGTACTAGGCTCTGGTGGCATGGATTTTTTATCTACAGCATCTCAGCCTGGCCAATCTTGTTGGAGCTAGCTCGCAGGACACACAGAAGGACACGGGTCATGTAGCTTCAATGCACTGGGCTGCCATTGCTTTTTGGGCTTTCAGTCTACCTGCATTTCCAATGAGAATATTCATTCGTTTTCTCCATATCCTAGTAAATTCTTCAGATTCTTATTTTAAGCAACAACTTTCTATAACATAATGATAGCATTTCTGCACACCGCACATAGTCCTTTCGGAATTTTGAATAAAAAGACTGATATAATTGTCAAATCTCCCCATCCTGATGAAAAGAGAAGGCTAGGAGGACAGGCTTGGAACAGAACAGCTTTGACATTTGTCAGCTCATTAGCAGGAAACTTCAGGACACATTTCCACTCTTGGTGGTCAGTCACACTCAGTGTTAACACAAAGGGACTGGCCCTCTAGGCATAGAAGAAACTTTATTCTCCCATTAAAATATAATTGCATAAAGAGATTGGGAATTAAAGCCAAAATTGGGCTTGCCAGACATAAAACATATCATGCTTAGTTTGACTATTTCAGGGTAACAACTGCTGTTTTGAGCAACAGTTGTTTGGGGCCATTCTTTGCATAGAAATATTCAACATAATCTTTAATTGTGCTAAGTGGTGTGAAGGGGAAACCTGCTTCAAGGCTAATATGATAATGAGTATTATCTGAGAGACTAGAAGAAAGGCGGTTAGGAATATAATCTTTCATGCTTTTTGTTGTTGTTCAGCTAAAAATAAAAGCTTCGTTAAAGAGAGTTTTAAATGAATTATACTTCTCCATTTCTCTCACAATTAATTTTTGTGCAGCCCAATTGCAATTTGCAATACTGATGCTTTTACCCTAAGCAGAGCAGCGTGAATTGGTTGGAGAACGGCAGAGGGCAGTGCTGAGCTGAAGCTGGCTCTGGAAACTTGCTTCTGGCTATAAAATTGTGCCTGTTATTAGGTGAAATCTTAAGACTAACTTAGCCACAGAGGAAATTAAACTGCTAATTATGTGTGTCTAAACCACTAAAAATGGGTCCAGTTGTTGCTCAAGATTTCAGAAACACCCACCTCTTCTCTTTCTATTTAAAATATATAATTATGCCTGGATATAGTACCTATTAACAATTTTATACAAATTTTAAAAATCTTTTAGAGTTATCTGATTATGTAGCTTGTCTATTGCTTAGTAAATAAACAAAAGATTGGTGGTTATAGTTTCATGGGGTTTTTAATTGTTCATGTCCATGTCTTTATCGGGGTACTCCATGTTCGGGTCACATAGAGCAGAGTTCCAATGGATTGAGACAAAAGAACCACATTATTTTTATAGCACTTTATCAAAAATAGATTTCTATAGAGCCAAACATTTCAAAGATTTGGAGAGAAACTGATTCTAATTTGGGGGCAAAAAGCAACAATGGTGGCATAAATGCATGTATGCATTTAGGAAACTGAGGTCATCGTAAATTTATCCTCATGACCAGGAACAACAACACAAACAACAACAAAAGCAGACATCTCAGAGTAAATGTGGAGTCCATGACCAGCCAAGACCATTTTAGGTTCCTTGTGCTGTATCAGACAGCCTGGTGGCTGTCCATAGATGATCAGATAAGCAAAAGGGCAAGAAATTTGATACAAGGTCTTAACAAAATATGACTGGAAACTGACAGTGAATATATATGCTATGTTGAATAATTTGAATAATTTGCATGGTTCAGGGCCTTTAGTTTGCAAATAGTTTTTCATGTATTATGTATCTCTTTTAGGGCCTTACTACTCACAGTATGTTCCCTAGACCAGTTTCATCACTTGGAAGTTTGTTAGAGATGCAGAATCGTCATCTACTAAGTCAGAGTCTGTATTTTAATAGGTCTACAATGATTTGATTGCACCCTCATGTTTGAGAAACACTATTTTAGGGTTCTATTTCCAATAATTTGCTTTCCCTGAAAGGGGCATCCCTTCTACTTTTAGTATAGAAATGGTTCATAAAGCCTAGGACAGCAAACTCTCATTTACAGTCAATTATAAGAAGTCCAATTTGTGGTTGTAGTTGCTTTCCTCTTTGCAACAAATAAAGACTTTTATCATCTCTAAAGAGTGCTTTTTTCCAGCTGGTTTTAACTGGACCTAAAACATCAGCTGGTCATTACTTGAAGAGAACCCGGGAAGAATGAATGTACTCAGAGGACATGATATTTGCATATTTCTTTTCAGGGTTTCTTGTCATGCTGAGAATGCTGCGATGTCATAGTTCGCCACCCCTCCAATGGGTTTAGCCCTCCAAGCTCATTCTGTGCCATTTATGGGTTTCACAAAAGGCTGATAATGACCTATGTTACTTATCCATCAAGAGCTATGAACCAGAAGCTTCCTGCCCCCATTCACCCCTTTCTGGAGCAAGAAGGGGCAGCGTGGTTAG
The DNA here is from genome assembly GCF_008728515.1 of Papio anubis. Lineage (NCBI taxonomy): Eukaryota > Metazoa > Chordata > Mammalia > Primates > Cercopithecidae > Papio > Papio anubis. Next base: position 18,325,046 of record NC_044988.1, on the reverse strand, counting down.
GTCAGCCAATCAGAGTAATGAGGCTCTCCTGCTTGGCAAAGTGAGACTAATCTAAATCAAATACTTTTCACCTTGGCAATTTTAACTAATTCCCTCAGGAAAGTACAAGAGCTACTGAAGCCCCGACAGTCTTTGCAAACCTCCTGGTAAGGCAAGGCAGGTAATACCTTTTAAGCTTGTTAATGTCTTATCCTGCTGGGTTCTACAACTGACTCAGAGAATAGCTGTGACTCCTCAAACCAGAATCACAAGGAAATGTAGCTTTCAGGGAGGAAGACCAAAAGTCCAGAGCTACACAGCGGATGGCTTTATTCTGTGGTGATAGCTCCTCGACTGCCTTGATTAAACTGCTTCCCACATTGTCTTTCTGCCTCTGTCCCACTAATCATCAGAGAATCTAAGCTGCCAGGATTCGAGGGCTGCTCTCAGATAGTCAGGCTGCAGATTAGAGAGGCTCAAAACACATGCTTTCCCACGTGCAATCTGCAGGGACAGCGCCAAGAGGTGGTCTTCGTAGAGAGCAGCTCAGGTGCGTCAGAGATCCTGGGAGCTTGGGGAGCCTCCCTCCTCTAGGGCAGTAACTGTGAACACCTGAGGCTCACTCAACATGAAGGGTTCCCTGGATAACACTGCAGGACTTCTCAGATGACCTCTCCCTGCCACCTTCAGCAAAAGAAAAGGTCTTGCTTAATGCAGGCACAGCTTACTTGGTTTATCAAACAGAAGCTGCGGTGGAGACAGACTATAAAGTTTTTATTTGACTTTGTGGGCACTGACCTAGGACTTTTCCCTGAAATTTTCCTCTAACTTTTTAGTGGGAATAAATTGTCAACGGTGGAAAAGAGAAAAGTGCCTTTGCACGCGGAACAAGGTATTTATCCACAAGTCTTTTAAGATTTTTGTTTGTTGGGTTTTCTTTTTTCCATTTTTGTTTTTAAAGTCAGGTTTATTGAGGGATAATTTATGTATGGTAAAATCCATCCTTTTAAATGTACAGTTCTATGAGTTTTGACAAATGAATGCCAGCACAATCAAGACATAGAACATTTTCATGAACACCAAAAATCTCTCACAATCGTTTGTAGTCAAACTTCACCATCCCCAACCCCAATCCTGGGCAACCATTGATCTTACTTCTGTCCCTACAGTGTTATCTTTAGTCCTGAAAGGTTTAATTTTTTTTGACAACAATAAAGCCCTCCTTTTTCACAGTAAGGAGGTCCAATTAGTGTAATAAGATGTAGTCAAGAGGTCCACTCTGGAGTCAGATAAATGCAGGTTTCAATCCTGGCTCTGCCCCTTGCTCACACTGATTTGAGATATATTACTTCATTTAGTCAAGCCTCAGTTTTCTCATCTATTAAATGGCATAACAATAATCAGCAACAGGTATTGAATACTACATTATTTGCTAGACTTGTTTAAATCTCTGCGAGATGCTACCTTACTGATACAATGACTAATTTTTATCTTTCATGTTACTTTCCACTTTCTAATGTGGACAATAGCCAGCCCAGAGTTATGGCAGTCATCTTCCTATCCATATCCACATTAGAGGGTGGACTAGGGATCCCCAGTCACACAAGTTTGATCCCTCCCAATACCTATCAGGGTACATAACAGCTATGTAGAGCACATACATCAAATAAGGGAATATTTAACATGGCACTGAAAAATAAACACATCCACATTTGTTGCTACATATGTAGGTATTCATAAATGGTTTACATTAATGTCATGTGTTTTAAAATTTTACATAAGTGATATACTTTTTGCATCCTTTCATTTTTCCATTTAGTGATCTTTTTTAGGTTTATCTATATTTGACTACTAAATTGTATTCCTTTTCATGGATAAATCAGTCTGTGTATCCATTCTGCTATCCAGAATGCCCATGTTTTTGCTGTAGACACGCATAAGAATTTCCTTGAATAGGAATAATATTCACCAAGGTAGGGACTGGTTTCTTCTGGAAAGCAAAGGAGAGACGAGAAAAAGAGACAGGTAGAGGACTTTAGTTGTAGCCATAAATATTGTTTCTTTTTTTTTTTTTTTTTTTAAGGGAATGCAGCTATGGAGCAATCCATCTAGCAAATTGTTAGTATCTGTCTGTTAATTTTGGGTGAAGAATTCATGAGTGTTGATTATTTGTCTATTTTATTTTAAATTATAATTAAATATTTAAAAATTAACACATAAAAAATCAATGGATATGGTTCTATTCTGGAATTCATAATCTTTACTAATGACACTAAACTTGTGTTATTGACTTTTTCATAAATAACAAAAGATTCCCACAATAAAGGTGAGGTACTTATGACATATACCTAGCTAGTTTGGTCATAAGAAGTCAAGAGTCAAGCTTTTCGCAGTAAGTGCCACTCCATCAATCATGGTAGCTAGGCTCTGCCAGTTTTTCCTGTAAGAATCCAGTTTCGTTTTTTCCTGTTGGTTTTGCTGTAGTTAGAAGTAGTGAGTTTTGTGTGCTAAGAAACATGCACAGGACTCCTCTAAAAATAACTAGATAAGTTTTGTATATTTAAGAGAAGGGGGTTATGAGACACCTAGTAATTCATCTGATCAAACTCTTCACTGTTAGCAGGATTTGGCCAATACAGGGCACCTAGGGAACAAGCATGCTTTTTCCTTCATTTCACTCATCTTTTACAAAATAAAGGGAACTTGCCTTTGGACAGGAAATAGCTAAGCTTTGGAAATAGTTGTGAGGCTTATCCTACTCTTTCATTTTAATGACTCTCCCTGGTATTTAATCCCATCTTCGCCTTCTTCTGTGACAACACTTATTAGTATGCTCTTCAGATAGCTGAGGAAACAAACAAGGCTATCAAAATACAGCTCACACCAAGTTCTCCGGGCTGAGGTGGCAAGTGGGCGTATTTTCCTGCCCTCTTGTGGCTTGATTACAGAATTCCTGCTGTGCTCACCCCCTACAGCTTATTATCTTGCCTCTGACATAACACGGGGAGAATGAGAGGTTTAAGATTCTGCTCTGCCACTTACTGAAGAATAGATGGTCACTCTATTAGTGACCGAACTTTATCATACTTGATAGCATTTGCTTCTTTAGGGACTGATGTCTCCAAAACACTTCTGATCAAGATGACCTGAGAATGTCTGAGGTTGTACTTTGCATGTGGAAAGACCAAGTGTGCAAAATAGGTCATGGGCTGGACCAGTAGTCACCTGAGAATAGCCATGACTTTGGAAGGCCACCCTTCCACTGGAGTTTGTGACATGATCTCCAAGATAAATCCTGCTTGTCAGAACCAACCAGTAATTATTTTGCAACAATTGAGGTTGAATATTGTGAGCATGCCTATTAAGTGGGATTTTGAGCTGAGTGGGATGTGTAATACCATATAGAGTGAAATACAACTTGCTATCATTAAGAAGTAAAGGGAAAATTTTAATGTTAAGCAAAGACCAAAGAAGATTTCATGGATCAGCTGTCATGCAAGATCTTTAATACAGGGCAGAGAAAAGCAAATCAGGGCAATAAATAGTTCTCAAACTATGACAGTACTGAAAGTCAATCAAGTGTGATTATCACTGAAGTTAGTTCCTTGAAGTGTACTTCCAAATTTCTCTTTGGCAAGAATGGGTTGCAAATGCAATCACTGCCCTAGGATTAAAAAAAAAAAAATCATGTGTGTTGGGTCATTTCCATTTTACAGAGAGAAATCTAAGTTACAAATGAATTGAAATTATTTGTTACAGATCTCATAGTAAATCAGTAGCAGAACAGCAAATACAATCGAGAGTATCTTGTGCCTTAGATAAGAATTCTTGTCTCCAGAGCAGACTTTCTCTCTGTAGCAGTAATGAACTGCTTCACTGCTTCCTAATGCACCATATGCCTTAGTCAACTTGTCCTTCTAGGCTCCTGGAGGCACCAGGTCACTGTGTCACAATGCAGTGTCAAAATGTCACAATGATATCAGCTGGGTGATGACAACAGGGATGCAAGCCAAGGGGTACAGAAACACATCAACACTTTTGTTGTGCAGCATATAGATGGCATCATTTTCTATATCAGTATACAAAAAAGCTACTTGGGGATAACATAGAAACTAAAATTAAAAATGAATCTCTGCCTCCCCTGGTAAAATGGTTTATCATCTATTTGCTAGCCTCAGCTTTCCATCAGGCACTCATACTTGACTTATAGTTTGAAAACTGTAAAACAAAAGTAAAACTGCACTATTGCTAATATTCTAATTGTGCAGATACGGTGCACAATAATCATGGCTCTTGACTTCTGCTTTCTAGAAGTGTAGTCAAATATATATGATATGCATAATCAGCACCACTTTCTTTATATTTAAAATAAAGCTAAGACGGCCTAAGAAGCCAAAGTCAAATGTATATATGCATATGTGTAAATGGATAATATATGTATATATTTCATGAGGATAGTCCTTAGGAAAATAAAATGCTAAGATTATGAAAATAATAACTATTTTTTGTATGGTTCCCTTTCCATTCACCAAACTGAAATATATGTTTCTGATGAAGTTGGTAATAGGATATATAGATAAATTGAAAGATATAGATATATAGATGATATCTATTTCTTCATTGTTTCGGTTTCTCCATTCCCTTCTGCCTTACCATCTTGCTTCTTCCCCACCTAGTGATGCCCTCACTCTGGCCCCTGGGCTTCCCCCATTCTGCTGCATTGCTCCATTGGGTCTAGATGACTATTGGCTTCTTACAGATTAGGGATAGTCAACAGTGGCTCTGATGTAATGTTTTTGCAAATGTTTCTGTGGCCTACCTGGATACATGGAATCATTTAGAATGCTTCCTTAAAAAATGCTTACTAGTAGTAAGTACCGCAGACCTGCTGAAAGAGAGCTGTATTTAACAAGCCTCTTCGCTCTTCTTTTTATGCATAATGAAGTTTGAAAACCACTTCCATAGAACAGTGATCCTCAGTAGTGCAGTGTGCTATCCAGGGAGGGAATAGGCAACTCATACATTAGGTTTGGTGGTGATGGTGATGGATGGTAGACTTCAAATTACCCCACGTATCCCAATTTGGAAATACCACTATAATATTCAAGTAGTATTCTTGCTGCAGTGACTGAGGCTTGCTGCCAGAGAAGTCACTATTAGTGATGGGAAGGCTTTCTTTCCTATAGATGTGTTGAAGTAAAAATATGATCAGAACAATTGTATTTGGGTTTTATGATGCTCCTAAAAGCAAATAGGAAAAAACGATATTGCATATTTAACTTATTTTTATGTTATAAAAATATTTAATTCTGTATGAGAATATAGAAACACAACAAATTTCTTATGTGACTGGTATGATTAATAAATACCACAAACCTGTTTCTAGTTAGATTCAACATAATTTTGAGAGGCAAATATGTATACAAAATGCTGATTTCTGAAAATTGCTACTTTTGGTAGCCATGAAAATATACCACTCAAATCACAGAGCATGACTGACTGAGAGCCCCTCTGGATCCACTATCATATTTGCACCATGCTTCTCACAGGCTACTCCTAGCTAATACCTGGACACAGAGTGAGTACCAGGGCAGGTCCATTCCAGGAAGATGCAGAGCTCATAGCAACTTGGACTCAGGGACTTCTCATTGACCTGGCTGAATTACTCTTGGAACTAACTCCATTGCAGCCCGTGACTCTTCCTACTCTATATTCCTTCCTTCCCTCTCTCCTTTCATAGGTGTCAGACCTGCACCATGGTCTCACTAATGGCTCTCTCTACCTCCTTTCCCTCCCTCTCACCATCTTCTGTTATTCTCTCCCTCAACAAATATCTTGCCCACTTAACCCTGTCTTCATATCTGCTTCTTGGCAGAGCCAAACTAACACACTACTAAGCTTCACAGAAAGCACTTATCAGTTTACATTCTGTCCACTCCATCAAACATACACACACACTGATAACCGCTCCCCCTGCACACACCTTGATAGATTGTTCACACTTTCCTCAGGCTACCTTAATTTATTTACTTACTCTCTTACTTACTAAATTTGAAATGAAACTTCACCACTCACTTTGAATAATTGGTAACTATAGCAATTGGAAAGATAATGAAGGGTAAATATGGAAGTGGCATATCTGCTAAACAAGTCATTTTAAGAACTAGAGTTGCAAATTAATTATGCTAGCTAGAGGTGGGCTGTATCAGCGGTGTGATTGCATACTCTTTCTTATGGTATTTAATTCACCCATCTTATCCTGTTTTTTGCACATGAATTTTTAACTCAGAAAGAATGCCTTTGGGATAGCAGTAAGGAAAAAATCATATAATAGCTTCCCAATGCTAAGAAAAACAACCCCAGAATTTTTAGTTTTTTGAATCCTATTAAAATCTGAATCCAATCTGCCTTTTGGATATTATATTCCTGCTACCTTCCCACATATATTTTACCTACCAGCCAAACCAGACAAATCACTCTTCCTGGAGCACTAGGTGGCATATTGGCCACTAAGCCTTTGTTCATACTATTCCACCTGTTGAGAAATCGTTGCGGTAGCCCATATCTTAACCAGCAATTCATACCTAACTTTTCCATCATGCCTTCCTTGATTAGTCAAGCAGGAAATGACCCCTATATTCTTAAAACAAATACAGCACAGCACAGTTTACAAGCACAGATTCTGGAACTGGACTCTAGATTAAAATTTCAGCTTCAACCCTGTGTGGTCTGGAGCAAGTCATCTCACCTTTCTGAGTCTCAATGTCCTTATCTGTTAAATGGAGAAGATAACAGTTTCAATAAATGTTCATTTTGAAAATTAAATGTTATTAATTATTATACTTATGATTTCGGTATAGGTTTAGCCCATGTAGCCTTCTAGTATAGTATAATTATTTGTTTATGGTATTTATCTCTCTGAATAGTGTGTAAACTCCTTGAGGTTAGGCATTGTGTTTTTTCATCTCTCTTTCCACCACAGTTACATGTGAATGGTGGATGCTCAATGATTGTTATGTTTTGGTTAGGGGTAAGTGGATGAAACACAGGGTGAATGAATTTTGAATTCCATCTTTCATATTTACTCTCGCAACAGCTAATCCTATTTGGGGGCAAAAGTAACAAGAACAGAAACTATGTTATGAGGATAAATGAGAAATTAACCTTCAGGGGCAAAAGGTGCAGCATACCTGGTCATAACTTACTGGAGTAGACTTTTGGGGCGCTTCCATTTTTCCTATTTTTAAGTGTCTGCTTATTACACTTTTCTATTATAGTAAAACATTTTAGGTAGGTCTTAAAACCAACAAATTCCAACGCATACTCTGGTAGAGAAAGGACAGCTAAGGAGGTTGCCAACCAAGAAGATTCACAGGGAACCCTAATGTTTGGGAAAGTATGTAAAACCCAGACAGCATCTCCAGTCAGAGGCTGAGTTGATTCATGCTAACACTGCTGGTTGCTTTTCAGACTTCAGTTTATTACACGTAACTAATATCTGCCTCGCTTCTTTGAATTTACATCGAAAAACTAATTTTGGATGTCATCCTCATTGTTAGCTAAGACATACTGATATATTTAAAATGTGAATCTCACATGAAAATAATAATTTATGACTGGTAATAAAATGTCTGCAAGATTTCGTATGATTGTTTTTAATAGGTACACCTGATTTTTGTCCCAGAAGAACATACCTCTAATTTGACCACGAAAATTTATGGTAAATGTGTTTTGAGACAGAATTTTGCTTAGCTTCTTTGTAGATACACTCTATTTCTATAGAGTGACTATCTGTAGGGTAGAAAAGTGCTACTATGTTCCTAGAGTCTTTGTTTTCTCTACCTCATTTATGCTTACTCTCGTGGAAGGCAGGGGTAAACAGGCCTACCTAGTTCCCATAATCCCTCAACTAGCTATTAGGACACTGCCAGAGAATAGTGCCCAAACTGGGGAAAGTCAGAAGAAAAACATGTTGTGTTTTAATTGTTATTTGAAATAATAACTCCTTTAAAATGCATATTGAACTCCATTCATATTGAGTTGCATCATTAATTTATCACATGAAATAAAACTTGCTTAGGACATCCATGGATTCTCTAAATTTTTCCTATGTAAGGCATGCCATATCTGTGGTACTCAGGTAGTAATAGGGAATATTTGTTTTCAGACCATTCTTTCATAAACATTCTTATGATGTATAGAATGTGATGGTTAAACTATTAGGAGGGTACATTTTCCTTGTTATAGTTCATTTCAGTAGTCATTAGGATGTCTTAAACTGGGGTCCCTATATTTATCTATTGGTATTTCAGTATAAAGCTCACATGATGCAAATCTTTAGTTATAAACATTCCTTGTACACACATACAAGAGAGAGCAGGTGTTAGATAACCTATATCCCAACTTTCTAGCTTCCTAAAACACTTAATATATTGTAACAGTCTCTTTGGCAACTGTGTGTTCCCTCAGGGTGGGGGTCATGTATCGCTCACCTTTGCATTCATAGAGTGATGTATGGTAGGTACATGATAAGTAATCAAGAAATATTTGTTGAAAGGAAGTTCTTGAATGAATATATTTTGTTGCTTTAAGGAAAAAAATTATGTGTAATGAATGAAATGCATGACCTCCTTTAGGAATACTGGCTGTGTGAGTATCTGGTGTAATTTCTTCATATGGCAATATGGCAATATGAAGAATGCAGTTCCTAAAACATGTAGCAAAATGAATCTAAGGCTTTCACATGTAAATGACTACTGGCTGTTCACTACATACCAGACACTACATTAAGTGCTTCCATGGATTATTTTGTTTACTCCACATACTCACCCACCCTACTGGTGCTATTGTTAACCTCAGTTTACAAATGGGGAAGTTCAAGTAAAATTGAGTAATATTTTAAGTATTGTTTACTACTTGTCCAACATCACACAGCTAATAAGTGATAGATTTTGATCTCAAAACAGGAAAGTCTGGTTTTATGGCCTGAGGTCTTAACCATTATGCCCTACTGAATTTTTAATGGACTCAGAAAATGCATATTCTACACAAGACAACCAGACAGGAATCATGTACTTCCAAACCCACTCAATTCATTCAGTCAATAAAAATTTATCATGCACCTTCTTTGTTCAGTTTTTCAACAGTCCCTTGCTGGGCTTTCAAAGATGATGAGGAAAACAGCTTCCATCCTTAGTGTGTTCACAGCCTTTTATGGAGGTGATTCAATATGGTGAGATTTGAACAAGGGACACTGAGGCCACCTTCAAGTGGTCACTAGCTTACCCAGGTTGGCCTGGGGCTGCTTGGCAGAGGAATTAAGGGCTCATCTTGGAGGATGAGCAGGAATTTTGCCAGGGGCACAAGACTGGGAGTGTTCTAGAAGGACAACCAGTGGAAAGATGAGGAGATGAGAAATATCAAAACTGACATGTTTCTGGGATTGAAAAGGATATAGCAAAAACATTGAAGGTGCGCTGAAAAGGCTCATAAGTTTTCCAAAAACATTATGTTCAGGCTCACACATTCTGTTTGTGGAGCTCAGGTGAAAAAGCTGCGGTCTTCTAGTCAAATATCATGTCAGCCAAACCTCCTGGCTTGAGCTGGGAGCAACCCAAGGTAAAAACATGCTCATTAATCTATCAGAATGATAGAGTTGCTGGGTATGGTGGCTCACGCCTGTAACCCCAACACTTTGGGAGGCCGAGGCAGGCAGATCACTTGAGGTCAGGAGTTTAAGACCAGCCTGGCCAACATGGTGAAACACCATCTCTACTAAAAAATACAAAAATTAGCTGGGCATGGTGATGCACGCCTGTAATCCCAGCCACTTGGGGAGGCTGAAGCATGAGAATCACTTGAAGCCAGGAGGTGGAGGTTGCAGTGAGCCAAGATTGTGCCACTGCACTCCAGACTGGGTGACAAAGTGAGACTCCATCTCAAAAAAAAAAAAAAAAAAAAAAAAAAAGGATAGAGTTTGCCTCTGCTTATGCAATCGTCCCTCAGTATGTGCAGGGGATTGGTTCCAGGAACCCCACACATAACAGAATCTGTGGATACTCAAGTTCCTTCTATACAATGGCAGAGTATTTGCATATAACCTATATGTGCAAATAAATATGCACATCCTCCTGTATACTCTATCAGCTCTAGATTACTTAGAACACTTAATACAGTATGAATGCTATATAAATAGTTATTATTGGGTTTTTAAATTTTATATTTTGTTATTGTATTGTTATTGTTTATTATTTTTTTCAAATATTTTCCATCTGAGGTTAGTTGAACCTGAGGATGTGGAATCCATTAATACAAGGTGGGAGGAATTGTACCTATTGTCCTCCCACAGAAATTTTACTTTCAGTTTTTACATTAGTTATGTAATGACATTTTAATTAATTGTGCCAGTAATTCCTGGTTGACCAACTAAAAGAAAAAAAAATCAGGCTTTATGTTGACAGTTAAGGTGATGGATGCTCCCCTTCTTTTTGAATAGTTTTGCCAGGCATGATTGATTTAATAATAGGTAGGTTTCATTTTAATACTAGTGACAATTGGGGGAAGAGTTGGCAAGGAGAATAAGAGAGTGGTACTCTCTAGCAGGTATTTAACAAAGACAGCCTGAAAATCAATATTAATCCTTTGCTGGCAGCTGAAAATTTTAGACAACTTAAGCCGACGAATGGGTCATAACGTCAGTCAGTAGTGTTAGTCTATTCATTGGCTGGCTCTTGCACTAAATGAGAACTCTTGTTGATTAAAAATCCATTCCAGGAATGCCACTGCGCATGTTAAAGAGGTCTTATTTTCCCCTGGGACCAAAAATGTTCCTTCCTTTGCCTTTTCAGGCCTTCCTTTAATTTCATCCATTTCTGAACAGCCCTGTGACTTCACTGTAGGTAAAATTCTTACAGTTATTTTCAAGCTCCAGGGGCTACCTATCTCCCACCAGCAGAACAGGTAGGTGGCTGCATGGAGCCCTCCTCACCCATGGAGTACATCTCCTGCACACACCAGACACAGTCAACCCAAAGCTGTGAAAGCTGCAGAGAGCAGTCTTACAGAACCAATCAACCCTTAAACACGGCCCTACGGCTGGATTTCTTGTCTTTATGTATACATGTTGGTGGAAGAGGTGTCACAAGAAAACTGTGAAGAAAATCAGGAAAGAAGAAACTGTGAACCTTCTGTATTTCATACGTAGTAAATGCAAGTCGAGGTCATTGTCGTAATTCAGTCTCTACTTTGGGGATCTGCAGGAGAAGATCTTAGGTTAGAACTGAGGTGGGCTAGTGTGGCAGAATGCTTGAAAAAGTGAACTTTGGCCTAGCCAATCTCTCAGAAAACAGGAATTTCTTATAGTTTTTACCTCTTACTTGCAACTGGTTAGTAAGAAGACTCATGCCTGAAGTATTCAAGACAATTAGGAAAGTGTAGAAGAGATTAAGACCACCTAGGTGAACGGTAAACAGGAGCTGCTTGAAGAACACGTCAATCTTTATAGCAATCCAGGGTAAGTAGGCATCTCTATGGGAACTTCGTGGTTGAGGAAGCATCCTCTTTTCTTAGAAGTGCTATGGTGTCTTCTGCTCAGTGTAGAATATTTGTTCAGGTATATTCTCATAGCCTTGACCTACATTAATGGAACATATATCTTTTTCCTTTTTTTTAAAAATCTCTTTCTACCAACTTTATAAATTATGACCGTGCCCAAGAACCTCAATTTACAAAATTGTCTTTTTCACACTACTGGTTGGAAAAGAGTTAGATAAATGGAAAGGTTTCCCGAAAGCCCCTTTGTTAAGAAAGTGAGGAAATTCTCCACGACATAATCCCCTGTGGGGCTCTCTAATATTAGGGAAATAATGAAATGAGATAATTCAAATTTCTACCAATATGTCACTCTAGGAGTCAGACTGTGACTTCTACCTCACATCCTGCGAGCAGTAAATTCTTGGTCTCTCCCTCTTTCTATTCTACTGAACACGGGAAATTGAAAATGTCAATTGGAAAAGCTTATGAAACTGGAAATCTGAAAACTGGATGGAAGACTGATTTAAATACAGAACACCTCTTAAATGGGCCCATTGTTATCAGGTTTAGAAAATAGTGAAAAGTCAAAGGAATTGAACTCCTGTTCACTTTTTACGGTAATGCATTCATGAAGCCAGATGCATTATATAGTTTTCTTGTTTGGCACGCATGACCCTTGAGATATTGGTGTTCTTATATCATGTCAGATAAGGTTATTGAAGTTATTGGGACTCAGGTAACGTAACTGGTGAGTGAGATAACATGAATGCATTCAGACATTCCTGATTCCACAGCTCATATGCTTTTCAAAGCACTATGTTTTAAAAAAAGTTTAGCATATGATAAAGACAAAATAGATTGGGAAGTCCTCCTTGATGTTTCCGTTTCTTTCACACCTCACATTCAAACCTTTTGGCTGTGTCTACACACTTATATATAAAATCCAATCACCTTTTTTTTTTTTTTTTTTTTGAGAAGGAGTCTCGCTCTGTTACCCAGGCTGGAGTGCAGTGGCACGATCTCGGCTCACTACAAGTTCCGCCTCCTGGGTTCACGCCATTCTCCTACCTCAGCCTCCCAAGTAGCTGGAACTATAGGCACCCTCCACCATGCCCGGCTAATTTTTTTGTATTTTTAGTAGAGACGGAGTTTCACCTTGTTAGCCAGGATGGTCTCGATCTCCTGACCTCGTGATCCGCCCGCCTTGGCCTCCCAAACTGCTGGGATTACAGGTGTGAGCCACTGTGCCCAGCCACCTCTCTTCTTCATTGTTGTTATCATACTACTGCAAGCCATCAGCATTTCTTTCTTGAATTACACAATGTCTTCCTAACCGTTCTCTCTGTGTCTACCCTTGGCAATAGAAACTTGCATGAAGCTTTTGCAAGTGTTTCCTCCAAGTCTAAGGCTTGTCTTCTCATTCTCTTGACATTTTTTTTTCATAGAGCAGAAGTTTTAAATTTTAATAAATTCTAACTTATCAATTATGTCTCTTGTATTGTGCCTTTAGTGTTGTATGTATCTAAAACGTCATCACTAATCCCAACATCATCTAGGTTTTTTCTGATGTTATCTTCTAGGAGTTTTATAGCTCTCATTTTACATTTAGGTCTATGGTCCATTTTTGAGCTAACTTTTGTGACAGATGGGGGTAAAATCTGTGTATAGATGCGCTTTTGCCATGTGGATGTCCAAATGTTCTAGGATTATGTCTTGTAAAAGCTATTTTTCTCTATTGTATTACTTTTTCTTCCTTGCCAAAGATCAGATGACTACATTTTTGTGTATTTCTGGGCTCTCAGTTTTGTTTTACTGATCTATTTTTCTATTATTTTACCAATCACATTGTCTTGATTACCATAGCTTTATAGTAAGTCTTAAGTCGTGTTTGTTCTTCAACTTTGTCAGGTACACCCCTTCCTCTGCCCTGCTTGTTCCCTCTCCCTGTATCACTCTTCCTACAGATGTCCACTTGCCTGATTCTTTTCCTTGTTTTCTTTTCCTTCTTTGAGCCCCACCACTCGCCCCAGCCTTAGCCCCTTACTCTCCTTTTTTTAAAACTACAGTAATCATTTTCAGCATGCCACGAGTCTACTGTTTATTGCCTGTCTCTTCTCACTAGAATAGGCACTCTACAAGAGCAGGGGCTTTTGTCTATTTTGTTCACCAATATACCCCAACCAAGCACCTAGAACAGAGCCTGCCCATAATATCTCTCACTGAATACTGAATGAAGGGTTAAAAATACTTGCAAGTATCCATATGGTTCTGCTGATGGTAAAATAGAAAGTAATACATTACATTTTCTTTGACCCCTCCAACCATATGTTGTAAAAGCGTAGTTTCCTTTGCATGTGGTCTCTCATTTTTGAGATCTGTCCAGGTTACTTGATTCATCCGTTGCTTCAGGAATCAGTTAAGAGGATGTTATCATTTAAATGTAATCAATGTAGCAAGGGGTAGCTATAGGAAGTTTGGACAGAAAAAGAGGGCTGACTTATTACCCAGGAGATGAGGGTCTCATCCCTGTACAATGACTTTAGAATTTGCTCTGACAGACAAAGACAAAGTTAATCCTACCTCCGTTTGACTATTGACTATGAACCTTTCACAGACAATTTAATCAGCACCTCGACTTAGAAAAAAGTCCCAGTCATTCATGTACCTGACCTAATACACTGCACACAAAAAAGAAAAGGAAAGAAAAAGTAAAATTTACAATAGTAGTTAAAAATAAAACCCCTAGAGTAGAGTTTGTGGTTCTTTATGGAATGGCCATTCACTTTTGTATTCTTCAAGTTATGATCTAGCCCATTTATAAACTCCTACATAGAGTTCCTACTGGGTGCCTGTTGCTCACTGACCCTCTACCCACCTTCACCTCGCCTATCCTGTTAATTTGTATGCCATAACACAAATACTATATGGATTACATGCTGAATCATCAGCTTTCCATCTGCTTCCCCAGATTCTCAACTACCCTCTGGATTATGTCCAGAAAGGGTACTCTAGGAATGAAGGCAGCTAGGCAGATCTGTATAAAAAACTATTTCATGAGAGTGCACCAAGATGGCAAGCTGAAGAGAAAAGAAATAAAACAACCATGTTTATCAGTATGATCTGAAAGCCAGTCCTGGCTCAGCCCTTTAGTAGTATGGCAAGAATGAATTTAGGCAATAATCCAAGCCTTGGTTCTTTAATACATAAAATAATAATAATAATACTCACCTTCTAAAATTGTAAGGAGTATTAAGTGATATGTTGATGACATACAAATGTGCACCTTTAACCCTGACCTACGAGTTTTAGACTCATATGCCTAATGATCTTCTCAAAATCCTGTCTTTGATTTTTAAAAGATACCTCACAATTTTCATATTTTAAAAAACCTCATAATCTTACCTCTTCTCAGTAAGGATACATTAGGTAATGTTGCAACTACAAACCACCATAAAATCTCAATGCTTAAAACCATGAAAGTTTATTTCTCTCTTGTGCTACCTGCCCATCTTAGATAGGCAGAGGGCTCTGCTCCAGGGCATCCTCACTTGAAGACCCCAACGGACAGAGCCTCCATCATCAGGAACATCACTGGTTGCTGTGGCAGGGTTCTTCAGAACTTCCATCCCACGAATAACACATGTTACTGCTATGCACATGCCATCGGTCAAACTCTGCCATGCTGAATTCAAATGATCAGAAAAATACAATTCTACCACGTACTCGCAGGGAGAAAAACCAGAATATTGGTAACAGGCTTAATGTCTACCATCCTTCCCAAATCGGATCCACCTCCACTGTTTTCAATCTCAGTGGAGCAGATTGGCTAGAAGCTCACCAATGCCAGGACACAGAGGAAGACTTTATTTCCCATCTCTCTTGAGACATATTAATGGTGAATGGACTGTGAACAGCAGTACGCCAACTCCAGTCTTGGCCTTAAAACTTCCTGTGCGATCTTCACTTGTTGGCTCGCTAAAAGCAAAAGATCCGTGTAGGCGTCTCTCAAGACCCCAGAAGATACAAGGATCTGGCATTCATGAATGGCCATCTAATGAATGCCCTAATGTATTGTGAATGAGAAATAAATATTTACTTAGTTAAGTCCCTGATATTTTCTTTCCAGCAACTAGTACTTAATAGCCTGACTACTGTACTCAATGAGAGACATTTCATCCACCCAAGCACATAGACCACAAACCTAAAAGTCATCCTTGGGATATCCTCTTCACTCTCCACATCCCATTCATCACCGAGTTCTGCTGATCTTGCCTCCTAAACATCTCTTGAATATCTGTATTTCTTAGTTTCCACTTAGCCTAAGCTAGCATCAGTGTTGCATGGCCATGCAGTAGTTTTCTCATCATCTTCCTTCATCTCCTCTCATCCCCTTCCAATTAGTTTTTCATGCTATAGAGGAGTGATATTTTTAAAAAATCTGTGTCAGGTTATCTTGGAGTGGCGTCCAATTACTCACAGCATAAAATCCTAAGCATGGTCTTGAAATCCTTGTAACACGTGACCCTATCTCTCTGATCTTGTAAGTCATCTTTCCCTTCTTTGAGCTCTAGCCCAAATGGCTGCTTTTTCACTCTCCAGGATGTGCCATGTCCACAGCCACTTTAGACCTTTGCTCGTACTGTCTTTGCTGTTCACCATCCTTTAAATTTCAGTTCAAATTTGACTTTTCCATCAAAGTACCCATCTCAGTCCTCCTAACTTGTTCAGATGCCTAACATATATTTTCACAGAACCCTATATTTTTTCTTCATATTACTTATCTCTGATGATTTCTTCATTTGTGTTATGATCTTGTATGCATATAATTATTTGAATAACATCTTTTTATCCCCTTATGTTTTGTGCTTCATGAGAGCGGGAGCCATTTCTAGTTTGGTTGTATTACTTAGCTCGGTACCTGGCACAAAGTGTATATTGAAAGCATGAAATTGGTATGCTCTATGTGATGTAAATTAGTTAGAACCATGTCTGACATATAGCAAATGCTCAATAAATATAAGCTCTATTGATAGTTATTTGTTCATAGTTAGACCCTAGCCAATGTCTAAAGGGAAGTTAGGCACATGAAAAGAATCTGGTAGGAGGTTGCAGTCCTAGAAACAGAGATTCCTGAACATGTAGGGTTCTGGATAAAACTCACACCATACATCAAATGGAAGTAAAGACCCTTGAAGGACTTCAGTCAACATAGTGAGGAGGCATAACAAGCTATGACTCAGGGAAATCTGTGTCATTGTGACTAGCTCCAAATCCCATGTTTGGAGGGCTGGGGATGCTAACACACTCCCTGTCCATGGATGCTCAGTTTAGAACCTGAACAGGTCCCAAACTGCAGGTAGCAGGCCTGTTGCTCAGCCCCATGCTGCTGGAAGAGGCACAAGAACACACCTAATTATAGGCCTGGAACTACCAAGTAAAATGGAGGATTGAAGCAATTATTCAAAGAGTTTGGGAAGAACAGGACATTAATCTCCTGCCCACTCCTACTTTCTTTCCTTGTCTATTTCCAGCAATTATTTTTCTTTAGCCTAAATCCAGAACAGTTGCCTATAGTGTGTTCTTCTTTGCAGCATTAATAGATGTTATATAAAAGAGATCTTTGGAAAATGGGGAAATGCTACATTAAATAAAGTTAAGCCAACTTCATAATTGCAGGACTTCTGAGAGTTTTTACGTGACTTTGAGAAAGTTATGTAGCATGTGCTCCAGTGAATTTAACCATGAAAGTCTTGTTTTGTTTTCTTGCTTGTTTGTTTTTAGCAAAGTGTTTCTTGTGCTTCAAGGAACTCATTTTGGGAAATGTGAAATAGATATTTTCTCCTCTTTGCTTTTTTATTTAGCCAAATCAGAAAACCTAGCAGTTCCTGATATATAACTGTCATTGAAAATAGTATGGCTCAAAAGAAAGTCCCCCAGGCTTGGGATCTCTGTGTCCCACAACATGAGTCTAGAGTTAGACTCTAGACCTATCAACACTGCTATATTATCTTGGACAAATCACTTTATCTCTTTGCTTTCTAGTCTATAAAAGAAACCTTTGACCTAGTTGCCCTCAAATGTTCTTCCTTTTAAATGATCTGAAATTCCAAGTAGCTGGAAGTGAGATATGATATTCTCCATTAATATAATATCTGAAAATACTCCATAGAGACTCATGATTTTTCTCAAATTTTCCAAAACTGTTTTTGAAAATGGAGGACCACTTGAGCCCAGGAGTTGAGGACCATCCTGGGCAACATGGTAAGACCCTGTCCCTACAAAATATATTCAATTATTAGCTGGGCATGCTTGGTGCATCTGTAGTCCTAGCTACATGGGAGGTTGAGGTGTGTGGATCACTTGAGCTCAGGAGGGGAGGTCCAGGCTGCAGGAAGCTGTGTTCATGTCACTGAATTCTTCCAGCCTGGGTGACAGAGTGAGACTCTGTCTCTAAACAGTTTCATTTCCTCCTTAATTTGTCTCCTTTATCATATACTAAATTCCTTTTAAACTACAATCTGTATCTGAACTTTCTGATGTGTTCCATTATTTTGATGCACCAGTATCACACTATTTAATCACACATTTTAATTGGTTTTGCATGTAATTTGACTACCTTAAAATGTTAGCAACATCCAGGGAACTAATGGAATTAGGAAATACAGTTCATTTATATTACTGATGGCGCAATTTGAATATAAAAATGCTCTTGCTATTATCTAGTTAATATTTTGGAAGAAGGAGTCAGTTGGGTGGCCCCCTAGAGAATGCTACAGCTGCCTAGAAAGTTATTACGTGAGAATATATGAATCAGATGTCATTATGCTGTCTTCATCTCGGGTACATTGGGGAAACTGAGTCAGCATATGTGTATATTCATCACCCTTATGGGCTACATAGCCAATTTTTCATTACTTGCCTGACAACCTGGAATCATGGCTGTGGCCTTCTCTGACATTGGACGTTTAGGCTTTTTTTCTTTCAAGCTGTTGTTTAACTGGTTGGATTTCCCCATCACCACTTTTAAGTTTCTTTCTTTCTTTTTTTTTTTTTTGAGACACAGTCTTACCCTGTTGCCCAGGCTGGAGAGCAATGGCATGATCTTGGTTCAATGCAACCTCCACCTCCCAGGTTCAAATGATTCTCCTGCCTCAGCCTCCCGAGTAGCTGGAATTACAGGTGCCCACCACCACACCCGGCAAATTTTTGTATTATTTGTGGAGACAGAGTTTCACCATGTTGGCCAGGCTGGTCTCGAACTTCTGACATCAAGATCTGCCCGCCTAGGCCTCCCAAAGTGGTAGGATTACAGGCATGAGCCACCATGCCAGGCCACCACTTTTAAGTTTCTATGCCCCAGTCAACTGATAAGTCCTGCCTAATGTTCTAGGATAATCACATGAATTGATCACAAAATTAAATATGCCCATTTGCAAATCTGTGTACCTATCTTCGAATGATCAGGTTGGTCTTTACCAAACACAAAACCCAAATTTATTGAAGACAAAATATGGCACTGGTTACTGTAATAAACTAGAAGCATATTTAATTTTGCTATCTTTGGGATAAAGGGGGAGATCATTTTGTTTCTTGGATGGCTGCAATTGTTTCTGTAGTGTGTATTTTGCATGGACCTTGATATTGCTTTCTTGCAAACTTTTAATGAAGATTATTTATTATCTTTAGCCAAATGACTGATACCAACAACAGGTATCATGGAACTATTGTTTCTTCTTTTTAAATTTTCAAATAACCTTCATCATTTGTACCTAAAAGGAAGTCTTTCCTGTTCACTGACCTACAAGATTCCTTATGTAGTTGCAGAAAGTTTTGGTAAGTGTTATAAAAGCCAATCACATTTATTCATATTGCATTTTATGTTTCAGAACATGGCAAGAAACAAGATGTCGAGTACACAAAAATATATATTTGACCTCCCGATATTTATTTTAACGTCTACCTGGGAGAGCTTCAACTAGCCTTTTGTGATGTCTGCATCAAAATATGCAAACTGAAATTTGGTTGTTAAGGACAGAGGATAGTGGAGCTGAACCAAAATACATAAATAAAAATAAGAAAGAAACCAAATGCTTGATAAACCTGACACAGCATCTTTCCAGAGTGAATGAAGCATTCACAAACTATATTAAAAAGAAAAGAAATATTTAAAATAACTGACACTCCACATCCTACGGATACAGACACAAATCTCAGAAGTAATTAAAATAAAGATATCAAAGGGGAGGGCAAATACCCCTGCAAACTCAGAATGGTAAAATACACACAGCCTGACCTCTGTTACCATTGAATCAAATAAGCTGTTAATTACAAAAGGATGAACACCCTCTGGAGATAACAGCAAACTCCAGGCAGTCAATAGGATGTGATAACATCCAATACAATCAAGAAACATTTGAGTTGAGCACAGGATTATACATGAGGATTGGAGGATTAGGAGACATGGCATTTCTGAGTCTAGTAAACAGAGAGCACAAGATGCCAGCTGAGGAAAGCAGAGGGTAGGAGAGACAGATGTGATGAATTAATCACTAGGAAGGCAATGAAATAATGGCTGGGTTCTGTTC
Organism: Papio anubis; assembly: GCF_008728515.1. Taxonomy (NCBI): domain Eukaryota; kingdom Metazoa; phylum Chordata; class Mammalia; order Primates; family Cercopithecidae; genus Papio; species Papio anubis. The sequence continues at coordinate 18,304,950 of NC_044988.1, read as the reverse complement.
CGTAGGCTGGCAGGGAATGAATGAACCGTGATGACCTCTTTTGCATTTCTAGCCTTCAATTATGAATGGAGCACATGCATGATGGCAGTGTTAAGAAATACTAAAAACTCTGTAATTGCTGTTGGTTTTTGGCTAAGCAGGAGACTTTTGTTACTTTGTATTTTAAAAAAAGATGAAGTAAACTGTGTCCCTAAAAAGTCCTGTTATTGAAATATAATCGCTCATGGCTGAGATTATAGCTGGAGGCACACGCTAAGATAGGAAAATTGATTTTGATGAACATAAACACCTGATGTTTATCCTATGCGTTAGTTACTTAGTGCTGTGTAACAAATTACACCAAAGCTTAGTGACTTAAAGCAACAAACATTTTCAGTCTCAGCATTTCTGGGCGTCAGGAATCCGGATGTAGCTTAGCTGAGTGCCTCTGGTTCAGAGTCTCGCACAAAGCTGCAGTCAAGGAGCTGGCCAAGGCTGCTGTCATCTCAAGGTTCAACTAGGGGAGGATCAATTTCCAAGCTCATTCACATGACTGTTGGCAGCCCTCTGATCCATATCCAGACTCAGTCATGAGGCTGCTGGCAGGCCTCAGGCTCTCCCTGGTTTTTGGCTGGAGATACCACTTCCTTGCCATGCAAGCCTGTTCACAGGGCTCTTTATAACATGAAAGCTTGTTTCCCCCAGAGCTGGAGCAGAGACAGAGAATACCCCCAAGATGAAAGCCATGTTCTTCCGAGATTTACTGAATCTCAGAAGTAACATCCCGTCGCCTCTGTAGCATTCTATGGACGAGGAGCACATCATTAATTCCAGCCACACTCAAGCAGAGGAAATTACCCAAAGGCATGAAGACCACGAGGTAGGGATAACTAGGAGCCATCTGAGAAGTGGTCTCCTACATCTTTTTTATCAAAATTCCTGGGTCAATTGAACAATAATAACTGTTCTCATTTGCATTAAAATTAAATGTTTGTGTACAGTCAAGTATGTGTGTATGGTAAGTATGTAGAGTCACAATTAGGAACTTTCTGCAGGCATCTACAGCTTACTTTCTTTATTCCTCCACCATATCTGTACTGCCACTTTCATGAAGCTGTTCTGGGAAGGGACCCCAAGGGCCTCTACAATGTCTAAAGAACATTTTTCCTTGAAGGTCTTATTTGACTCCTTGGCAACGTTGGGCATTGTTAACCACTTCCTCCATGAAACTACTCTCTTGGCTTCAAAGAGTGGTACTCTAATCTGGTTTTCCTTCTACCTGTTGGACTTTGCCTCTTAATGTTCATCATATACTCCTCTGTCTTTACTTACTTATTAAATGTGATGTTCTCGATAGTTTCCCTTTTAGCCCTTTTCTCTAGTCATTCTATATACTCCTCTTCAGTAGCCTTATGCACACACTTGATTTCAAGTGTACTTGATACTGCTGATCCCCCAGTAGACTTCTACGGCATGGAAATCTCAACTCCCTTGTATCCCATGCCACTAGCTCTTCATTTCTACTTTATTATTTTCAGACTCCAAATTTTATTCTTTATTATTTTTAGCATTTCAGGTAAAGGCAACATGTTAACTCTGTTATCCAAAGCAGCCATGTAATAGTCATTTTAGATCCCTCCTTTTTTTTAGCAGCTCTCTGACATTGTCTATATAAATAATTTTCTACATATTTCTCAACTCTTTCTTCTCCCTACCAGTTCCACTCTGACTGCTCCCATTTGGGCATCTTTCTCTTCTCCTCTGGATGAAGATTATTAAGACTGCAGCCTCCTAATTGGTTGCTGCCTCCAGGGACAATTTCCAACTTGTCTTTGTGTCAACAGAATAATATTTAAATGATTTAAAAACCCTTATAACTATCAGGATAAAACCCCAAACCCTTAGTTTTGCATGCAAAACACTTTATATGTTCTTTACTTTCTTCTTTACTTTTATCTCCCAATTTGCACCACATGCATTGAATGTTCTGTTCATTCAGAACCAGCTGTAAGGTCCTGAAACTGTTGGCTTACACCACTGGACCTATATACCTACAGTTTACCAACCTTGTCCATTCTTCAGGCCCCCTTTGATTGGATAAGTTCTATTCATTTTCTGCAGGACATATAAAGAATTGCCAGGTCTGAGAAGCCTTCTTTGAATTGCCCTCCTCCACAGTCTACAGCCTGCCCATACATACATACATAAATACAAATGTGCCTATACACTATACAGCCACAGGCTGGCCTGAGTGCCTTTCCTTTGTTATCCCAATGTGTCCTGGACATGCCTTATCATTGCCATGACCATTCTGCATTGTACTTACCTGTTTACTTACGTCCCTGTTGCTATACTGAACATCATCAACAGTAGGGTCATATACATTCCTGCATCTCCAATACCTAATTCAGAGTCTAGCATGAAATATGTCCACAATAATGTGTCGTTGACTTAATAAAAACTTATGTGAATAAATGATTGCTGAATTCTTACATTTTGACTATATACAACACATATTCAATTTAATATATTTAATTTTGATAAGAACCCCTATATTTTTGATGGGGAATGGAGGGAAAGATTTCTAAGAAGTTTGGAGCTAGCTATCTCCTAGTCCCACTAAGTGAGAAGCAGTACTTGGACTCTTAGCAAAATCTTAGTTAAAGTGGAGAGCTGCAGCTTTTTTTAGCTTGATTGCAAAACCATGTCTGCCAGGCATGTTTGCCAGTTGACCTTCCGTGTCCCATATGCTTTCCTGTAATTCTCTTGGTGCTTCCAGCCACTTGGCTGCTATGGTGTGATTAGTTACATTCAGAAGTTTCCCTCTTCTTTGAGAATAGAAGGTTTTCTCTGTCTATGCCCGATTCTTCTCTACTCCTGAGGCCAGTTGGGGAGGGAAGCAAGAAGAGATTGTGAAAGTTTGCCATTGGTGAAACAGTCACCTTTGATGCACAATAGAAAAATGGATGAGAGTTGTAATGAAAGAGTAACTTCAGCCTACCAAAGTCAAGTCCAGAGTTTCAATGTTGTGGTAGAGGTTCCAGAATCTCACCATGGCAGCATTAGTTATAACTCTGTTGAGTGATTCACAGGATGGTAATAACACAGCACTGAGGTTGTTTTTGGCCTTTCTTCAGAGTTAAAATTCCCTACAGATACCATCTTATTAATACTCCAAACATGCCTGCATTGTGGAGACAAGCATTGAAGCTATGCTTACAGGTAGGTACTTGAGTCTGTTTCACTGCCTGGGGGCAGGGCCACACCTAGTTCATACTAGCAAAGTGAGATCTTTGCTGGTGTAATTGTAGGCCTGTAATGCCTTTTATCATCCCTGGAGTGGAGTCCCTAACTTAGAATTTAAGTCTGTTTATTATTACTAACATTATTAGCCAATTGCCATGATTTAGAGTCCTAAATTCACCTCTCTCTCTCTGTTTCTCTCTCTCTCTCTCTCCTTCTCTCTCACTCTGTGTGTGTCTGTGTGTGTGTGTGTGTGTGGTGTATAATTAATCTGAATATGATGGTCTAAACTTGTCTGCATATACATATATATGTAACCAATCTGAAATTTCCTTGAGCTGAAATATTTTGTTTTTTAATTTAAAAAAAATGTTTCTGAGTTTATTCATAGAGCACTGAGCTTCCATCTTCTCTAAACCACCCCAGCACCCACACCCTGGTACCAAGAGTGACGATACTTTTTCTCTTCGGATATAACTGAATTCATAGTTACTATACTGAAGACTTCAGACTAACGTTTCAGCTCCAACTTTAGAACAAACTCTGAAAAAGTCCCTTAAGACTGGAAAACTTCCCTTCCTGGTAGGCCATCTCAGCTGATCCCTGCATTTTCCTCCCCGGCCCCACCTGTACAGCCATCCTTGGGGGATCATTTTTCTCTCCCTGTTGTCTGATACTTCATTCCCCATAGTGGACCATCCTTGACACACAATGATACACTCTGCTACCTTTTCAAATACATCAAAATTTTAACAAAATTCTTTGTAAATGAAGGATCAGATATTTTATGGTCATGTTTTAAGCATCAGCTGGTAGATAAAGGAAAAGGAAAACTGTTTTTTGTTTTTCTTTTCTTTCAAGATGGAGTCTTGCTCTGTCACCCAGGCTGCAGTGTCACCCAGTGCAGTGTCACAATCTCGGCTCGCTGCAATCTCTGCCTCTCAGGTTCAAGCAATTCTCCTGCCTTAGCCTCCGGAGTAGCTGGGACTACAGGCCCCTGCCACAACATCTAGCTATTTTTTGTATTTTTAGTAGATGTGAAGTTTCACCATGTTGGCCAGGCTGGTCTCAAACTCCTGACCTCAAGTGATCCGCCCACCTCGGCCTCCCAAAGTGCTGGGATTACAGGTGTGAGCCACTGCACCTGGCCAGGAAAACTTTTTATGTGGGACTTCTTGTCACTCCTCTTTAAGATACTTCCCATATTGACAGCAATCTGATTTTCCTCTGACCTTTAATTCAAATTGATGAAATATCTCAAGCTTCTTGTATAACTATTAATTGGGTCCAAACTTTCTTACCTCCATTATCAACACCATCATCTTGACCATATATCAATCTGTTTTTTTCACACTCATCTCTGGTACTACAAGGTACCAGAAAGTTCTGAATTCAAGAGTTCTCTGATCAACAATATGCAATAACAACATGCTTGTGTTTTAATGATAAATCTGGCATTGGTGAGGATGAAGAAAACCATGCATTTTCATACTTTATTGTTCTCAGGAGTGTGACTTTCGATGTGAAACCTAGTCTTTGTATATCAATTTGTTTCCACCATGAGAGAAGCCATCCAAGGATAGAGCTAATACCAGGGAATCCCAAGCAGAATGATAAAAATAAGTTCTTGATGATGGTGTTTATTGCTGAATCAAGCCAGTCCCAAGGTGGTTCTTCCCAATTAATGAACCTCTATATCCTCTTTACAGTTTCAACCAGGTTGTGTGTTACTTCCTTCTTAAGTCCCCCTAAATTGCATGCATAATATGGGATATCTAGAGGTTTTAAGAAGCATAATGAAGATCTATAGGGACTAATATAAATAGAAGACAAAGTAAGATGCAATTTGTTGTATTTTTTTAAAAAATCAAGATGCAGAACATTGTGTGTGTATATATATACACATATGTATGTATGTATATATACACACATATATGTGTGTATATATGGGAACATTATATACAATGTTCACTTTCCTATTTTTATATAAAGTGATTATGAGCCTTTATGTATTCATATGTTAGTTTATATCCTTATATCCTAGTATATGCAAATAATGCTTCTAGAAATATAAATAAGACACTACTAACCATGGAGTTGGTATAGGAAGTTGGGAATGAGAAAGAGGACATACTTTTACCTTATACATTTCCAAACTGTTGAAATCTTTAAAGTGGGAATCCATTACTTTAAAAATTAGAAATAATAACTAATGAAAATTTTTAAAAATTTGTGCCAGACAGTGCTAGGAGTGCATAACTCTGGCCTATACGGAATTCATTGTCTAGAGGAGACAAATACATGAAAACACAATGCAGTAATGTGCTTCTTGCAGGTGCAAAGACAATCCAGTTCTGTGGGGAAGAGTCACATGGGCCTTTACAGAGATGATGCCTAACCGAGGTTTTACAGTGGGAATAGGAGTTTACCAAATGGACTGGGATGGGGATATTTTGAGAATATAAAGAGGTGAAATGCAGTCCCTTGTCTCTTTTAGAAACTGTTAATGAGTCAATAATTCCAGAGAGGCCAAAGGGAGAGCGGTGAGGGCAGAGGAGCAAGCAGAGCCACATAATGACAAGCTTGCTTGCCATGCTAAGAAGCTGGGATTTTATTTTTCAGCACCTAGAAACCTTTTGCCAAGGTTGAAAATTCTATTAATTCCTCAGAATAAAATATTTTAAGCAAATAGAAAACTATAATGGTAGAGAATATAGAGTATAATATAGCAAAACTTAGGTGTTCTTCATCCAGTCCTGTCAAATCTTAATATTTAGCTTCATAATTTTTTAAAAGAAATGAAACATTACAAATATAGCAGAAGCTCTCCATATACTCTTCTTTTATCTTAACCCCCTTTGCCTTCAAAGAAAAGTATACCTATAGTTTACAGACAAGTGGTAACTTAATATCAGAAAGAGAACATAATTTAGGTACTCTACTCAGTCATTTTTAACTCTTCATGCAGCCTATTCACATATCACCCTGCAGTAGATAAATTGTCACATAACCCATGTAAAATAAGAAACCATGGTCAGCTTGAAGTTTTTCATATAGCAACTGTCTTTTCATATAATGATGCCCTTCAGAATCAAAAGATGTGTGTCTGCTATAGCTAGAAACCATTAGACCCTGACCTGATATTGGAAAGGGTCACGAGCATATGTAGACTTATTTTGAAACTGAAGATGAGAAAAAGTGGTCATGGAAGTCATTGACTTCAAAATCACCAAGTGATTCTTAACTTCGGTTTGTTTGTTGTTTACATTATTGGGGTACAGTGACGTGTGTTTGACTGTGTGTCTGAGTGTGTGCATTTGTGTGTGGTGTGTCTCTTTAGAATACAAAAGAGGCTGGTTTGATTTTCAGTATCTGGTTAATAAGAAGTTAACCAAAAAGGCAGTTATTGGATGAAAAGCAGGTCAATCATTTGCCACCACTTTATGAAAGGGAGGTTTGAATGATACAAAACTATGTACTTTTACATAAGTAGAAGGCATTCAACATGCTACATTATCTGCAACTAAGAGAAGATAGCAAAAATAGCATACTTTTCTAAACTTATTCTTATCTGCTTCATGTTTATTCTACATTGTTTAATATTAACAAGGCTTAAATTAAATGACATTTACTATGAAAAGTGAAATTTTAATGAGCACAGGAAAGTATAAATGTTTGCTGAACACTTACATACTTAAGAGGATGTTATACAACTTATGGCAAAATTTTTAAAAAATACAGCATTTTGAAACAATAGGTAAGGTTTTTTTGTAGTTTTTTTTTTTTCAACTTTCAAGTGGTATAAATTACTTGTGTTTAAAATGTACAAACCCACACTGAAACCACTTTAAATAATTCTGAGAATACATAAATACTCATAGTATATTTTCTAAATTAGTGCCAGGGATGTTATACATCTATGCAGTCTATTTCTCACCACAGTTTGAAATCTCACAGCCTCAAAAGACAATTATTTTCCTTCTTTTTTAATTATTCAAGTAATGTACTCTATTGCCCTTCAACATTTATAACTCAAAGTTCTCTGATTTTTTTCTAGTTTGTCATCAATTAAGAAAGAACTAGAGTTTTAGCATGTATCTTATTTGAAAAAAACAAGATTAAAAAAAAAAGAACAAAAGTAGTGTGATGCTCTTTCTCCATTTGGTAATTCACCTGACATTTACCTGCTAAGTCTTTATCCAGGCTTTCATTCCATCCAATATACTGATCTCAATATAATCAGCATCTTCTTAACAAGCACATTCATGATATGATATGATGCTCTGTTTTAAAAATTGTATAGCTCCTTCTCCCCAGTCCAGTATTTCAAATCCCACTTAACTAAAACAAAGCAAAATTTGACTGATAGAAAATTATTTGCAAATAAAAGAAAAATAATTTAGAATGAATCCCTTGAATAAATAATTTATAATAAACTATATTAACATCATGTACATTTCCATTAATATGTTTATAATTTATTTATAAAATAATGCTCTTGATATAGTCTGTTAATTATATATACTAAACAAATGTATAAAATAATAACATGGCACATACATTATTTTATAAAATCAAATTTTTATTAAGTATAAAATATTTAGGCATATATACTATATTAAAAGCATTAGTTTATTTAAAAGCATCATGTATACTTATTAATCCAACATCCAGTCTTTTTCTAAAGTTAAGAATTTCAAGAAACCAAAAACCAAATGATATAGGAGGACAGAAAACTTAAAATTTTGTCTTTTTCTTATTTAGATTAGTGAGTTGAAGAGTATTTTCAAAGAGAACGAGTCACCTGGAAAAGCTGTCAAAACTGGATCAAAGAGTTTAGGTTTTCTAAGAAGAGAGACCTGTTAGGAGGCTACAACCATACTCCAGATAAATACTGATTGGGCCTCATGTGACGTGGTGGTGATAACTATAAAAGGCATCTTGAAAGATGAAATAGCAAGTAGAAGACCATCTGAAAATAAGATGTGGGAGAAAGGGAAGCCTCAAAGATAACTCTAAGATTTTGAACGTGAAATCTGAGGAATTGTTGACACCGTTAATTGACAAAGGGAAGCTGTGAGAAAGTGCAGGTTTCAGGGGAAAGGAGGCGAAATTCAGTTTGGGGCTATTTCAAGATCTCTGCGAAGTAAGTAACATTAATACTACAATTTTGCAGATGAGAAACTTAAGTAGGAGGCATTCAGTAATTTGTCCAAGACCACACAGCTAATAAGTTATGCAGCCAGAATTTGAACGTAGGCAGCTTTCTTTCCTATTGCCCTACTGAAAATTTAAATGACTTGATTGACACAGATCTGGTTTTTTTTCTTTGGAAGCAATTATATAGGCGATGAAAAATTGTAATTGACATCTGGTCTTTGTCAGTTCACAGTGGTGGCTTGAAAAGAAGTTTCTACCATCTTAGAGGCCCCCTACACCATTGGCCACAGTTACCTGATTCTTAACTCAAGTGGTTCACTTATATCCCAGCACCCTGGATCATTGATTGGTCCAAGGATGGGCATCAGATCTAGGTTGAACCAATCACTGCATTTCCTTAAGAAAATTTTAACTTGACACCCAGGTGGTTTTTGGAGTTGCAGACTTGAGTTGTCAAATAGCCATGTTTCTAACTCCAAGGAGGGAGAGCTATATGAAAGCATGAAGCCAGAAATAATAGGAATTGGGACTGAGGGAGGGACTCTGGCAGCATTTAAACTTGATTCTAGTCATCCTTGAGGACCAGCTGCACTTCTACTCTTCTCCGAGTTTGGTTAAGTAAACCATGAGTCTTCCTGCTCCCTGATATGTTTTAAATCAAGTTTCTTTCATTCGCTTGAAATCAAAATAGTCATGGTTGATACAGCCACACACAACTGTGGGAACTTGAACAAGTTACTTAAAACCCTGAATCAGTTTGCTTATTTACAAATAAGTGAAGAAGATATGCTTTTTTAAGGATTTTTTCGGAGCATGAAAACATATGTATACTATCTACTCCCCTTACTTAAAACTCACTTTATTACTACTTTGAAAAGTATCAGGTACATTCTTCAAGTTCTTTCATTGGAGTCTATTGTTCTTTCATTTAGAATGGTTGACAACCTAGCATGGAACCTAACTCTCCAGAGTGCTGTAGATTACCCATGGCGGAACTTCCAGGTCCCTAATTTACCCGTCCCTTCCTTATGCTGCACACCCTACAGCTTTACATAATGGTGATAAATCAAACAAACGTCTGGTTGATTTCTATATGCAGAGCACATGGCAGAGTGCCTAGCACTGAGGAACTCCTCAGGAACTATTTTACAACAGTTAGAAGCAGCAGTTGAATTTCTGTAAGAAATAATCATGGAATGTGACAGTCTCATTCCGAGAACATTAAAAGGTCTCAAAAAGTATTCACTAATGCTCCAAAAGCCCCAACAGTGGCTTTTAGTTATTGTCTCTCTTTAGTGGTATGTTAATTTTGCAAACTTTCAAATTAATCTCTGCATTTTTATTTTATTTCTTCTTTTCTTTCTCCTCCTCCTTTTTTATTTTATTTTTGATAGATTAGGAATATAGTATAGGTTCAGAGTCCCATCCCAGATGCCAAATATCTCACCCTTTACTCTTTCTTGCGAGTTTTTATTATCTCTTGTGATTGTATCTGATATTGCTCAAGTCAGGAAGGAAGGGTCATTAAATAAGAAACCAGAGTTAAGACCTTAAATCAAGCCTGGTTTGATACTTTGCACATTTAAGCTACTGCTGGGTTTTGGTATTTAAAAAGTTACAGGGTTATTAATTTTTACCAGGTTGTTTGAATAAATAACTCTCCAATCATGGTAGAAAAATGATAACTCTAACCTTCTCCAAGTTTAGACTTAATGACTGTGAGTAGAGACATGGAATCTGAGGAAGATGCTATACCTTCTTTAGATACAAGAATCAGTATTTATGGAATACGTGTGTGTTCAATGCTCACCCATAATGAAGAATGCAAAGCAGTTAGCAAGCCACAGCTTCCGGTACTGGTTTTACCCATTTCTGCAAATGCTGCCAAGATCTTCATGGCTAATTTAGCATCTTGCTTGTGTGAGATAGGTGGGTGATATTTTCATTATAGGTAAGGAATGGGATTCTAAGAAATTCATTACCTTGAATGCCTGCTATGGACAATTGCCAGGCATTATTGCATTCCATACCAATCAAGAATGAGGAGAGAACAATTTAAGTAGAGCTTTAATTGGATTGGAATCTAGAAACAGCTGCAAAAATTGTATTATTTCTGAACGGGAGAGCATTGCTTTTCTGGAAGTCTTCACAGTGTACATTATTCTCTTTTCGAACGGAAATGTTTGCTGCCAAATACCTGCTTAGGGTGGGAAAAGCCAAATTTAACTTATTTTTTCAGACAGCCTGGCAATTAAGCTTTTACTTTAGAGTTTGGTTTATTCGTTCTAATAATGGTTATCATCATGGAAAGGTTTAATTAAGTATTTGGTATCTACCAGATGATATATATGTTACCAAAAAATAGTACCTATTTTCAGAGAGCTCATACTTCATGTCAGCAAGATGTAAGTTATTTAAAAATGTCCTGTTAGGCATACACACATGTACACCATATCAATAACCACCAAGACGTCTACCCTGCATTTGCTTCATATTGCCAAGTGCAAATATTTTTCTCTCATTTGTATATTCTTATATCAGTCCTCTAAACACAAAAAATGTTAGTTTGGCTCCTGTTTTACAGATGTGAATATGAGATTCTAATTACTTAAAGGACTGCCCAAGGCCATAGAGGTGGGAAAGGAAAGGTCAATCATCTTTCTACCACACCATGTATCACATTATTTTTATGCACTTGAATAAGCTTATCCACAGTCAAAGTTGCAAAATTGGTGAAGATTGTCTGATTTCACTCAACTTCCTGTTCTGGACTTTTCTTCATCATTAGACTCTTCACCTTTTTGAAGCTCTCTTGATCTTTGCCTTCCATTACCCTCCTACCTCCTAGTGATTCTTTACTTCTCTTTGCAGATACCTTTCCCTCTGCCCACATCTAACATACCTGTATTCCTCAGAGTCCTATCCTGAAACCTTCTCCTGCTTCAGTCTACTTAGCATTGATGGAGGATCTCTTCCATACTTGTAGCTTCTGCTACCTATATGTTAATGACATCCAAATTTTATATTGCTAGTTCAGCCTTCTTCCCCACTCCACATCTCTGCTTTAATAACCTGTGGCTAGCACAGACTCAACATGTTCCCAAATTGAGCTCATTAGATGTCGCTTATACATGCTGCTCCTCCTGCTTTCCCTCTCTTATACCACAGCACCACCCTCTACTTAGTTGTCTAAGCCAGGAGCCTCAGAAACATCTTTGATCATGCCTTCTTTCTCACCTTCTTTATATAATTGATCTCCATATCCAGTGATTCGGCTTCAGAATAAAAATTTATCTGCCCATTTTTCTTTCAATTCTCATTGTCATTTCCACATTTTAAATTTTGCCCATTTCTCTCTACAACAATTCCTGTAGCCAACTAAGTATTTCTCTGCATCTCTCTAATCATCCTATTACTAAGGGCTTTTGGCTTACTCCTCCCACCCGGGAAACCTCCTTCTAATCACATCCAGGAAAATTAGAAATATCATGTGCAGGCTGGGTGTGGTGGCTCACACCTGTAATCCCAGCACTTTGGGAGGCCGAGGTGAGCAGATCACCTGAGGTCAGGAGTTCGAAACCAGCCTGGCCAACCTGCTGAAACCTCGTCTCTATTAAAAATGCAAAAATTAGCCAGGCGCAGTGGCAGGCACCAGTAATCCCAGGTACTCGGGAGGCTGAAGTAGGAGAATTGCTTGAACCCAGGAGACGGAAGTTGCAGTGAGCCAAGATCACACCACTGCACTCCAGCCTGGGTGCTGGGTGACAGAGTGAGACTCCGTCTCAAACAAACAAACAAACAAACAAAACCAAGAAACACCATGTTCAAATTGTTTTCCCCTTTTGCAACCTATCAATTCTATATCCTGTCATGTTCCCTGTCAATGTGCAAAACTTACTGGATTTTATATCAACCACACCCCTAAAACCTCATCAAGGTAGGAGGACCTGGAACAGTAGCCATCGGAGCCAAGTGCTCCAGAGCAGTAGCTACTAAGCCACTGTGGGGCTTAGCAGCCTGCTGCACTGACTCAGGCATGTTCCTCAGTTGAAATGGTTACAACATTTTTACAAAAGCCTTTGTTCTTGATTTGTTTGAGTTGTATATTAGCTAAGCTTTAATGCAATCCAAGAAGAGGACAATAAGCAGAAATAAATGCAGCTAAATCAATGGTAGCATAAAAATATCTCCAGGTGAAATAATAAATGAAAAATCTTTGGCTCTTTGTATCATTGCAAATGCTTATGATACTATCTTTCACTTCACTCTCAAACTTACCCCTGCGGGTGGGGAGGAGTTTCTGTAGCAAATTAAGGTACACACAGGGTTCTACCCTTTTTTTCTGGCTGTTGTTTCTCTAAGTGGAGTCTTCTCATTATCTTAATGTAGATTAGGTTTATATTCTCATTATCTTAATGTAGATTAGGTTTATAAACTCATGAGGATGTGAATTCACGTATTTTCTTTTTCAGTTTTAGATTCCTATACAGTTAGGTATAGGAGTCTAAGCTAAAACTTTCCATCAAATAATACATTGTTGGATTGTTAGCGCTAGAAGGCATCTTATAGCTTTGTTTAACTCACTATTGAGAAAAATGAGGTTCCAAGTAGGGAAACAATGCGTCTTGTGGTCACATGACTGGCAGATATTAATCAGCACTTACATAATACTTGAGTCAGCCTCACCCTATTTAAGTCAATACCCTTTCTGAATGTTCATGTGAATTTGTCATACTAAAAATAAATTGGTTTGTACTGAAGGCTCCATGATGCAGTGGGCAAGTGTGGACATTAGAGTCAGACCCACCCAATCCAAATGCTGGCTGTCTAATTCTAGGTCAGTCAAGTTAAATTAGAGGCGGTTTCCCCATATGTAAAGGGGGTACAAATAAAGTTATGCTTGTAAAATGCTTAATATTGTGCATAGCATAGGTTTTCTTTCTCAAAGAAAAAACTAACCATGAAGAAGATGTATTAACCGATTCACCAGTTTTGTCTGAACTCCAAGAAAAAGGAAATTATATACACAGCTGTTGGTGTTCAAGGGCTGTCTAAAAAAGTGAAGATGTAAATACATCATTTAACCTTCCCTTCCTTTAGATTTTCACTGGTTTGAAAGGATCAGATAAAAGATATAATGTTTATTCATGTAAGCACAGCTTTTACAGATAAGTTTCAAGTTTTTTTAGTTAATAGAATACATACATTTTAAGCTACAATTATACTATAAGTAATATCATTACAAAATTGCATAAAATTAAGTACACAGTAATACAGAGAGAAAAACCTTCATGGGGAGAAGGCATGATGTAGGTACAGGGAGATGAAAAGGCAAAGCCTCCTCGATAAGGCAAGATAGTCTGTGGGCTGAAATTTGCAGGAAAACAGCCTCATTTAATAGTGAAATGACATCTATGTGTGGGAGAAATTGTTACATAGATTACGGTTAAGCAATTTGTTTCCTTGACGGTGGACAAAATAGTCTCAGTTTAAGTACACTAAAAAAATATTGTGTAACCAGACATTTGTTTTCTCTCTTCCCCTATCTTTCCAATCAGCACACTCAACAATTACACTCTGTGCTCCCAGGCACTCCCACTCTGAAGATTTCACCCATAAATCAGGGACTAGCTTTAAATGCCTGTTTTGCTACCTTCTGTTGTGCAATTGAACATACCACCAGGACATAATCTCTACATGGGGTTTTTGCAGGAGCTGTAATCAAATCAGATCTAAATATGTACTTTCCCTCAATCTGCCTTTCCAGCAGAAGATACAGCAAAGAAACTTTAATTTCTTGTGAAGTTACCAAGGGAAAAAACTAGTAATAGCAAAAATCAAATGATGACCCTAGGTGGTGGGTTAGGATGTTACTTGTAAGACTATAAAGGATTCTGTGTGTGTGTGTGTGTGTGTGTGTGTGTGCGTGTGTGTATGAGAGAGAGAGAGCAAGAGCAAGAGAGCACTTTAAGTAAATGAAAACTCAGATGTGAGAAAATTCTTTTCTCAGCTTGCCCACCAATGGACATTAAGAATTTGAGAACAGCTCACTTTTTATTGTGTTTCACACTTTACAGCTGGTGGGATGTGAAAGAATATCTGGTTCACTGGCTTCCCAACAAGTTCTAGGGAGCCCAAATGTTCCACAGAGGGAATTAGCGAGATGAACCCCCTTCCCCACATTTGATTTGTATGGTAGGCAGGCACTCTCTCACAAACAAGAGGGATGTATCTTGGAAAGCATGTGTGACTTAAAAATCCAGGCATCAAAAGGTATTTGTTTCTAGGCAATTGCAATGAAGGATTCCATTGTGCCGGTTGTAGGTAGTCAACTCTCAAAGAGCTCACGTAAGAGACAGCTTTTTTCCTGTCAGTGAAAATATGAACCAGCATGCTGCCCACCCTTGACACTTGGCTCCAATTCTCTCCTCAGTTTAGCTCCCCATGCTCTCACCACAGGTCCTTCTGAGTTTTGGGGTTCCAGAGATAGTCTTTGATAAATTCCCTCTGAACCACTAAAGGACACTTTTCTGATAATCACAAATTGCTTACCTAAAAGCACAAATGACAACTCTAACAGAAAACCTTCCAGTGCCGGTGTGTAAACTCCAGGTCCCAAATGGGAGTGCCGGGTATCTGATTAAGGATGGGAGGACGGGATGCTCTATGGGGTATTTTATTGATGACTCTCCATATAACTTACAACATTGTCTGGTAACAATCCCACTGAGTGCTGCTGTGACATTTATAAGAATTTTCCTAGTCATTGATGAACAAGTTCTTTTGAATAGCATTGCACTCATAAAGCATCCAAGTCAGAAGCATACATCAGTTAAATACACATGGACCAGGAACTACTTAATTGAGGGTTATTGATATTTAATTTCTAAAAAAGGTTCGACCCCAATAAAAGGGCCAAAAACCATTGATTAATACTAATTTCTTATTTTTATGGGTCAAGAAACTAAAGGCCAAGGAACAGAAGTGAATTTCTCAAAGTTACATGGCTTTTAAATGATGGGGCTGGGACTAAGGCTGCTGGTGTCTGGCTCATTCAGAGTCACTGCCCCCATACTCCACTCCGAATCAGAGTCGCCAGATGTCAGATTGAGGACAGTGGAGTCCGTTTAGTCCATCAGTTTTCCAAAGCACAGGTGAATGATAGAAGAATGCCTAAAGCTCAGCAGGATTCCAGAATTCTGGCACTACCAGGTATGCATGTATAGCCTCTTTAGATGTCAGTCTTCTCAGTTAGAAAATGGGTTTACACGCCGGGCGCGGTGGCTCACGCCTGTAATCCCAGCACTTTGGGAGGCCGAGGCGGGCGGATCACAAGGTCAGGAGATCGAGACCACGGTGAAACCCCGTCTCTACTAAAAATACAAAAAATTAGCGGGGCGCGGTTGTGGGCGCCTGTAGTCCCAGCTACTCGGGAGGCTGAGGCAGGAGAATGGCGTGAACCCGGGAGGCGGAGCTTGCAGTGAGCTGAGATCGCGCCACTGCACTCCAGCCTGGGCGACAGAGCGAGACTCCGTCTCAAAAAAAATAAAAAAAAAAATAAAAAATGAAAATGGGTTTACACTAGATAATTGCTTTGGGTATCAGTTAATTTTAATGGCTCAACAGTCCTTGTTTTTGCCTTTTCCCCTTTTTGGTAATGATGTCCCATTAACTTTTGGAGAATCTCCTGTCCCTCAACCTTAGTCACTTAGTTTGGGTAGGACTAATCCTTCTGCTCAGGGTGGACATGTGCCTCAGACTTGCTAGTCAGAATGACAGTGGTTGGTTAGGGCATTATACCTGATCTAGTCTCCACCAATGAGAACCAGGTTAGGGTCTTGCTGTCTCTCCATAAGGGTTGTTTAGCTGCTAAGATATGAACTTGGTGCTGGGAGGGTCATATGTAAAGTGAATCTGCCTGAGCATAAAGTCATATAGAGGAAAGGAGAGCTAAAAGATGGAGAGGTGGAGTCTGAATGCCATCTTCTGAGGCCCTGGATCCAGGATCAATAGCCAAGTAGATTTCTTCTTTGTATTAAAACTGGCTCCAGTTAAAGTTTGATCACTTGCAACCTAATAAGTCCTAACACAAAATCCTTTGAGTATTTCAGTATTAAAATTGTACAGCTTCGTGAAGAAGGAATCAACAGTAACAAATGCATTCATAAATATATAGGAAATTATAAAATTCAACCATCTTAGAATGATGTCTTTAATAGCTCTCTGAACATTTCTCATTATTTTAATTCCTTGAAGATACCTAGCAAGTTCTAGTGCTTTGGAAATAAATGTCTGCTTTTTAAGAGAGCATCCTACACATTACTTATATACTCTTTAGCCCTGAATCATTAGAAGAAGTACAGCAGTGAAGGAGGGAATATGGGCTTGCCACCATATTTTTAGCAGCTTTATAAATGTATGCATTAGATTTATTCAATTAATAGTTGTCTTAACAGGTTGGGCAATTTTATCATTAACTCAAGATTTCATTCATTTACAATATTATTTCCTCATTAAATATTCTTTAAGAGGATTTCAGTTGAGTAAGACTATTTAAAATGGGCACCATACACCTTTTCCCTTTAATGAATTTATTTGTTTTTAAGGAATTAATTAAAATCAGTTGTGGAGAAGAGATATGCAGTAAATGAATAAAGTAGTGTCTGGGCAAAGGTTAAGGAGTAACTGCCATTAACTGAAATGAAGCATATTTTAAAGGCAACTTGTTAATGGAGAATTTTCACACTTATGTGCACCAACAAGAAGTTCATTACTTAATGAAATTACACTCATCTGAAACTACTATTTTCCTCTTCCTCCTTCCTTCCCTCTTTCTCACTTTCCCTCTTTTCCTCCCTTCTCTCATCCCTTCCTTCCTTAATTTCACTCTTCCTCTTAAATAAAGTAAATTGGTTTCATTTCTATTCCAAGACAAGCCTTTTCTTTCTTTCTCTTTCTTTCTTTCTTTCTTTCTTTCTTTCGTTCATTCATTCGTTCTTTCTTCTTTCTTAGCTTGAATCTTCTAAGATACAAAATAGTCATAAATTATCTTGCTAAATCTGAGCCTTCATTCTTGGAAAGGCATGGTAAAGAGAAGATACCAGAATGGGGAAAGAGCTGAACTTTCAAACTAGAGGAAACATCCTTTCAAATTTAATTCACAAACTGGGAATGGAAATGTCATTGCCTCACTCAGAGGGTTAATCACTTTCTAATTTGAACTGGCAAATTTTATAATGACACTGTGAAATTAGCAGTATTTTATTGTGTTAATTATCTGCAGGACACTATATCATTACTTCTAATAAATGTAAATGAGATTGTGTCTCCTAGGACAATACACAGACAAGGTGAATTTTTATTGGCTATTTACAGGATTCCAGGACAATCTTTCTTCTTTTTTCTCTCCTTATAAAATACTTTCAAACAGTGTCAGCTTGCCATGCCAATTCCCCTGTATTTTATTTAATACAATATTTTAAAGGTCATTAAAGTTCTCCTTAGCTCACTGGAACTCATTTTCACTCAAAGCAATGTTGATTATTAAAAACCATGTCAAGTGTCAGCTCGATCAACCAAGACTGAGAACCGCAGCCCTACCATAAGAATATTTTAAGAATTCATTCTTTTAAAGACATTTTAAAACGTGTTGCTCATCTGCCCACTTGATTCAACTATGTACCGACAGATACAATCCACCAGTAGAATGAACCATCAGAATGCTGAGGCCAATGGCAGAAAGGACATGAAGTTGTGTTTTTCTAAATCATTCAGCAAACATGACAGTTAACAAATACACAGCGCTGTGTCAATCAAAGTTGTCAGATACTGTTGGAGACCTACTCTAAGTGAGTCACCACATAAGGCTGCAGACAGTGTGAAGAAAAGTAAGAGGTAGTTTTTAAATTGAAAAAGTAACAAGCTCAGAGACAGAGGAACATAGATATAGATATAACTGACTAAAGAGAAAATGTAAGAAGCACCCTATAACACAAATAAAGAGATATTAAGATTAAGATGCAAGGGACATTAGTCACCTCCTAATTATGAATATTAGCATAAAAATATGTCATTTAAGATGAGCCTTGAACAGAAAATTCAGATCTCGATAGCCTGAGATATGGAGAGGGCAGGATGATAATGAGTGATAATTGTTTTAACAATAATTGCTATCGATTGAACAACTACCATGTGCCAACACATTCTATACATTAACATTCATTATCCTAAAAGGATTATGATGTAAATGTAATTCCTATTTTATAGATGAGGAAATTGAGGACAAGGATATTAAATAACATACCCATGTTCACACAGCAGTAACTACAAGAGAGTCAAATTTCTAACCCATTTCTGTTTATTGTGAAATCGTGTTTTGTTTTCAATATATGATGCTGCATCTAAAAGCAAAGTTTGATATTAGGTATTTTCATGATACGTAACCAATAAATGTGGACTATAATTTTGAGAATAAGAAGAAAACTGAGGTGTAATTCAAATCCTGGCTGCAACATTCCAAATTATATAATCCTGAAATTCATAGAATCTTTCTCACTGTTTCTGTTTCTCCCTTTCTCTCTCTCTCTCTCTCTCTCTCTCTCTCTGTCATCTTTCTCTCTGTAAGTCTGTTTTCTCATGTTTATGAATGGGGAGAATAGCAGTTAACTACAGGATTGAGGTAAGAATTATTTCAGACAATGCAAGCACTTAGCATTGTGTCTGGCATTCATTAAAGGTTGTAGTTATTATTATGGTTGCTGCCGATTGTTGTTGCTGTGGTTGTTATTGTAGTAGTAGTAAAGAAAGCTGATGCTCTTGTGTCTCACAGAGTTTGTTTCCTTTCTTGTTTTAGTTAGGTGCCTACCTTTCAACTATGTCAATGTTTTATGTCATTTTGTACTGAGTGTGAGGATTAAAAATAAATAATTGATCTGAGCTAGGCCAGAGCTATGATTTGAATGTTTGACCCCTCCGAAACTCATGTTCAAATTTAATTTGCGTTGTAACACTGTGAAGGGTTGGAGCCCTTGGGAAGTAGTCACATCGTCATAAAAGGGTGGGCTCAGCCTCCTTTTGCCTCTCTTTGCCCCTCTTTGCTTGCCTGCCTTCTGTTATGTGATGATACAGTGAGAAGGCCCTTACAAAATGCCAGCAACTTGATCTTAAACTTCTCAGCCATAAGAATTTTGAGAAAATACATGTCTGTTCATTACAAATTACCCAGTCTTGGGTATTTTGTTATAGCAAAACAAATGAATTCAGATAGCTGCTATACTCTTTCCAACTTTTGCAAACTTCAATGAGAAAAGAAATTTGAAATTAGCAACTAAAATTACCCTTTAATATTATCAAACCAAGCAATAAATATGTAGGCAGTGCCCATAGTGCTTGTTGCCGTGCTAGATGACTGTGGTTATACAGAGAAAATTGAACATGGTCTTTGCCATCAAGGAAATTACCATTTAGTTGGTCAGATAAGACAAGTGTGCAAACAATGAAGTAATATTAGAAACTGGCTTATAATCAATGACTTAACTGCAAAACATAAACCACAAATATTATAGAAGACAGAGGGAAGTGGAGTGGAGGGAGAAGGATGGCCCCTTGGTGGAGGTGGAACTTAAAGTATACCTCATAAGATAAAAATAAGGTTGAATAATTGGCATGTGACTCCATGTGGATTACATTTGTCAAACATTTGTTACTATGGCAATATGACTATTTCTGTTGTGAAATTATCAGAATAAATTATCTGTTCTCACAGAATTAAGCTATGCTGAAGATTTGGTGGAATATTTTGAGTTAGGCAAAATATGACTAAGATCGCCACAGAAATACAAGTTTTGTGGCACTAAGATAAAACCCAACAATTCTATAGATACTGAAGTTCCTGTTCATATATGAAAAGGACATATAATGGGAAATTACTAATGTTAAATTGAGTCTAGTAGCTCAGGTTATACAAGTTATTAAAACTATGCAGTGGGTGGGAGTAGGTAGAAGTAAATAAAAACAAGAAAAGTTTCTACGCATATTTAAAAAGAAATAATTGGATTTGTTTCCTCGTTTATTTCATGTGTTCATACACTGATGGAACAACAATTTTGGAAAACTGAGTTATCTATTCAGCATCATTTTTACAAAGGTTAGCAGTTGTAGGATATAAAACAAAATAAATATTTCCCTATTTAATAGCAAAAAATTTTCTTTTAGTGAAGCAAATAATAAAATATAAAATAAAAGTATAAACTAGCATGTTGATTGACAACATAAATATAAAATGGGTAACAAAGTCTGTATGTAAGAACAATGACTTTCAGAATGATAAAATATAATAACGTGTTATTAGCTAATAGTTTAATTGACAAGCAAATGTAAAAAGAGTTAAAGGTCTTTATTTTAAGGGACAAAGATTCTGAGATTTGGTCTACAATCTACAAGGGATACAAACAAAACAGTGATTCAGGAATGCTGAGAACATGTCCAGACAAATGCAAACACAGGGGAGACATGAAAGATGGCATTTATTTAAAGCAAAATGGAACCTGAATTTCCCTCAGGTATTGGTAAGTAGAGTCATAGTATGTTGGTTAACAGCAAAATTCGCAATGAAGATGTAACTGTCAGGAATTTGTATGTGGCTAATTACATATAATCACAATATATTAAACAATTGTTTTTAAGCATTTTTAAAAGTTGACAGTTTGGCAAAACAAACATTACTACTTGCCTCACTAATTCTACAATAGTAGTTAATGTTATCCCATCATGATAACAAAATATTTCTTAAAGAAAAATATCAGGTTATAAAAGAATATAGTCAATGTATGGCAGAAACTGGCAAACCCATTTTCTTTTCTTCCTAGGCACACAGATTAACAATGTTTTCCATCCTGCTTTGCATTTGGATAGGCAATGTTGGTGGAGTCATAGCCAATGGAATGAGAATTGAATTAATCCATGCCACCTCTAGGCCTATACTTCAAACCTCCCACATGAAATTTCACATGCTTCTTGTTCTTTAGTGGGAACCCTGGAAGCTCTCTGATGAGAATTGCAGAGCCACAAGGTAGAAGTAGTCTGGGTCGCTCATCTTGCTGATCATGCGTACCTGTTTTAGAAATTATGCAAGTGAGACCTAAATCTCTGTGGTGTTTAAGCCATTGTACTTTTGGGGGCTGGGCTTTATATCAACTTGTGTGACCTTAACTAGTATGGACTATGACTACAATGTGTGTGGGTGTGTGTGTGTGTGTGTGTCTGTGTGTGTGTGTGAGAGAGAGAGAATATATTAGCATATGGTTGTCTGTGTTTTCATACATATTATACTTTATCACAATTATCTGCTCCCATGACCATATGGATGTATTTTTAATTACATGCAAATAAAAATTAATTGTGTTTATCTTTGGGTGACAGGACTAAGAATTCTGTTTTTATATTTATTTTTATTTTTCATATTTTCTGCGAGAAACTTGTTTTACATTTATAATGAAAAAGTACTAACTTATTAAATTTTTAAACACAAGAAAAAGCGGTCTCCTCCTCAAAGATCTTTTAAGTGCTGAGACAAGCTTAGCATACGTTAATGACTTGTGAATAAACCTACGTCTTAAGAGCTTTTAAGAGCTTACTAATCACAGTAAGAATGAATTATTCTTTCATTTATTCATCAAACATTGATTGAATACCAATTATTTGTCCAGCTGTAGGCCAGATACAAAAGATACACATTGACCCAGAAGATAGGCATTTACAGCGAAGGCAGTTTCTACTCCCTGCACTTACAGTCTATTACGACAGATAGTTATACAAACACAACAGAGCCATGTGAAGAATAATTTCCAATTTGAGTTCGGTGTAGGCTAGTGGTAGTCCAAACAAGATAATAAGTAACTCTGTTGTAAGAATCAGAGTGATTCTCACAAGAGAAGACCCTTGAGCTCTGTTTTGAAGCATAAATGAGTTAGCCAAGTGGATGTGCAGAAAAGGCACAGCACCTTTGCAGATGCAAAGCAAAGAGTTTAAAAATGGTTAAAGTGTTGCTCCATGCAAGGAGGGTCTGGGAAAATATGAGGTGAGAGATGGAATTAGGTGGGAGACAGGTCACCAAGGCATCATATGGCCAGAATAGACAGGAACCATGATCAAATTGGCATTATGGGAAGATATCTTTGTCAGAGTAAGGAATGGTTGTAGGGAGGCTGGAGGCTAGGCAAGGCGGTTCACAGGTTCAGACCCATCTCAAGCAAGAGATGGACAAGTAGAGTGCAGGGCCCATTTCTTTGGGCATTTCCCAGAGCATCTGGGGAAAATCCCTTATAAACAAATTTGAAAGAAAACAAATCGGTAGTGAGGATGAAAGACAAAAATGATGCACTTTGTTATTACAATTTAGTAACTTTGCAGATACACATCTTGGCTCTCATTGTGTATTATCATTAAGTCCAGTACATGGAAGCAAGGTTAAAGCTAATCTCAGTAAAAAGTCTGCAGTAGTTGTCTAGGGCTGCATTAACAAATCACCACCAGTTTGGTGGCTTAAATCAAGAAAAATTTATTTCCTCACATTTTTGGAAGGCAGAGTCCGAAATCAAGGTGTTGGCAAAGTCACAGTCCCTCTGGAGGCTTTACAGGGGAGTCCTTTCCATGCCCATCTCCTTGCTCCTAGTGTCTGCCAGAAATGCTTGTGTTGCTTGGTTTGTGACTGCATCACCCCAAGCTCCGCCTCTGTCTTTACATCCCCTTCTCTCTGTGTGTCTTTTAATGAGGACCCTTGCCATTGGATTCAGGGTTCCCCTAGAAAAGCAGGATGATCTCAAGTTCTTAACTACATCTTCAAAAACCTTTCTTTTTCTGAAAAATATAACTAACATTTACAGGTTCAGAGAAGGATGTAGATATCTTTTGAGGGGGTACCATGCAACCCTCAAAGGGGTAGAGCTTCATAGCCAGAAATAATATGTGAAACTGTGACTGGTTAGAGTACTTATAAGCTGTTTGAGGGCAGGAGCTGTGTTTTTTGCCTTGGATAGCAGCCAGGAGCTTGCAGATCACATAGTGGAGATTTGACAAAGCCAGGGCTGGAACCTTGGTTTTGGAATTCAACAGTAGTTTAGGTTAGATTCATTGAAAGAGAGGCTGCAGCTAAACATCACAGCTCCTCTCCCTTCTGAAAATTTAATGGCAGTGCATTCATCTTCCTTCAAAAAGCAGCTCTCCACATCTGAGCAGGCAGTTTCATGTGAACTCATGAAAATGTCTTCCGTAAGCCTCAAATTCATTGTGTTATACAGAAAGACACCCTGTCATATTGCTCTTTGCCAAGATTTGTCTCATGAAATATGGGATCTCATCCTGGGATCTCCAGCCTGCTGATGTCAAGCTTCCAAACCTTACAGGCCGCTAAGTGAAACCTTTTCTTGAAACTTGTTCCAGCAGAAATGCATAGCCCGATGCACAGGGTTCTTCTTTCACTGGCATGTGTGTTTGTGTTTGCGCACACACATACACAGACACACACACTACTCACTCCCCTCCCCCTCTGGGTTAATGACACTCCTGGTTGATTTATTGATTGTCTATAACACCACTGGCTTTCCTTGAAGCACTTGTGATCTTCCCAGTTGTAAGTGCCACCCCTAGTGGAAAGTTGCCCCCAAACTGGGATTTTTTTGATTGCTGTTTGACTTCCTCAACTTGACTGGTCAGGGCTGAACCTTCTCAGCTTCCCTGGAATAAGCTTCTTAAGCCTTTTCCCTCCAAAGCATCTGTAAACAGTTGAAGGTCATGATTGTTCACTCTGCAAGATCGATATGCCATTAAATTGTGACAAAAAGGACTGCCAGACCATTAAGGCCTCCCTCATACCCTCAGTAATCCTGATAAAGTGAAGAGCTGTTTTAACCTCTTTGGCTCCCATTGCTAACTACGTAGAAAACTCCTAACTGCTGAGATCACCCTTTCTGCAAAGTCAGGACGTCTCACAAATGACTGAAGCTGATTTTGAGCTCCTTCTCCTCTATATTTTTTCTGCTGTTGTGCAGTCTATTTTTTTCATTTTATCTTTTTCTGTGTGTCCACACAGTCTAAAGTCTAGTGTTATTCTTAAAACTATTTTGACTCAAAACTATTTTATTCTAAAATGAACCAGCTACTTGAGAGCCTCCCCACATAGATAAATGAGTCAACTTCCTAATGGTTAAGAGACAAAAATAGAAATATTCATGAGAACTTCAAATGGCACAGGTCTAGAGCATCCCAAACACATGAGATTTGCCTAAATTGAACCAATCTTGGGCATGTGGTAAGTTTACAATATTGAATTCTGTTGAATTTCTGTCTATTCTATTCCCTTAGTGTAAAAGGTAAGAAGGAAAGGAGATGGTTTTGATAAATGGGAGAAAATGCAATTTTTGTGATCTGAAAATAATTTTAATGGATTTAAGTATTCTGGGAACCATTTGAAATTTAAATCTGGACACTCCAAGTCTTGCTTGACATTACAGAATGAGCTCATGTATTATTTGAAGAAAGTTAATTTTATCCAGAGAATGACAAAATCAACTGCTACTATGAACTGATATCCAATGCGTTTGAAAACTCTGTGACTGTTTAGCCAGATAAAGTTGATCTCACCCTTTTTACTAATGCTTAAGTGATCTGATATCCAAAACATATTTTATAATTTTTGTTTCCAGCTTAGATGTTCCTTGCTAGCCAAGTTGGCTTTTGAAAACTAGCTAATGTAATCACAATGCAGTGTTTAGACTTTATACATAATGTGTATACACACACAGTTATGCACACACACACACAGCACACACACACACACACAACACTGGTATTGTCTCTTCTGAACTAATCTAAAAATATATATATAATCTGGGCTGCAAAATCATGGTTGGAATCCACTGCTTCATATTTATTATTATTTATTCTTAAACTCCTTAGAAGATTAGTAAATCTTGAAAAATCTGAAATACTTTATTCCAAATATGATTAGCAAAATATACCATTTCAGTGCCCAAGGCTTTGCTGCAGATTCATCAGCTAATTGCACACAGGACTTTCCAGACACAAATACATGTACCTTTACTCTATGTTCTATTTTGCTGATTTGCAAGCATGAGTTTTCAGGAAAACCTTCACGTTAAATCAGTTCTGGCCTTAAATAGCTTATTATGTCAACAAAATATACCTTTAAATGAAAAACCAAACACTTGAAACCAGCAGGGGTTGTGAGTAGTAAACAGAAAGAAAAGGGGCTTAATATCTGATGAGCCCATTAGCTCTCACCTGCACATCTTTCTTCAGTATATTAATGGAATAAGCTAGAAGGGTACAAGAACAAGAGCAAAGCTGCAGGTCAATGAAATCGTTCCCTGATCCGCCAGCAAAACATGATAAGTGGTGTATTAGCTTAAAGTCTCCTACATGCTGCTTAGACATCCTTGCATAGGTTCGCAAATTAGGCAAACAGACCCTATTAAGTGGTATCAAAAACTAGAGGATTTTTTTTCTGCTTTGTCTTATTGGAACCCCCAAATAAATCCTAAATTTAGAGTTTATGGCTTAAGTTTTCTTTACAGATCCTGCAACATGAGGTAATTGAAATAGATAACGACAACAATGAAACAGAGGGTATCTTATCTCTCCCTTTACACTTAACCATATCTAGATGCATTTACAGATTTCTGGCTCATGTTACTCATTACCACATCAACTATGTATTGTGTGCCCCCTGGATGCCATAGTTTGTTAAATTTCTGGGGATACAATAATGTGCAGTGTTAAGCAGATTCTATGCTTCTTGGATAAGTGTTTCTGTCTTCAAGGAGTTTTCACTATATTACAGCGGAGGAATCAGGGCAATCATACATGCAATAGTGTTGCCTTTTCCAACAACTTTAATTCTTTACACTTGATATTTACATTCTGAATCAAGTGGCTTACCAATGGTAACAGAGTAAGGGTAGATCACTGTTGCCAGATAGAACAGACAGTATTCCCTCAAGCCACTTCATAACTGATGATAAACTTTGGTTCCTCCTTTCACTTACCTTGAGTCTAAACTCTTTCCATCAGCAAATGAGCTACCTCCCCTCTGGTCTCAACCATAGCCGATGTATAACCATATCACTCTTGGTGCATTTTGTGGAAAAGCCAGTTGCCAAGCACATATTGAGAAGCAAATGTACCTATTTTATTCCCTTTCACATAAGGCATTGTGAAGTCCTGGCCCATTCAGGTGAGCTTCCAGTAACAAACATCATTCAGCAGGAATATATTTACTCTTTGAATCAATCATATTTCATTCAGATATACTATCTCAAGAAAAAATTTTCTACACATTAAAAGAAGAGATAGAAGACAGGAAGGAAGGAAAACGTAGAAGGAACAAAACAAAACATCTTGACGCAGAACAAGCTTAGCCATCAAGTCATTCCAAAGATTTTGGTACAGTCTGTTTATCTTACCATACTCTCCTCTCCATTGTTTGAAATGGAAAAAACTTGAAAATTAAAAAATCTGTATTTATATTCTCCTTGGGTAGTATGTGGGATTCTAATAAATCTCTTTGACTGACTCCAGGAAATCTGCCTCTTTAGGTTGCATCACACCCAGCTGTTTGCATTAAAGTCCATCCAATTTGATTTTCATTTGTCAAACTGATCCCTTTGATGTCAAAATTACTCTCTCCTTTGCATTTAGTTCTTAAGAGTTTCCAGCTGCTGTTGGCTCTGTAGTTGTGCTGAGGTCTTAAGCCAGTCTTCAGTCATATTGTTCTGCTTTGCAGTTGTCTAAACTGTATCTAGGTGACCTCATTCATCTTGATGACTTAACTTGAGACACTTACCCAAGATGTCTTGGGAGCTGCTGTTCTTGAAGATTCCCTTGCATTGTGCTCACCCTCTGGTAACCAGCTTCGGCTCACTGAGAGCACACGACTCAAACCAACATCTTCTGTTCATTTGGACAAAGAATATGTTCAATTCCCTTTGGAATCATTGATTGCCACCTGATTTACAATGTCTCTTTTCCTCCTTCAGAACAGATAACCTCTTAGTGTTGAATGAGTCACAAATTGGTTTGGGGATCCTAAGTAGACCACAGACTGTTGAATCAACATTTAAAGAGCTCTTCAATGTCACACCATTCAGCCCTGTTCCTTGGGATTCTTTATGAGAGAGACGTCTATTGTTATCTTTCTTTTATAGAAGAGGAAACCAAGAGGTTAGATGGAGTGTCCAAAAGATTTTTTTTTTCTAATAACTATCTAGGCCAAAACTTTGCTCTGTAAACTCGGCCACACTAAATTCTATTTGTAAAATTCTTTGTGTTTTTCTCCTCTCCTGTCAGCCTGCCTGCCTACCTATCTATATCTATATCTAAATCTATCTGTCTCATCTATCTGTCTTGTATATTTACTCTCTAAAGGGAATATAAATTTATCTACTTTCTAATTTCTATCCCATTATTGAATTTGTCTCATTCTATCACCAACTTGAAATGCATTGAGTTGTTTATTTTCTCTGAGAATCAGCTACTTCATCTGTAATAGGAGCTGATGCTTCCATTTTAGAGTTGTTATATTGATTAAATGAAATAATATTTTTTAAAAAAACATCACTCTGACTGGTACCTAGAAGAGGCAGAAGAAACGACAGTTCATTTCCTGTCCAAAAGCTATTAGAAAAACAAACAGTTGCCGGTTGATCTGACATCAATCTGAATTGAGAAATCATCTGTTTGAAGAGAAATTGCATCTGATTTTGTAAGACTTTTCCTTAACAAAACACTTTCCCCCCAAAGCTAATGCATTAGTTTCCTATTGCTGCTATAACAAATTACCACATACTTCATGACTTAATGCAACCCAGATGTATTGTCTTACAGTTCTGGAGATCAGAAGCCCAAAATGGACTGGTGGGGCCACATTCCTTCTGGAGGCTCTAAAGGACAATCTGTTTCCTGATTCTTTCCAGTTTTGAGAGACTGCCCACATTCCTTGGCTCATGGCCCCACATCACTCCTACCGCTGTTTCAATCTTCACATTTCCTCTGACTCTCCTTTCCCCCTGTTTTTCTTATAAGGACCCTGTCAATACACTCAGCCCACCCAAATAATCTAGTATAATTTTCCTATCTCAAGATTCTTAATTCAATTACAGAAATGTCCCATTTGCTATGTAAAGTAATCTATACACAGGTCCTTGAAGTTAGGATGTGGACAGCTTTAGGAGGTCATTCCTTAGCCTACCACATCTAATAAAAACCTTATGAAATAGTTTGATTTTGAAAGTCTATTCACCACCACTCCTGTGAGTGGAAATACATTTTTGAGTTATTATTTGTATATCCTTTACTTACGATAGATATTTTCAATTACTGAAATCTAAAAAGGTAGACAAATTTCTTATTTTTAAAGATAAAATGTAATAAACAATAACTTTTTTTTCTTTTTTCTTTTTTGAGATGGAGTCTTGCTCTGTCACCCAGGCTGGAGTGCAGTGGGGTGATCTCAGCTCACTGCAACCTCTGCCTCTCGGGTTCAAGCAATTCTCCTGCCTCAGCCTCCAGAGTAGTTGGGACTACAGGCACGTGCCACCTCATCGGGCTAATTTTTGTATTTTTAGTAGAGATGGGGTTTCACCAAGTTGGTCAGGCTGGTCTCAAACTCCTGACCTCATGTGATCCACCCGCCTCGGCCTCCCAAAGTGCTGGGATTACAGGTGTGAGTCACCTCGCTCAGCCAATAACTTTGTTTACTACATCCTCCTTCTTGTAATCCCTATTTCCTTTTCTGCTTATAGATACTACTTATTTACTTATGTTACTCCTGTACTTCTTTTCTGTTGATCTGTTTCTGTCTTAATTGCTCTAAAAATGTAGACTCCCAGAAAGCAGACCTTGATGTATTATATCCTTTTATAAAACAGTTTGCTTAGCCCCATACAGATGCACAAAATAAACCCTTTTTAATAAGTATATTATTTACCTTCTTTCCCTGAATTTTTATTGGCAGGCATAATTAGGTAAACAACAAATTTGAGATAGTTTTTTTCATTATTTATTATTTCTATATTTTTATATTACAGAAAAAATATTTCACTACACAAAGTGGAAGAGTAAAAGATTCTTTCTAGCATCTACTATTCTACTTGTTATATGCATAGGAGTTAGTATGTAATGATCCAATCACTGCTATAAGAATTTTACAAATTATGGTTTCATTCCAGAATCATGTAACAGTCAGATGGAAATAGAAAAGTAATTTTTGTTTCTGAGCTGTGTGTGTATTTGTGTGCATAATTTTTTTAAAAAGACTATACTTAAGTAATAATAGAAATTTATTGAAAGTAGTGACTGGATTTCCCAGATCTGGAAAAAAAATGTATCTCTAAAGTCAATATTTCTTTCGGGCTTTATATTAAAATATGATTAAAGATAGGCTGTCATTCTGGGTGACATTTTATTGTTGAAGGTGGTGGATTTTAATGGGCATATTCAGCACAATGCTATCCTTTTAGAGCACACGCAGGATAATGAGTTGATAAAGGCACCAAGATTCCATTTCTGGTCAAAGTGCTTCATCTTTAAGGATCTCAGATTCCAAAAACCTTGTTCAGCTGTCTTTATCTGGTTATCATGAGTGCCCCTTCTTTGGAAACCCTGGGGAGATAGGCTAACCACACTAATGGGCTTCATCAGCCTAAAACTGGTTTTCAAAAGTTGTTCTCTGGAAACTCTGTGATTATGAAGACAGTATCTAATGTGTATCTGTGTGGATCTGCTTCATCATCTTCAATTCATCCTCAAATTTCACTGTAATTGGAGTTACAGAGTATTAGAAATATTACAGAAGAGTACATTTATCTCTAAAATTTTGAAAACTATTGGTCTGCACTAAGTTTAAGAGTAGCTTCCTAAATTCATCTGTAAGTACTGGCTTTATTATTACTTTACAGGAACATTGGGTCGGCCGTCTTCCTTCCTTCCTTTCTTCCCTTTCCTCTTATTTTCCTTCCCTTTTTTCTCTCTTTCTCCTTCTCTCTTTCCTTTCCTTTTTGTGCTTTGTATGGCCCTTTTTTCTTTTCCTTCCTCCTATCTTCCTTCCTTCTTTTTTTTTTGTTCTTTCTTTATTTGTAATAGGACAGGATATAAGAAATGACAAAACCCAGCTTTCTCCTGCACACACATAAGATGGCAAATTCTGATTGCTTGCCCTCCACCTTTACGTGCTAATGTGTGCAGACGCCTAGAAATAACAATAGCTTCAAGAAGCTGATTTTATGATATTCACATGAGAACATAAGCGTTGAAGTGATGTTTTCTTTAAAGTAGCCATCATATGGTAATACATGTTTATTTGGTAAGTGCCTCCATTACTGAAATATTTTTGGAACCCTTCTTTTGAACCTGCCTTCTGTGACACCTTCAGAGTGTCTCACCATATATTTAGCCACCTTCTATTTGCTTCAAAATAGCATTCCTTAAATTAATCACTTATCTTAATCACCAGATTTTGGTCCAGTATCCTTTGCTTGTTTTCAAATGACAAATCTGAGGATGAATGTTTACTAACACAAAGCAATTCTGCTGATTTAATCAATTAATTCAAGGGAATGGTCCCACTTAAGGATCAAAAGCCTTTATATTTTACTCAGTAACTTGCCATAGCTGGAATGTTAAACAAAGATCTATGAATGCTGTCCAACTCAATATGATAGCTAAAATTAAGAGATTTATTTTATAAGCAAATATACATGATAAACCTTTCAAAGCAAAACCATTTCTATAGTATTACGTAACCACACACACATAAACATACCCCTAGACATATTTACATTTAAGGAATTACTTTACCATGTTTAGAATGGTTACTTTTGAGTGAACCAATTTGGGTTCTTTTAAAGTTTCTTCTTTTTTCTTCAGTTCTCAGGGTAGATACTACCACTTTTGTAATCAAAAGAAAAAAGCAATTGAAAGAATAATGTGTCATGAGCTCTTACATAATATTAAATACAGATTTTAACATTGCATGGGTAATGACACCATCACTAGAATAAATGCATACTCCTGAAAATCTCACAGGTATTTGAATGTGTCTTGGTTATGTTTGTTTAGAAACAGTCACATTAACTCAAGGTAGAAATATAGGAAATGCATTTGTAAATGCCCTACCAACTTTTCTCTGTTACAACTGAAACAAACTGAAGGCGTGGGTAACATCAGCTGAATCCTTCAAAATCGCTTTTACTAAGTCATAGTCAGAGTGTCATATAGCTTTGGATCCAGGAGGTGACTAACTGCTTTGGCCAGGAGCCCTAGCTTCTGGGCTCATGTTGGCCAGTAGCTATCTCTGTATTGAACTCTGGGAGGCAAGCACTTACATTATCTGCCCCACTGTAAAATAAACTAAAGATCCCCTCCATCTCTAAAGTTCAGCAAATCCTTTTATTCACTGGCTTGATAATAAATAATTACAAGTTAGATTGTTGTTCCATTAGTAATGCTACCCACAACAGATAAAATTTACTGGCGGCAACGAAGGAAAGATTTGATGGATTGTCTCTTAAATCATACTGGAATTTCCCCAGATTAGTTTGGCAGTAGGATATAGCATCTGAGAAACGAGGAGGTTTAACCATACCATCTCTAAAAGCTAAGCAACTGCATTTTCACCTTTTCCAAAGGCAAAGATAGCCCCTGCTTTTACTCTATAGTAAAATCATCTTCAAAGTCTCCCTCCTGAGTGTTTTCAGGTCTAATCCTACTCTGTATGGCTTGAAGAATCTGGAAAATATATACTTCTCAAAATAGTATTCTAACAGGGAATCTTAAGTAATCACAACTTTCTTTTCACTTTTATTCTCTTACTTTGCGGTTACCAGTCTTCCAAATTTTTGTTTCTATATTATTCAGAGTAACTCGAGATGATATTACAAGTAAATGGCAAATTTTGCATGGATAAATGCACTAAAAATTTATTTCTTATTCCCATCACAGTCTGATAGGTAGCTTTTTCTCTGTCACAGCTCAAGGACCTAGGATCCTTCTAGACTGTGGCTGTGCCAAGTCCTAACAGCTTCTAGCTGACAGAGAGAAAGAGACAATGGAGAAGTCCCACTCACTTCTTAAAAGCAGGACCAGGAAGTGAAACACACAACACTACCCACATTATATTGGCAAGAACTGATCTCTTGGACACACCTGGATGCTAGGGACACTGGAAACATAGTCCCTGTCAGGGCAGCTGCTTCCCACTGACAAAGTCACACAGTGAAAAGAGGAGTATAAAGTTTGGTATAGAATCCCACAACTCTTGACCAGGCACAGTGGCTCACGCCTGTAATCCCAGTTCTTAGGAGGGGCCGAGGTGGGCTGATCACCTGAGGTCAGGAGTTCAAGAGCAGGCTGGCCAAAATGGTGAAACCCCGTCTCTCTAAAAATACCAAAAAAAAAAAAAAAAAAAAAAAAGCCGGGAGTGGTGACACATGCCTGTAGTCCCAGCTACTGGGGAGGTTGAGACATGAGAATTGCTTGAACCCTGGAGGTGGAGGTTGCAGTGAGCTGAGATCATGCCACTGCGCTCCAGCCTGGGTGACATGAGAGAGTGAGGCTATATCAAAAACAAACAAAAACCCCTCACAACTCTGCCCCACTTCCTTGGCCTTCTTGCTGCAAAAATTATTTTAAAATATCTAAGAATGTAAAAAACCAATCTATCAATTTATAACATTTATTCTTACATGCATTGATTTTCTCATTCAATAAACGTTTATTTGATAGTCTACCACGTGTATAGTGCTCTCTCTCTATTTTAACACTGGGGCTACAAAAGTGAAAAAGAAAGTCCTGATATTTCTGCCCTTATAGTATAGTTATAGCTATAGATACTAAGTGCATAGCCAGACACATAATCACAACCTTGGAAAGTACTAGAAAGGAAACAAACAGGGTGCTAAGGTGCTGAGTAGCTGATGGCTGGTGAGAGGCTTCCTTTGATTGGATAATCATAGAAAGCTCCTCTGAAGACAGAAATTTAATCCTAGGCATGAAATATAAGAAGGAGCTAATTATGCAATAAACATAGTGGTGAGAGAAACATATACAAAGGCAGTTAGATGGAAAACAGTCGGAAGTGTTCTGTATATAGTTTTTTAAGTGGAAATTTTTATCTTTCAGGTAATTAGATTCATCGCTTTGCAGATTACAGATAAATTACAAAAGGAAAAGGAAACATTTACAATGAAAAAATCTGGTGAGTAATACCTTGACCAAATGATCAGACTTCACATTACCTTTAATGGAATAAATTAACAGTCTGTTCCCCTTGCCGTGATACACTGAGGCCACATCAGCTCTAGAGTGTTCTTGCAAAAATTAAAATTAAACACTTTTAACCTGAAGCAAATCTGCAAAAACCATCAGACAAATCCAGACTGAGAGATATTCTGCAATACCATGGACATGGACTCTTCAAAATGAAATTAAAAAGTCCTCATGGCTAAATTCAATATATGGTACTAAATTAACAATGAACAAAACATACACACAGGTGACAACAGCAGCAAAAAACAGCTGTGAGGAACATTATTGGGACAGTTGTGGAAGTTTGAATATTAGTGTATAATAGATAATAGTAAAATTTCCTGAGTGTGATAACATTACTGTGGCTATGTAGAAGGCTGAACTTCTTGTTAGCAAATAGATGCTACAGTGTTCATGGGTAAAACATGAGTAAACATAGGTAACAAGTATATGAATGTTCATTGTGTTATTCTTGCAAATTAGGGGGAAATAATTAGATTCATTTTTTTAAAAGTTAAGATGCTGCATGGGGAAGAAATTGGAGAGAGATGACTAGGAAAGCAACAGAGTAGTCATATGGCTGTGACAGGGGTCCGGAAGAAATGCTGGTGGCTTTCCCTCCATCACTAAAGTGGACATTAAGAGTAAAGTTGAAGGTAGACTCAGGCCAGGTGTGGCGGCTCACGCCTGTAATCCCAGCACTTTGGGAGGTCGAGGTGGGTGGATCACCTGAGGTCAGCAGTTTGAGACCAGCCTGGCCAACATGGTGAAATCCAGTCTCTACTAAAAATATTTTTTTAAAAAATTAGCCTGGCATGGTGGCACACGCCTGTAATCTCAGCTATGTAGGAGGCTGAGGCAGGAGAATCACTTGAACCTGAGAGACAGAGAAAAAAAAAAGAAAAAAACAAAGTTGAAGGTAGACTCAAATGTACTTTGGAAGCAGAAGTAACAGCTTTTCCATAGATTGAATATGAACAAATGAAAGTGAAAAAAATAATAATGACAGGGTGTTGTACTGCACAAAATATATCGGTCTTATTCCATCCGGGCTGCCATAACAAAATACCATAGACTGGGTAGCTTATGAGCAAAATACATTTCTTTCTTACAATTCTGGAGGCTGGAGAGTCCAATATCAAGGCATATTAAGTGGCTGGTTAGGGCCCAATTTCTGGTTCATACATGGTGCCTTCTCGTGGTGTCTTCACATGGCAGAAGGGGTGAAGCATCTATCTCAGGTCTCTTTCATAAGGGCACCAATGCCGTTCATGAGGGCTCTGCCCAAAAGGCCCCACTTCCTAATGCCATCACCTTGGGATGAGGATTGCAACATAGGAATTCCAGGGAGATACAAACCTTCAGACCATAGCAGCATGCTAGAGGTGAATCTCAAATTTCACTGAAATACTTAACTGCCAGAGCCAAGATAAATGCATGATTCACATACACAAGTTTTCCAGTGTCCAGAGGCTACAGAAATACCCACAGCTGTGTCAGATGGAGCACAGGAATTCTTAGCAGAGGTCTGCTAAGTTTTTCTCTGAATTCTCATAAAGAGAATCATGACAATGTAAATTTCATCCCGATACATTCATGCACTTCCAGTGACCACACTACCAACAATTTAAATTACTCAACTGGGCTTTGGCAAGTAGACATATTATCAACTGGCATCTTCAAAATTCCTGTGGAGAGAAAATCTGCTAGGCTCGAAACGATAAGCTTAATGCAATTTGAAGAGAATAAGCAGTTTTGTTCAGTTCGGGCCAACATGTTACTTGGTGTTTTATGCAAGAGCTGTGATTACAGTCACACTGAGGAAAAGATTCAACGTGAATGGTAAATTATAAGAAATGCCCACACTTCCTATTTCCTAAATCTATTTTAGTTGGTGGCAATTACGATTTACTACGCAACACTCAAAATACAAACGGTGCTATGTGAAAGGATGTATCAGTGACAGATTTGCAACCTCAAAGCGTGACTTCAAAATATTGGTGCCGGAAAGGTTTCCAATTCCGGAAGGCGGTTGCGACATCCCGTGCACAGCCCCCGCAGGTGAGGGCGGCGGCGGGAAGAGCGGCGGACACCCTGGATGTCGCCACGCGGAGCCGGCGGGAGGCGCCGGAGCGGGCATATGGAGGAGGCCTGCGGTGCCAATCGCACGATGGGATGGCACAGACAGCGAGCACAGAGTGAGGAAATACTGCTACGCAGGGAAACTGAGAGCATAAGGCCGGGAGGAGAAAACCAAGAAGGAAAGCCAAGAACTTCAGGAACATGAAGAAGCAGGGTTATATGAGGAGAATGTGCGGGCATCCTCTATCCCCACTCCAGCTCAGCCCAGCCTCCTCTGCCCTGGTCTCTGGCCAGAAGGCGGAATCATCAGGAGCTCCTGTGCCCTCTGCAGTCACTTGGTTTCAGCCACCAGGGAACAAGCCTAAAGAGAGGTTAGTTTCTTCCCTAGTGCTGGGTCGTGCTGTGGTAGTGGTTGCACTCTTAACTGTCACTGTGGTTACAGCCATCAGCGGCTCCCACTGGGATGTGCCTCCTGCTCTTGACCCTGACCCTGTAGCTGGTAATGGCTTCCCCTATGGTTAGCCCAAGGGTGTGGCATCAGCCCTTATTTGTTCCCCTTAATTCAGCTCACTTCTTTGCAAGCAATCACTTTACTAAATGCTCAGGGAAATGCCATCCGATTCTGGCTGGGATCCTGACTCATAGGGAGGTTGCAAGTACCCACATGCAATTTCAAGGAGAGTGATTAAGCACATAATGGAAACCATGCTGAGGTACACAGTGGATAGTCCGGTTCTGAAGTGAGAAACATAAATGATTCTCCATATTCCAAACAGAAAGATGATGGATTCCTTCATTTTCCCATGCTGGCACTAATCTTCAGTCCTTATGACACTCATAATCTCTGGGACTCCTGACTAGGAACTAGCGCCTGCTCACCTTTAGGTATTTGCATGCAGACAGGTAAGAATTCGGAGCTCTAGGCATTCAGGATCACGAACAAATTTATTTCAGAGAATTTCATTTCAGCACAGTTGCATTCATCTGGGTGAGCATCCCAGTCTCACCCAGGTACACATATTTCAGAATGAAACTTCAGAACTTCCTAATTTGTGCACCCATATTCACTGTTCTTTGGCTCATCTGCCCTGGTCTTTGCAATAATACCAGACAGAAAAGACTGCTAATCATTACGTGCAGATTTAAAATATCCAGGAGGATGCCCTATGTGTTATATGTATCTCATGCACAGTAAGAATGCAAACTGAGTTGTATTCACAGAAGAGACGTTATGCCTTATTCTAAATAATTAGAATAGCCCACATTGTATTCTAGTCTCTATGATTGTAATTATCAAAATAGATTCTAAAAGTTGCTTATCCGTAAGAACGGTCATGTGAAATTAAACACACAGACAAAAACACAAAAAAATTTATCTGTCTCCCTCTCTGGCCTCCCTCACCTCCACCCACATGAGCTTTCTGCTTCCTCTATGAAGTGCCTATGATTGTCGCCTTTAAAGGGAAGCTAATGCACATAGAACATCAGTGGAGTACAGAGGATGGGAAGAATTTCAGCTACAATACCTAAAATTAGAAGTTGCTCTTGAAATCTGTCCCAGAAATAAAAGTAATCAGAGGACTGTACTTGATTGAATTCAAGTGACACTGTTTTAAGCACAAACTGCACAAGTGAGGGACATTGGTACCTCTTAGACACAATAGCAATGGCCCAGAATGGTTTGTTATTAAAACTACTCAAAATTCCTTTTAAAGGAAAGAAGTGCTTTTCTTCTCTTCCACTCTACTGGGAGCAATTTTTTTCCATCTGATAAAAATTATGGTTCAAGTTTCATGAGACAAGGCTTTAGAAAAATATCTTTTACTCTGTCAGCACTGACATTACAAGTTTGCGTTGAACTACGATGAGGATGGTTATTATATAATATTGGAGTTATATCGCACAAGAGAAGGTTTGGAAGAAATAAATGGAAGAGAACTATAAAATAGGAAAGGGCTAATTCATGTCACTTACACATGTAGAAATATTATTTATGTAATAATAACCAGAACATTGAGAAATAAAGCCAGGATAAAGAAGGGAAGTTTAAAGTTTAAGGGAAAAAGGTATGTTGCATGAATGATGATATTACAGAAAAGATGTGTTTAATCATACTGTCTCTAAAAGCTAAGTAACTAAATTTTAACCTTAACCAAAAACAAGCGTAATCCCTTTTTACTGTGCAAAATTCTCTACAGTGTCTCCTACTTAAGTGTTTCTATGCCTAATTCTACTCTGAAGAGCCAGCTTTGACAGGTAAACTTAAAAAAAAAAAAAAAAACAAGATGATGTGCAGGAAATGAAAATAAATAATTTCTAAGACAAATTTACCAAGAACTTGAGGCCAAGGCAGCCTCCAGTGGACAGAAGAAATTCCCTCGTGACAAGGAAGATATTATGCAATCTTGTTTTAGTCATTCTTAGAAATCACAGCTGCATTTGATAGAGAAAAATCTGGAAACCATAACATTGGAAGACAGAAAGCTCAAAACTTTCAGATAAAATTTGACCCAATCTAAGGTGGACAAAGTGCAGTCTTTAAATGTAACTGGTCAACTGTGCCTGGGCCCAGAGGGGATGAGAATTATCAGAAAAAAAACCAGGCAATTTTAGAATTGCTTTTATAGGGGAAGATGCCAGAATAATTCAACCTGAAAAACCATAGAAAATACTAAGATATGTCACATCATACCAAGAATAAGAAAGATCTAATTCACAAAAATTATCCCATTCTGCCACCCTTGAAAGGACTATTTGGTTATCTAAACAAGTTGACTCTAGAAAGACCATAGGCATATTTTCTCTGAATTGTGTAAGAAGGTTTTTCGGTAGTGTACTATACAAGGGGTAACCTAACAAGTGATTATTAAACTTGGAAAGCGAACACAGACCTTGGCCCATTAAGTACAGCCCTGTGGGCTGCATCAGACAGAAGGAGCCAGCCTAGTGCCACCAAGCAATCCATTTGAGGAACAATTTGATTCTTTCATGGATTAATGAGGTAGGAAAAAAAAAGAAGGAAAAAGAACTGGCAGTAAAGTCATCCCATTTGCAGATGATGAAATATGGGGAGAGCATGTTCAGAAGAGACGGCCACATCATTTATCTTAGTAGGAAGAGCTCCATCGTGGCTACATTTTTCAGTCATGTGGTACTGTGCTTTGGGGCTTTCCAATTCCTTCTGATAATTTTGCTTTTTCTTTAATAATATATTGGGTTTGTGGAATGCTTTTCTTCCCAAAAGCACAAAGTACTTTTGATGGGCTTTATTTCGTTTATCCTCATCAAAACCTGTGAGTTTTCAGTAGTCCAGGTAAACTTATCTTTTTTTTTTTTTTTTTTTTGATGAAGTCTTGCTCTGTCACCCAGGCTGGAGTGCAGTGGCACAATCTCGGCTCACTGCAAGCTCCGCCTCCCAGGTTCACGCCATTCTCCTGCCTCAGCCTCCCAAGTAGCTGGGACTACAGGCTCCCGCCACCATGCCCGGCTAATTTTTTATATTTTTAGTAGAGACAGGGTTTCACCGTGTTAGCCAGGATGGTCTCGATCTCCTGACCTTGTGATCCGCCCACCTCGGCTTCCCAGAGTGCTAGGATTACAGGCGTGAGCTACCGCACCCGGCCTAAACTTACCTATTTTACAGGCAAAGAAGAGCGTGGTGTGAAGGTCAACTGTTGCACCCGACCCAGGGTTCACAGGGAAGATACTGCACCTAGTTAATGGCGGATCCTCATCAGTGAATATACCAAATAACCATGGAAGGTGTTAGAGACTATATTTTTGGGTATTCTGGCAGAGCAATGGTATACGATGCTTCTCTTCCTTTAGGCTTGTCACTCTAGCCTGGGATTTGACAAACTGTGGCCCATGGATATAGTTGTTTTTTTATATATGTCCTACTATTTAGAACTGATTTTTACACTTTTAAGTGATCAAAATAATCCAAGGAAGAGTGATATTTTGTGACATGCAAAAACTATATGAAATGCAAATTTCAGTGTTTCATAAATTAACTGATTGTCTCCAGCTGCTTTAGTGTTACCAAGCAGATCAGAGTAGTTGTGACAGAGATTGTGTGGCCCATAAAGCCTAAAAGACTTATTATTTGGTGCTTTATAAAAAATATTCACAGAACTTTGCTCTAGGTCAATGGGTTTCCAGCCTTCCTTCCTTCTTTCTAACTCCTTCCTCCTCCACCTCCTCATTCTGCTCTTCTCCTTCTCCTTCTCCTGCTTCTCCTTCTCCTTCTCCTTCTTCTTCCTCTTCTTCCTCTTCTTCCTCTTCTTCCTCCTCTTCTTCTTCCTCTTCTTCTTCCTCTTCTTCTTCCTCCTCTTCTTCCTCCTCCTCCTCCTCCTCCTCCTCTTCCTCCTCCTCTTCCTCTTCCTCTTCTTTCTTTCTTTCTTTCTTTCTTTCTTTCTTTCTTTCTTTCTTTCTTTCTTTCTTCTTTCTTCTTTCTTCTTTCTTCTTTCTTCTTTCTTCCTTCTTCTTCTTCTTCTTCTTCTTCTTCTTCTTCTTCTTCTTCTTCTTTCTTCTTCTTCTTCTTCTTCCTCCCCTCTTTTTTTTTCTCTCCCCTCCATTCCTACCTACCTCCTTTCTTTTTCCCTTTCTTTCCTTTCTTCCTTTCTCTCTCTTTCCTCCCTCTCTTCTTTCTTTTAGCAGTTGACCTTTCAATCAAAATAATCTTTAATACAGACCTGGTGCTCCGCTTTAAGACCCTCCTGTCAAACACTGCTCCCCGAAGTGAAGCTAGAAGCTTTTTCTAGAGTCCACAATGGCTTACAATGATGAAGCCAAGGGGTTGGGATTTGAGTCTCCCTTACTCTTAGCCCAAACTAAATAGGTGAGTAAGAATGGGTAGCGGCTGGCACCATCTTTCTACTTAGTGAAGGACAGTTACTCCCCCAGGTATCTCCTTCTCCATTGGATTGAGTCCATTGTGACATAAGCATGTCTTATGAATCTTTCAACCCCCAGCTTCTGATACTTGATAGGACTTTATAAATATTAACTTAATAAATATAAATGGCCTAAAAGAATGAACGACCTACCACCTAAGTCCAGTCAATATCTAGGATAAAACATGAACCCTCCATATTTTCTACTTCTTGTCCCATTTCCTATCTATTATTGAAAAGGCGCCTTTTTCCTTCTGCAGAGCTCCCTGAACTCGTAAGAGATTCATTGAAAAGAGTAAACATACAGCATCCATTTCTTTAAAAAAAAAAAATACAGGTAAATAGTTTTTCCACTGGTAGAAATGATAATATCCAACCTAAAATTAATATTTATAATCATTAGTGAATGAACCCTCATTAATCAGCACTGGTAACTCCACAATGATTGAGAAAAAAAATTAAAACAAGTCAACAGTAATTCTGCTCTGGAGGGAAACTGGGGCCAGTTTCAAACCTACCCACTAATAATTATTTATTTATTTATTTATTTATTTATTTATTTATTTATTTAATTTGCAGATATAGTGGCTTATCCAGCAATAATCAACCAAACGAGCCATGTTTCTGATTATTGGATGTTATCAGGTTCTATATAAACAACAAAG
Organism: Papio anubis; assembly: GCF_008728515.1. Lineage (NCBI taxonomy): Eukaryota > Metazoa > Chordata > Mammalia > Primates > Cercopithecidae > Papio > Papio anubis. Next base: position 18,263,609 of record NC_044988.1, on the reverse strand, counting down.
TTCTTACGTCGGTCTCCATAATTCACGAGAAAGTGTTAGAATGTAAAAACATAAACCACATATAACCTTTGCTCTTGTATCCTCGTATCTGCTAATAGTCTTTCTTCATATTTAGTATCAACCAAATCCAAAAGGCAAAAATGCAATTGGAGATAAGAGTCAGTCCTCCGCTCAGATTAGCCGCATTTCTCATGGATTAGCAGATCTATGAGATACAAAATGAACAAGAATTGATCCTATCCTTTATGATGATGGCTTTGCTGCTGCAGCAAAGAAGATAAATGGTGACTTCAGACTATGATTAACCCAAAATGAACTGTTTTAGTCGGTGCCCAGGCAAGCAAAGAAAACCCGTTCAGAGGAAAGTGTGAGGAGACAATTTACAGAAGGAACTATTTACGCAGCAGCATTAAGGGAAGCTCCAGGGGACATTGAGGCAGTCAGAGACTAGCAACAAGGAGAAGTTATTAACACCTCTAGACATGAAGAAGGAAGGGGAGGGAATAGTCTTAGAGGATTCTGATGAGATCTAGAGCCATGGAGAAGAACCACTTCACAGAAGCTGTAGTTGAGGGTTCGAGGTATTACACTAGAACCACAGCATAAAGCAGGATGACAGTGGTGGAAAAAACCAACAAAACAAGTAAACAAACAACCAGTCCTCTCTCTTCTCCCGCCAGGCAGAGCTTCCCATTAACTGATTCTAACCAGAAGCCAGAGGTCAAGGGAAGCTGGCTAATATAGCCAGTAGAGGTCATAGAGAGCACAGAAGTCTTCTCCCTCTCCCTGTCCCAGGCAAGTATAATGCAGAGAAGACAGAGAATGGATGGAGGACAACCTGATGGAAAATAACCAACACAGGAGCCAAAATAGGAAACAGTTGCTTAGATTCTGCTGTCCCTTATACCCAACCAACTCTATACCCTAGCCCTCTTCTGCATGCTTTTATACACTCCAAGTAAAAAAGAACAAAGTCGTAAGCAGTTGGATTTGCTGAGCCATTCTCCTGCACTAATGCATTAGTGCAGGAAAATGATTATCCAACCCTAAAAATCCTGCTTGCTTGAAATTTTCAAAATATCTTTTTCATTTTCTACCTTCACCTAGGGGGCCCAAGGAAGTATCTTGGGTAACAGAGTAATAATATTTTAAATTGTCTATAATTTGGCTGGCATTGAGAAATGTTAAATAATTGATTATCCTCTACTGTAAAGGGCTTCTGTCTATTCTAAATTCTTTCTTTAATATGTTACTTTTTAATAACCAAACCCATAGGATGATGAGTTTATTTCCTGAGTAAGCCTCACAATTCTAGGAGATGAAACACTGTGCAAAGTAAAGTCCAGAGCTGGACCTGCAAACAGAACCCACAGGTCTGGGTCCTAGAACCTTCACTTTTATTACCTGGATGATCTTATGCAAGGCTCTTACCTCTCTGGCTTCAGTGTCATCATTTGTAAAATGATGGAGTTGAATGGCATAAATTCTGGCTTTCCTTTCAGCTCTGACATTCTGTGACTCTGTGTTTCTGCTTATACTCAGTCAGCTGACGTGTTGCATTGCGGAAAGAATATATTACAGACTTAATAGTGCCTGGTAAGGGACATAGAAGGAGAGGTCCAATACTGAGAATCAATACCCACTAGCATAGAACAGGAGAGGGAAATTGCAGAGGGCAGTCAATCAAGGGCTAATGCAAGGCAGACAATGTGGCCAAGGCCAGAGATGGAAAGAAAAATGAGGAATGTGGGTGGGAGGGATGGCGGTGATATCAGGATAAGGCTCCTTTTAAGAATAGCTGCTCATGGTAGGAAGAAATAACTTGTAAATCATGGTTTTATAGGTCTTAGTTTTTCTTGCTTGAAATGTTATGGGTTTGTCTGTTACTGTTAGCTATTAACTAGAAGTTAGCATATTGTTCCCTAGTCCTTGGAAATGTAGTTGCAATAGACAATATGGAAGTAAAACAGGGTTGGACCATCACATGGCCCACCATGGCCAAGAATTCCAAAGCACATAGTATAAACTTAGTTGTGTGGTTTGTTTGGATCTAGTTTCCCCTGTGTCTCCCTGCAGCAGCTATGGGGATTATTCATAGAAGTTCTGTACTAGGGAACGCCTAGTGAATTTAGTATTAGGAAACCACCTATGTGTGATGATCAAAAATGTGTATGTCAAGATGGTATTGCGCAGTATATTAGGAAGGAATTACTACTCTGCTTGGTCAAATAATTTATTCTGTCTCCTTTTGTGACCAGGTACTTTGAAAAATGTTTAATGCAATGATAAAGAACCTGTCTAAGAGTTTAAAATACGATAAAAACAAGAACGTACATCAACTGTTGATCCCATCTGATGGCAGTCTGTCCTTGAGCATACAGCTAAAAGGATTTTCTCCGTATCAAGTGGCACAACTACGGTGGATATTCTGGAATCCAGGTAGGTGGCTGAGTTCCTCACTGTTGTGTAGGAAGCAGTGAGGGCCTGGGGGCTGTGGGTTAACAGCTGACTTGGAAAATAGCTATGACTACCTTCTTCTAGCCACTGTTCGTTTAATAAACCTCTGCACCAGACAGAAGATTGCTGCATATTCTGTTTCTTCACTGACATTGCAAATGAAGAACACTACTCATTAAGGAATTTAGTAATTCTTGAAAGAGGGGAGAAAAAGTAGCTGGTATTTTTTTATGACTGAAAGGAAAACCAGAGAGAGAACATTTCCCAGATCGCAGAAACCACAACTGGAAAATGCAGAATTTAACCCTGAGTACTTGGTGTTCTGCAGATCATCCCCTAAGATCAATGCAGATAACAATTATCAATGCAGATAACTTCAAGGCTCAACACTGCTGGAGCTTCCTCATGCTTCGTCAAGAGCCATTCAAATTCCTTTGGAGATGAATAAGCAAACATTGCTTAATTCCAGCCCTTTTTCCTTAGTGGTCATTTTTCCTGCCTTTAAATTGGCTCACTGAGGAACCAGGTTAAAAACAGTACACCAAACTCATAATTCTCTTTATGATATGATGTATGTGATGTTGATTTAGTTCTAAAATCTTTGCTCAGGGCAGAAAGTAGCTTTTTGATAATTTCATCTTCCCCATGCCTCAGGTTCATTACAGCACTGGCCTAAAACTTGAGCTGGTGTGGATTTGAACTTAGAACTCTGGCTTTTCAATTCATGACCTTAGAAACAGATATTACTAAGAAAAGCCCACTGTAAGATTTTGTTTTGTTTTGTTTCAGAGGCTAGCATCAGGCATTACCCGTCAGATTTTCAAATTAGAGATCCTAAATAATAAAACAATATCTGTAACTGAGTAAGTTTGGAGGAGTTTTTGTTTAAAAAGAAATTTGAATAAATATCTCTTCTGTTGGGAGCATAAGAGAAGTCTTCCAAGAGTGACTATCTTGAGGGATCAGCTGTGTAGCTATATTCGAAGTATTTGTAAGCTGATAATGAAAGCCAGACTTATTCATTTATATTCATATTTTACACATATTTCTCTGGTGTTTTGCTCTGACTTTATGGAAGATCTTTACATATTTTAGGTAATCCTGACACTATCCATATGAGATATATGGATAAAGATTAAGATGTTGGGGAAGAGGCTTCTCTGATTGTAACTGTAGTCTAAATCCAAAGGAAGGTTTGAGAAAGAGAGAGAAAAAAAAGATTGACATTTTTCATATATAAATTCTTTCTGGAATTAAGCTATCTAAGTTTGTATCGCTTTCTCTACCACCTCCTCCAGCTGCTCACTAAAATAATTTAGTCTGTTGAAATTGTTTTTTTCTTTCCTGGCCCTGTCCAAAGACCTCTTCCTTCCTAAACCTTTTCTTGGTGCTTCTCTCCATAAACTCACGGAACTTGACTTTTACCTCTGTAACAAGATCTGCGTTCCATTTTGTACAATGCTTATTTGTGTCTTGTTTAACCCTGACTACAGGTTGTAAGTTCCTTGGGGGAAGATCACATCTAATTGATCTGTTTCATCCATATAGCACTTAATGTAGGATCTGGTCCAGAGTCGAAGCTAAATATCTATCTGTTAAATGAATCAAAGGAAAGTTTGAATTCCAAATTTGTTTCCCTATAGGAAAATCTGCAAATAAAATCTTTTCTGAATCTTCCCTTCCCTTACCCAATCAATTCTAAATGTTCAGTCTTCCTTCCTAATGTTTCTTGAATCTATCATTTCTTCTTCTCTGCCATTGCCCCAGCTTAAGTTCTCAGTTTGGTTCTCCAGGGGTAGCTTTCTACCTCGAGTCTCTTCAGACTTCAGTCTGCCTTTACTCCTTCCTTTTGACTCACTGCTTCAACTCTTCTTCACCTACAGTTTTCTGTTTAAAATAAATAAAAAACAAGCAAATACACCCAAAGCCAATGTCCAGTGTTCTTCGTTGCCTACTAAATTATAAACTCTTCCAACACAGGAAAGCTTATTTCCCTGTCCTGGCTGACATAAAAACACACATGCTTGTCTAACTGAACTTTTTGTTGGTTCTGGAAGATACCTAAATCCTTCTGCTATGTCTCTTTTCTCATGCAATTCTCGAATGGCCACACCTGTAGACTGCCATCTGCAACTATTGTAATCTCACTTGTCTTTCTAGCCTAGTCCAAGGACACAATCTTTCACTAAGTCTTTATTTTTGTCCCATTCCCTAAATGGCATGATCTCTCCTTTGTTGAGAATTCCTCTGTCTCTCCGTCATCTGAATTCTTTCTAAATCAGGAATCATGTCAGATTCATCTCGGTATAAGCTGTAGCACCTATCAGAATGCCTTGCCCATGATAGGTTTCAATAAATATTTGATTGAATTAAGTCTCCTAAAATTTATTCATATTTATCCATAGAAGAGAAAAGACTCTTTGGTATTTCTCTAATTCTCAATATCATCTTGCAATTCCATCTTATTTCTCACTCTCACAATGTAAATGTCACTTTACAATTCCCAAAGGAAACTAGCTTCTTTCACTTTTTGTACCTTTGTTCTATATCTCCACCTCCTTTCTCTGTCATTTTAATTCTTTCTTTCACTTCTCTTCCACTATTCCTTTCCTTCAGCCTTGCCCACAACTCCAAGCAAACTAATACATCCATCTACAACATTTGATATCAGCTCGGATGATCGTAAACATTTCTTTTAGTTCCATTAAAAGTCAACAGTTTAACAAGTCAACAGTTTTAACAAGTTTCACAACTTGAGAATCTGTTATGAGAAACTTAACACTTGTCTTCTGGTTAAGCTTTCTTATTTTTAACTCTGGTGTTATTTTAAAGCTGTACAGAGGTCTTTGGGGCACTAGGAAAGAAGAGTGCAGTAGTTCATTAGCCAATGAAGCTTCCATCCTGGCGTGAGCAGTTTAGTGTGGTCAAGAGATTAAGGTGCATTTATAGCAACATAGCAAAATTGCAGACTGGGAAAATCCATTGTCTGGATGCTCCAAGGGAGGAATGCTGCCATGTCTCCTTCTTGTTTCCACCATGCCTTTGGGGAATATGTTATATTTTTATCATATTGTATAATAACAATGTTGCCAGTTCCCGAGTTACCATAAGGGATTATATATCAGTGCAATGTCCCAGGAATATGAATTAAGTGAGACCTAATTTTGAAAGAACTATGTATTGCAAAATTTAACTTTGGCTTACTCTTCAGTTCTAAAAGATGACAGAGGAATAAGGAAAGTTTATGCAGGGGACAGATGGAATGAAAAGTTAATGCTTGCTAGGGTCTGAATGTTTTTGTCCACTCAAAATTCATATGTTGAAATTCTAACCAAGGTGACGGTATTAGGAAGTGGGCATTTTAGGGGGTGATTAGATCATGAGGGCTGAGCCCTCATGAATTGGATTAAATGTCCTTATTTAAAAATACCTCAGAAACCTAGCTTATCCCTTCTATCACGTGAGGACACAGTGAGAAGGTGCCATCTATGAACCAGAAAGTTGGCCCTTAGCAGACACTGAATCTGCTGCCTTCTTGATCATGGACTTCCCGACCTCTAGAACGGAGAGAAATAAATTTCCATTATTTATAAGCTACTCAGTTATAATATTTTGTTACAGCAACCTGAACAGATTTGGACATTTCCAATCCCCAAGTAAATTTTTTGAGGCACTTTCCAGATATAATTAGAAATGAATATGGAAATCAGAGAAGCAATGGTGATTGGAGCCATATTTCTCCACAAAAGATATGTGGCAGCAGCTAGGGTAAAAAATAAAAATAAAAACAAAACAAAAACCCAAATCCCATTCATGTAAAATAGCTACCATGTGATGAAAATAAATAAGGTAAAAATAGAACATATCTTCATTGATGTCAATCATTATCATGTATCATAGAGTCATAAATATTACCTTATATAATACAATACATATTTATTTTATATAACTATTATTAGTTGAATGAATCTGCTCTCAGGAATCCATTCTGAGTCATGCATAGTTGTATTGGTAAGTAAATCTCTTAACAATAATGTAGGTAACAAGACATGTCTCCTTTCTTCACACCTCTGTCCTATTATTAAACCATGGGGATATACAATTAGTATACATGACAATGACACAGCCAGGGGACAGGAAACTGGATTTTCTTTGATATGTAATCATGTTCCCAGTGCTTCAGTTGTTCTGCTAAGGAAACTTTATTTCTTCCACAAAGCATATCATAATATATCTTTGTTTCATAAATCCTCTTACCATTGTTACAAAGCAAATAGGAAACACATATGTTTATTTCTTGTATTTGAATATATAGACTAACCTACTACAGGTGGAGAGCCATTCCCAAGGTCAAACAGACCTGGCTTTGAGGCTTCCATTGTCACTGACTAGCCATGTAACATTGGGCAAGCTCAAATTTCTTCATTCTGGACATTTAGTACCTATCTCAGAGGTTATTGTGAGGAATCAATGAGGATATAGATCTAACACACATACACAAACACATATAAACGCACACACACCATAAGCATCCATTGCACATGCACACTTTGTGGAATAGCTGGTACATTGTAAGTATTCATTAAATGTGGCTGGTAGTTTTGTTATAACAAATGCACCTACTTTTTCTTAGTGTTTACAATGGTGCAACTGCCGTGTTCAATACCTCCTCCTAGATGCCTGCAGTCAGGTACTGGGATCCAACACCTGCTGGCCTGCCATGGATACTGGACCGTGATCTATCTTCTGCCTTTCATGAACTCTGCATGTGCTTGTACTATAGTCAAGATGTTGTCAAGAAAGCTATGAACGTCCTTGTTCTTATTATTATATTTAAACAAAGCATTTGGCTGTCAGGCCATTTTCTTTGCATTTTATTTAGAAGTGAAAGAAAAACAAAATACTTAGCAATGTCTGGCATGTAATGAGCTCTCATGAAACATCAGCATCATCATTCTTAATGGCCTGAGTTTTAAACTGTAAGGCTCACCCTGAGAAAAAGGCAGATGGAGAAATGGGCAGGCTTTATTTTTTTAATTTTTTGTAACTATTCTTTACACAACTGTTACACCATTGTCATGTTTTTAGCCTTTTTTTCTTGAAAAATTTAAATTTTCAGAAGAGTTGCAAGAAGAGTACAAAAAATATTCCAGTACAGCCTTGACCAGTTGGCAACATTTCACCTCTGTCTATCCCTCACATTCTCTCTCTGCTTCTCTTCCTATGTCTTGCTCTCTCCCTCTCCTCCTCTCTTTCTTTGCATAGATAATTTTTTTTACGCTACACTCCTTTACCCAAAATGCTTTGCCATGATGTTTTTCTTAAGAACAAATACATTCTCAGCACAATCATCAAATCCTGGATCAATATAATACTATTTTCTCTATACTGTCCTTAAAGTTCACCAATTATTTATAAATATGTCTTTATGGTGTTTATTTTCCCTGATCCAGGATCCAAGCTAGGCTGTGTGTTGCATTTAGTTTTCTCCCCCATTTGCCCCCGTCTGGGGTTTATATCCTTCTTCTGAGAGCTTTGTGATTGCATAGTGCAAAATTCTCTAATGAAAACTTTTTTCCCAGTAAAAAGCAAAATATTTTTGAGATATAATAGATTCTTTACAAGTAATATTAATTTTATTTTAGTATGCCAAAAATAAATAAATTAAAAAAACAGAGGGCCTTTATTCCCACCTTTCTAATGACTTTCACAAAGGTTACTTAAGAAAGTCTCTCAGCCAGGTGCAGTGGTTCACACCTGTAATCCCAGCACTTTGAGAGGCTGAGGTGGGTGGATCGCTTGAGTCCAGGAATTCAAAACCAGTCTGAGCAACATGGCAAGACCCCGTCTCTACAAAAATTAGCCAGACATAGTGGTGTGTACGTGGGGGGCTGAGGTGGGAGGATTGCTTCAGCCTGGGAAGTAGAGGCTGCAGTGAGCCAAAGTAGAGGCTGCAGTGAGCCAAAATCATGTCACTGTACTCCAACCTGGGTGACAGAGTGAGACCCTCTCTCAAAAAAACAAAAAAAAAAAGCCTTTTATCATGAAAAAGCCATAAGGTTAATCCTATATTGACTTGAACTGTTTTCCAGGATAGTTTGAATATGAATTGAGTCTCTGCTAAGTGCCAGTGTGAGATCTGGATTTGGCCCTGAAATGGTTTAAAAAAGAAAAATCTAGGTAGAACAACATATTGTATGATTTCATTTGTATAAAGTATCTAGAAACTGCAAATCTATGGAGACAAAAAGCAGATTCGAGTTTGGTGCTGGGGAGTGGAAACTGGTATTGATTGCAATCAGGCACGGGGGATCTTCTTGGAGTCACAAAAATGTTTAAAAACTGGACTGTGGTAAGAGTTATGTAATTCTGTGAATTTACTAAAAATCATTGGATTGTATGCTTAAAACAGGTAATTTTTTTCTATATAAATTATACTTAAAAAAAAAAAAAAAGCCATGGAAAGAAGGAAGAAAGAGGGAGGGAGGGAGGCAGGCAGGAAGAGAGGAAGGAAAGCCCAGAAAATATATCTGGCCAGAGAAGTCTTATCCATAAAGCAATTTAGGCAAATTCAAGTAAAGGCCACAGAAGACATGAGTTTCCTGTGACTGCTTTCTTACCTGTGATCTATTCTGAGCTGCTTATATATGAGGGAAAGGGCAAAGCTTAGGAGTTATCTAAACTATATTGGTACCTAGGAAACCTTTCTTCACTGCCAAATAGAAGAGTGATGTTGTACTATTTGTTTTCCTATATAAAACTCCTACCCTAAATTCATACCAGGAGCACAGGCTCATGAAATCATGATAAAAATGACAGAAAAGTTGTCCCCACAACTATTTTGAAACCTCCAAAGAAGAAAAGAGCCAATGAAAGTTGCTAAACTTGTCTTCCTGACAGGTGTCTGTTTGTATGAAAATGGTTGAAGAAACAGATTAGCACCCACATCAGCATGATGTCTGAATGGTGGGATGCTGGAATAAAGTGATGCATGCTTCACTGCAGAAAAACTATAAATGCTGAGAAGTTCTTATAAACTGATGATCTCAAAATTATTTTGGTAAATTTTTTCTTCCAAATAAAATTAGATAAGCTCTCCATCCCTTCACTGGGCTCAATACCCACCTTCTGTAAAAAGCATGAAGAAAATGTCAATGGACCAATAAGGCTGTAACACTGGGGGAAATGATTGATTTCACTTAAACACCACCACCAACAAAACATGTTTAAAAACAGTTTCACGGCTCAACTTTCTCCTTGCTTTTTTTTCTTATAGTTGGAATGTATTTTATCGTCTGTCAGTTTTGCCCCTATGATATGTCCTCTTAAATTGGATCTGTAAGCCCTTCATAAAGTTTAATAAATCTTCAGCATTTCACCCTAAGGAAATTATATTAAAAACCTTCAAATGTGAAGTTGGGCCCGCAGACACACAGCGCTGGGAATTTTATCACCATAATCAGCGTGTAATGAAAGCCTCTGTCGCTGTTCCTTCCCAATCATAATCTGCCTGTCTTTATGAAAAAAGGGGGGTTTGTCTGGGTTCATCTGCAAGCTTTAATTGGAAGATGTCTTCATTTCATTCCAGCCTACTGGGATAATAACTCAGCCTCGTGTTTAAACACAGGCCCTTGCCGCTGATATTTTTTCATTTAGTAAAGCATGTCTCTTTAAATGATTTAGCAAATCATCATGAATGCCAAGCCAGGGTGATTGGCAGCTCATTGCTGGTGCACCATTTGCATGACATTTGTTCTTCAGCTAAGAAAGCTGCCGCAGGTAAACAAGCAGGCCCTGTACTGACTCCCTTTGAGTCTCTTCCTGTTTATTTTCTCATAATCAAATGACATTTATGGAGCCGCAAATGCAGCTGCACATATATGAGGGAAATGCAATCAGGCTAACATGATGACTTCATTCAGGTGATATTTTGATTAGTGAAAGGACATTTTTATGACATAGGGGGCTTTTTATTGAGAAATCTGGCACATTCCCTTTTGTATAACTAATACTTTATATTTTATCCATATTTAAATGTAAAGGCTGGACTCAAATAATTGGTAGATTAGCTGTTCACTTATGAGGGTTTCGTTAAAACCCAGGAAAGCATCAAGCAGGACGTGCAAGACAAACTTCTTTGTCCCATTCAGAAGAAAGTAGCTTTTTTCTCCCTTCAAAGGCAAAAAAAAAAAAAAAGAAAGAAAGAAAGAAAAGAAAAGACAAGATCGGGAGCGTTCAGGGTGGTATACCTGATGTAAATGACGGGTTGATGGGTGCTGACGAGTTGATGGGTGCAGCACGCCAACATGGCATCAAGTATACATATGTAACAAACCTGCACATTAAGCACATGTACCCTAGAACTTAAAGTATAATAATAAAAAAAAAGAAAAGAATATGATATAAAGTTATTTTATAAGATCAGTGAATGTAGCTTTTCCTAAAGGAGATTTCAGAGAGGAATTTATAGTTAAACATTGTATACACACTTTCTAGTTCATTATTCTACCAAGGAATATGCGTGATAACAAATTGAAGTTTTTTCTTTCTTTTTAAAACTTTTAATACTAACATAAAATACCTCTAACAGTTAATGTGGTTGAGGAGAGTGAGTAAGAGCAACCTCTATCTTAGCAGTCTGGCTAGAAATGTACGCACGCATCCGTGGGGTTTACAGAGAGAAGGATTCCTTCGGATCTGAAACATTTCTCCTACGGTATGGGCAGATATAATCTTTCCAAACTTCCTCAGCTTATCCTCACTGAGGCTAAGCAAGGGTGGGCTCTGATTTCAGCCCTGCGATAAGGAGGCGTTTTCACAATCAGCTGTCAAGTCCTTTATAAGGAGCACCTCAGACAACTTGTGACCACTCAGTTCTTTATGACCTAAAGCAATCACTCTAGGGAAAGTGTGGTCTTTTTTATCACTTCAATATGAGAAAAGAATGGAGAAATATGCTGATTTAAAGGAAAAAAAAAGTAGTTCTAAGCAACTAAGTATAATTATTATCCTATTATTTTATCCTATTATTTTATTTTTTTGCCATTATGATTTTGAGTTTCTATTCTGGATAAGTTCCCTGCCCCCATCCCCCAACCCCGTGATTTCTTTCTCTTTAGCTCTATGAATCTGTTTTATATTTTTATATGATGGTTTTTAGAAACTGAGTCTCTCTCTGTCACCCAGGCTAGAGTACAGTGGTGTGATCACAGCTCACTGTAATCTCAGACTCCTGGGCTCAAGCAATCCTCCTGCCTCAGCCTCCCAAGTAACTGGGACTGCAGGGGCACACCACCATACCTAGGTTTTTTTTTTTTTTTCTTTAATTTTTAGTAGAGACAGGGTCTCACCATGTTGCCCAAGCTGATCTCAAACTCCTGGCCTCAAGTGATTCACGCGCCTTGGCTTCCCAAAGCACTGTGATTACAGATGTGAGCCACCATGCCCAGTCCTGTGAATCTTAACAAGAAATGATTCAACCAACCCACAAGTCCTAGAATATCCCCCAGTTAATCAGGGATGAAACGAAAAAAATGCTTCCCCAGAGCAATGCTCCCAGCTGAACAGATACTAGCTATTCTGGGGCTAGTTAAGATGGCAAACTTTGAGAGCCATGAAGTAAAAGAGAAAAAGCCAGCAACAAGTCTGGGAAGGAGGCGTGGCTGGAAATGAAAGCCAAGGTCTAACATGACTGTAGTCTTTATTGGTCTTTATGTCATACTTAAACACATAAAAAATACTTGTTTCAGCTCTTCCAACCTACAGGTCAATGATCCTAAGTAATAACAATAACATTTATATGGTTCTTTATGACTTCCAGGATGTTATGTCATTTGATATAATAATGTCTAGGATAAGCTCTACATTAAGAGGATGCTGAGTGTTCACTGATGGCATAAGCTTTTGCGGACACCTGGTTCTTCTGACACAGACAAAAGAAAGAAATCACTTTTCCATTTGCAGAGTGCATGTGTCCAGTGTGGGGCACTGCCCCATGGAACTGTTCATCTTCTTCTTTTACTGTGTTTGTACAAGGTGGGAGGGGTGAGAGGCTCTCAGTCCTCTCCTCATTGAGAGGAGGAGAGAACTCATGATTTAAAATGTCTTTCTATTCTTTGTTTTTTGTTTTTTGTTTTTTGTTTTTTTCTCTAAGGAAATCAAGAGCTCTAAATGCCCCATAAGAAATCTGATTCAGATTGGGTGATGGGAATAATGATTGTAAGATGTAGACTGCATTCTGTGAAAAAAGATGTGAAATTATCTTGAGAGATTTCGGGACAATTTGTAGACCATACTATTGGAGGGTAACTCTAACTCCATTTTGCCTAAGTTGAGGAGACATGCATGGAGTGTATAGATTCATGAGTCTGCCACCAAATGGGGATAACACTCGAGGGAACATTTGTGGTGGAGCTTGAGCACCATCTTCCACCATGGCAAGATTGGATTAGGTGCCCTGTTGCATCTCCCTTTAGCACACGACACCTCAGACACAACATTTGTCATGCTATTAAATAACTGTCTGTTTAGTTGTCTGTGATGGTTAATATTAGGTGTCAACCTGATGGTGTTGAGGGATGCCAAATGGCTGGTGAAGCATTGTGTCAGGGTGTGTTTTTCAGGGTGTTGCCAGGGGAGACTGACATTTGAGTGAGTGGACTGGGAGAGGAAGAGCCACTCTTAAGGGTACCATCCAATCTGCTGGGGGCCTGGCTAGTACAAAGCAGGCACAAGAAGGGGACACAAAGCACTCTTTCTCTTTCTTCTGGAGTGGGAGGCCTTTTTCTCCTACTATCCTTGGACATCAGAATCTAGGTTCTTCAGGTTTAGACACTGAGATTTGCACCACTGGACCCCTATGGGCTCTTGGGCTTTCAGCCTCAGACTGGAGGCTGCACTGTTGGTTTCCCTGGTTCTGGGGCTTTTTGGACTGAGCCAGGCTACCGGCTTCTCTGGGAGCCACACTACCAGACTCTGGTTCTCCAACTTGCAGACAACCTATCAAGTCTTTGCCACTGTAATTGTCTGAGCCAGTTCCCCCTAATAAATCCACTTTCATATGGATTCTACTGGTTCCGTCCCTCTGAAGCAGCCTAATACGTGGTTTGTGCCACATGTTATGCAGTGAGCAACTTGAGGCAAGGGACTACATGTTATTCACCTGTGTGTCAGTTACCAGTTTATTGCCTCTCAGCTCCAAATACATCCTTCAATATATGCTATGATAAACCACAGAGTTCCTATAAGCATTTCTCCTTAAAAGGGAACATGATGTGAAGCCTTCTTAGTAGAGGGCACTGGCAGGGCATCGCAGGAGGAAGGGGCATTCTGTAATTTCTGGTGGGAGGAAGGCAGAAGGACATCCAGAGTTATCCATTGCCACCTGCCAGAGTCACAGACAGTCAGGAACTACCCAACGGCGTAGCCTGGGTCTGGTAATAACCCGTTCACAACACTCTCAATGCAGAACTCAAAGACCCCTTGCCCCACATCCCACCACGCACAGGGCCGCCTGAATGGCCGTGTCACAGTTGCTGATGGTCTGCTCCCCACCTGCAGTGCTAAGGGCTGACTCTTGTTTGCCCAGAATTCCAGACTAACACTGTACTGGCTAAACTGGTGAATATCTCTCCTATTTTGTGGCTGAATATAACTTCTCCAATGTGATCACCAAGTTTATTTTTTCTTGGCTACTCTCCCTCAGCCCTAGGGTACTATGTGAAGTTTCCTTATCTTTTATAGTTAATAATTCTTATATTAAACTTCCTCTGTAAAACCTACAGAGTTTTAGTTTTATAGCTTAACTCTTATATTAAACTTCCTCTGTAAAACCTGCAGAGTGTGGTTTCTATCTCCTGATCACTACAATCCAAGAATATTCTTTGCCCAGTGCAGTGCCTGACACCTTGGAAGCTCTCAGTAAATATTCACTGAATGTTCAACAAATGAATGGAGGGATGAGTGAATGAGAGGGGTAAAGGATCGCTAACTCTTGCACACTGGCTGTCTTGCAGACTAGCATTTCAATGTCTCCTGACAACGCATCATCTCCACTTTTGTCACATCTAATCAAAGAGTCATCAAATCATTACCAGGGAGTTTGGTGACCATAATCTTCTGGTTTTGAGCCAAACAGTGTTAGTTTCTAAGTCCTCAGAAATCACATATAAGTTTTACCCTTTATATTAGTCAGGATTCTCCAGAGAAACAAAACCAATAGGATATTTACATGTACAGAGAGAAAGAGATTTATTATAAGGAATTGCTTTGCACCATTAAAGAAACCAGAGTCCAAAATCTGCTTGGTGGACCAGCATGCTGGAGACCCAGGAGAGCTGATGCTGCACGTAACATCTAAAGGCCATCTTCTGGGAAATTCTCTCTTGTTTGAGGGAGGCTGGTCTTTTTGTTCAATTCCTACCTTCGACTGATTGGATGAGGCCCACCCACATTGTGAAGGACAAACTGCTTTACTCAAAGTTCACCAATTTAAATGTTAATATTATCCAAAACACCCTCACAGAAACACCTAGAATAATGTTTCACCAAATGTCTGGATACCCCATGGCCCAGCCTGTTGACATGTAAAATTAACCTTCACACACCCCTGTAAGCCCCTAAACTCATCTTTACCAGGAAAAGGGGGAGAGCGGATGGTGTAGTTATCATCATTTAGGATTTGGGCCTGGGCTGCCACCATAGATGTGACTCACCTATGAGGACTTAGCCAGCACCCAGTTCCCTAATGTTCCAACTTTAGGAGATTCACGTCAGTTCCCTTGTAAGAGATCTTTCTCTGTCTCCTGTAGGGATATGTCATTTTCATCAGAACATGGCATTTTCTCCTAATGCTGCTTCAAACAGAGAAATGGCATTTAGGAAAAGCCTATAAACCTATCCCAGTGGAAGTGGAAATATTTTCAGATTACCGAGACCCTGAAGTAGGGCAATAAATAAGTAATAGTTTAACATTCTCATCTTGAAGAGGAATTGGTACAAACACTGAGGTTCTAATAGAACTCACTTCATTCTCTTCCATATCAGAAGGCAACAAGCACTGACTACACAGATGAGGTTTGGCTTTTCTCAACTGATTGTTAGGCAATATTCCAAGAATTGTAGATAGGATAATTCTCTTTTCTCATCACTACTGACATACTGTTATTTTAACATTCTAGATTGGTTAAAATTCATTCAACCTATAGTGAACCACCTGGATTTCTTTTGCATGGACTATGCCCAGATCGTTAAAAACCTGCAGATTTATCAAAGAAAGGGTCATTCGATCTCTTTTTACATCCCTAAACATCAACATCCTGATGCCTGAAGTAATATTTTTGGCTTAGTTCAGTTTATCTTTTTAAACTTTTTACATAAAAGACTGGTCTAATATTAAAGCGAATTACATTTATTTTGTGTGTCTTGCCCACTGCTTTCTATATTTATATTGTGTCTGCCTTTTTAAAGGCAAAAACCAAAATGGGGAAAAACTTGTAGCATGATAGAAAAACCAATTTCAATTCTAAGCTCTTGTTAAATGTGTGAGTCTAGATGTAGCAACCAGAGAAGATGAAATTCCTCAAAGTGTATTACACTTACGAATGTAAAGACTAAATTTTTGGTGCCATTCTGAATGTGCAACCTTGATATTAGCTGATACATATGCTTGCCAGCATAACATCTGTCTGCAGATGGACTATAGGCTCCACACTGCACTGATCACATGCATGCAGGTGCATGGTCTTCGTGTATAAGCACAAGTATGAGGGTCAGAGAAGAGCTAACTGCACATCTTGCTGCCTATTTCCACCAATTTTAAAATATGCCAATACTAGATTTTAGTCTACATTTACAAATGTGTATTTTAATACAAATAAGAAATTTACCTCTTTTCTCTTTCACTGCACTTCTTGGAGCTAGAGAGAATTTTCTCCCGTAAACATCTCTAAATTCAGCCAGGTGAGCAAAGTTTTAAGAATGACACTAAAGAAATATAGAACATAGAGTAAAATATTCTACTATTATCATCTAAATATCTTTTTCCCAAAAGGATTCTGATAGTCTGAAGGAAAAGTACACTTTCTTCCTGCTACTCTATTAAAAGAATTAAGGATCAGTTTTAGCACTCCCTGACAATTGTTTTCAGGAAAGTAGATTTAAGGAGCTAATCCTCTAGTGACTTAATCCTAGTGTGGTGTGTGTGTCTCTTCGTTGTTCATCTGTCTCTGGAATATGTGGATAAATATGGTTTTTGCTTTAAAAATAAAACAATTGTATCATCTCTCCGTGTGTCATATCAGACAAGTTCCTTTTGAAGTAAAGTAGATGGAGCTCTATGAAATGTACATATCAGACAAGTTCCTTTTGAAATAAAGTAGCTGGAGCTCTATGAAATGTACATATCAGACAAGTTCCTTTTGAAGTAAAGTAGATGGAGCTCTATGAAATGTACATATCAGACAAGTTCCTTTTGAAATAAAGTAGATGGAGCTCTATGAAATGTACATATCAGACAAGTTCCTTTTGAAGTAAAGTAGATGGAGCTCTATGAAATGTACATCTGTTTCCTGTCTTCAGAGATTACATAGTCTGATTAATAATCAATATCAGAAGGCCGGGCGCGGTGGCTCAAGCCTGTAATCCCAGCACTTTGGGGCTTTGAGATGGGCCCGGATCACGAGGTCAGGAGGGTCGAGACCATCCTGGCTAATTTGGGGTGAAACCCCGTCTCTACTAAAAATACAAAAACTAGCCGGGTGGTGAGCGCCTGTAGTCCCAGCTACCGGGAGGCTGAGGCAGGAGAATGGCGTGAACCCAGAGGCCCGGAGCTTGCAGTGGCTGAGATCCGGCCACTGCACTCCAGCCTGGGCGACAGAGTGAGACTCCGTCTCAAAAAAAAAAAAAAAAAAAAAATCATCAATATCAGGTATTCCCTTGAACCTCTAAAAGCTGCATTCAGTTTGCTAAGAAATTTAAACTATAAAATAAAAATTAAAGGAAGAAACTTTCCTCAAGGTCCATATAAAAAGAAAAAATTAACTTCTGGTTAAAATGACTGCATTAAATAAGGCAATAATGAGGCAATCTGAATAATAAGTTTAAAAGTCATGTTACCATTTTCTGAGGATAAGAGAGCAAATTGCCCCACATGGAATAGCAGAAGGAACCTTTTCTCCTTTCCTTTCCCCTTGAAAAAGACACGTGTCTCCTAAAAGGGGAAGGAGGGACGAGGAAGCCAAACTGGCAGCTGCAGGATGAAAACTCATCTGCCTGGCATGCCCAGTGTTGCTGTTCTTCAGGCTTTTCTCTCTGTCCAGAGGGAAACCTACGCCAAGAATTTCATCTTGCCTTTTCTTTCAGTAGATCTGGCATGAATTTCCTGGCTTACAGGTACCTTTGAAATGTGAGGATCAAGTATAAATTGCTTTTTTTTTTTAAGAGACGGTCTCAGTCTGTCACCCGGCCTGGAGTGCAGTGGTGTGATCCTAGCTCACTGCAGCTGCAAACCCCTGGGCTCAAACAATCCTCCTGCCTCGCCTCCCAAGTATCTGGAACTCCAAGCATGGCCCACCACACCTGACTGTTTTTGTTTTTTTTTTTTAATTTCTTTTTAGAGATGGGGGTCTCACTAGGTTGCCCAGGCTGGTCTTGAGCTCCTACCCTAAAATAATCCTCCCACCTCGGCCTCCCAAAGTGTTGGGATTACAGTGGGAAGTCACTGGCACCTGACCATAAATTGGATTTTTTTTTTCTTTTTCTTTTTGTTTGGTGAGATGGAGTCTCACTCTGTCACCCAAGCTGGAGTACAGTGGCATGATCTTGCCTCACTGCAACCTCTGCCTCCCAGGCTCAAGCGATTCTTGTGCCTCAGCCTCCCAGGTGGCTGGGACTATAGGCATGTGCCTCCATGCTCGGCTGATTTTTGTATTTTTAGTACATACAGGGTTTTGCCATATTGGCCAGGCTGGTCTAGAATTGCTGACTTCAAGTGATCCGCCTGCCTCTGCCTCCCAACGTACTGGGATTACAGGCATGAGCCGCTACACCTGGCCATAAATTAGATGTAATGATTTGTTAAATCAGCATTGCTCATGTCCACCGAAAAGAATATGGGAGGATAGTAGGGAAAAGGTAATAAAATACATTGCTGATTTTCAAACTGTGCTGTAAGAAACCCTAGGAATTCATGGAGCCCTTAAAAGCCACTATAAGATGCAAAGGAGTAGGTCTGTGGGTAAGTAGGCCTGACTGGCCCATGTCACCCTCAACCACGTTTATTTCAATAGAGACACTTCTGTTCAACCAAGTTTTACATGCCTAGATTCCACATAAGATTTCATCTGGAAAAAAAAATTGTGGAAGCATACAGACACACACAAACTCTATATGAAAACCCTCAAATAATATGTATTTCCCTTCAAACTCAAAGGATTCAAATTGACTATTGGTTGTTCAGTTGCCTATGGCCTGTGTAATACCCACATGCTTGTGGTAGGGAGTGCTGTCAAACATTAGCACTATTTCTTTCTTTTCTTTTTTCTTTTTTTTTTTAGTTTCGCTTTTGTTGCCCAGGCTGGAGTGCAATGGCGTGATCTCGGCTCACTGCAACCTCCGTCTCCCTGTTTCAAATGATTCACCTGCCTCAGCCTTCCGAGTAGCTGGGATTACAGGCATGTGCCACCACATCCGGCTAATTTTTGTATTTTTAGTAGAGATGGGGTTTCACCATGTTGGTCAGGCTGGTCTCGAACTCCTGACCTCAGGTGATCTACCCGCCTAGGCCTCCCAAAGTGCTGGGATTAGAGGCATGAGCCACTGTGCCCGGCCACTATTTCTTTCTTTATGTATTTCCCTTGTATTCCTTGGTGAGTTTCCATTAGTTCAGAGCTTCACGAATGGGGAAAGAAATTGTATTACAATTCAATTGTTTTCCACCAGAGAAACTATCATTAAACTTTGTCCAGTTACCAGAATCACTTAGGAACTTGGTAAGAATAAGAAGGCCAGAAGCAATCCTTCTACAACCAGCCTGATCGTCTGTGTTCTTCATGATCTTTCCAGATGATGTGTAGACAAACTGAAGCTGAAAATCACCGATTTCTAAGAAAAGAGTCATTGATGCTTGTCCTTTGTTATTACTACAAAATGCATTCTATTCCCTTTGGTTTGGCCTGGGGAAAGAATATCTATAGCCACTACTAACCCTTAGAAATGGAAAGAAAGCTAAAGAACAATCATGAGACATATTTATGGTGCAGACTATTTGACACAGGCAAATATTAAATCAAAGTTCTGGTCTCAGTACATTTTCTGTTGCTTATAACAGAATACCTAAAATTAGGTAATTTATAAAGAAAAGGAATTTATTTTTATAGTTATGGAGGCTGAAAAATCCAAGGTAAAGAGACTAAATCTGGCAAGGGCCTTCTTGCTAGTGGTAACTGTCTGCAGAGTCCTAAGGCAGCTCAGGATGTCACATGGCGAGAGGCCCAAGAGCCCTAACACAGATCTCTCTTCCTTTTCTTATAAAGTCACTAGCACCACTTTCATGATAACCAGTTAATTCATTGACCCATTAATCCATTCATCCATGAATAGACTAATCCATTCACGAGGGCAGAGCCCTCACCACGACCCAATCACTTTGTAAGGCCCCACTTCGATACTGTCACATTGGGGCTTAAGTTTTAACATGAGTTTTGAAAAGGGCAGACCTTCAAACCATAGCAGTTCTCTAAGAAAACAACATGTTCCAGTGACATTGTTTCCTGGTGCTCATTCATTGATTCATTTAATACACATTTGATGATGGAAGGCAGGTAAATAAATTAATAATTCCAGGTCAATAAGATAAGTGACTAACGGAGATACAGAGTGAGTGTGAGTGATAAACATCTATGTTTCCTCAGTATTTTAAGAAATCCTTCACAGTGGACAACCATTTGAGTTGAAGCCCAATGCCCAGATTTACTTCCTAACTTTTCCAGAGTCAGAAAACTAAAGGCTATGGATAGTCTTTATCTATGTTATATTGAGAAATATCATCAGGATTATTTAAAATAAAACCTAGTTTTCTCATTTTAACTGTGCTTTTCTATAATTTATTAAGTTGACTCCAAAACCCTTGAGATCTTCAATTAGGAGCACATGGATAATCATATTTCAAAATCAGTGTTGCTTCTCTACCTTCTGTCTCTGAATTGATATATTCCTCATTATGGCTCATATTTTTTACTGCAATCAGGAGCCAAGCCCAAGCCAAGAAGATATCTGTTGTAATGTAGAAAGTGGGCTTCAATGTATCTTAATCATAAGAAAGTCTTTAACATCTACCTATTGTTGTTGGTGGGTTTTATTTTGATTTTATTTTATTTTTTGAGATGGAGTCTCACTCTGTTGCCCAGGCTGGAGTGCAGTGGTGCGATCTCAGCTCACTGCAATCTCTGCCCTCCCAGGCTCAAGTGATTCTCCTGCCTCAGCCTCCCAAGTAGCTGGGAATACAGGCATGTGCCACCATGCCTGGATAATTTTTGTATTTTTAGTAGAGACAGGGTTTCCCCATTTTGGCCAGGCTGGTCTTAAACTCCTGACCTCAGGTGATTCATCCGCCCTGGCCTCCCGAAGTGCTAGGATTGCAGGTGTGAGCCACCACTGTGCCTGGCCTACCTATTGTTATTAAAACAGGTTTTGCTTCAAATAGCCTTGGATCTGAGGGTTGCTTTCACAATCACGCACCCTTATTAGTCAATACAATGCCCGTATCAATACTCTCCAACCCACTTCCACTCTACCACCCACCCCAGGGTGTTATATATCTATAGCAACTACACATCTGGGCTGGAATCAATCCAGCCTAAGAGTTTATTCCAATTGAATGGAAGAAGGATTAGGTAGAAAAGTTTAGGGTCAAGACTAAAAGTATTCTAAGTTTCTCCTCTCCTTTGGTATAGAGTTTCTCATACTACAATGAGGAAACAAATCTGAAATACATAATGTAATGAAGCATGTCATAAAATAACATAACCTAATTCCTGCATGAAAATTAAAGTGCATGTTTCAGTAGAGTGAATAAACTGTTGGGCTTGCAGTCAAAAGACCAATATTTAAGTCCTTATTTTGCTATTTATTATGCATTACCTTAGACAACTCTCTGTAGTATTGTTTTCTTACCTGTAAAAACATGCATAATGATACTTTCCTTGTAGAATTATTGGGAAGATCAAGTTAAATAACTTAGGTGAAAACACCTGGGATTGTAACTGGAACATATTAGAATCCTCATAAATTATTATCAAAATAAAATTTATTTTTTCCAAAGTATCTTTTGGAAAAAGTCATTTGTTGAGAGATAAAGTAAAATAAAATTAGATTTTTTCATGACTCACATGGGAACTGGGTGGAATATCACTTTCAGTTCTTTCTTATGGAGAAAAATGAAACACAAACAATTCATTCACTTAACAAATATTTTTTGAGGTTCTATGATGTATTGTCAATAGTCTAAGTACTTAGGATTCATCAGTGAACACAACTCTTGCCATCACAAAGCTTGTATTCTAGTGAGCAGCAAGATATTTTCTTTTTTGTTCTTTTTCAAAGCCCATCTCCAGTCAATAGAATACACATACACACACACACACACACACACACACACACACACCCATATGCTTTGTGACTGTTGCATAATTTCTTTTCTGTTGCTCTTGCCAAAAAGGAATGAGAATGCATGTACATGTATAGGAGTCACCCAAAATATGTGCAAGTCTCCACATAAGGTCATGCACATTGACTGCAATGTAAGCAGTGACCTTGGAGTTGTTCAAGTTAGTGGCCATAAATATACTTAAAAAGAAAACTCTGCTTTCTAGCTAAATTTTAGCTTTAATTGTAGTCCTTGTCAGAATTCTCCAGACTAGAAGTATTCTTCAGTGAATAACCCACGCAAAATGAAGATTAAAAATTATTTTATTGCCCTACACTACATAAAATGTTGCTATAAAGGAAATTGACGTAGATCTTATAGATGGCTTTTTTGGGAAATAAACTAGCCCTAGACTGAGCAAATTCTTATGACACTAGATCACTGGGGAGTGCTTTTATTAGAAGGGATTTAGGGAGAGATCCTCCAAGAGATTGATGCTTGAAATGGAAGAATCACAAAGCATTTCTTCTCATTGTTGGAAGTAGATAACTATTTTCAAAAAGGCATTAAAGCCTGTCATGTTCACCCACACAAAGTCTCAAGTGACCATGTATCTTCTTCCTGAAAACTCTCATAATTTTCCTATTAATAAGGCAAGGGAAGAGGGACCATGTGAATTGCAGTCATTGGTAATCATTTGAAGACTACAGTGTTGTCTCTAGCTTCATAGCTCCAAAGTCCACTATTTGATGGATTAAGTAGGATAGAAGTGGATAAAGTACTGACATTGCAGGGGTTTTAACCCCTGCTCTCAGTACCAGACATTGAGCAATGGAGCAGGGCTGCTATGAATTATTCATACTCCTGGAGTTTCTCAGGGCCAAAAGTGAGTGATTATTTCCCTTGTGCATGACTTGGGCCATGCCCGGCAGAGAGCTGGCCTCAGAGCATCTTAGAGCCTATTCAAAAGTGCGACCAGACCTTAGTAGAGGATGCTGAAAGAGTCACCCTATTCTTAGCAACTGAGAAAGGAGTAAGCCAGAATTGAGATGTGTTTGATCTCATCAAATGAATTGTAGATAAGAGATCCTCAGCAATGATGGGAGTAATGGGAGTGGTCTCTGAAGAACTTACAGAAATTCATAGAAAGAGTCACATTTTAATGTCTGTTGAGCCCAGAAAATACTGACTGATATGGTTTGGCTGTGTCCCCACCCAAATCTCATCTTGAATTGTAGCTCCTATAATTCCCACATGTTGTGAGAGGAAACTGGTAGGAGATAACTGAATCATGGAGGCAGTTTCCCCCACTCTGTTCTCATGGTAGTGAATAAGTCTCACGAGATCTGATGGTTTTAATAGAGGAAACCCCTTTACTTGGCTCTCATTCTCTCTTGTCTGCCGCCATGTAAGACATGGCTTTCACCTTCTGCCATGATTGTGAGGCCTCCCCAGCCACACAGAACTGTGAGTTCATTAAAACTCTTTTTTATTTATAAATTACCCAGTCCTGAGTATGTCTTTATCAGTAGTGTGAGAACAGACTAATACACTGACCTTGGATTACAATGACAGTAACCATTAAGTTATATTATTGATTTCTTATATGTTGTCCCATCCTACGAGCTAACCCTGGTTAGCAACATAGAAAGGGGGGAAAAAATCACTGCCCTAGGTTGGAAGGGGAGAAACTGACTGCTGTCCCTCTCTTTGCTGACCAGAGGCTTCTATATGCAGCAGGTAGGAGATGAGTGAGAAGAAGCTTTTAGAGTTAAATCATGATGGCAGTGTTGATTTTCAGATCAAGATGGACTTTATAATTACTCAATTGAGACTGTGTTTTACTACAGGAAGTGACTAGAGAATACCCTGTGTTACCCAAAAGTAACTAGTTGAACTAGTTGGGGACTGAGTTTTTATCCAGGAGCAAGAACTAACCCAACAGAGCAATTAGGGAGACAGTGGGAGTGAAAATAGAAGTTGCTTGAGGATTACATTGCATGGGTTGCACTTACTCAAGATACAGGTGACAGATGGCGCTTTGATTCATTCACTACCACAGTGACCAGTTGTGTATCAGCTTTGGAAGGAATAAAATGTATACAATTTCTTGAAATCTAACAGGGAGACTATATTCCATCTCTTTGCCTGCACAGTTTTGAAAAGATTTTTAACACGTGAAATTTTCCATGATGCCTTTGAGGACTTTAGATAAGGGTGAGGAAGAGGAATTAATGAGGCACAGTGCCTAGCCAATATGACTCAAAGTTTCCATGAGCCACTGCCCTGTGTCTGAATGCCCTCTGGGGAGCTCCAACTCTGTCTTTGTTTCATATATACGTATCCTTGTTTTACATCCAACTTTTCAGGTTAAACTATAGTAACAAAAAATCCAGAATGTTTCCTAGGCTGAGCCAGGCTACAAGAGTTTGACGTAGACATAATCATCATAAATATAACCTTTCTTTAGCAATTCTTTCATGCCATCCATATGTTGTGATTACAAGGGCCAAAGAAAGGGTTTCTTACATGACAGGTTTTTCTACATTTAATAGCTGATGCTTGAAATTTATATAACAAGGAATAGTCATTCATTCTATAGTCAGATATAAGGCTTACTTTATACATCCACATATGACTCAAACGCACTCTAAATTGTAAATATCAGATAATTTCCTGAGAATAAATTTGGGAGTAAATGTGAGGAAACCAAAGGTGAAGTAGGCAGAGCAGTAAGTAAAATAAAAGGAAATACTGGCCTGGGAAATCTAAGCAAACCTTCCTCTACCTCATGCTTGTCTTAGAACTCCATCTGTTTCTAAAGAGATTTGTGAGAATGAAGTTTTCAGAAACCATTTTTGGTCATTGAATTACAAAGTACACACCTTGGCAACTGAAGATATCATGTTGTGAAGTTTAGATTCGTTGGCATCATAAAGACGGTAGACTTCTTTATTCAGTCTAACACCCTTTGAAATATTTCCCGAGCATATAACTTTTAAACTGCTAGACTCTGCTATCACTATCTTCTCACACTTTAGAGAGTTAGTCTTGTCAAAACTGGACTTCAGGGATTCCAAGTCAGCAAATTGATTTATGGAATAAGTGGCTGTATATGAATAACAGGTGAAAGATTCAGTGAACATTCACTTTCCTCTGACCAGGTCATTTAATTACAATATGGTGTTGTTTCATTTGAATCACTCTGAATTCTGTTTTTTATGATGGAAAAAACTTGTTATTCCTAATTAGTAAATAGCATAATCACTTAACACTTTATGAAAATAACTATAATTCTTAATTACTATATTCCCAGTAGATTTGACATATTTAGAATGTTTCTCAACTAAAAAAAGGAGAATATCATCCTAAGAATTACTTTTATATTGCTTCATGTTCCATAAATATAGTACTACTACCAAAATTTTTTGTTATAAAAGGTATTATTTTTGGAGAATTGACTCATAGACATTTATTTCATAGTATATAATAAGAGAGTGAGCAGAAGTCTTAGTACAAATGAATAAAATGTTTTAAAAATTGATTTTATAAAGATGTTTATTTCCAGTGGATTGCACACCTCATATCCTAGGTAGATAAACCAGCAAATGGTGCATATGGTTGATAAAAGAGCTGTGATAACACATCTTCCTCCCAAGAGTTTATTTTTCTCTTGGAGAGCTAAGACATGGTGGGAAGCTCCCTGACAATGCCATTGTCAAAATTTCCAACAACTTGCTACAGATGCAGTACCTGAGCAGCCAAAATAGGTAAAAGGAATACTAGGCAGGGTCCATAAAGGATAAATACACATGGCCATCTCAAAGCAACATTTTTTAATCTCATTGTTTCTCTGATTGACTCATTTTTAAGCTGCCTTGCATGCTTCCGATGCCCTATATCACTCTCTTTCCTACTGGGCATTACTTAAAAATGACCTATCCCAACCACACACATATATAAAAATTTGTGTTTCTATGTTGGACATGGTCCTGACTATGAGGGTCGGATAAATATTGGACCAAAACCCCTCAAATATCTGACCCTCTTGGTCATACTCCAGAAATAATGTAGGAAAGGCACATATATACACACCAATATTTTAAAACTGAGTGCTTTTATACATTAAAATATATAGATTTCTTCTTTTGAAAATTTTTTAATAAGGGACCAGTCTTCCCACCTTGCAACCATCAGTTCTGGGGGAATAGACCCTGCACCTTTTAAGCTGATTTCTTTAGCTTTTATAGTCGGCGGTTATCAACTCAGCATGATTTTGCCCCTCTGGGGACATCTTGCAATGTCTGAAGATATTTTTGGTTGTCACAACTAAGAGTGGGCATGCTACTGGTATCTAGTAAGTAGAAACGAAAGATAACACTAAGCATTCTACAAGGCACAGGATGGCCTCCAACCAGGAAGAATTATCCAGTTCCAAATGTCAAGAGTAAGGAGATTGAGAAACCCTGCTACAGTGCATACGTGACTCACTTCACATTTCGGTTACTTGCTGGGCCTTGTAGATATTTGACTTTGTAATCCCTATGTAATCTTATTCTAAATATCATAGATAGAATAATATATAATCAGAAAGATCAAAATAATTTGTCTAATTTGTAACTGAGAAGCTTACTACCAAATACAATACTAATTATTAAGCCATATGATGCATTATTTGGAGGCTTGGGGGAGGTCTTTCCTACTCTGATTATCATCCTGCCTGTAACTCACAAGAGTTGCCAAATCTATGATCTAGGGGATCTCCCTAGGAATTCATTACTGATCCACACTTAGAATATTTACTATAATACCCTTATGTTTCTGTCAGAAGACAATTTTCCATGAATCTGTCATGTCTCTGAATGTCCTCAGTGTGGTTTTGTTCCGCGCTCTCTTTTCATAGATGTCTGGATAGCTAACAACTTCGGAAGATAGTGCCTCCTTCTGGAGCAGAGGGCAGGTCTTCATACTGCCAAGTATAATAAACAGAACGTCTCTATCAGGAGCAAAGGGCAAGCAGGTTTGTTTATCGCATATGATAAAAAATTCAGGTTCCCTAAGCTCAGCTTTTCTCAACTGTGACATAAAAGCACAGTGTGTGCAGCATCTACCTAGAACCCTCCATGTCTCCCTGCCAAGACAAAGGAAACCCATGCTTGCTATGCAATGAGTAATAAAGTTTTTTGTCTCTGACCCAGGACTCTCATGTCTTCTGCTAGCAAGTCAAGAACTGTGAAGAGTCTGAAATTTTACTCTACTTGCAAGATAACATAAACCCACCAAAGACTTTGATACATTTAATATATCTTGTTTTTAAAAACTTGAACTCTACTTTACCTGAGTTCAAGAACATATTTGCCAAACCTTAAGCAATGAATAGCACTGGCACTTGGGCAACTGGTTTAAGAACCACAAAATATTTTTCCTTTCCCGGTACTATTTGTTCTGGCTTTCCTGAAGTTCACTTAGCTATAGCCTTAGTTATGCATATATTTTTTTGATGCCAGTGAACCATAATCCTTCTTTCCCTCCCTCCTTCCCTTCATTCCTACTTTTTTTTTTTTCTTTCTGTTTTTGAGACAGAGCCTCACTCTGTTGTCCAGGCTGGAGTGCAGTGGCACAATCTCGGCTCACTACAATCTCTGCCTCTCAGGTTCAAATGATTCTCATACCTCAGCCTCCCAAATAGTTGGGATTACAGTTGTGTGTCACCACGTCCGGCTTATTTTTGTATTTGTAGTAGAGACAGGGCTTTGCCATGTTAGCCAGGTTGGTCTTGAACACCGGACTTCAAGTGACCCACCTGCCTTGGCCTCCCAATGTGCTGGGATTACAGGCATGAGCCACTGCACCTGGCTTCTTCATTCCTTCTTTTCTTCCCTCCCTCCTTTCCTTCATTCCCTTCCTCCTTCTCCCGTTAAAACACTCTCTGTAGTCCATACTACTTTTTCTTTGATCTAAATTCATATAGTATTATGCTTTGTTGTTGATAGAGAAAAATAAATAATTGAGTTAGGAATGTACACACACACACACACACACACACACACACACACAGCTCTACCAAGCTACGTTCTCTCTCTCATAACGAACTTTTAATTTATTTTTAACCAGAGCATATTGTCTTGGAGAAAGGAAAAGAAAAACTAATTTGTACTCATTTTTTCCTTTTTTATCTGTTACCATCTATATTCTAGTAATTTCCTCAATAAATTTTGCATCTTCTGCAGATTTGGAGGGCACATGACTCTTCTCAGAGGTTTCTACTAGAAGCAAGATATTTTTAATCTTCAGAAAACTTTAATGCTTTGGCATAAACAGAGCAGTCTTAAAACACAATGTCAGTGTTTTTTCCCAATAGTTATGTTTTATCAGATATACAATGTTTTTTCTGGGGATAATGCAATATCCTGCAGAAAGAATTCAGATTTGAGTTGAGTTGAGTTTTGTTTCATTTTGTTCCATTCATACTTTGTGGGGAGGACAACTAATGAGTAAAGAAAGAATAATCTGTGATACGGTTCTCATTACATGATATGATAAATTTGAGTCACCATGTCATATTTGATGACCTGTTGTCAGAAGTCATATGTATGTCACTGGAATCAGGGGGCCCTATGAATGTCTTTCCATAAAGTTCTCAGTTGTTTTCATTCAGTCCTGTTTGATACAATTTTACTGATATTACTAATGTCTTCATCTCACTCTTTCTCATAATCAGGTAATCAGTTGGTCAACAGAGCCAGCCACGGCATCACGAAAAAATGTACACTAAAATAAATCTAATCCATATGTCATAAACATGGTTTCTGCGTATTTGGTTGGACACGGGCTTTGAAGTAGGAGAAAACTGAATTCAAAATTTGGCACCTTCCCTTACCCTTTCATTTTGGACAAGTGAATTTAGTTTATACGAACTTTAATTTCTCTATTAAACATCTACCTTGCAAAATTGTTAACCATAAGATTCAAATAGAACAATGTAGGAAAAGCACTTAGCCCAACTCCTGATGCAACTAGATATTTAATCAATTTTGACTATTTTAGTCATTGTTTAGTGGGGCAAAATGTACAAAAAGATAGCAAATGACCCTTCAAATTATTAATTGCTTTTTGCTTTCAAGAGACTTTGGGAGTCTAATTTTTACCTTTTAAAACTATTTAATCTATTATCAAGAAGACATTAACAAGAGACACAATGAAAGTTTATTTTCAGCTTCTTTCTGAGACCACCCTATTAACAGGGGCTACAGCTGAATGCTTCTTGCTCGCAAGGACTCTGACTACTGGGGTTACCACAAATCTGGGGATCCAGTGAAAGGCAGTGGTGGGGCTTTCATTCATTAACACTGAATTGCCTCCAGTTTCTTCCTGGTCTTTCTCTTGCTTGTGTCTCCTGGGCCACCCAACCAAGGTCGCATTCAGAGTATCACTGCTGCCCCAAAAGACTTTGACTGGAGATGTTTCCAGTGATGTGCTCTTCCCTAAGGCAAAGGTTCTTAGATTTTTGATCAATGGTCTTCATTTGGTTCATTTGTATAGAATAAATTATTAGTTGGTGGAAAAGTAATTGTGGCCTTCACCATTACTTTTAAGACCACAATTATGTTTGCAAGAACCTAATATAATTTTTCTGTTCGATTTTCATCTTTTAAAATTATTTGCTTTTTAATGTTCAAAATCCAAATATCTGAGAACTATGTACATATTCATACATTTCACCATATCAAAGTATTTATAACAAATAAGATGTTATGTGATCTATAATTTAATGTTTTGTTTGTTTGTCTTTTGAGAAGGAGTCTTACTCTGTCTCCCAGGCTGAAATGGAATGGTGCAATCTTGGCTCACTGCAACCTCCACCCCCCGGGTTTAAGTGATTCTTCTGCCTCAGCCTCCTGAGTAGCTGGGACTAGAGGTGCCTGCCACCACGCCTGGCTAATTTTTGTATTTTTAGTAGAGATGGGGTTTCACCATATTGGCCAGGATGGTCTCGAACTCCTGACTTCGTGATTCGCCAGACTCAGCTTCCCAATATGCTGAGATTATAGGCATGAGGCACTGTGCCTGGCCAATTTAGTGTTTTAAATTATGCTATATCTCTTAAAACATTTAAAAATAAAATCTTATGAATCACCAATTTTTAATACAAGGCAACTAACAACCAAAGAGCCTAGAGAGACTTTACGTCTCTTTCTTAAAGAAGTTCATAATTTAATAACCTCTCTGGGTTATTCTTTATCTTTGTCTTCTTCACTTTTTTATCTTTAAAGTAAGGACATTGAACTTGACTTTCTCCAAGATTCCCCAAGGGAGATTCCAAGGCTCTCTAATACAGTAATGTTTTATAAATATGTTATATAACCAAGCACTCAGAGCAGTTCCTGGCCATTTGTGAGGAAAGAGAATAGGATCTGGAGGCAGGGAACCTATGACTGATTCACACTAACTTCCTAGAACTAATAAAAGGAAAACCCCACCTCTCCACAGCAAAGTAACAAAAGGATCAGAGGCTACTCTTTTTGCACTGCATTGCAGAGGAAGAATGAAAAGTACCTCTGATTGGTTCCTTTCCACAACCAATCAGACTGGTGGCAGGCCTAGTCTTCATTTGCATGTAACTTTGTAACTTTACTTCAGCCTCTGATTGGTCCCCTCCCACAACCAATCAGACTGGTCACGGGCCACATCTTCATTTACACAGATTGTAATCAAGTAACCAATGGGAAACCTCTAGAGGGTGTTTAAACCCCAGAAAATTCTGTAACCAGCACTCTTCAGCTGCTTACTCTAGCCTACTCCCACTCGGTGGAGTGTACTTTTGTTTCAATCAATCTGTGCTTTTATTGCTTCATCCTTTCGTTGTTTTGTTTGTGTGTTTTGTCCAATTCTTTGTTCAAAACGCCAGGAATGTGGAAGTCTCAGAGTCAGGACCTTCCGCCAGTAACAATAGGAACATAGGAAGTTTTCAATAAATATTTGTTGAATGTCAAATGATTAAATAATAGAGATAACTTTAATATAGAAAGCACATCTAAGAATTAACTTGGCTTAATTACCAAAGTAAGTAATTGTTAAATGCCTTTATTACTTTATTACAGGTTATTAAGATTAATATTTTTCTGTTAGAATATTTTAAATATAATAATTTTTTGACCAAATAAGCATTCTATTCCTTACAGAAAATATAAATATATTAAAAATCAATGAAGAAGTTTTGGGAAAACTATAAAACTAAAATTTAGATTTCCTATTCAATATGGCAAAAATGTATTTCAATTTTCTTCCAAAACACAAGTAAAATGAGAGACAATAGACTTGTGAAAAGACAAATAATCTATAAGAATGAAGAGAACAAGAAAGGAGAAGACAACATGTGAAAGATTTCAACACAACTGTGCAGGCTCGAAGACAGGCTTTAGTCAAAGATGACTAAAGCAACATGACAATCAAGCACTTGGTAAAGAGAGTCTTGGAGAAGAAAAAGAAAGTCAAAAAATAAGTTTATTTGTGCCTTAGAAATTTAAGAAACTCAGGGATTAGAGGCACCAGGTATCCCTGAAGAACTAGGCATGCAGGTAGGACTGTAAATAATTACATTAAAATTTAATTAACAGGTACTTAGATATCTAAATCTAGGGCTGGCTTCATGGGCCTGCAACCTGTGTACTTGCACAGGGTCCCATATTTAGGAACACCCCATGTACTTTACTGATCTGCTATTGCCGTCTTGAAACTCTTAAAAAATGTTGAACAAGTAGCTTGACAATTTCATATTTCACTAGGACCTGCACTTTATATAGCTAGTTCATCCTAAATTTTCTCCCTTTACCCACATAGTCAAGAATCTATCCCTCCCCAACTCCAGAGGAGGATTGAAAGGTCAGAGGTATATTCTCTGGGAAGATTTAATCAAAAGGAGCATAGTGTTGAGGACATCAGGTACAGCTGGAAACAGGAGACCTAATGAATGTCACATAGAGAGTAGTGAGATTACCAGCTCCTTTCCTTCACCACAGCGAGAATATTTGCAGCCAAGCTTATACCACCAGCCTGAAGATTGACCAAATTCTTCTCAGAGGAAATAGACCAGCCAACCTTAAGGAATACTCAAGAATCTTTCAATTAAACCATCAGTTCTTGTTAGATCACCTGACAAGTCCAATTAAGGATCCAGAGTTTCTATGTCACCCTTTAGTGCCTCAAATATGAATGGGAGAGCTAAAATCATCAGATATTTGAGGAAAACCTCAACCAGAAACATAAGGACTAAAACAAAGAGTAAGAGGAAACTATGAGGAATCAGTACATTTGTGGTAGAAAATATAGTTATATTATAAAAATATCATTACTATCTTTAGATAGATTAAGAGAAGCTATTATAATAACAACAATAATCCTAGTTCTTTTAAAAATAAGAACATTGAGAAAATTTTAAAAGAACTATTGAAATTAAACATAAATAGGATAAATAAAGAATTCATTAAGACCTATGAAAGATTAGATGATTTCTGGGCTTCTATCATGAGAAGAAAATTAAACAAAATAAAATCAACAGAAGAGAAAGTAAATGAGAAATAAGATATAAGTAAATTGAAGGATCTGCACAAAACCGTCAAAATCTCCAGAAGGAAAAAAAAGAAAAAGAAAAAAAAACAGAAAGAAATAAATGATCAAATAAAAAAAATACCCACACTCAAAAATTCTAGAACACAAGGCCAGGAGTTCTGCAATTGAAAGTGAACATTCACTCAGTACATTATTATAAAGTTTCAGAATACCATGGCTCAACAGGAGTTGGTAAATACGTCCAAAGAGGAGAAACATATTAATAAAGCACATCACAAAAGATTAGGAATCAATATGGTGCTGGATTTCTCAAAAGCAAAGTTGAAAGATAGAAGATGATGATTAAATCCCTTTGAAGAACACAAAACCAAACACTGCATATTCTCCCTCATAAGTGGGGTTTGAACAATGAGAACACATGGACAAAGGGAGGCGAACAACACACACTGGGGCCAGTCGGTGGGCATGGGGTGAGGGGAGGGAGAACATTAGGACAAACAGCTAATACATGTGGCTCTGAAAACCTAGATGATGGGTTGATAGGTGCAGCAAACCCCCAGGACACACATATACCTGTGTAACAATCCTACATGTTCTGCACTTGTATCCCAGAACTTAAAGTAAGATAAAAAATAATAACAAAAAATGCTTTTGAAATTCTAGCCATGGATTTTGTGGAGTCAAACTATCAACCAAAAGAAAAGATAGAAAAAAAGGCATTTTTCAGATATGCATATTTTAAGAAATGTAGCTCCCATGCACCATTTATCAGACAGAAATCCACTAGAAAATGTATGACACCAAAATGAGGTAATGAAGTAAAACCCTAGAATTACAGTGGTGCAGCAGGACAAAAGAGCAAACAGGCAAAATTGGAGCAAGAATAAGATAGCCCTCAAAAAATTAAATAATAAAACTAACAGATTACCTGATGTTTTTGGATATGTGAAGAATTACATTGTTGTTGTTTGTTTGTTTGTTTGTTTGTTTGTTTTAGACAAAGTCTCACTCTATTGCCCAGGCTGGAGTGCAGTAGCATGATAGGCTCATGGCAGCCTCAAACTCACAAGCTAAAGTGACTCTCCCACCCAGCCTCTCAAGTAGCTGGGACTACAGGCACATGCCACCATATCTGGCTATTTTTAAAATAAAATTTTGGTAGAGACAGTCTCACTATATTGCCCAGGCTCATCTTGAACTCCTGGGCTCAAGTGATCTTCCTGCCTTGGCCTCTGAAAGTGCTGAGATTACAGGCATGAGCCAATGTGTCTGGCCAGGAATTACAATTCTAAAGACAGTTTGTGAACAGTAAGCACTTAAAAAACTTGTAAAATAAAAAAGTAAAGCAATTACTAATTCTGGGAAAAACAAAAAGTAGTGCATATAAAAATGTAACTATTGTGTTTTACATGGTTCAACTACAGATAACACTCACAGAGCCCATAACCATGTAAACACTATTTATGTAAATTGTGACATAACTTCATTAAGGTTTTAGAAGGAGTAGAAGTGTGCCTTTTGGGTTTGGGCAATGGTCAATAGGTAATATCTAAAATAACATTTAAAAAATAAAGATATAATTTAGAAATATAGAAACAGATACCAGAAGTAAATGTAAGTAATGGTCACCTGCCAGAGACAGGAATCAAGAATCAGGGAGAAGTGAAGAAAGAAGTGTTGTTTTATGTGACAAGCGTTTTGAAGCTGCAAGGCATTTAAAAGCATCCACATATATTCTCTGACTCCAAAAAATTAAAAAGTAAATCTGCAATTGAAATATACTTGCAAAATTTCATTATAATTTTTATTAAATTTTCAACTAGTGGCAGGGACTGAAATATGGCAACCTGAAGAGAAACAAGTAGATTGTTCTAGTTGACAGTATAAGCAAAAAGACTATGACTGAATGAATTTGCCATTAATTATTTCATTTGATAAATAAACCTTTAACACAACTCTATGTAAAGTGTTTGAAATGATAAAACACCTGCATTACAGTATACTGGAAATGGAAGGAAGCCTGAGCATTCCGAAATGTTGAAGGGTGAAGCTGATGTAAACGGGTAATGAAAGATTTTCTCCAAGATGAGGAAATATAACCCAAATCACAGAATTTCCAATGAAAATGGATTAGCCAAGTGGAGCTAATTTGCTAATAAGGCACAGGACAAGTTCTTTTTTTTTTGAGTCGGAGTCTCGCTCTGTTGCCCAGGCTGGAGTGCAGTGGCGCGATCTCGGCTCACTGCAATCTCCACCTCCTGGGTTCAGGCCATTCTCCTGCCTCAGCCTCCCGAGTACCTGGGACTACAGGCGCCCGCCACCAAAGGGGTAAATTTTTTTTTTTTTTTTTTTTTGTATTTTTAGTAGAGACAGAGTTTCACCGTGTTAGCTAGGATGGTTTTGATTTCCTGACCTTGTGATCTGCCCGCCTGGGCTTAGAGAGAACCAATGACAAAAGAAAAGGAAATTCACAATATGACTGAAGTAAGTAACTAAAAGAACAGAAAACCAGAATAATGACGTATGGTCCCCAAAGCAGATCAGCTTAAATCAGGCATTTCAGATTCAGTTGAGAGGAGAAATAAGTGCACCAAAATATAGCCTCTGGAGGATGGTTACTTTCTCCAGTGCTTGCAGTTCTGGAACAGGTTGCCCCCTGCTGTTGGAGGTTAGGATGTGGTGGGGACAGGAGAAGGATGGAGTTCAGTTGGCCTCCCAAGGCTCTTCTCACCGGAGCTTCAAGCAAAGCAGCTCTAGGTTTGTGGACTGGGTTTCCCTATAAAATGCATGCTGGAAGAAACTGTTGCGTGGCTGAAAATCAAATTTGAAAAATGCTGGTCTACCTCAAATTCTTTAT
This sequence comes from Papio anubis, assembly GCF_008728515.1. NCBI lineage: Eukaryota > Metazoa > Chordata > Mammalia > Primates > Cercopithecidae > Papio > Papio anubis. Next base: position 18,228,084 of record NC_044988.1, on the reverse strand, counting down.
TTGGCAAGTATAGAAAGTGGAGCCTTTTAAGTACTCACTTATTCAAGGTGAAAAGAAATTTGATGGCAGAATTAGAACCAAAAGCCAGGCCCCTTAAAAGCTAATTAATTTGCTTTCTCCCACACCAATGATCCTGGCAATGTTTCCTTTCTGTTAAAGCAAATATATTTTATTAAATGATATGTAAATTACTACTTTGTTAACTCTGTTTCTTAAGAAAATATGCAACTGGGCACATAATTAAAAGAAATATGAATACATCTATGAGCACCCAAAATGGAATTCTATAAAACCCTATCCAATATTTAATTGTCATTTTAACTCTTATTTTAGTAATAGATTTTATTATGTTTGATGCCATATGGCCAGTTCTGCCTGTTCCATCTATTGTGTGAGCAGTTTTGTTGAATAAAGTATTTAATTTCTTGGTTGCAAACACTTCACCTTGGTGATGCAGAGAAGTAAAGCATTGTCTTTTTATTACTTGTTGATTTACTGGTATATGATTCTTTCTCACTCTGATTCTACTCCTATTCTCTCCCAGCTCTCTTCTTTCCTTTCACCTCTCTCCTTTTCCTTTGACTTTGCTCCCAACAGCTCTATGATTGATGTATTCACAGTCTTTCTCTTCCTGCTTACTCTCTCGGCAAAATGTCTGTGATTCCCTCAACCAGAAATATTTTATTCTTGACAACTGTAATTATGTCACCTCCTGCAGCTAACTTTAAACTCACTATTTTGACTATGGAAGCAAATAAGTTAATTTGCTTAGGGGAGTTAAAATGGTCCAATAACTAATTGTTACTCTGTCAAAGATCTCTGGTAAAAAAAAAAAGCTTATTACTTTTTCCCTTATCTTAATATTTTTAAAAGACAACTGAAATAGAGCAGGCTATTAAAAAGAAAAACCACCTCTTACATAGGGGCTGCTTTACGGGAGAGTTGTCATGTGTTTAAATGGATGTACTACATAATTATATTGGTTGCAGCATGCAGAACAGGATAAAAAGGAAAATGGAATTTGACAAAATGATGAATATTCCATATCAAGCTTCTCCATACTAATATAAATAAGTTATATGGTATCAAGTACAGAAGCAACACCAGAACCAAGCTTAAAGTCATTAGATACCGTGAGCTTGTGCTGATTAGATTTGTTCTTGTGTTCTACCTTGGAAAAGATATTAAATTCACAAATCTATTTGAGAACGGGTTGGTATACTTCTAGGAGTTTATAGCTGAACTGATGACCTGCTTAAAGGCGATAAGGCAGTGTTTTAAGGATGACCGCTAAATCTTTGTTTTGCCAAGACTACTTATAAAATGTTTTACAAATGGTTGAGTCTCAGAGAGCTTTCTGAATATCTGATTAAAGTCTTTAAAAGAAAGGATTAAATATCAATAAGTGATAATTTATAAGATGATATCTTGCTGTATAAAAATATGCAAACAATTCAAAGGCAAATTTTGAGATATTAAAATGCTTTTGTTCATGGAGAAAATTAACTTGAACACATTTCTCTATGGTTAGGTTGTATAGTTTAGTAACTAATAAAGTTTCCTCAGCTTAGATCCAAAACAATTAGCAATCTTAAGAAAAAACTATTGTAATAAAGTTAATAAAAATCTCAGGAAATCTACAAGCTCAATGGAGATTTGCTATTCTCCATGAGGAAATAACACATTTGTGTGTGGATCTGAACAACCACCAGGGTGCTGTTCCTCACTGTCCTGCTGACCAGCTGCTGGACCGAGATTGTGTTGAAAGCAACATTAATTAATTGTACTATAACTTAAATCAGAAGGACACTGGCAGGGTTTTAACAAAGTAATACCTGCCAAGTATTGAAATTTTTTACGAAGAAAGTTACAGTATTGGTAAATGATAATTATGTTGTCTACAGCAATATGAAAGACAAAATTCCCTGAATTTCATATTTAACTTCTTTGAAAGAGCATAAATTGTTCAAGGCTTGTTTGGTGACTTGGTGGAAAAAATTATCACTTTTAAACAGTGAAAACACAGGAAACATCAATAAACTAACAAGTTTAATAGTGTAGCCTTGGTGTTTAGAAGAAAAAGAAGAACTTTTGCTATAAGCCGTCAGCTTTTTGCATTGATTAAGATTCAGGCTTATACCGTTTGTTAACATCATAGTAGTGTTCCTCTTCTTGTTACCCTTAATTTACCTACTGTGCAACTGTGCTTGGAGCTTTGTGGTACTTTTTCAACTAATTTCTTTTCCACCTATCAGTCAGGGATCAATCAGAGAAGCTGAACTGCCAGGGAATCATTACAGGGGTTTGATCTTACATGATTGTGGAAGCTGATTAAGTAATCCTTATAAGGCTGTTGTACTTGCATCTGACACTGGAACTTGAAGTCCTCAGGGCTGTTATAACAAAGTATCACAAACTAGGTGGTTGAACATAACAAATTTATTCTCTCACAGGTCTGGAGGCTGCAGGTCCAAAATCAAGGTGTCTGCTGGCAGTGTAGGCTCCTTCTGAGGGATATGAGCAACATGTTCCATGCATTCCACCAATGATCTTTCACATTCCTGGGCTTCTAGATGCATCAATTTAGTCCTCCACTTTCACAGGGCATTCTATCTGTGTCTCTTCATGTCATCTTCCCTCTGTGCATGGTTTTGTGTTCAAATTTCCCCTTTGAATAAGGGCACCAGTCATACTGGATTAGGTCCAACTGGATGAGGTCATATGACCTCGTTTAACTTGATTACCTCTGTAGAGATTCTGTTACCAAATAAGGTCACATTCTGAAGTACCAGGGGTAAGGACTTCAACATATCTTTCTAAGAGGATGCAATTCAACCCCTTGCTTGGCAGCAAGAACAAAGTGGGACATGCACGCATAAACTGGAACCCACAGGCGTGGACTGAAACCATGTCAGTTCGCATTGCCTCTGACCTTGATATTGTGGGAATCCTGTAGAAGAAAACAGTAAACTTTGTCATAGAGCTAAATACTAACCAGATATAGGAGTCAGAGAGGCTGAAGGAGGATCTGGGAAAGGTGGGCCAGTTCCAGCCTGTCCACTGCCCCGCAACAGTGAGTAGAGACCATGGGTATACAATAACGTGTGAGCTACAGCATGGCTGCTGCTTTGTTTCTGCTCACCAAATCCCACACAGGCATCTCTCTGGTGGCCCAAAAACATGCAGAAAAGGGGGATCTCTGAGAAGCGTAGTCCAGTCTAGCCAAGTTGACACATTATAAAGCCACCACGCTGAAGACTTTACACATCCGTTATTCAGTATTTGATGATATGAGTGAAGATAGTGAAACCAAGTCATTCTCACTCCTCTCCTGGTCTGTTCAGGCTGCTATAAGACAATGTCATCGACTGGTTAGCTTATAAACAACAGAAACTGATTTCTTACAATTACAGAGGCTGGAAACTCCAAGATCAAGGCACTGGTAGATTCAGTGTGTCTGGTGAGGGCCCTGCTTCCTCAGAGCCAACTGTTTGCTCATTCTAACCTCACACAGTGGAGGGAGCCAGGGACCTCTCTGGGTCTCTTTTACACGGCCACTAATTCCACTCATGGGGGCTCTGTCCCTGTGGCCTAATCAACTCCCAATGCCCCACCTCCTAATACTATCACCTTGGGAGTTAAGATTTCAACATAGGGATTTGAAGAGAGCATGAACATTCAGACCACAACAACTCCCCATCTGAGACACAGGGAAGACATTTCACCTCCTAATGATGGTTCATTTTTGCTTATTAATAATAAAATTATCAGCCACCCAAAACTTTTAATTGAATAATTGAAAATTAAATTCACCAGTAAAATTTGCTTTTGTTCCATCAACTATTTAGCAATAAGGAAAAGATTTGAAGGCCATGAAACCTTAAGATCTTGAGATCTTGGGATAGTGTTCAGTTAAATTAGGTTGATTTGGAAACAAAACAAAGCAAAATCAGACAGTTGCCCTTCTTGATAGTCTTCTTAGCAAGGGAGTAAGTGTGGTGGATAATCACGCAGGCTGTAAAGCAGATGGACCCGAGTTTGAAACATAGCAGCATGGGACCTCTCTCTGTATTGCATCCCCAGCCTGTAAGAACGGGGATAATCTTTATAGCTGCCTCAAAGGGTCATTGTGTGGTTGAAAGACATAAGGGGAACTTGGCACAAAGCTGGCATGTAGTAAGTGTTGAAGCAATGTTGGCTAATCTTTTTTCTTTCTCCTTCCCTTCTGCCTGTTTCTCTTCTTCCTTTTCTTTTTCTTTAAGATTTAAGGGCAATGAAACCGGTGTTTTCAGTCCCTTGCAGCACCGAACTTTGTTTTTCCACTGTATGTGTATCCAATCTAAGTGTTATGAACAATAAGCCATAGGGCTCTTTAAATACCAACCTGTTTCGGAGATCCAGAGTGGGCGGTTTTTGAAGTAGCATCTTTGAGAGCAGCTGTGAATGGAAATGCTTATTTCTAAGACATCAAAAGGAGGGAAATGTTCCATTTAAAAATACTCTGTGATAAGTAAAAGTTCTGAACTTTTTAAAGAGAGGTGCTTGAAATTTCTTTGGGCAGAATTTAAAGAGCAAAATTAAACAGTAATGAATTTTTTTCTCTCCCAGAAAGTGGAAAGAATATTTGCAGACCTTTCTTCCCTCTGTCTGTATTCTGTTCAGATACAAAACCTACCCCTCATGGTCCCCACTCGAACCCACCACTCAGTTCCACATTCTCTCTCCTTTAATAACATCACCATCTGTTATCAGTAAACATTCACTTGAGCATGTGCTAGGATCTTGTCTTCTCAATGACACCTTTGTGTGGTGTCACTGTCTTATTTCCCTATCTTGTAAGCCGCATATAAGTAGAGAGTTCATCACACATTTCAATTTACCTAATTCTTAAAACAATCAAAGGCACCAACTATGTACTACAGTAAAACTAAAGTGGCATGGAAAAGAATAGAATAGATTGGAAGGTGCACAAGAAAATGGGAAAGAATGAAAAAGAAACTTCTGGGAAATCTTTCTAGATGCCAGTGCTTGAGACGAATAACAAAAAGTGAATCGGCCAGAGAGATGGTACTCTTGCCTAGTAGAACCTATATTTCTAGGAGCATCAGGTATGTCTGACAGGCCCTTGTCTCCTGCCTCAGACACTGATCCCATATAGATTTATCAATTTTACTGCTGCCCCTTCTAGTTTCTACACTATTCTAACCATTGTCCCCTCCACTAAGAGAATGTGAGCTAAAAAACTAATATAGCAAGACCTCCTAGACATAGGTTGCTGATGAAAAATTTTTGAGAAAATACAGGAAACAAGAGATATTTCATTCTTATTTTTTATCAGACCCTACCTTGTGTTTTAGAGGTTCTCAATAGTGGGGCATATAGTCATAATAAACCTACAAAATTATTAAAGAACACTTAAATACTCACAAATACCAAGTCCCCCAAATCCCTACTGCAAAATTTAGTAATTCTTCAAATTCAAATTTCATTTCATAAGCCATATAAATATGCAAGCAATCTGAAGCATTGGGTAGGGGGAAAGAGTTGTAAAAGTTCCATGAAGCTATGATGAAAATGTTGTATTATTTCGAGGCCTTTCTACAGAAGACAGTGCGTTTTGGGACTGCTACAATTTAAAAAGATGCCTTTGAAAAGAAAAGGCATAGCTTTTCATGGCAGCTGCTTCTACACAAAGAGTGGGGCCAATGGGTATTTTAGTCCAACCTAATTTAGTCTCACAGTGGTGGGTCTGGTTTTATTTATTTATTTATTTATTTATTTATTTACTAATTTAAAGAGGCTGCTACTATATAGAGGGAGGTTGTGTGCTTAGAAATGGATAATGTTAGCAAAGCAAGGAAAAGTTCTTTTTTTTTTCTCCTGAAAACAATAACCTACATTTAATGGTAAGAAATCACCAGCAAATTCCATTATGTTTGTGGGCTTGACATGCGGTCCTTATTAAATGTAGGAACAAAGCCACTTTATACATCATAATGTTCACATTACAAATTCACTGCTCATAATAGTGCTGCAAGTATATGTGCAATTTTTCTGAACTTATGAAATATATTTCTGACACCTCAGGTATTGATGTATGCACGCATGATATTGTCCCAGTGCAGTAGGGAGACTTAACTGATGTCTGTAAGATTTGATTTATTACAAGTAAATATGATTGCCTTCATAATCTGATTTTATTATGTTCGGGGCTCTCGCAGGTAAACTTTTAGTAGAAGGAAGAAGGCCAATTTTATTAAACCAGTGTGTTCCTGCAAACCATAGAGTTTCTTGTCAAGGGGGAAGCGGGACTGCTGGTCCAGAAAGAGTATTGAAAATTTCAAAAAAGAATTTACTTTCAACATTCCCAATTTCATATCTTCTCAAATCCTGCAATTACTTCAAATGTGCTTTTGCTATTTTGAGTGCTATGTTCCTTTCTTAAAAGCCATATTAAAGTAAAATTCACATGTCTGAGGCCAAAGTTAAATATGCGTAGGGGGAAAAGTACCTGAAAAACCCAGCTACCATCTCAAAAAATATTGGCAACAAGACTTTCTCTCTTTTATAATGGAGAAGAGGTTTGATGAACTTGAAAGAATTGGGGTTACTGTTGATATTTTCAGGGTTTTTGGTTTGACTCCAAATATGAGGGTTATAGCTTTGCTATACCATCGACTTAAAGAATTAAAAATAGGTCATCCTAGGATCAGAGAAGGACCTAGGCCCTAGAATTTTGGATAAGGGGCAGAGGTTATGAATAAGGAGGACTGCAGGAAAGGGCCTGGCCAATTTATCCTTCAAAGAACGCTAGACACACCGACTTTCCCGGGCTGAGTACGTATACTCTTATTCTAGGCATGGAAGAACAATAATTATTAATATCTACGCGTTCCCAAACTTTCCCTTTCCCCTGCCCACTAAAAAGAACCTTGGCTTTACTTTCTTAGTTTCTCCTCTCCCTTGCCAGCTTGCTGAGCAGACTTCTGCTAGCATCACCGAGTGGTCATTCAGACTTTTGTAATGTAAAATCAAGCCCAGTAGAAAAAGAAGAAATGCATGGACTTAGGTTAGGGAAAAGCTTTGTTGTTGGAGTGGGGAGGTGGGAGGAGGCAAGATTTTTTTTAATGGAATTTGTGAATAAATCAGTAAAGAGTACTGCTTGGTATTAAGGTAGTTTCTGAAGAAAAAAAAGTAGAAATAGTATGCTGAGAGCTATGAATGACCTTCATTGTTTTCAAGAAATGCGAGCAAAGGAAAGAACCTGAATTAATGTTAAATTATTTTTTCTTTCATGACCTAACGTGATGATTTAGTTGTTATTGGATAAACATGTTTTGCAGCTGGACCAAGTAGATCAAAATCCAACATCCAATGCATGTGTGTGTTATGGCCAAGATAGTGTCACTTGTTTTCCATGAGGTAGACATAGCATTAGGGAAACCAAGTGGGTGGTCCAACCGTTAGCAATGAAAGGCCCATGACAATTTAATGAAGATGGCCAAAGGGGGAATCGTCATTAAATAATATCTTAAAATAAAATAATTAAATAATATCTTTTGGTTTGCACTAAAATAGGGACAAATGGTTCAGGAGATAATTTCGATAATGGCAACTTAAAATTTGCATACTCAGTGGAGATCGGGAATCAGGCAATCAAGAATCCAAAGCCAGCACAGTAGTTGTAGGTATATGGAGATAATATAGTAACTTTAAGGAAAAAAAACAAAAACAAAAAACCTCATTCTTCATAAGTTTTCTATTTTCATAGGGCTTTTAAAAGTATATTCTTCAATTATATTATTATTTTTATCCTCCTTAGACAAAAATATTCTATTATTTTGTCTTTTCTTGAAAATATTAATATCAAGTATGCTGAGGGAAAACAAAAACAGAAAATCAAAAAAAAGAAGGGTTTTTGTTCACACTAAATTAGAATGCTGGAAGAAGAGCCATAGACCCATTGCAGCTGAACATGGTGATGACAGCAGGAATTACAGTTTTAGAAAATCTCAGAGGGGCTACTGCAATTTAGGGGCAATAGAGAACTTTAGGGCCTAATCAAATTCCTATTCCCTACTTGAAGTGTCTACTTCCTGAGTTCAAATCTAGAGACATTTTTGAACTAATGTGAGCCCATGCACTTAAAATGCCCATAACATTCACTCATGACCACCACCACTTCACTTGAGATATCACCTAGGCAAAATGAGGGAGCTACTCTCTTCCCTCTACCCTGCCCCACCAGTCTGTACACTACCTCCTCAAGCTGAGCTCTTCTTTCTTTTGTCCTGACAAAGCAGCCAATTATTTTAACCTGATTTCACCTAGATTTGAAATAAAGTGTTGAGGGTAAGAAAGGGAAGGCAGCGTGATCTGTTCCAAGTAATTGTATACCTGGAAAGCTACTGTCTAATATTACCAATACCTTTATCTTCAAATCTTACATTCTAGACAAATCTTCTAGCTCTTACTGCACTCTGTGAACTAGCAACTCCTTTCTGCTTTAATTGAAATGTATTGTGCACTGGATCATATCTAGCATTTCCTCCAGCAGGAGATCCCAGCTGGGGATCTCTCTGTAAACACATTGAGCATGGATTACCCATACATCAAGGGTTTGTATGTGAGCCACTGTGCATGGGAAAGCCAGGAGGTACATCTAAGACGTGGAGTGCTTCTGAGCAGAAGTGTAGTGATTTCCCCATGCTATACAGACCCAGGGTGTGGCTCTCTGTCAGGCTAGCAGGGGCTATGATTAAACAAAAGGCAATATACCATAACTTCCTATGTTGGTGAAGTCTCTGTTTACTTGCTCCATTGACAAGAAATGAATTAGTGCCAAATTGTAGTTACAGTGAACTAATAGTTATCTGTCTCTCTCTGTTGCTACTTTCCACATGTCAGTGTCGTTGTTACAAAAACAAACAAAAAAGAAATGTATGGGTAAGTGAGTGTATGATGTGTGTGTCCATGGATGGCATGCCAGCATGTAGCTAAATGCCTATTCTTTACTGCTTCCAAAAACTGGGTATAAATGATTTAGGGTTATCTATAGTTCTGCATTCTCAATTTTTCCTCTATCAGTAAGAATAAAACTTATAAGTAGATTTTTATCAACTTCTACTAGAGAGGCCAAACTGGCCTTGTGTAGAGGTAGAGTAGATTTTCACCTCCAAGATATTACTTTCTTATTTAAAGAGATCTTAAAGAACTCGTAAGAGTAGAGAGTAGAATGGTGATTACAGAGGCTGAGAGAGAGGGGATTTGGGCAGATGTAGGTCAAAGGATAACAAATTTCAGTTGGATAGAAGGAATAAATTCAAAAGATCTATTGTATAAAATGGTGACTATAGTTAATAACAATGTATCATGTTCTTGAAAATTAAGAGGGTAGGTTTTAAGTGTTCTCGCCACAAAAAAGTAAGTGAAGTAATGCATATGCTAATTAGCATGATTTAGACATAACACAATGTACACATATTTCAAAACATGTTGTACACAATAAATATACACAATATTGGTCAATTTTTTTGATTAATTAAAAAGAAAAATAAAGAAGTTTTAATGAAAACTTTCCCTCAGCCATCAAAAAGAAAAAGAAAAAACCTTCCTACATAGATGACTATGATTCCACCATTATCTATATGCTCCTATGGGTTAAACATTTTCTGTGGAGTAATTATTGACTATCTAGTATATTGTGATTTAGTGTCTTATCCTCCTATGGAAAAACAAGACTCTAAAGGCTAATGGAAAAAACAAAACAAAAACAAAAAAAAAGTGAATTCTGTCAAGGTACCTTTTCTGTGTGAAGTTTTGTCCCTGGCACCCCTATACCACCCTGTACTCTGAGTTAACATTAGGTATAAATCAATAGGTATATAGTGCAGATGCCTTGAAATAGTGTAGATTCCTTGAAATATTCTGGTATTTTTCCAACACATATTTAAAAGAACTGCTACTTTAAAGATTACAGAGTAAACATTTAAAATCTAAACATTTAGCATTTTAAATCAACATCTTCATTCTGAAGAGGTTAATTCCAGTTTACTGGAATGGCATATATTGGCTTTCAAGACTTTAAGGGGTTGCAAGATAGCGTTAGTGGTTTAAACAAATGGGGGATTTATTTATGTCATATAATGATTCTGTAGATAAATGGCTACTCAGTTATATTCTGCACAACATGATTCTACCTCATAGTCACAAGATGCTACCACAATTCACATTCTTGTTTAAGGAGACAAGAGGGGGAACAGGGACACAGTTGGTCATTTGCTTTTACTGAGAAAATTTAGAAGTCTTCCTGGAGTTGTCAGCCGACCTCTTCTTGGTCTCTTTGGCCAGACAGATGTTGTGTGGCCAAATCTACTTGCAAAGAATGTTGGGGATGTGATTTTTCTCTCAATGTTGTATACAATCCTGCCCCTCTCCAAAAACTATACATTAGCTTTGTGTTAGTGAAAAAGAAAGGGAGTGGTATATCATGCCATAGTTGAGAATTCCACCCAAATCCTCAAAAATTTGGATTATACAACATTGTTTACATCAAATTGCCATTTGAGGTAATGGCAAATTCCATTTGGAAAATTTTGGAAATTCCATTTCGAAAAAAGGAATGAGCCTGAAAAAAAATCTAGTACACTTTCATGTTTTAGGCAAGAAAGCTGAGGCCTTGGGAGGTTCACTCTCAAAAGCCAGTTACCTACTCAAAACTAGAAGTCGGTTTTCCTGGCTACCCTGCTTAAATGCCTCCCCACCTGCCTTATTATTTTCTTACGATTCTTTTTAGATGCACATGACCGTACTTGCAATAAATATATAGAGAGAAATACATCGTGCCCCCGCCTAAATTTCTTTTACAGTACCCAATGATTGGAACTATCACCCTTGCTATGGAAGTATCAACGAATATGTAGCCTGCAGTATTCACTTATCTATGAGATGGTATACCCAACTCAGAGAGACACAGATGGCAGACAATGGCTTTTCCCTATGGCTACCTTCTTTCCTTAAAAAAGACTGGGGCGAGGGGGTGGTGCATAAGAAGAAAGTCAGGCTTTATAATTAAACATATTTGGCCATTTGTTTGTTAACCATGACCTGTTAGGTAGAAGCCATTTCCCCCTCCTTGCTCAGAATATGCACAGAAAGTAATAAATACTAACATAATTTTGGTTTAACATGCCTGTCTCCCCAAATTTCCTGTAACCGGAGTTATTAAATCTGCATAATGCCACCAGAAAAACAGGGTTGAAAGGCTACCCACGTCCCCAAACAGAAAACCTCCTCAGCAAAACTAATCACAGACTCAAGCACACTTGGAATGGTTAACAGCACAAAGGGAAAATTAAGCTCAATAGTACAACTAATCCAAGACAATCAACCTTGATTTTCACAACACAGACATGTACCAAGGCAACCTAAGAATGAAAGAAGAAAGACTCTGACCTTGAAAAAGGTTGACATGAGGGGAAATAGGCATGGTTGAATAATATGTTCCCACCATATCTTATACTATTTTAGCAAAACGTCCCAAAGCATTTTGCTTTGAGGGATTTGGCAGGTCATTACTGTCTCTATTGGTAAAAATTGATATTGGTCCCCGGTATTTTTATTCTTCTATCACTTTACTACTGGACCATTTGCTGAACTCCTTATATCTATGATCTAACCTAAATACCACCTCTTCTAGGAAGCCTCCAGGGCTTTACCTGCCTCTGGCATTCAGTAACACTATACACACCTCACAGACAAAACCTAACATATTGTATCGTATTTTGTAAAGTTTGTCTGTTTTCCTTGTTAAACTGTGAGAATGGGTACTTATATAACCATCTCAGACCAAGCCCAAACATAGCAGGCCCTCAACGACTTTTCTGAATGAAATAAAATTGAATTGTGAATGGATAACTTTGGAAGTTACCTATGAGGTGTCATTTGAACAGTGTCTGGCTAATTCCACTTACCCAAGATATTGTCAATATTTCTGGCTATGCTAAAACTCTTTTAAAGGTTAGTGGCTTGGGCTTTTCTAGGGATTTTATTTTAATTCGTCTCTTTCATTTTTTTCAAGATACTTCTATTAAAATTCAGAGTTTCCTGGAGAGAAGAAATGTAACCTTAAATCTTTACTACATTCACTTATTTATTCATTCAACATGCATTTTAGATCCCCTGCTAATGGACCCCACATCTTCTTCAAATTTTTGAAAGGGAACAAACTCCTTCAGGATGTAAACATTCTTTTCAGATGCATATCACTGTACTTGCAATAAATATATACAGAAATCCGTCGTGCCCCTGCCTAAATCCCTTTTTTTAGAACTCAATAATTGGAACTATCACTCTTGCTATGGAAATGTCAACAAGTATTTAGCATACAGTATTCATTTATCTATGAGAATGAGATGGTATAACCATCTCAGGTACACGCAGATAGCAGACCTTAAGAACAGCATGAGTTCCAAAGAAGACATTGACATACAGATCCCAATTACACTGAGTCAGCCTGTATTCTCTGGAATTAGAAAAAAACAACTCAAAGATTCTTTTACACAAAGACTCTTTTATGCCACAATATCACATCTGTGCCCCCAGGTAATCACTTAGAATTCTCATTGTCAGAAAAAAAAAAAAAAAGCAAACTGTCAATTAAACTTTGACAAGAGTGCCAAAATTACACAATAGGGAAAGGATAGTTTCTCCAATAAATGGTGTTGGGAAAATTGGATATGCACATCCAGTAGAATAAAACTGTACCCTTATCTTACACCATACAAAAAATTAACCCAAAATGGACTAATTAATTAAATGTAAGACCTAAAAGAATAAAACTTTTAGTATAAAACATAGGGGAACAACTTCTTGGCATTGGTCTTGGCAATGGTTTTTTGGATATGACCTCAAAAGGACAGGCAACAAAAGCAAAAATAGACAAGTAGGATCGTAGCAAATTAAAAAGCTTCTGCCCATCTGCCCATCAAAGGAAATCATCAACAAAATGAAAAGGAAAGCTATTAGTAGAAAATATTTGCAAACCGTACAAGTGATAAGGGGTTAATTTTGAAAATATGTGTGGAACACAAGCAACTAAATATGAAGGAAAAAAACAACCCAATTAAAAAATGGGTACATGACTTGAATAGACATTTCTGAAAAGACGTACAAATGTTTAACAGCTATATGAAAGATGCTCAGCATCACTAATCATCAGTGAAATGCAAACTAAAACCACAATAAGATATGACCTCTCACCTGATAGGATGGCTATTATCAAAAAGACAACAGATCACAAGTGTTGACAAGGGTGTGAAGAAAAGGAAGCCCTTGTACACTGTTGGTAGGAATGTAAATTAGAAAAGTCATTACAGAAAATGGTATGAAGATTCCCTAGAAAACTTAAAAACAGAACTACCATGTGACCCAGCAACATCATTTCTGGATACATATCCAGAGGAAATGGAATCAGTAGCTCAAACAGATATCTACACCCCTGTTTGTTGCAGCATTATTCACAATAGCTAAGATACAGAGAAAAATCTAGGTATCCATCAATGAATGAATGAATGAATAAAGAAAATGTGATTATATACATATATATTTTTTTCATATATATATATATATATATGAACCTGGAAGACATTATATTAAGTAAAGTAAGCCAGACAAAGACAGACTGCTACTATATGACCTCACTTACATGTAGAAGCTAAAATGGTTAAACTCATAGAAGCAGAGAGTGGAATGGTGGTTGTCAGGGGCTGAAGGGTGAAGGAAATAAGGACATGTTGGTCAAAGGGTACAAAGTTCCAGTCAGACAGAATGAACATGTTCTTGGGATCTCATGTACTTCATGGTGACTATTGTTAATAATAATGTACTGTATATTTGAAAATTGCCAAGAGCGTAGATCTTAAATGTTTTCACCACAAGAACATGGTATGCTAGGTGATGGATATGTTAATTAGCTTGGGTAACCTTTTCACTATATATGCACATACCAAAATATCACATTGTATACCTTAAATATATATAATCTTATTTTTCAGTTTAATAAAGCTGGGAAAGATATAAGCTCTCAAGCTACCAAAAGACATGGGTGAACCTTAAATGAATATTGTTAGGTGAAAGAAGCCAATATGAAAAGGCTACATGCTGCATGATTCCAACTATATTATATTCTGAAAAAGACAAAACTACGAAGACAGTAAAAAGTTTCAGGGAGGCCAGGAGTTTACAGGGAGGAGAGGAATGGATAAATGGAACAGAGAAGATTTTTAGAGCAGTGACACTATTTTTCATGATATTGTAATAGTGGATAGATGTCATGACACATTTTTTAAAAACCTCAGAATGTACAACCCAGAGGATGAACCCCAAGGTAACCTATGGATTTTAATTAATAATAATGGATCAATATTGACTTATCAGTATATTAATGAAAATGCACTACACTATTACAGGTTGTTAATAAAAGGGAGTCCTGTAAGCATGTGAAAGGGGAGTTGGAGAGGAGATATATGGGAATTATTTGTATTTTCCACTCAATTTTTCTATAAACCTGAAACTCCTCTAAAATATAGTCTATTAATTTTTTAAATGTGACACTGAGTTAAAAAAGGAAATAGATTGTGACATACCAGACAATATTATTTAGATAAATTTAAAATGTGTGCAGAAAACAATATATTTCTTTAAAAAACATTCACAAAATAAATGACATGTGTTAAACTGATGAGAATCATTGCCTAATGAGGAGGGGAACGGAAAAGGTGTGGACTATGGGTAAGAAGAGAGAAAAGAAAAAAATCCGGCCGGGTGCGGTGGTTTACGTCTGTAATCCCAGCACTTTGGGAGGCGGAGGTGAGTGGATCACAAGGTCAGGAGTTCAAGATCGGCCTCGCCAAGATGGTGAAACTCCATCTCTACTATTAAAAAAAAAAAAAATTAGCCTGCTGTGGTGGCAGTCGCCTGTAATCTCTGCTACTTGGGAGGCTGAGGCAGAGAATTGCTTGAACCCGGGAGGCGGAGGTTGCAGTGAGCCAAGATTGCGCCACTGCACTCCAGCCTGGGCGACAGAGTGAGACTCCATCTCACTAAAAGAAAGAAAAACAAAAAAAAAAAAAGAAAAAAGAAAAAAATCCAAGACTTCAGGCACAAGTCATGAGGGTGCACCATGAACTGAAGCGTGTGATGGAGCCGCCCTGTCCGTGAGGGGGAATCAAACACATGTATATGGAGGAATTGCAGGGAATGCAGGGAAGGGACAAGATGAAGCCCCTGGCTGTGTGCACTGGGGGCTTCTATCGGCTTAAAGGGCTGAAGTTTTGGAGTATAAGAATAGGCTACCGCAGAAGTTTGTGTATCAAAGAATGCTCTTTCCTGATCATTTTCCTCCTGTATCAGGAAGGCTAAGAGAAGAGTGATACAGAGTTTAAAACAGTAAAAAGCCTGTGAAGCAAGTTATAGTTCATCTTTATGGGGTGAGTCGTTTTAATAAATGAATTTTTGAAAACTGGATACTGTGTAACCAACAATTTTACAAGCTTCTGACAGCCAAGGAAGAAAGTACCTGGGTGATGGGACAAGGCATTTGTGTGTTCTCCAAGACAAAACTTGCAGAGATTTTCAAAAAATTAAAAATAGAACTACTGTGTGATCCAGCAATCCCACTTCTGGGTATTTATCCAAAAGATTTGCAATCAATCTTGAACAGATATTAGCACTCCTATGTTAATTGCAGTGCTATTTACAATACCCAAGATATGGAAACAGCCTAAATGTTCATCTGATGAATGGATAAAGAAGATGTGGTATATATGTGCAATGGACTGTCATTCAACCTCAAAAAGAAAAGAAACCCTGCAATATGCCACAACATGGTTGAAGCTGGAGGACGTTAGTCAAAGTGAAATAAGCCATCCACAGAAGGACAAATACCGCATAATTTCATTTACATAAGGCATCTAAAACAGTCAAACTCATACGTCTTAGTCTTTGTGGACTTCTACAACAGAATACCACACACATGGTAATTTATAAAGAATAGATATTTACTTCTCAAAGGTCTAGAGGCTGGAAGTCCATGATTAAGATGCAGGTATCTGGTGAGGGCTGCTCTCTGCTTCCCCAGGATGGCACCTTGAACACTGTGTCCTCTGGAGAGGGAAATGTATGTCTTCACATGGCAAAAGGAAGAAAGGCAAAAACGGACAAACTCTCGCTGTCAAGCTCTTTTATGAAGGCATTAATCCATTCCTGAGGGCTCTGCCCTTAAGAATTACCTAAACACCTCCCGGATGATCCCATCTCCCAATACTGTTGCAGTGGGAATTAAGTTTCCAGCACATGAATTTGGGGAAACATATTCAGACCACAGCATCACAGAAACAAGGAACAGAAAGATAATTGCAAGGAATTGGGTTGGAGGGAAATGTAGAGTGGCTAATCAAAGTGTACGCACAATGAAAAAGTTCTAGAGATCTGACGTACAACATTGTGTCCATGGATAACAATTCAGTACTGTGCATTTAAAAATATGTTAAGAGGGTAGATCTCATGTTATGGCAAGTGTTCTTACCGTAATTTAAAATGGCAAGTGTTCTCACCATTATTTAAAAAAAAAAAAAAAAAAAGAAAAAAAACTCCCATGCAGTAGCACAGGGAGCACAAGGTCTTAAGCTATCACTTATTGGTAGGCGTATGTGGTCTCATCACTGTTGGTAAGCATGATTTTCCAAGCAAATATTTACAAATATTGATTCTGACCCTGATGTTAGATGTTTAAGGGGGGATACAATAAACATTTAAATTAAGTCTCACTAGGGGGCATAAGGATATCTCCATACTTCTGTTAATTGGAAAGGAAAAGTTGATCTATAATCCAACTACATTTTTGCTATTTTTGTCATCCCACATGCTCATCCTTCCCAAGTTTTTTGGTTTAGCATTTTGGCTTAAATGGTGATTGAGGATGGGGAGAGGAAAAAATAGAGTAGGGCACAGGTTCCCAGAATAAGGAGGCTTCCTTCATGGAGATGGTGGTTCGTGGGCAGTGGGAACTGACCCAAAGCCATTGTGAAACTTTCTAAATTTCCACTGCCATTTAGATGACATTTCCATGACACTTCAATGGTACAGCCCAGATCTTGGCAGTGACCAAGTCTTGGCTGTGAACTAAAGCTTTCTATGGCTTTTGTACCCCCATACTGGCTCCATAGTAAACCAATCTACCCATGAGAAAAGCTCATAAAAAGAAGCAAAATATTCTGGCTTCATAATGAGCTGCATGTAACTAGCTTCAGAGACAGAAGAAAGAAGGGAGCAAAATGGCCCCTTTCCCCACTGAGCTATGACCATTCCAGGATATTGAATTAATTTCCGCCATCCTTTCTCCTTCTCAGGAAATCTTTAAGGGAGAGACAGGAATATATGCTCCATCTGTCTCTTGTCTTAGAAGATCTGCTTATATACCTGAGATTAGGTGCACAGATTCCAAGGATGAAGAGATGCCATGTGCTAGGATATACAACGTCTGTATTGACTATACTGAATAGTTGAAAGAATATAGGACTTTGATTAAGAAACTTGATTTGAAATCCTTCAACAGAGAAGCACAACCATGTCTCAAGGATTTTTTTTTTTTTTCATTTGCTGATTCTTCCTCCTAAAATGCTATTCCTAGGCTACCTCCTTCACTTCATTGAGGTTCATTCAAATGGCACCTTATTGGAAAGGACATCCCTGACCACCTAATATGAACTAGCATCTTTCACCATTCTCCATCTCCAGTCTTCCCCTAACAAAAATGTGAGTTCCATGAAAGCAGATATCCCAGAGCTGGGAAGACAGCATGGGAAATAGTAGGCACTCAGTATATTTGTTTAATAATAAACATGCTTCCCCTATGATGTGCTTCAGCTCTATATTGTGGGCAAGTCACTCATCTCCTGTTTCATTACTAGTGGAATATGCATTAAAATATGCATTCTGCCTACCTCCTAGAATCTTTATGGAGTGCACTATAAATTGAGAAGTCAACCATTTACATGTCTGGTGTTCCTTAACTGATATTTCTCAGAGAGGGATCAATCCTAGCATAATAATATTTGAGATGCATAACAGTAACCAGGTAAGACAGGAACTGTGTTTATTACAATCCAGAATTGGTCTAATGTGGATGTTATCAGAGGAGAAGCAGTGATCTATCAATTCTAAGATGCACTGGGTGCTAGAAATGAGGACTGGCAGAGTCCTTGTCTGACAGTTATGAGGCCTCTGTTCCCCCAGTTCCCCCACATCATTGGTTTACCCCCTACCAGCTGCACTCTCCATACATGAGAAATGAAGGACCTAGACCAGATCCCTTCTCATTCAAATGTTCTGAGACTCTGAGATTCACACGCACATACTGGAAACAGTGCATAGAGTCTGTGCCATACATTTAGGAACAGAGATAAGAAGGCAAAATAATAATAATAATAATAATAATAATAATAATAAGGGTTTTTTTTGGGGGGGTGTCTGTGTCTTGTGGTATTTTTGTTATTTATTTATTTTTGCTGTCATTCTCCTTTGTCTCATCTGGCCATACATTGATTCTGGGCAGTTCAACAAGCAATGTAGTTACATTCATAAGCTTCTGGAGATTGCATTCCTCTCTTTGCTCTCAGAGTATTAGCCCATTTTCACCATGCTGATAAAGACATACCCAAGACTGGGTAATTTATACAGGAAAAAGGGTTTAATGGACTTACAGTTCCACATGGCTGGGGAGGCCCCACAATCATGGTGGAAGGCAAGGAGGAGCAAGTGACATCTTACATGGATGGCAGCAGGCAAAGAAAGTGCTTGTTCAGGGAAACTCCCACTTGTAGAACCATCAGATCTCATGAGATTTATTTACTCTCATGAGAACAGCAAGGGAAATACCTGCCCCCATGATTCAGTTACCTCTCACTAGGTCCCTCCCACAACATGTGGAAATTCAAGATGAGATTTGGGTGGGAATACAGAGTAACCATATCACTCATGAATACTAGTGAAATACCAGTTCACCAATTGGAGACTCAAAGAAAGTGACCACTTAGTGGTACAATGTTTCTTGAGAACAGTCTCTTTTTCCTGGCCCCCATAGGTTTGTATGGGAGAAAGTCACAGTCAGAGAGAAGGAAATGAGTTTTCAAGGCTTCATCTCTGAAGACATGAAGAGATAGGTGGTGCTGGGCTACAAATGAAATTGAGCCTTAATTAATTGCATGGCTCCTGGTAGTCCATTGTCCTCTTGCAAGTCTAAAATCATTTCTTATATCCTAAAATGTACTTCAAACCTCAAAAAGATTCTGGAGGTCATTATGTTAAGTGAAATAAGCCGAGAACAGGAAGATAAATATCATATGTTCTCCTCATACATGGGAGCTAAGGAAATGGATCTCAGGAAGGTAAAGAGTAGATTAGTAGTTACCAGAGGCTGGGAAAAGGAGAGGAGAGGGAGAGATAAAGAGAGGCTGATTAATGGGTGCAAATATAAAGTTTGATAGAAGAAATAAGACCAAGTGTTACATCAGTTGGGGTGACAATGGTTTACAGAAATCTGTTGCATATTTCACAATAGCTGGAAGAGAATAATTTGCATGATTTTAGAGTAAGGAAAAGACAAATATTTAAGGTGATGGATATCTCAATTATACTGATTTGATCTTTACAAATTATGTGATTATATTAAATTATCACATGCACCCCCAAAATATGTACATCTGTTATGTATAAGAAAAAAGTTAAATTTTTAAAAAAGATTCTAAATTCTCTCATTCTTATTTTCCTTTTGTCAGGTCCAGTTTTGTTGTTGAGTTCATGAGATAGTTGTTATTAGCTATACTTGGTTATATACAGATTACAGTAGGACTCAGCAACTATCATATACATAGAAAACAATGTATTAACCTCCTACTTCATGTATTTAATTACCTGTGTATATTGTGTTGAGATCAACCCACTTGGTTATGATATGGCTCAAAACTCCATTAAAGAAGAGGCAGCAAATGAATTTCCCTAAATAGCACCTTGATGTGGAAATGGGTGAGCCCCCTGCTCTCGCTCCTGACCTCTCACCTGTTGAGTGCATCCCCCCATAACCAGCTGTGCAGCATCACCGGAGTGTGGTAGCTGCAAAAGGGACTGTCACTCAGAGAGTGGGTTATTATGCTTTGTAAAGACAGCCTCATCTTATCAAGATTAAAAGGACAACCAATATTATCTTCTCACCAGGAAGGAAGGAAGGTTTATGGTTATGCTGTTGTTTCACTATTTCAGGAGAAAATTATGGAAGCAGTCACAAAAAACCTTGAAATTTCCTTGTTTGTAAACAGTGTGTGTGTGTGTGTGTGTGTGTGTGTGTGTGTGTGTGTGTTTTAATCATGCAGAATAAGACACAATGTTTGTAAAGAGTAGTGGGATACTCGTTCAAATTCTTCCTCTCCAGATAGACTAATCTAGTATTTCTCATCCTGAGTGTAATATAGAACTACCAAATTTAGAAACTCTGGGGTAGGTCCTAAACGTCAGTATTAAAAACAAACAAAAAAAAATGTATTTGTGATTTTAATGTGCATTCACTACTTAGATCATCCAATCTAAAGTGCAAATAATTGGGTAAAGAAATATGGTAGCAATTCTGAGGAAGGAAATCATTATGTATCCTCAAAGAATATTAAAACTGAATACAAAAGAAAGCTTATATTTCCTTACCTATAAAATAGAGGATAATAATAATATTTACCTCTCAGGGTTCTATAAAAGTAAATAAAAGAGCATTTCATGTGCAAGAACCTATCACAATATCCCAAACACGGTAAGCACCTGATAAAGAGTGGATAAATCTATATAATTTTCTGTTATAATTTTGTGTCTATATATATATACACATATAAAATAAAGTTATATGATAACTTATATAATAGTTATTAGCTATTGCCTTGTTAGTAAGCCTGATAATAATGGTACAGTGACTACTACTACTGTCTTAAATATATTTAATGCTTTATAGATTGCCAAGGACTTTCTCATGCACCTTTTCAGTTAATTCCAACAACAATACGTGAGGAATGCGGAACAAGTATTCTTCCTTTTTTTTTTTTTTTTCTTTTTAATGAGGAAGCTAACTCAAATGAAGGTGCTTCTCCATGACGGCACAGCTGACAAATGACAGAAATGGGCTGGAACCCAGAAACCCGGCTCCCTAACCCTAATCTCACTCTTAGACCCGTGCCGCCTCCTACTGGCTTTGTAAGAGCCGGATTCATAGCGTGGCCTTAAAGTAATTAAGCTCCTTCCATCAGCCACCTGTGAACATGTGTGGCATTATTTTACTGTCACCCTTCAAATCCACATAAATGCTGAAGTCCCTACAATGCCACAGTTCCTTAGTTCAAGCTCTTTCTGGTCTGTTTAGGAAGCATCTCTTCCCTTGGAACAGATGGCAGACAATTTGCTCAGGTTTAAACACTGACTCAGACTTAGTGATAAAACCGGCAGCTGCATTCCTGATTCTCAAATCCAAATCCCACTTGCTTGG
Organism: Papio anubis; assembly: GCF_008728515.1. Taxonomy (NCBI): domain Eukaryota; kingdom Metazoa; phylum Chordata; class Mammalia; order Primates; family Cercopithecidae; genus Papio; species Papio anubis. The sequence goes on along the minus strand of NC_044988.1, from coordinate 18,206,507 downwards.
TCACCTTAATGTAAACTAGCAAAGGGCATCCACTCTGAACCAAGCATAGACACAGCAGAGACACTGTCTCGAGAGCCAGCGCTGAAATATAGGCACACATATACCTTCAGCTGCAAAGATCAAATTCCCGCTTTGAAGAAATTATTTTTGTCCTTTTGGGCCATGAGGTCTAGGCAGAACAGTTAAAGAGGAAAAATGTCTCGTTACTGAGGCGGGGGAAGGAAAGGAAGATGCTGAGGGCTTTTCCTGCAGCACTGCTGCTTGTTGTTATTAATACAATTAACCTTTCACTGTTACTAATAACCAAGGTCATTTCCCTTGAAATCTTCAGGTCGGTTTCCCACTTGCTTTGAGTGTGTGTGCTCATACAATTGTCTTCGTATCCTTCTCTCTCTCTCTTTTTCTCTCTCTCTCATCAGGAGCCTTTCAGGGTCTTGCCTGTAATCTGTAATTCCTGTTCACACGATTGTGGGCATTTTAGGACATCCCCGGACAGTTACGAAACTACTGACCGGTGGAGCCTTTCCTGCAGATGGATTTCATTCAGGACTTGTGCTATTATATTAATGGGTTTAATTTAAACAGGACTAGCCTCGCTGGCCAAATTACTGCCATTTAAATCAATTGGTTTAGGGGGAAAGGCAGCCTGACCAGAGCTATTAGACCTCAATTTATTACTGTATCGGCTTTTAAACTGGGCAAAGCAAGTTTGCTAATGTCTGTCCTCTATCCTTTGAGCTTGAGTACAAAACACAATAATGAGAGTCTTTCGAGTTTTAAAAAAAAAGGGGGAAGGCGGGAGAAAAAGAAGAAAAAGAAAAAAAAACATATTACAATTGAGTCAATGTTTTATGAGCCAAGACAAGGTAGCCCTCCAAAGAATCCAAACCATAGAATCCTGTGGGTGCCGTTCATGTCCCTTCATTAAATTGAGATTCAAATAATCTAACAGATGTATTAGTTTAAAAAGACTTTATACTTGGATTTTTCCCCCTCATAAAAAATAAGCGCTGTTTTTTTTTTTTTTTCACACATTTCAACCTGATTCAAATAGAAAAGCAAAAGGGAAGAAAATGCTTTAGATGTGCTCTTTTGATTTTTTCCCATCTCGCCTGAATAAAATGGAATGAGAGATCAAGAACACTCAATTAATTGCAACACTGGGTGTCACTAGGAGAGGGAGGGAGAGATGAAGGGAGCATTAGGGATGCACAACCCTTAACAAATGCATAGATTCAAAGAAGGAAGAAGAAGGGGAATAAAAAAGCGTGTCTGTATTTTATTGCACTCGGTAAGCTTTTCGCTTGTATTTATAGCTGCAATTATATCTCAATGAGGTTTGTCTACAGTGTTGGCTTCACGCTAATTTTCCCCCTCACTGCATTCTTGGAATAGGCTCGGACTGTTTATGAACCAGACATATTGACCTCATTTACAGCTAGCAGTTTAAATCCATAATTTTTCCACCCACAATCCCTCTTTGACATTCCGGCGGTGCGGCCGGCTCAGCGAGACTGAACTAAAAGTCTCACACTTCATTGAACACCATTATGCGGCTTTATGCTTATAAGCCTGTTTCCCTCGGCTGCCTTTCAGCTTTGCTGGAGATCCGTTTGGCCACAGGCCGGCAGTGATTAACTGGAAGAATCCAATAAATCACCCTGTCAGCCAGCAGGCTCTCCTCACTATGTCTACACATCGACATTTGGATTTGCACCTCTCTCTCTCTTTCTTTCTCTCTCTCTTTTGATTTTCTATCCCTCTTTCTGTCTCCTCCCCACTTTCTACAGAGTCATTAAAACACCTCTTTACCTTCACACAAGGTGAACTTGAATTGCTATTGTGAGCATGGCTCAGTCCCACCAGCCCTTTGGGAGATAAACCCCTTTGATTTGTGTTTTCCCCTGCCCTCGCCTTTCCTCCCTCCTCCTCCGATTCATTCACCCCTTCACTCTTAGGGCCTCACGGATCAGGCTGCCACGCAGGGGAAAAGACAGGCAGAGCGGGTGGGAGTGGGGCCAGGAGCCAGGTGCTGAAGAGGAAATCCCACAGATTTCTGTCAACTCCAGTCCCCTTCCGAGAGCCCTGCAGCCACGGGAGAGAAAGGAACCGAGAACTGGGTTCTGCTTCCCTGGACACCGAGCAGCCTGGCTTTTCTATGAGAATGCTAGACTGCGATCAGTTCCTTCCTCGGGGGTGCACATACGTGTGTTCACAACTGAACGTCTGTGCCCACGTTTAGGAACGTTTGTGAGACTGTTCCAGACTCTACTTGCAAGGAGAAGGAGGTGCAGCCTCCGATTCATGAGTAGAGGGAGAACTCCCTGGCGTGGGCACTGTTGGGGGTGGCTGGGGTCAGAGTGGTCCCAGCAGATTCCCCACATCTCAGGCTTCCTACTTTCCTACTTCTCACAGGTGTATTGCGTTTGTGAAACAGCCTGTTCTTCGACTTGCCTGGTAATTTCCCGACCCTGTCTCTTTCGCATTCTCCCCATGGCCGTAGTCTTCTTTTGTCTGGGATTATTTCTGCTCTGTGAGCACAAGCATTTGTTTGATGTCTGAGACATCAAATATACTGTATACTCTCCGAGTGGCTGAAGGAAGCAGGATTTTTGCTTTTGAAAACTCCACCGGCAAGAATGACAAAAAGCAGTCTGAACTGCAGACACAAAGGATGGGAGAGAGAGGAAGGGACAGCACCAGGCAGGCGTGATCACGGGCCTCCCCCTCCCTGCAACGCACTGCGGGAACAGCGGTTCCTCTTGGCCTGGGGCTGTGCTGCGTGGACATGTAACAGCGGTAAACTGCCTGCGAGCCAGAAGAGAAATCGATACAGCCGTGAAGGGGTGGCCTGCCTTTGTCCATAAGCTTCCAGTTTGTGCTGGCTGGGAGGGAGCCCTCCTTATGACAGTAACGCCTTTGTATCCACGCCTCCACCTCCTGACTGATCCTCGGTATGGGTTTCTTACTAAATTTTGGCGTCTTTGTAAACTGCCTTCTGTCTTTTGTAAGTTGGCTACATAGTTAGAGAATTAGATAATGGATCTACAGAGAGAAACTAGGAAGGAAACCCTAAGTATCTTGTCCATGGTACCTGGTCAGTATAGCCAAGTACCTGGCACAAAGGAGGAATTTAAAACATATTATTTCTTTTTAGAGTCCTTGTTATGAACTGAATGTTTGTGTATTCCCAAAAATTCATAAGTTGAAATTCTTACCCCTAAGGTGATGGTATTAGGAGGGGAGACCTTTGAGGGGGGTGATTAGGTCATGAGGGTGGAGCCCTCATGAATGGGATTAGTGCCTTGGTTTTTCCACCATGTAAGGACACAATAAAAAGTTGACAGTCTGTAATCCAGAAGAGAGCCCTCTCCAGAACCCAGCTATGCTAACACCCTCCTCTCAGCCTTCCAGCCTCCAGAACTGTGAGAAATAAATTTCTGTTGTTTATGTGCCATTGAGCCTATGGTGCTTTGTTATAGCAGCCTGAACTGACTAAGACCCTCCTATACAGATAGATTGATATAAAAGCCACTTGGGAGACGTAGATGTGGCCCTTGGGCACATGATAACCCTCAGTCAATTTTCCTTGCCAGACTGGTACCAGGAAGCCCTCTGCTCCCGCTTTGTGTCTCCAACTCTTATACTTTGTTCATTTCACCCTGATGCATGACCATGGATGGAGTCGCCAATCTTAAGCAAATATTCAGATCCCTATCGAGGAACTGAAGCTCAATTGGATCAGTTCCTGCTCTGCCAACATTCCAGTGCATTTGCATGGGGGTCTGTTGAAGCTAGTCACGAAAAGCATGTAGGGTTCACTACTGTTCACCATTTCTGAAGATGACAAAAGGAATACCCCTGATAATACTTCGGTTGAGAACATTTCTTGTGTACCTACTAGGTTCCCAGTGTGAATCCTTATATCAAAATATAAAGATTGCCCATAAATTGTAAGCATAAGGCAAGGAAACAGGGTTCACAAGCCACCCAGTTCTTGCTGTAATTGTAAAGAGGTGAAGTGGGGAGGTTGTTCTTTCAAAAATAACTGTCAAACATAGAAACTTACATGATATTCACATAAGCTCATTGCCAACAGCATTTAAGGCACATCTGTCTTCAAAAGGCATTGTAGTTATTGCACAAAAGCAAGGAACCTCAGCATGACTCAGTTTCTCTGTTTGTAATAGAAGAATAATAAAAATCTTTGCCACCTTCTCGTGGCGAATGACTCTTTTGAGAAAGAATCATCTATGTAAAATGCTTTGTGCACCTCAGAGACAAGGTAATATTGAAATTTATGTCAGCATCATCATTAAATCTTTCCTTCCGGGGACTTAATATTTTTCAATATTGTCTCATTGATTCTAGCAGCATCATAAACAAGAATAGTGTAGCAGCAAGCTAGTTCCCACACAAGGCAGAACTGGATTTTATTTCTGCCTCAAACTTGCTCTGAACCAAACTCAAGAAAACACTCATGAGTCTCTGTTCTTTCACCTGCAAAATGAGACAGCTGAACTAATTGATACCCAAGGTTTACTCTGTAATACTAAGTTCAAGAATAGAAAAAAAAAAAAAGTGCCTGTTTCTCATGCTATAATTTTGCACAGTCACTTCCTCCGGAGTCTCTTTTCATCTGAGCTTTATAAATATGCTCTCCTTGGCCCTCGTTTGCCTCTCTGTTAACTTCATCCAGAGTTAACTTCTGTGTCTCTTTTTTGTCCTTATGCCTGGTAGCATTGGCACTGTCCAGAGTCCCGTCCTTGGCCTCATCCTCTTCTCCATCTATACTCTGCCTCTGTGGCTTCATCCATTATTTCAGTTTTGATTATCATCTCTGTGTAGAAGGCTATCTGGTTTCTCTCTCTAGTCTTGACCACCTTCTTAAAAGCCATACCCATCATTCCAACTGCCTGTGATACACATTTCCACCCGAATGTGCTACCAACATCTCAAGTTCCAGTGATGTAGAAGAGAATGAATTCATATGTCCTGACCCCAAGGAATCAGCCAGAGTTCAATCAGAGAAGCAGGACCATCATGAGTGCATGTGGAATAAAGGGTGTAACAGGGATGAGACCTTCCACAGTCACAGGAGCTAGTGGGAGTCTCTGCAACATTGTTGTTTCTGCACCTGTGTTGGTCTGAAGTCACTAGGGGTCAGCCAGATGGGCAGTTAGAAGGGAAAGCTGGGTGCAGTTAAGGAAAAGGGTTGCTGTGAGGATGACTTAGAACACACATCTGCCACATCTGTCTCTCACAGCCTCCAATGGCTGCTAGGGGTTATTTCCAACAGAAGTTGCTACCCTTCTTCACAGAGCTGCTTTGTACTTGACCCAGCACTTGAAGAAGCTGCAGGAGGAGACTTGACAGGAGAAGAGGGAGGCATGTGCTCAGGTAAGACCCCATGCCAACAAGGTGAATTGGCAGATCACTGATGACGCACATGAGCTGCCACAGTCTTGGCCCCCTGCACCAAGCTTCAGAACATCAAATATATGGTCCTGCCTCACTTCCACTTCCAGAGCTCACACAACATGTGTGCTGCAGCCAACACTAACCTGTATCATACAGGGAAGGGAATTCTGCAAGAATTAAAGAGACAAAGCTACCTTACCCGTAGACTGCTCCTCTTCCTGTATTTCCTAATTCCGTTCATGGCATGATATCTTCCCATCATCTAGATTAAAAACCAGGAACTTCCCTTTTCCCCAGATCCAATCAGCTGCTAAAATTGGTGCTCTCTACTCTCACGATGTCTTTTCCATTCATCCCAGTACCTTCTTTAATCTCTATCAATCATTCTTGCTAAGCAGTTGGAACTCTTGTTATCTCCTGCCTAGACCATTACAATAGTCTCCAAAGAGAGCTTAGTCCCTATTATCTCTCTTCCCTTTCTAACCATTCACAGCTATAACCATCTTTTTTTTCCTGACAATAAGATTACATAGATCCACACTGTCTTTCAGGGATGAAATCTAACTCCTAGGCCTGAAAACAAAGGCCCTTCACAATCACAACTATGTTAATTTTTCCAACTACATTTCCCCCTGTCAGCTTTCAGAAAACTTATGTTCTATCCACTGCCCTACTATTCCCTGTCCGACAGTCTCCTATCCCTCCCTTACCCACACTGCACCTCCTAGCTGAGAGGTTCTTAGTTGATCTGGGGCTCTACTATTCTATCAAGGTGTAATACGTCTATGTTCAGATTTGATTGCTTTCCATATCTTTCCCTGGAAATATTTGTAATCATTCTTACTTCTGAAAATCCTAAATTATCAAGATCCCTCCTAAAACACATTATTATGCCTGGAATGCATGTCACAAACTCCAAATTAGACCATAGCATTTTGAAAATGGGGACCACATATTCTCTCCCAGCCACTTGCACATAGTGGGGGAGCAGTAAGGACTTGCTCCCTAAATGGATGATTCCTGGGATCAGGATTTCACAGGGAAGAGAGGCAGTGGGGAGAGTCAGCTCAATGGATCAAACAGCTTCAGCCACTTTTAATTTGGAAGTAAACTTCCAAGTAAAAGTTTGTTCAAAAAATTATAATTGTTAAGACTCATTCAGTTGCCAACAACCAAAATCTAAACTGAATACTAGTTTAAATTTTGTTTCTAAGAAGAGAAAGTATTGACTCATGCAATTGAAAATCCAGAAATGACTGAATACAGGGCTCAAATGAGTTTATATCAGGACTCAGTGCTTTTGTTACATCCTTCATTACCAGTTGGCCTCACTCTTATGTAATTCTTCCTCTTCTGATGGCACAATTCTCACCTATGTCTTCCACCTTACATGATTTTCTGTTACTAATAGTTTCAACCTGGAGTTTCTTCTGAGTGGAGCCACTTAAATTACCTGGAAGTCCCTTTGGCCAAGGAGACAGAAGATATTGACTGATTTAGGCATTACAAACAAGACTAAGGGTGGGAGAGGCGGTTTCCCAAAAGGAGGTACTAATACCATAAGAATAAGGAGAGAATACTGGGTAAAAAAAATACTTTATTTATTTTTATTTTTATTTTTTGAATCAGAGTCTCATTCTGTCATCCAGGCTGGAGTGCAGTGGCACAATCTTGGCTCACTGCAGCCTCTGCCTCCTGGCTTCAAGTGATTCTCCTACCTCAGCCTCCCGAGTAGCTGGGACTATAGGCACATGCCGCCATGCCCAGCTAATTTTTTGTATTTTTAGTAGACATGGGGTTTCACTATGTTGGCCAGGCAGATCTCAAACTCCTGACCTCATAATCTGCCTGCCTTGGCCTCCCAGAAAAAATTTTAAATGTCCTCTCCAGGAGGTTAGGGAAACTGTTACCCTGAAGACCCTGATTGTTCCTGATATGATTTGGCTCTGTGTCTCCACCTAAATCTCACGCCAAATTGTTATTACCAGTGTTGGAGGAGGGGCCTGGTAGGAGGTGATTGGATCATGGGGGTGATTTCTAATGGTTTAGCACCATCCCCCAAATGCTGTCTCATGATGGAGCTCTCACAAGATCTGGTTGTTTGAAAGTGTATAGCACCTCCCACTTCACTCTCTCTCTCCTGCAGCCATGTGAAGATGTGCTTGCTTCCCCTTCACCCTTCAGCCATGATTGTAAGTTTCTTGAGGCCTCCCAGTCATGCCTCCTGTACAGCTCACAGACACATGAGCCAATTAAGACTCCTTTCTTTATAAATTACCCAGTGCCCGGTGTGTCTTTATAGCAATGTAAGAACGGACTAATGCAGTTCCTTCTCACTTTAATATTTTCCCCATCAACTCTCTTCTCCATAGAATAATTTACTTCCACCATTTTCCCCCCAACATTTCATGGGGAGGATGACAAGGCAATATTGCCCATCATTTAGGCAAAGATGCACAGAAGCTATGCAGCATGCCCATGACTGCAAAGCTACTGGCTAAATACCAAAGCACAGGGGTGTGACACAAGCAAAGACCTGACTTGATGTAGGTCATTTCTTTCAATCATCAATCAACCAAATGGTCTTTTTTTAAAAATCAGAAATTCTTGTTATTAACCATATATTCTATGTGTTTATGGAAATAATTCCAGGTGAGTTCCTCAAACATAGACACATAAAAATGAATTTTATGTGAATACAGATCATATTAATGCTTGCCACTTGTGTTGTGATTTGCATCTTTAAGACACTTTACAAGCATCATTAACTAATTAGTCTTCAAGATGCCTCTTTGGAGGTAGATATGTATTGCCTCGTCTTGCAGATAAGGAAACAGTATGCAGAGAGATCACACAACATTCAAGAAACCCAGCAATGAGCCCCAAATAATTTTCTCATCATTATTTATTCCTCATATAAAAGTCCTCTCCAAGAAAAACTCCAGATTCACACCACACCACGAGCTCTGTGTGTAAATCACAAGAGCTGCCTGCTCCGCAGAGGAACGAATTCATCACTGAAGAATGTTTACATCAATTGCATCATGGGTTACTTGAATAGAAGCCCATAACACATATGTGCAGGTAGGCGTGGTGGATTCCTTTGTAGCAATGTCAGTTAGGACACATAGCTGCCAGAGAAAAGGGAATGAAACCTAATAATCAAATAGCAATGGGCAAAAAACAAAACAAAACAAAAAATGTAAAAAACATGAGTTCCTTTCATTCCCCTTAGAGTGGGGAGTTCCTCTGATTCCCCTTATTTCACTTAAAGTTAAAGAGGTTCAAAGTTAGTAGGAAGACCCAAACATCCCCTTCTGGGGTTTTGAGGGATTGTCAGGCAGGCACCACCTACTTCACCACCAGACAAATGACAGCTAGTGGAAGTGATCATGTTGGCAGGTGGCCAGGAGTCCCAGCTGGACACCAACTTGCCCTGTTGCCTCCTGGGTGCACTCTCTCTCTGTCTCTCTCCCTGCCTTTTTCTCTCTCCTTTTCCAGTCCTAAAATGGAAATCACAGATTCAACTGGCACCACAGAGTTGTATATAAACACTATGATAAACTGCTTTGTGGGAACCAAGCCCTTTGTGCATTGTAAAGAGGGTATTTGCGATGGTAATAATTCCTCCTCTAACCAATACCACATCCTGTACCTGGAGACCAGGTGGCCACTCCTGGAGGTCTGTGCTTTTCCCTGTAATTCAAGTGAGCCACACATCTTCCTACTGGAGTGTTCACAAGGTTTGAAAATGAAGTCCTGTAGGGAACTCCTTCTAATTGCCAGTGAGTCACTTTCCTTTCCAAGCAAAAGAGGTTTCTGTTGGTGACATTAGAGAGCAGGCGCTTGTCTGTATTGTAACAGCTTAATTATAAGTATGGGTATAATCACACAATCTGTCATTATACCTTTTTTTCCACCCGGAGAATTTGTACTGCAATCACCATAACACTATAACAACATGAACAACAGACTGTCTGGCCTCCCCGTGATCGTTTCCTTTGCCATGCCTGGTAGGGATGAGCAGGCGGCTTTGGATGGAAGAACTGACTGCTCGCTAGCAGAAAAAAACAAGCCTGAATCTTTCACAGGGTTTTCAGGGCATCCTGTTCATTTGGCTCTCTCTAAAGGACAGTCAAGTCCCTCGCTTTCCTCCCAACCTAACAAACCCTCCCTCTGGTTTCATCTGTTTGAAAATTGCACAAGAACAAACCACCCTTCTGCTATTTTATACCCAAACCAAGTGAAGTGGAAATTGCACGAGGAAACCTATCCATCTGTTATCCCTCAGCTCAGCAGTGGATAGAATTTATTACACAGTGCATCCCGTCCCCTGCCTCTGCCAGGCAGCCTGTGGGGTGAAGTATGGGTGGGGAGGTAGGTTTAGGTCTCAGAGAGGGGGTGATTGCCTTTGCAGCTTCATCAGCAGAAGTAGCAAACCTACTTATTACAGAGCAAGAGTTGGGCAGTCACAGAACAGCAGCATATGAGGAGGAGGAAAGGTACAGAAACTGAATGCCAGGTAACCTTGCATCCCACAAGCCACTGGCCATGTCATTCCAGCTACACCACAACCAGGAGGCAAGATCAGGGACAAACTCTGGGAGGCCCAGAACCCATCTCCTGAGGCTGGAAATTATATTTTAGAGGGAAGCTTTATTTCTAAAGATACTGTTGAAGTTCAGCAATAACCTGTTCCCACGTGTCAGGAATTTCTAAGAAAATGGCTCCAGGACAACTCCTGGGAAACAGCCCCTTCTCTTTGGATCAAGAAGAATTTGTGGCAACATCCTGTAGTTCATCTTTCCTGAGTGGTTGTGCACTAACCTAAAATAATCGTCATTAGCATATTGGTGATTGCTATGGTCTTTATCAGCATTGATGTTTCTTTTATTATAGGAGAATAGCTGATTAAGTCTCAGACTTGTCACAATGTATTGCAGGCACTAAACCTAGTGCTTCGGATTTTTCTTTTCCTCATGTTTATAGACTTCTTTATCTTCCCAGAAAATACAGTCATTTGTTTGTGTTTTGTGAAGTCTCTTTGATCCATAATGGACTACTACAGGTATAAAGAAAATACTGGAGATTTGATTCTTACTCATTAATAATATCCCTCACAGACCATCAAATACAGCCTAATCCTTTCATGTTGCCTCATGTCTACCTTCAGGCCTTAAAAGAGATAAGGCAATTAGTGTAGGATCCATTTTTTTTTAGCAGGTTGGAATTTAAACCGGCATCATCAGCCTGCCAATATCTCCTCAAAACAAAACCTAGTTAGAAAAGCCTACAAGATTATGGAGTCCAAGGCCATATTAATGCCACATGTTGTGTGAACTTGTCATTTTTTTCTAACAATACAAAGTTATGCCCCTTTTAACCAATTCATTTATTCAATTTGTTTATTCATACAAGAGCTCACTCTGGGAGCCAGGCACTTACTGTATTGTGTTGAGGATTAAAGTCTAAAAAAACCAGACATGGTCCCTATCCTTATATAGTGTAGAGTCCAGTGGAGGAGACACTCAAGAAAATGGTCAAATACAATATAATGTTTCAGGAGAAGGTAATGTATAGTGATTGGGAGAATCCTGTAGCCTAGATTTGGAGTTAAGTATCAATAAGATGGAGAATAATGGAGAAATGTGTTCCATTCTAAAAAACAACATGGCAAATGTGCTGAGTGAGAGAGACATGGTACTTTCAAAGAATTTAAGACAGTTAGAAGTGGTTAAAGGATGGGAGTAGTGAGACAGAGGCAGGAGAGGTAGTGTGTTAGCAGGGTTTTAGAGAGAAAGAGAATCAATATTACATGTATTCCTAGAGAGAAGTGAATGAGGGCTTTAAGAAACTGGCTTATGTGATTGTAGGGGCTGGCAAGTCCGAATGCAGTGGGTCTGGCCAGCAGGCTAGACACCCAGGGAAGAGTTGATATTACAACTTGAGTCCAAAGGCTCAATTCTACCTTCCTCAGAGGACTTGTTTTTTCTTTTAAGAACTCTACTTTATGACTTGCCCACTTTAGAGAGGGCAGTTGGTTCTAGTCCAGTCTACTGGTTTATATTAATCTCATCTTTTCAAAAGCCTTCACAGCAATATCTAGATACATGTTTGTCCAAATATCTGAGTACCATGACCTGGTCAAGTTGACACATAAAATTGGCCATGAACAGGTAGTAAAAAACACTTATAAATGACCTTGTTAAACTTGTTAGGGAGTTTGACATTTATCCTAAGATCAGCAGAGGCTATTTGGGATGGGGATTGGGGCCATTTTACAGTGATGATAGACTAAGAGCTGCTATTTAGGAAGATGACTGTGGCCACATCATACAAAAGAGAATGCTGGAGGAGGGTCCACGACTGAAGACCAGAAGAGCAGTGGAGGCTGTTGGAATCATCTTGGTGAAAGGAAATCATTTCTGAGCTAGAAAAATGTTAACAAAAATGGAGGGAAATTGCCATATTTAGGAGAGCTTTTGTTTTTTGTTTTAGTTATGGGGAGTTGGGGAGGCAAAATCATTAAGATTTGATAATTGGTTGGCAAGGCAAGCTTCCTAATTTGCAGGGCCCAGTGCAAACAAAAATGCAGGGCCTCTTGTTCGAAAGCATTTCCTTTTTTGTAGAATCTCTCTCAACCCATCACAGCATATTTTATCTGCTGTTTTATGTTGTGCTCCCTTGAGCACAGTAATACTCTCAAAGCACTCCGGGCCCAGTTCCATCACTCAGCAGATGGGTGTATACACTCACCACCACATCCCCACCCAAAGTCGAGGGAGCCACAGTCACTGGGCAAATGCAGGAGACTTGGCAGCTGAGAATCCATCTTTGGGAGGAAGGACAGCAGGGAAAGCCATGACCCTCCATGTGCTGAGGATCCAAGCCTCAGTAAGTGCTTTATTTTCCTATTGGACTTCACTTACAAAACACACATTCAAAGAAAGAAGTATTAAGAATTTCAGGACAGCAAGTAAAGTGCATTAAACACCAAGAACAAGGACCTTCTGAGCACAGGGCCCTTTGGGACTACACTGGTCACACAACTTTGAAGCTGGTGTATCTGTTAAGATACAAAAGGTAAACTGAGGGAAAGGAAATAATAAGGAGAATACCAGGTTTTCATCTTAAGAAAACTGATGAATGGCAGTGCTATTCATATAAAGAGAAGGAGACGGACAAGTTTGGCACCCTGGGGGAAAAGATGCTTGCAGCTTTGCATTGTTTCATTATGTAGGAGACAAGTCCAGTAGGTAGCTAAGTATATGTATTTGAATCTCAAAAAAGGAACCTGGGTTAGAGATATAAAATTGGACATCTTCAATGTATAGATTGTTTTTTAACCATTTGTTCTAGAAGCAGCCACAGGTGTCTACCCATCCATAGCTATTTCATAAAGACGGAGCTCTAGAGTGACTAATGTGATCTATGGACCTAGAAGCGGGAAGCCAAACAGGCCATCATAGGAATGAACTTCCTCATTGTAATCTTGTTTGCACCGCATGCTGAGCAGATGAGCTGAGGAGACTCTCTCACAGCTTGAGTGAAGCAAGATGGCAGATTGGGAAGAGTCCTAGTCTTGAGATCTGAAGGACTTGAATGAGGTCCTAACATTCCCTCACCCCGTGACCTTGCACGAATCGCTTATCCTCACTAAGCTTTTGTAATTTTCCTTTGTCAAAATCAAGACAACTAAATATCTCCATCTTGGTTGGGAGGTTGAGACAAAAAGGTGAACATAAATGCCCTTTACATGCTGCAAAATGACCAAAGATATGAAACTGTATTATTACTGCAGAAGAGCTAGGCAGCTTGGCAAGCTGCATTAACTCTTTCCTGCCACTAGTTACTAAAACGTATGTGAAAACAGAAGTACTCTGAATGATACACAAGCATCTGCCTGAAGGAGCCCTGTGGGCATGAGCAGTCATTTCTGGCTCACCTCTATAAATGATAGTTGTTTTCCTTTGAGCCATAGATAGACCCTATCATCGCTTCTCCAAGCCTAACTGATAGAACTCATCCTCCGCTCTGCCCACCGATTGCATTGTCTTGGCAGTTTCTGCTTCTCTAGCCAGCCCCTGGCATCAGCTGTCCAAGGCCTCATTTATTAGAGCCATCCCTCATGTTTCCTGCCATGCTCTGTGTTCCCTGCAAGAGGCACTAGGTTGAGAAAAAAATAATTAGTAATCTAGGCACTGCAGTTCTGATGAGACACCTGCAGCATAATCATCCAAATCAAATATTTGGCTCTGCTTCTTCAGATGATATATCTCTTCCTGCAACTGCTGAATGGCAGCTTAGCTGAGCTTGTACTGAAAATGAAGAACATATCGAAGGAAGGAGGGATTCTTCCTCCTCTGTATCACCAAGGTCTGTGCCAATGTTGCTGCTGCCAAGGCTCATCCTCCAGCTTATACATTCAGACCCTTCCAATCCCATCAGCTGAAAGGGACAGTTGTGGGTGAATGGGAAAAGACAATTTAATTTACTCAAGTGATTCAGGAATGAATAGTTGTACCACCAAGGAAATATCCAGTTGTTTTCTCTGAAAATCATCACTGTCTGACACAAGGGCTGGCAGCTTTTTAAGTCCCTAGGAAGATATTTTAGTTTACAAGGCATCAGTACAACTTCATTATTTTACAATTGAGAAAACCAAGGCCCTGGCCTCGTAGTTTTCCCTGGTAGACTCAGGATAGAACTCTGCATTCCTACTGCCTGATTCACTGTCCGCTCCACTAAGCCACACTACTTAGAGGCAGGCCATATCTCCATCACCTGGGATTGTGTAGGAAAACTTTGTAATTACCACATGTATTTAGTATACTTTCTAGATTGCTTGCTGCATTCAAAGTTCTTTCACTTAGAAAGACATGTTAGGGATAAGAATCACAGAGAAGATTCTAAACTGCTAACTTGTGTTTAAAACCTATAAATTTAGCTGACGTTTTTAGCTTATAGTTTTCCTGGAACTACCATGATATATTATAGGAGCCATATACACAAAGTTAATGAGCTGTCTTCTTTGTTTTGGATTAATAAAGCATTAGTGCAAATAATGCAAAAAGAGCTTGAATTTTTCAACTGGTAACTTCCTCTCTTATATGAGCCATAACACCTTTTATATCCTTTGATAAACACTTAACCAACTGAAAAATAAGTTGGTTTTGTTTTAAGAGGTGTCTATAATCTGTGTTTCCCGCCAGGTTGTAAAGGCCACATGGTAGAGTTCATGACCATCATCCTGTCTATAGCCACATGTCCAGAACCCAGTATGTACTCAATAAATATTTGTAGGAATTTTTAAATAATCTGGAATTGTATAAAGAGCAATACATTTAATGGAGAGGGGCAGCTCAAGATTCTGTGATTCGCTGCCCTCATTTTATAGATGAGTAAACAGAAACTTAAAAAAAAGTTAAGTGACTTAAACAAAGTGTCACAATCATTGACCCATTCATTCAAAAACATTTGTTGAGCACATACCCTATGCCCAATGAGCAGTACTATGGAAGAAGAAACCTGAGCTATATCTTGAAGGATGAATTAACTTTATCAATCAAAGTAGGGGGAAAGTCAGTACAGGCAGAAAGAAAGGCATTTATAAAACCTTAGAGCCACAAGAGCATAGAAAGATCAGGGAACAACAGGATTGCATGTTAGAGATGAAAGGAAACTGACAGAAGATGGTTTGAGAGAGGAGGGTTAGTGTCAGGTATTAAAGAGCTCTGTTCATTGTATTAAGGATTTGGACTTGGTCCAGTATCCCTCAAACTTTAATGAGTGTAGAAATCATGCGAGGTTCTTGTTAAAATGCAGATTGTGACTTGGCAGGTCTGGGGTGGACCCTAGATTCTGACTCTCTAAGCTCCCAGGTGGCATCAGTGCTGCTGGGCCATAGAACCCACCTTAAGGAAAAAGGCACAAGAAAACAAGAGGCCTACAGAGGTGCAAATGTAGGGCAGTGGTTCTCAAAGTGTGGTCCCGATCTTCTTCAGCCTCCTGCACTAACCTATGGAATGAGAAACTCTAGGCAGGGCCCAGTCTGCCTAAGCCCTCCAAGTAAAGTGGAAACACACTAAAATTTGAGCACCATCAAATAAGGATAATAACTTTATTAGATTTACTTTAGAGGAAGGTGACTTGGGAAGGACTCACTGGACTCCCCAGTCTAGCATTCCTCCCATTATAACTGTAGAAAACCATGCACAGATCTCTAAGTACAGTATTTTAGATTTAAGAATATTCAGCAATTTCAAAATGGCAGAATTGTTAATGAGGAATAAATTTTCTCTCACAGCATTCAGTATCGTCTATGATTACAAAAAGCATGAAATGCCCTGTGTTTGATGACATCTCTAAGTGTTAGTAATTGAACTGATATTTAATAAATATGAGTAAAAAATTAGCACAAGCTTCTATTCAGAAGTCAAAGTTGATCCCAATTTGTTGGTTATTAAATTACTTAGAAGTTACTTACACTTTTTAAAAATTACATATCCCATAGGTATATCTGAGGTAGAAAAAGAAGTGAAATCTATTGTCAGAATTTACATTTAAGCTCAGGGAAAATTTATGATTATGATTTTTCTTGGAATTATATCCTTGAATCTAATAGTTTTTTTAAAAATAGGAAAACCCGGCTGTTTGGTTTTTTGTTTTTTGTTTTTTGTCCTGGAGTTTCCTTCCCTATTATTGTAAGTTTTATTGTACAATGCCTGAAATAAGCAAGAGGAATAAATGAAAGAATGGATCAATGAATCAATTAATTTGGAGAAAGGTAATAAGCAGAAATGAATGAACAAAGGAAAGAAGAAAAAATAAATAAGAGCAAATTTGTTAGAGAATAAAAAAGACTAAAGTTTATTATATAAGTGCCTAGAGCACATTAGAATCTTTTACAATTAGTAAGCTTTTAAAAACTTCATGCTGAGGTCTCACTCCACATTAATTAAATCAGAATCTGTGGCTTATGATACAGCATCGATTTTTTTTTTTTAAGGCTTTCCAGGTATTTTTGGTGTACTAACCAGGTTTGATATCCACTGACCTAAAAGATCTTAAGCTTCCATTAATGGGATTTTTAGAGTTGAAATTGTGAATGACATTTCATTTTATAAAATCTTTTTGATTTTTTTTTTAAAGCCTGGCCTATCACATTCTGGCCATCCCCCTTGTCTGTATAAGGCAAGAATGCTGAAACATGACTATGTTACTAGAACTCAGGACTACATTAAAGCTATGAGAAGATGAGAATAAGATCTGAAAGCACTAAATTAGAGGATCTTTGGGTGGAGAATTGTCCTTGACCATACACAAAGTGATTGTTCTATAAAGGCAATCCTGAATCCCATATTAAGATGCTGGTGGCCACAAAAGCATGCCTTGCCAAAGCATTTGTTTGCTCTTGCACAGACCCACACTAAAAGTAATTTTCCGGACCATGAGTATGGGGTGCTGACTGTTTGCAGAGGCATCAGGTGTGGATGACACACACCTGTTTTAATTGCTTCATGAAACATTGTGAGGTTTTTGCCTGAACCTAGAAACAACATAGAGGCTTCCATTTCAACTCTGGATATTACAGACAGTCCAGATGGAATCCTGTCGACTTTTGATTGAGCATATTTTTCATTCGAAAACACAAACCGTTGGGTACGTCATCTGTAGGGTAATCTGGGAGGACATTTTTCTTCATTCTATCTGGTGGACCATGCAGAAACACCTGTTTCGTGTCTTAGAATAATTTGCAACTGCTATCTAAGAAATAAATGTTGAAACAATATCATTAAGCTACTTTTAAAAATTCATATACTTGGGCATTGAAGAAAATAACACAACTTGGAGCGTGCATCACCATTTCCATCAACATAGTGCCCAGAGTTTAGGAAAATTAAACATTTCTGTTCTTGTTTATAAGCTAGGCTGACCAACTGTCCTAGTTTTCCAAGGACTGGGGGGCTTCTTGAGGTGAGGGTATTTCAGTGCTAAAACCAAGAAAGTCCAGGGCAAACAGAGACAGGTTGCTCACCTTATTATAGACAGACACCCTGAGACAATGTGAGGCTGAATGATATTTCAGTGACCTCACATATTGGTAGAATTTTCACCCTGACATTTAATATATGTTATCATGAGTAGGTCACGTATAATGACTCTGTTTGCTGAAAGTTATTCTGGAACCAAAGACCAGCCAAAATACATGTAATCCCATCAGTTGAGGGTGCTTCCAAGAAGTGTAGCCATGTCCACCCAGAGGGCCCAGGGCCTGTTAAAGACAGATGCTGCTCTGAAAGAACCATGAAGAACTGCTCTCATTTCCCAGTCATTGGCACCAACTCCCAAGTTTAGATACAATATTATTTCCAGTTATCTCAAAGTATACCAAAGAAAATAAAGTTGAATTAACTTCTATTTACAGTATAGGCTCATGCAAATATCACATTTTGGAACTTGTTTTGGAGAAATCAAATAAACAACATTTGCATCCAGTGATCAGGATTCTCTTTTATTAGACCATTGAGATAAGCCCAAGATCAGAGTTTTCTACCAGTGCTTTGGGAAGTCTTAGGCTGTTGTTTTTTAACCTTAATGAGAATGGGAATCACTTGGGGACATTATTAAACCACAAACTACGATGCTAGAGGGCAGAGGTAGGGACCATGATTCTGCATGTCTAACCAGCTTCAGAGTGATCTAGGTGGCCTAGTGACCATGCTCTGAGTAGTGAGACCCAGGGCTTCATGGAGGTGCCCCATGAGGCCCAGGAGACGACCAGAGGAGAGTTGTACATTTTTTCCCCACCGTTTTCCAAAAAGACCAGCTGTTTTTATTTATATGAAAGTACTACATAGAGTTCATTTTAAAATGCATTCAAAAAAAAGAGAGCAAGAAAGAAAAAAAAGAAGAAAGAGAGAAAGAGAAAGAAAGAAAGAAAAAAGAAAGAAAAGAAAGAAAGGAAAAGAAAGAAAGAGAAAGAAAAAGAGAGAAGGAAGGAGGAAGGGAGGAAGGAAGGAAGGAAGGAAGGAAGGAAGGAAGGAAGGAAGGAAGGAAGGAAGGAAGGAAGGAAGGAAGGAAGAGGCACAGCATTAAAAATGTGCACTGGTATGAAAACAAATAATTCTGCAGAAGCATGACACATACCTCCTCACACACTCTTCTGCCAAACATGGATGTTCAGGTATGACTTCAGGTTGGCTCAGGACATTGTTTAAGCCTGAGACTCCCAGTGTCTCATCACCTCCTTTCTGACATGGTATGGTGTGAACCCTCTGGTAGCAGTGCCAAACCCGTAGTTTAACTAAAAAGCAAAGAGGAAAATAAACCTCTCTCCAATACACAGAACAACGACAAAATAGCCCCTACAGAGGATAGCCTTGTGAACCCCAACTAAATGATGACTTTCATTTGCAGAATTTCGACTTGACCCATGCAAACAGGAACAAGAGCACATGCTTAACGGGCTGGCACCTAGGGCCAATTTCAGGAGGGAGTCACTGGAAAGATGGAAGCTGTAGGCGGATGGGGCCCAACTTAATTAGGGAATGTTTCAAACTCCAGGCAGAACAGAACTGTTCCCAGGGAAAGAGTCACTTCAGAGCAGGGTGCCTGGGTGAAGCCTTTCACATAAGTGTAAAACATCCTCTACACAATCAAAAAAGGTTATCAAATTTCAGCAAAGACCCACTGTGGGTTCAAAGGCACCTAAATTTCTCTCACTAGAGCAATATTCTCTCATTTTATTTGATTTAATTATTCATAATGAAACTTTAGGCTACTTTGTTGAGTTGTTTTGGTGCTACACTAATATTTTTAAAGGGCACAGCGAGTGAGGCCCTGAAATCAGGAGCTCAGGCTTGTAGAATGCATTTTGCCAACTCTTAGTTAAAAGCTGCCTGCAATCTTTGCTTCCCAGACATGGGACATGGACAGTTCAGATGTGGAAATAAAGTGGTTAATGAGGAAAGATATGTATAGACAGGCAGGAACTGAGAGAATTATGAAAATCAATTTTACATGAGATCTGGAAATGAAACCTCCACGCATAATTCTAGATCAGTGTCTGCTTGGGAGGCAAATGAACTCGGCCACACCACATACTGTGAAGGGAGTTGAGGCTTGAAATGAGGGCCAATTCCCGGTAAAGGCAGCTTCTCTGAGCCTTATGGAAACCAGGGACAGGTGTTGTGGCCTTCTTTATCATTTAAATTAGTTTTTGTGGCTACTAAGGTGAACTTGGGTCATTGCTTAAAGCAGAGATAACTTGTTGGAAGGCCACTGATGAGTGCAATTTATGCCTATGATGTTTATGAAAAAGCTGAACTCATTGTCAATAATTTCAAATAAGTCTAGTGGATACAAAAGTATACATTAAGAAATGATAAGAGACAGAAGATCTGGGAGTAATGGACCTTCAACTGGCATGGCAGCCAGAGGCTGGAGCTGAGGCCCCACCCCTTTCATTATGTAAGTGCTTCCACCCACGCAGTTTCAAATCGGCTCCCTTCACTCCTTTGGCTTACTGTGCCAGGTGAATTTGTCATCCCTGAATTCAAATATGTCCTCAGAGATCCATCCTAGGATCACAAAAAAAGAAAGGATGGTTATCGAGGGAATTGTTTTTCTCCCCAGGATGAACCCTGTGCCTCTCAGGTGATAAAGCTAATGGAGCAAAGTGCTTACTGGTGAAGTCCCAGAAATAAGAAAGGAGCTATGTGTTCCGGCTGCATTTTCTTGGAGGCAATTTGTTAAATTAATGCTGATTGATAAACCACAAGGTTATTAACTCTGTGTTTGTGTTTGTTTTACTGTGGCATATTCAAAGAATTCTAATACATGGCTTTAGCTTGTGTTCCCCAAGCTTTCTTAGGAGGTGTTCCACTGGTTCTCCTATTGGTGAGGAAGAGGTGAAGTGAAACACCAAATAAAGGACACTGATGTAGCCAGTGTCATGAGCAGGTTACCAGGGCAACTAGGGCACCATCCTGCTGGGACCTCTGGGATGCGCTATGGAGCTTGTCTCAGATTTATCCTCCCTGGATGGTGAGGAAGATCCCCATTGTCATTCAGTCCAGGAAGCTCACAGGACTTGGACTCCCAGCCCACCCTTAGTGAACTCTGGGAATCCTCCAGAGGCCAGAGAAAGCCCTCAGGCAGATGCTTGCCCTCAGAAGGAGCCAACAGGCAGAGGAGCAGAGAGTGCTGAGGGAATCTGGACATAGCAACCATAGCCTCCAAGCCAACGAATGGCCACTGATTTGAGGGATTATAGTCCAGTTAGGAAGATAGTAAGTAATGTTTATTGAGTAAATATCTATGTTCAGGGCACCCTGTTAGGTATTTTCCATTTGATCTTCACAACATGTCTGTGATATTAGGTAATGTCACTATATTCATAATATAGATAAGGAAACTGAGGCACAGACACATTAAATAACCAAGGCTGTCCCTGCTAGTAAGCGATGAAGCTGGAATCCCATCTGGACGGCTGGCTCCAGAGCCCACATTTATAATGACTTTTCTCCATGGCTTCTCTATGACTCATGAACAATTAAAAATAACGATATGAGAGACATAAAGGGAGATCTCTGCATCAAAACCTACTCTTGGGAGATGCTTTCTTCATGAGGTAGTTGCTTTTCCATGGAGGACAAATACTTAATCCAAAGGAACATGTACCTTGTCATGGAACACGCAGAGCTGATGACAGTGAGAGAGCTTTGGAGGAAAGGGCCTCAGCAGCTAGGGACCCGAGGTGGGTACTGCCTCAGCGGGGAGCATCACTCCTCCTGGCTCGTCACCTAGGAATAAAAACCTTTTTCTTTTTTCTTGTTTCTTTTTTTTTTTTTTTTTGGAGATGAAGTCTCCCTCTGTCACCCAGGCTAGAGTGCAGTGGTGCAATCTCGGCTCACTGCCACCTCCGCCTCCCAGCTTCAAGTGATTCTCCCACCTCAGCCTCCCCAGCAGCTGGGACTACAGGCGCCCGCCACCACAACCGGCTAATTTTTGTATTTTTAGTAGAGACAGGGTTTTACCATGTTGGCCAGACTAGTCTCAAACTCTTGACCTCAGGTTATCCACCCGCCTCGGCCTCCCAAAGTGCTGGAATTACAGGCATGAACCACCACGCCCGGCTGGAATAAAAAGCTTCTAATCCCCGCTGCTAACTACAGTTCATCAACACTGACCTAGAATGATCAGAAAAGAAGCAAAATTGCATGAAGAAGGGTGTCCATCCTAGAACCGTTTATGATCACAAATGCCCCAAAAGGGGGATTACTGAAACTACAATATTCCCATAGGATGGGGTAAAATGTAAGGGGCTGGGGGAACATTGTAACAATGAGCCCCTTCTCTACATATGGACGCACTGCTTTCTAAAAGCTTATGTGGAAACTGAACTTGTTTACAAACCCAGATGAACACTGTAAAAGTGATTCCTAATGTTTTCTATTTGCAGTGGGTAGAAATGATACACTTTAGCTCCAATACTTAGCTTTCTTTGTTCTTTGAATTGTGTAAATCACAAATTTATCACAGAGGAATTTCTGTAGGTATGGACATGAGGAAGATGTGCATTAAAAAATGCTAAGTGGAAAGCAAGCTGAAAATGGTATTTCCTGTATGATACCAATTTTGAAATTACATATACTTAGGCAAAAAGAGTGTCAGGCACAGATAGCAAAATACTAACAGAAGTTATCACTGCCTACTGAGATGCTGGATGATTTTTTTTTTCTGTTTTCTATTTTTGTGTTTTAATTTTTCCACTATAAACATGCATTGTGTGTGTGTGTGTGTGTGTGTCCCTTGAACAAGACTTAAGTTTTTGGTAAAATATGTAGTAGCATGAGACATTGGGAAACCTCCTCTCTACCCTGCAACTGATATAGTAATAGTAGAGAGAGATTGGTATTAAAAGAGCTTGAGTTCCTGCCAGTTGCTCATTTTGTGTTTGGCCTCTTGTCCACCTCCTCTTTTCATCTATAAGATGAGAATGCGGAGATCTTCCACGTGGGCCAGGTAAATTGTAATGCACCACACCAGTCTTGGGTATTATCAAATTATCTGGGAATCATATTCACTTGGGCATAGTAGAACAATAAGGCAACTTCCTCTGAAAACAAAAAGGAATAGAAGGGGTCAATGTTGGAAACCCAACCATTAGGCAGGCTTAGAGCTGGGGAAAACATTAGTGCCCGAAGGTAAGAGCCAAGCAGGTGAAGTGGAACTCAGAGGAGTGGCCCAGACACGGGCCACATCCCAATACCCAGGCTGAAGGCCTGACTTTCAACAGCCTGCTGGCTTGCACTGCTCATCCAACCATTAATAGGAGAAATTTCCAGGGAGAGACTCTTACTGGCATATTCATTTCTAAGAATTATGAAATAATGGGTGAGTATCTGTCGTAGTAATTACATGGGAAGCTAACTGCTATTTTTCTTGATGAAGCTGACTCTCTGAAGCCCATGATGAAAAAGAAGCATTGCCAGCCCGGCGTAGTGACTCACACCTGTAATCCCAGCACTTTGGGAGGCCAAGGCAGGTGGACCGCGAGGTCAGGAGTTCAAGACCAGCCTGGCCAAGATGGTGAAACACCGTCTCTACTAAAAATACAAAAATTAGCCAGTCGCGGTGGCGGGCGCCTGTAATCTCAGCTACTCGGGAGGCTGAGGCAGGAGAATCACTTGAACCCAGGAGGCGGAGGTTGCAGTGAGCAGAGATCACACCACTGCACTCTAGCCTGGGTGACAGAGCAAGACTCCATCTTAAAAAAAAAAAAGCAGCAGGAGCAGCGTTGCCTTCCACTGACTGATGTACGCTGCCACAGGGCATGGGGCCGGGGAGGAGGCCTTTGTCTTGTTTGGTGACTTTTTTTCCCTCTGCTGTTATGACTGCTGCTACTGCTGCTGCTATTTGTTTTTGTAATTGTTCTTCGAAGGCCGCGGGCGAGAAAGCTGTTCTAATTGTACAAATTACTGCACAGCTGAATCACAGGCGCAGTCCCAAGTAATCTGTGCAACGATTTGACTGAACTTTCGAACTAGCTGCGGGCGCTCCCGGGAGTCTCCTGAGGCCAGCGTCTGACAATGGACATAAAGCAGCCGCCAAATGAGATGCGGGAACAGTTGTGTGTCAAGCGGCAGTGATTCAATTCCGGGCAGTCAGAATGCAGGCAGCCCCCGGCCGCGGCGTGATTGGCAGTGTGCTGATGCAGGCTTCCAAACCGCGCCCTACCCATCTTGTTAAAATGGGGCCCCGGATGCGGCTTGGCATAATGAAAATGGATGTCTTGTGGAACCAGTGAGCTCTGGGTTCCATTCCACTCTCCACAGCTGCCGCGGCATAGACTATGCAAGTTACATGGAACTTGTTAAACGGAAGTTTTTGGTTGTCTTCGAATTCCAGCTAAAGCCCAAAGAGGGGAACACCTCATTCTGCCCATCCATGCGGAACTAAGGGATGGCTTAAATGGCTCCCCAAATTAGAGAAGCCTAGGATACAGTGAGGAAACTCATCAGAGTAGGGTGGGAGTGAGGCATCTTTGAAGAGCATTGTTGTTCCAGCAGGAAATTCTCCACAAGGAGAACAGAATGTTTTCCACACCTTCTATTATTTGACAAATATGGACTGAGCCTCTGTCATGTTTCAAGCACAGTTCAAGGCACGGAGGATGCAACAATAAATATAAATTGCTTGTTTCACCAGTGAGAAGGGCTCCCCAAAAATGCACTTAGGGGGATCTGAATTGTCAGTAAGGAGACTGAGCTCTCATGGCATTGGTCTGCCCATACAGCTATCAGAATACAAGACCAAAAATCTTCTCGGGAGCAGCCTAGCCTTCCGGAGTTTAGTGCTTGAGTTTTTCCCGAGGCTGAGTGAATTCTTGGAAGGTAGATGGGTGTGAATTGTCTTGAAAGGCCCGTATCCAAGAGCAGTAGCTCCCTTAGACCAGAACAAGAGGAATTCCTGCCTTCCTTCAGCCATGCTCCTCTCTTCCAAATAAATGTTTCATGAGGCCAGGGGACATGCCTGCCTTAGGGCCATGCCCACCTGAAGACCATGTCCTCTCCTAGAGCATGGATTGGGTAACTGAGACTCCAGAATTCTATTCTCAAATGGCTTCAAGTCAATCCAGTTTGCAAGGATAGACTCCATCACTAGTAGGCCCAGGGCTGCTCTAGGGTCAGCTTTTTGCTGGCAGATATGAGGACCAGGGTGTCCACATGCATATGCACAAGACTCCTTGGGATAGCCAGGGAATAGAGAGAAGAGAGACAGACAGTGGGCTGGGGGCTCAGGCTTGGAGCCAGCATTTAGCCTGGAACTCTCCAAAGTGTGAGGATTCTAGATACAATCTTGCCTGGCCTTCCAAGTAAGCATGAAGCTGCAATTGTTAGGGAATGAGCATATAATTCATTCTATTAAATTATTTTTAGCTTGACTGACAACTTTTAAACATACCTAAATATTTAAAAGTTGTGAGCTTTTGTTTGTACTCCTGCCTAGGGCCACATGTTAGGAGTGGCTCCTTTCATAAGGCTACCTGCCAGGTGAGTCAATACTCTATAAATAGGCTGAAAGGGATAGTAGTAAGTAGACAGCCGCAGCATCCACCTCCAAAGTCAGAGAGCACAGGTCGGAAGTCTGAGAGCAAAGGAGAGGGATGGGGGAAGGTTAGGGCAGGGTTGACAGAAGGCTAGGGGAAGGAAAGTTGGAGGAAATGAAAAGGTTAAGGGGTGTTAGGGAGGAGGCCATAAAGAACCCTCCACAGCCCTCCATCCATCATTAGAATTTGGCCCTATGCCTTAACAGCCAAGGTATTAACTTAGAGGGCATTTAACAGCCAAGAGAGTCACAAACACCAGTCCCATTAAATGATACTCACATTCTACCTCTCATTCCTTCTCGCTGTTTTGACCCCAGAGAAATGACAAGTACAAGTGCTAAAGGAGCAAACCAAGCAGAGGTTTTTCCCCACTGTACTCTCCAGATCCTAAGTTTGGTCTGGATTTGAGCAAAGAAGAAAACTTCCATTTGGAAGAGAGACTGGAGTTTGATTTAGATTATTTGGGCTTCTTAAGACCTAACAGCAAGGCTTTTTAAATATCTGAAAAGGACTTGGAAAGGCATGGGTTGGTCAAGATATTTCTCAGGGTGTGAGAATATGAGCTCTGACAGAGGGGGGTTGAGCAGCAGTGGTGGGCAGGGGAGAAATATCCTATTTTTTCACTATACCCTCTTCACTTCAAACTATTTAGTTGACATTAAAATGTAAAATGGGGTCAATATGCAACAACTTCAACAGCTTTGCAAAGATGTGGTGAAGACCAGAGATAGCACAAGTAGTTTCCAGCATGTTCCATGTATCTAGTGTAACTGCTACCATTGTTATTGATAG
Source organism: Papio anubis (assembly GCF_008728515.1). Taxonomy (NCBI): domain Eukaryota; kingdom Metazoa; phylum Chordata; class Mammalia; order Primates; family Cercopithecidae; genus Papio; species Papio anubis. The sequence goes on along the minus strand of NC_044988.1, from coordinate 18,180,679 downwards.
TATTATAATTGAAATTGTGTACTAACAGTTCAGAATTTCACTTTAGTTCCCTTCACCCAGTCATCCTTCTGAATGATACTGCAACTCTGGGTAAGTTTCTAGAAAGTCCCCTCTTTGATTGGATTCTGTGGCCATACACCTGGCAGCCATGGTAGTGACTGTCCCTTGATATAGGGATTTTATCACTGAATTGGCCAACAGCAAGTGGAATGGAAGAAGGTAATATTCATGGAGAACATACTAAAGTGTCAGGAATAATACTGGGGCCTTTACATGTGTTTTTGTCATTTAATACTCACAAGGACCAGTAGCATCCTGGGGTCTCCCTCAGCAGATTCCCTGAAAAGTGAAACAAACCCAAAGAATGTGCTGGAAACTTTAACACTGAAATCTTGAGAACTAGGAAGTTACTGCTCTGCAGAGGCGGCCTAGTAAAGCTTTTAGCTTTCTGCAGCCAGGACCCATAAGAGCTATTCAGAGGCCACTTGTGATGACAAGGAGTAGGGCTAAGACACGGAGGACATGCAGCCACACCTTCTTCAGGAGGGTTTGTCATGAGCCTGAGTCAGGCCCACTTTAAAGCTGTGAGAACTGGAAAATCTGTGGCTATTCATTCCTTCAAAGTCCGCCATTTTGGCCAAACTTGCACATTAAATTGGTGCTTCATTCAAGAGTTGATGATGACTTTTAGAGCAACGACCTAAAATGTACATGTACAGAGAGGTTCAGAGATTTAATAATTCTGTGAAATGTCCCTAACAAGGGTGGAAAATGTTCCTGCCATCATGTAGGAAATAGGCTCTCCAGGTTTGTCTTGCTGGTAGCTGAGGTGGGACTACCCAGGGTGGGACGGGGGTGTGTTCCACCCTTCCCGGTTCACAGAGGAAGATTCAAGTGAGTTTTTTACCTGAGTGCTGCATACAGGTGTGTACCAGTGAGGACTGAACCACATCTGATCCAGTCAGGAGAATTCTTACCGTGTGGTGTTCCATCACCACTGCAAATAGAAAAGAAATAATAAAATGGCCATGCAGACCATTTGCAGAAAAAAACCAAAAAAACATATATATACACCTGGAAAATAAACAAGGGAAAGGATTCAACCACATCAGTCATGAATAAAACATAAATTCCAATAGCAATTTTATAACAAATATTTTATAAGCACCTACCACATGTCAAGTATTAAATCCTAGGAATTCACAGATGAAAGGACAGGTCTAGCCCTCAAGAAGTTCATACTCTGATTGGTGAGAAAGACAGGCTAATAGGCTATAATTGCACAGAGCCATGAGGCGTGTGAGATGAGTTGGCACAGGGGCTAGGACACCTCATCCAGATTTGGGAGGAATGGAAGAACTTCATTTGCTACTGGAGTAACATTGGATTGGAGACCTGAAGGACAAGTGGGAGTGAGATAGCAAAGATGGGGAGGAGGGGCCAGAGAGAGAGAGAGGAAATGAGAAAGGAACCCCAAACAGAGGGAAATTCTGCATCAAAGCCCTGAGAAAAAAAGTAGAGCTGGTGGTTCAATGAGCTGGAGAAAGTTAGGGAGAGGGGAGTATTGGGTGAGGAGGCTGAAGGGATATAGAGTAGACTCATCATGGAGGGTCTTTGACACCCCCAGCAACCCTTGCTGAGTTCAAGGCATTAAGACTTTTTCTTGGGAGCAAGTAAGAGCCAATGAGTGTCTCTACATGTAGGAATGTCAAGAACATATTTGCATTTGTGAAAGATCATTCCCACTGCAAAGTGGAGAAAAGCCAGGGGTCGCCTAAACCAGCAAAAGGAATAATGAGAATAAGACAGAATTAACCATGAGTAGGGAGGTCATCGTAGTTTGGATCCCCTCACCTATGTCCCCATGTGCATGAGAAAAAGATTTACATACAAGTGGTTTATTTGGTAGGTGATTGTTGCAGTACAATGAGGAAGTATGGAAGAGAGACAAGGAATTTGCAATAAGGTCAAGGAATGCTCTATTAATAATCAAGTATCTGCTATGGGCAATTGACTGTAGCACATGTCTAGAGAGCTGGGCTATTTATCCACCAACTCCTGCCCCTAACTGGTTTCCCCCTGGCCATTTCCATGCCACAGGGAACTCTGCAGCAACAAGATGCAGGAGCTTGAGGTAGGAAGCCACTAGGCAACTGTCCACAAAGCTGCAGGGTGACCTCCAGGGTGGGCCAAGGGGATATAGGTGACTGCATCTGCTTCAGAGAGTTGGAAAATACGGCAGTTGATTAGTGATGCAGAAGAGGAAAGAGACAAAGCAGATACCTGAGGAAACTACTCTAGGAAACTGCATGGCTTCTGGTGCTATTCATTGAGAAGGGGATCACAGCACCTCAAGGCCATACTCCTTCCTCAAATGACGATGTCTGGTTCTCATCCTTGTCTTTACTCTCTAGGCTTGCTTAGCAAATGGTATTAAGTCCTGCTATGGTTTGAATATCTATGTCCCCTCAGAATTCACGTTAAATTCCTAACCCCCAACCAGGTGATGATATTAGAAGGTGGGACCTTTGGAAGGTGATTAGGTGATGAGAGCAGATCCCTCATGAATAGAATCAGTGCCCTTGTGAAATAGATCCCAGGCCGGGCGCGGTAGCTCACGACTGTAATCCCAGCACTTTGGGAGGCCGAGGTGGGCGGATCACCTGAGGTCGGGAGTTCAAGACCAGCCTGACCAACGTGGAGAAACCCCGTCTCTACTAAAAATACAAAATTAGCTGGGTGTGGTGGTGCATGCCTGTAATCCCAGCTACATGGGAGGCTGAGGCAGGAGAATCACTTAAACCCGGGAGGCGGAGGTGGAGCTTGTGGTGAGCCGAGATCGTGCCATTGCACACCAGCCTGGGCAACAAGAGTGAAACTTGATCTCAAAAAAAAAAAAAGATCCCAGAGCTCTAGCTTCTCCCTTTGACTATGTGAAAACACAGTGAGAAGGTGCCATCATTGAACCAGGAAGTGGGCCCTCACCAGACACCAAATCTGTTGGCACCTTGATCTTGGACTTCCCAGTTCCAGAACTGTGGGAAATTAATTTCTGTTGTTTATAAGCTACCAAGTCCCTGGCACCTTGTTATAGGAGCTTGAACAGACCAAGACAAGCCCCTTCAATATACCAGACTTTCACCTTTAGATCTCCCAGCATCTCCACATTTCTATGGAAATTTACACATGCCAGAGGTGTGATGAGCAAGAACTGTAAGTTAGACCCAAGGAAAGTGACAGAGTCCCTGAGGAGAAAACCTCCTTCACTGCATCTTTATGTAGATGCCCTGCCTGGCTCTGGGTTGAGATAAGAGCTCCTCATTTCCATAGGTGTCAAATATGTCATGGTAATTACTGTTATGATTATTTATTGAGCACTGACAGGGTTCACATAGAAAATGTTTTGTAAAATAATTAACGTTGTAAAAATGCAATTACTAGAATTTATTTCTTGACACGGATCCAAATGTAGTAGAAATTATTACCAATAACAGGAGGAATATGCAAGAGTCAATCAGCAACAGGTTGTGTGGGGACAAAATGTATATTTCTGTTTTGTTTTTCACCGGGAGTAAGCTATAGAAACCAGACATGATGGCTCAAAGCCAGACATTGTACAGAGCGAGACTCCATCTCAAAAAACATTAAAAATAAATAAATTTTAAAAAATAAAAATAGGTGGTAATTCTAGATGATTTGTGTCTATGTGAAATGGTTTAGATTAGGGATTTGGGAGTCAAAAGACATGGGTTTAGGTCCTGGTTCTGTGGCTTACTGGCTGTATAACTATGGGGATGTCATTTTACTTCCTGCTAAGTCTCAGATTATGTAACTAAAAAATAAAGCAAGTAATATCTGCCTCCTTGCAAAACATCTGCATCATAGTAGGCACCCATGAGGTCAAGTGAATGAATGAAGAAGTATATGCATAAAGCATTTAGTTCATAGTAACAACACACACAAAAAAGGTAGCAATTATTATTGTATTTGTGTTTTATAATAACCTAAAGTTATTCAATAGTCAAACTGTGATTTCACTATGAGTCTTTATTGCTAGCGTTATTTTATAGGCCATACGTAAAAAAGATTAAACGATCTTGGAGAGATTGCTGAATCTGAAGTAAGAAGACCTGGACCCAGGCCTTAGCTTCATCTCTTCCCAGCTGTTCAATCTCAAGCAAGTCACTTAACTTCTCAGAGCTTCAGAGCTCCCTTATCTGTAAGACAGGATGATAATACTTGGCTCCTCTGTTTTATAGATGGAAGTCAACATTAACTTAAGTTCCTTGGGAATACTCATAAGCTGCAATGTGGATAAAAACTTTTGTTGTTTTACTTATGTTAATGTGTTTTATTTTATTCCATGAGGTCTTTAAAACAGTGACTTAAGACATGTATTCTAGCCCCTCAAGAGGCCTGCTCTGTCAAGGAAATTGCATTGGAGGACCTGCTGGTTGCTAGAACACCTCTGAAGCTGTCTAGACTCTTCTTTCCATGTGACAGTGCTGCCATAGGCGTCTCTGAGTGTGCTTTCCAGTAGTGGTGATGGAGCCTCTCACAAGCACACCAGGTTCTCTAGTTAAGGAATCTGCAAGATGCCCATTCAGGTTAGGTGCAAGGTGAGAGTCTGTGGACAGATTGGTTTGATTGTTCTGTCACTCTGATACATGCATAAGTAGCCTAGACCTGAGATGCATACTGAAATCCCTATTTTTCTAGTCTTCCTGTCATCATGTAAAGGAAAGTGCTTGGGGATAACTTTATTGTCACCTAATAGGTGAATCCGTGAATAGCTCATATTGGCATTTCAAGAGCCAAAAAGAAAAGCACATTAGACACACTTAGACATTTATGAAGTCATATTTTAATGAAAAAAGAGAGTTTGAAACTTTGCAGGACTGGGTTTTGTACTGCTTCAAAATATCAAACCTTCTATTTTCCTGAGTACAAAGCAGGATGAGCCAGAAAGACAAAGTAGGATAAACTAGAAGGACAATCCAGAGATCCAGACAGGAGGTGTATTCTTAGCTCTTGGAAGCTGGTGCAAGGTTAGTTAACTAAAGCAGACAGAGGGTGTCAAGAGCTATGTAATCCAGGAAAGCTGAGCCCACATTCCAGCACTGTTCCTTCCTAGCTATGTGTCATTCATGAAGCCACTTAACCTCCCTGGGCCTCTGTGTTTCCGTGTCTATGTTGTGGATAAGAATACCTCGGAAGCATAGTTCCGGGAATGAAATGGGCTAAATATAAACAATAAAGCACAGCGTCTATCATGTAGATGTTAGCCCTCTCTCTTCCCTTTGCTTCTTCCTCCTACCTTCTCGAAAATTAATAATGCAGAAGGAAAATGGAGAGTCTGATTAGGGCCAAAAAGCTTTAATGAATATGACAGGCAGCAGAGCATAGTGATTAAGAACATGGACTCTGGAGCCAGGTTGCAGGGCTCCCATCCAGCCTCTGACCATTGAAAGCTCTGTGTCCTATTGGACAAGCTACTGAAACTTCCCACAGCTCAGTCTCCTCATCTATAAGACAGGGAGAATAAGACCTGAATTATGGAGATGAATTGAGTCCATATTTGTAAAGTGCTCAGTGCCTGACCTGTGGTAAGTGCTGGATGAGTACTTGTGAACTGGAGTCCAATCTTTTCTGAAAGCCTTAGAATGATGACATTCAGCAGACCTTTATCTTCCTGAAAGTACTCTAGCAGAGAGGTACCAGCACTTCAAAGGCATCAATTGGCCTCCTTTCTTGACTGACAGCTTCAAAACCATATGCACTGCATCTTCCACCGTCCCCCCCATGCTACATAAATCTTTATAGAATTGGATTGTAAAGAGCCAAGTATTGGAAAAACGAAAACCCTAATATCCCGATCGATCGCCTGAGAGTAGTTCAATGGCATTTCTTTAAGCCCTCTAGCATCATCCAGGCTGCTCTGTTATAGTGCTTCACCTTGGACCAGAAGGCAGAGGGCAATGCCATCTTGCAGTTTGTCCCTGCGCCTCTCTGGTTGCTGTCAGATGGAACAAAATAAATGTTCAAAGGCATCAGGTTATTCTCAGTTAGCACCAATGCACAAGACCCAGCTGTTGGCACTAATTCCCTCTCACATATCCCTAGATTGAATGCATCTAACTCTGTATTAGAGGGAGGGGAAGAGGAGTTAAGGAAGAAGTAAGGTGCTACAGGATGAGAAATGCCACATTTGTTTTAACCTCACTGCAGTCTTGGTCTGGGTCAAGAGGGAAAAATAGAAAACCTTTAAGAAAGAAAAGGCTCCTAGAAAACGGCTGCTGTTCTTTTCCTTTTCTCAGGTTCTGTGAATAAAATTCAAAGCCTCTTCTCTCCTTGACTGACCACAGGAAAAAAAAATGATGGATAAAATATTTCTAAGGATAGCGGTTGTCCCTGGTCACAGTCTGTGCCTTCCAGCTTAGGCAGCCGCAGAGCAGGCTAGGCCACAAGGTCCCCACCAAGGGGGGAGCCACAGTACCCAAAGAAAGGAACATGTTGGAGTCAGAGCCATCTGGCCAGGGGGAGAGAAAAAGATGTTTTTTCAAACCAACCATGGTTTCAAGCAGGTCATTATCCTCACCCTATCTTTTGTTTTCTCTCTTCCTTGTCCTGAGCCAATTTTGAACAAGCCGGTCTTAAGGCTTGTTTGGATTCCTGTGCATTTAGCTCTTTCAGACCCTTAAAAGCTGGAGAGGAAACATTAAAGAAGCATGATTGAGGCTGGCTGTGCTGCACCCCAGCCAAGCCACACGAGCCACCCTTCTCCCTGATCACTTCTGATTGCTGTGGCTGCAGAAATCCTATAGCGATCTGCAAAGACAGCTAAGGTGGCTGGAAGGGATGAGGTGGTCTGGCCACTGTCCACACAATCACGCCAGGCCAGGAAGTGTTCCTTCCTCGAAGCGCCTCTTGTACAGATATCTTTCTGATGTTTCCCAGAATGACACAATCACCTTACAGCAAAGAGAGGAAGGAATGTTTAAAAATGACTTCTGAATGCTGTCTGCCATCAGTCTCAATTGCCTGGTACATTTTCTTCTTATGCTGAATCTTGCCTCTCACATTAGTCATTCCAGCGGCCCCCAAGCAGTTTGCAATTTGGAACTCCCAGGGTGTGGTAGATTGCAAAAATGGCTATAATCCTTCACCCTTCCCTATGTCAAATCACTGTGCACTGTGACTTGATAGCTCATCCTATGCAGAGGAAGCATCTCTTTCTCCCTTGAATCTAAACTTGCCTTGTACTTGCTTTTGCCAGTAGGTAGACTGCCATGGACATGTCAGAGTGCTGTTTCCAAACTCTCAGCCTCAAAAAATGCTTCTGCTCTCTCTCACTCTCTCTCGCACTCTCTCTCCCTCCCCATTTCGCAGTCCTGCCTAACTGCCATGTGAACAAGCCGGCCTGTTGGAGGATGAAAGACCATGTGAAACAAAGACATGCCATTCCAGCTAAGGCTGCCTTAGTACAGCCAGCTCCCAGCCAACCCAACAGCTAACTGCACATGCATAAAAAAGCCCAGCTGAGACGAGAAGTGACCCCAGCCCAAACTGCCAACCTTCACAATCATAAACTTAATGAATGTTTATATTATTTTAAGCCACTAAATTTGGAGGTGGTTTGTTACATAGCAAAAGCCCCTTATGTACCTGATGGTTTTCAAAATGACAAAATCACCTTAAAAGACAGGAGAAGGGGTGGTAGGAGGTAGCTTCTGAATTCTCCATCTGGCCTCCAGCCTCCATTACCTGATAGATACTTCTTCCTCCACATCTCACATGCCACATGAGCAGCTCCAGTGGCCTCCAAGCACACGGCAGCAAGGAATTCCCAGGGCTTCAGCTGTGTATATAAGGTTTCTCTTCATTAGGATCTCCAGCCCTGCAGACCTATTTCTGTTCTGGGGGAAGCGGAAGCCTGTTGGGTAGACAGGTGATAATACCCAGCTCCTATACATTCCTTGGGTAGTAATTATCCGGTAGAGGAAAAAGTAGTCAGTTCGGAATATAAAGTAGCTTTGTTAACACGGAACAGCACTGTTTCTTATCATAGGGCTGAAAAACTAGGTTTCAGAGACAACCCAATGTCTCGCGAAGTATTCAGTTCTCATGCTTGAGCACGTGTGCATGTGTATGTGTTTTTGTGTACATGGAGCAAGTGGTGGGTGGCAGTTATTGGGCGCCTGCTATTTGCCTGTCACGATGCAACCTCTGCTAGTTTTGATAAAATCTAACATCATCGTGAGGAGGTTTAGTTATCACAGATTTACAGATGAGGACACTAAAGTTCCATGAGGTTAAGTAAGTTGCCCCAGGTCTTACAGCCAGCAAGCAGTAGAACTGCAGTTTGACACTGTGATTTTTTTTTTTTTTTTAACTGTATTGCCCCAATGAGAGGCCTCTGTATAGGGTTATCAGGAGTTCCACAGATATTTGTTAAAATAGTTGTCTTACATTTATCTATCTAAAATACTATTTAAAAATCATCCACCCCAAATATGCTACATTCCAACATTTAACATAGTACAGGACATCAAGCTGTTGTCATTTGGGGGTATCTGAATGCATTTTATTGTATAGAATTTGGAATAACGCTGCCCTAATGTTTCTGGCACATATATAAATATTATGTTGATTGAAACGGTAGGGAATCTGCACTGTTCTTTTTCTTTTTTAATTTGAGGCCCACACGTGTTACCTCAGGTAAGGGAGCATGCTACCATGCACATATGCAAAATGCTATCAATTAAATACCAGGCAGGGCTTTGGCACAGCTGTTTGGCCTGTGTCTAAGTCATAGCAGTGTAAATAGTTTTACAATAACTTGGGAACACATCACGATAAATTCATGATAATAAATAAATTCATCATAAAATATTTATATTATGAATAGTTTCAAGCCTTTTTAATAGTTTGCAGGGTCCTCATCCTAATGTCTATATTCAGGAGGGCAAGCATCTGATAGGAGAGAGGGTCGAATAGCTACAGTGTCTAACCAAGCTTGGTGTTCTAGCTCAAGGATACTGAGGAGATCCAGATGGTGCCATGACAGAGGTGAAAGCTAATGCCCAGACTTCTGATTAATACCAGGTCTTAGAACCACCAAACTTGCAGGTTGGAAAGGAAGAACTGCCTTCTGGTCTGCAAGGTGAACCTGGACAAACACGTCTTTGCAGGAGTCCTCAATGGACAATCTCTGTCCACACCGTCCTTCCAGGGAAAGAAAGGTGGGGGTGGATGAAGCAGGGCCGGGCCTGTCTTGGATGAAAAGTTCACTTTCTGTGCCAGAGCAGAAGAATCCTAACTAAGTGAGGCAGAAGGCCTGGCTCTCCCAAATCTTGAATCAGTGGGTGATTCAGTTTTCAGATAAAAATATCCCTCTATTCTTCTTCTGAGCTTCTGTAACAATTTAATTAAAGCTTATTCTGAGATTGAAAAGCAAGATATTTACAAAAATAAAATAAAACGACAACAACAAAAAACTGTTTCTCTCTGCAAACTTATCTATGGGAATCTGGACTCTCTCTCTTTTTCTCTCTAATAAAGAAAAAAATTATAATAATCAGAAACAAAGCCAATGAAGTGAATAAAGTTTATCTTTGTTTTCAAATAGCACAGTGTAAAGAACATCTGTTTTAGGATAGGACGGATCTGGATTTGGGGCAGTTCTTCCATGTACAAGCTGTATGAGTTTGGGCAAGTGACTTAATTTCTTCAAACTCGGATATCTCATCTGTAAAGTGTAGATTACACTAATTCATAGAGTTATTCAGCAGATCTAATGAGATAAATATGTAAAATGTTGTAGCACAAGAAAGAGAATGCTGAAGGATTTGTCAAATTTCTGTCCCTGAAGCCCTTTCCACCAGGTCACTGGATACACATTCTTCTTTTGTTGCCCCTATCTTCAACAACATCTACAAGGGAAAATAGTCTGAGAAACTAACTTAATGCTGAATGTGGCCAGTTACCAGTGATGCTGAATGATTTTAATGTTTACAAAGGTCTGGATCTGAGAGTGTATAATTTTAGGTCAGACATTCAGAAGGTCATACGTTATTTTGGACAGGGAGACCTTTCTCGCATCCCTGAAATCATTCCTCTACCCAGCTGATGCATACCATCATCCACAGTCTACGTCAGTGATCTTCAGATTGGGGTGTGTTCACCCCCAGGGTGGAAGAAGACACCCCACTAGGGAACAGAAAGAAAATACTGGGTCTTTTATTTGTATTGGCTTGTACTTAAATATAGCATTGTAAATGTCTGTACCATAAGTTGGGAACACATCAAGATAAATTCATATAATGAATGGCTTGTAAAAGACCTCTCACTTGAGAGAAGGAATAAAATATTGGGTCCTTTATATTTATTTCTAAAAGCTAATAAAGCAATTAAGCTTCCCCAATATTTAACATGTAGACTGACATTAGCATTGTCCATGGGCTTTCATGTCTAAATGTCACACACAAGGAAGAATCAAATTTAATCAATGTTAATCAAAGAGATTAACATTGACACACCTTTTCTTCCATTTGTTTTCAGTCTTTACCTGCCTAGTGAACCAAACCTTCATTACAAAAGGGTGAACCATTAATAGTCCTGCTAATGCTGAGTTCTACAGTTTCCATTAACATATTCTATGGGACATGGGATTAACTAGAGACTTTCTAGAGAATCTTAGATTCAGATATACTCATCCTTCCATCATATATAAATAATCTAAAATTCCTATAGATAATCAGAAAAAATCACCCCAACCAGTATAGTAACCCCTCTGTTGGTTCAATGGCCTGAGAAGCTCAAAATGGCCAGGTGGCAGTCCCTGTTTTCAGCTCAGTGGGACCCTTATGTCTCCTTGTGGAAGAATTCATCCTTTGGGAAGAAGGCTTCTAAACCAGCAAAGCTTAAAAGTTGCTGTAAACAGAAGCAAAAATGTTGTCAATGTAGCATAGAGAGAACCCTCTCCCATCTCCACCCCATGGTTCTTTCGTCTGTATTCTTGTTATGAGAAAAATGACACCATATATTGGCCACTGGTTTATGACATAAATTTGTATTTTATAGGATACTACCTTAGCCCCAAGCTTTGACTCAGCCAGCACTATACCTGGGTCTTCAGTGGTGCCTTCCAATATTTCACAAGGCCAACTGCTCTGGATGACAGCATATATGGTAAAACCAGCGAATCCCATGGGCTGAAGGGATGGCTACAGCACTTCACTGTAAAATGAGTCCCTGGTCAGAAACAGTGTAGAGCAGAATACTACGGCAATAAATGAAGTCCACAGAGTGATGGTAACAGAGCACTGCAGGTAGGCGGGGCAAATCCAAAGTGTATTTCTGAAAAGCAAAAGCACTTTCCATGAAGGGAAAAGTCCAAAGTAATCTACCCGACACCAGGTGGCTGGCTAGTTTCCAAAGGGAAAGATGCCGTGTTTGGGACTTGTAGTTGGTGCCCTAGCTGGTACCCAGCAGAAAATACAGCTAGATCAATTTGAGTGAGAAGAAATAGATAATTTTGAGCTCATGCATACACTCTATTCCTACTGCTGTAGCCAATTCATTTATCATCTCATCAAGCAAGAATTGGGATGACAGGGTAAAGAGGCTGACATATCCACGGAAAGGTCATCATGACCACCTGATGAGAGTGCCTCCTCTAAAATGGTTTCCTTTGTTCAACATTCACATAGGACACATAAGTCTTCCAACTTAGTGCTCATTCTGAGAGTTCTATCCACACACCTCTTCCCTGGACTTTCTTACTTCTTCCAAATTCCTGACCACTTGGCCAAATCATTCAACTGTCCATGAATCAGTCGAGATCCATAATTTGGCCATATCTTCTTCATAGTGAACAACCATAAGATGGACTGTTCATTAAGAGGATTTCCCTTCCCAGCGTGCTTCCAGGACACTTCTGTGGTAGATATTTTATCCCATAAAATACAATATATGTCATAAACCAGTGACCAATTCTGGGAATGAGCTTTAATGGCCCTTGCTACTTATAATACACTCTCTTTGGAGTGTGGGTGGCACTTGTGATATGATATCACTTACATGATCACAGTTCCTTAATCATGAGAGTGATATCGTACCGTATCACAAGTACATGACAAAAGGGAGATTATCCAGGTCTACTTGATTTAATCACACAAGCCCTTTAAAACGGTGTCCTTTGTCCAACTCCTGGACAGAAGCAGAAATCAGAGAGATTCCAAGGGTGAGAGAGATCTGTGCCATCGCTGGCTTTGAAGATGGAAGGGACCACGTGAGAAGGACTGTGGTAGCTTCTAGGAACAGAGAGGCTTCTTCGCTAACAGCTACAGAAAAATGCAAATTTCAGGCCTGGTGGAAAGAACAAGATCCTGCCAACACCCTGAAAGAGCTCACAAGATACTCTTCTCCAAAGCCTTCAGATAAAAGCCCAGGCCAGCTGGCAAATTGATTTTCAGAGAGCCCAGTCAAGCCTACCTGGGCTTCTGATGTACAGAGTTGTGAGAAAACAGATAGGTGGTGTTTTAGGCAATGAAGCTGGAAGAGGTAAATGTTCATTTTCTGGGGCTGCCGTAACAAAATACTGCAGGCTGTGTGGCTTAAACAACAGAAATTTATGTTCTCACAGCTCTGGAGGCGAGAAGTCCAAGATAAAAGTGCTGACAAATTTGGTTTCTCCTGATGCCTCTCTCCTTGGCTTATAGATGACCTTCTTCTTGCTGGGTCCTCACATGGTCTTTCCTGTGTGGACACACATCCTGGTGTCTCTTTGTATGTTCAAATTGCATCTCCTTGTAAAGACACCAGTAAGATTGAATTAAAGTCCACCATATAGCCTTATTTTAACTTAATTTTCTCTAAAGTCCTTATCTCCAAATACAATCACATTCTGAGGTACTGAAGGTTAAGGCTTGCATATATGGATTTTGAGGGATGCAATTCAGCTAATAACAAGGAACCATGTGAATCTGAGCCACTTGTTCATGCAACTTGCCTGGGCCTTCTAGACCTGCTTGGGGCTGATCTTCTACTCTATGGAAGACCACTGCACACTCCCAGTGTGATAGCTTGGTGGGTCAGGTAACTATACCCAGTCCATGATAGGCAACCTAGGATCCATGGAAACCTGGTGTCACATGGGAAAGTGTTCAGTTTCTATTAGGACCTTGTAGCAACACAGGAGCTATTTAAAAAAAAAAATTTTAAAGAAGTTTTCTGCAAAATGTATAGCTTTGCTCTAAACTCCTCAGGGTCTGTGAGGTGATTTTCTCAGGACCTCTCAAAGGCTCCATACATCATTCCTGTTAGCTGTAAATATGGAGTTCATGCTAGATTATATGGCACAATTAGCCAAGTAGCTTTTATGAAAACTTCAACTTTCTGTAGGGCCTTTTCTTATTCTGGACTTTATGTAAAACTGGCAATGTTATGTGAAATTGGGTCAGAACAACATGGCCAGATGCTAACCATGTTTCTTTCAAAATCCAAAGTTCACTAGACAGTGAACAGTTCTCTGTTTTAGGGATATGTGGTGCAAAATTAAGAATATGTCCTTTAAGTACATGAATATTTTCAAAACCTAATGTGCAAGTATGATGTGACAAAGTAATTCAATTTATTCTTGTTCATGAAAAAACACAGGATGTTTCCATTTGTATAGCCAGAACATTAGCCCCGCTTTCTCAGATCTGTAGAGATGAGATTCTACAGCAATCCATTCAAACCTAGAGCCTACCTCCTGCAGAAACTATATGTGCTAATGTAAATCAGCAAGCTTATATGTTGGTAAGAGTGAAACAGAAAACCCAGTTAGCATATCGTCTAAACAACAGGCACAGACGGTAAGCAACCTATCCAAAAGGGCATGGATTCTGAGTCAAGACTAAGCATTAAAGCCACCAAGGTCAGGACTACACTAGCTGACCTTAGTGCCTTGTGTCATTTAGAAATGGGCATGCTGTTTGTTCTCCTGGTAGAAGCAGGCCTGCAGCAGGAAGCATGGGCTGGTGCTGAATCCATGCTAGATTGCAGTTCTACCCATCCACTCATTCAGTCACCCTAGTGCAGGGCCCAAGCTGCACAAGCATTGCTCACGAGGCTCTGGCAAAAATCATACTTTAATTATGAAGAGAGACATCAGTATAATTAGAAAATGCTGCAATAAAGTGCAATCATCTATATTTCTCTCCCGAGTTCCTGGACTCCTTCTCCATAAACACATGAGAAGGTAAGGACATATATACGCAGAAGGAGAGGAACAGCCCCTGGTACTCTTGGCATCCAAGCAGTGTTTACTGGAATAGATTTGGTTTGAATTGAATCTTTGACTTGACCTTGCCTGGATTTGTTACTTTTTTTTTTTTTTTTTTTTTTTTTTTTTTAGTATTATGATCAAATCATCTATATAGTGAAAATAAAATAACAAATTAAACAACCAATTAGTTTCACCAATTAATTAATCATCAAGTAGTTATTTCATTCCTGTGATATATTCAATTCTGAACTAGGCTTGATAGGGATATAAAAGTCTTATAAGAAATAAAACCCTCAAGATTTTCACAATCTGGCTTGGGAGCTGTTATTGATGCACAGGAAATGATAGGAAAATTCAACCCTTAAACATTTATTTTCCCCAGTTGGCAAGGAATACAAGAATGATAGTGGTTTGAATATTCTGCTAGTTATTTGTAAATAGTTTTACTCTTACCTTACAAAAGATACAGCTCTCATTTCACTAGTTCTTTGGTATATAAGAAAATGTCATGGACCTGTTTTTTCTACATCAAAGTTTTATCCAAGCTAAAACTGTGAAACCAGTCTTTGATGTGGGTCCGGGCAAGAGACCTGCTTCAGTATTTATCAAGTTTAGCCAGAGGGAGAAGGAGCTAGGAGCAAGAAGATTGGGCTTCCAGGGATATCATATCCAGAAACATTCCATGCATCACTAAGTTTGCAGAGATGTTGAGGCATCCAGCCCTGTAAAATTTCTAGAGCCGGCAGTCTCTATGTGTGTCCACAAATATAAATCACTTGCAGAGATGGATCCCTGCGTGGCCTCTGCTCCATGCTATTCATCACCAGACTAGCCTGCCGACTGCTCCACAGATATTCTCACCCTGACCTGGAGGCCCCACCGTTGCTGAGGGGCAGAGGTGAATGAACCTCCTTCTTCCCCAGCGTTTACAGAATGTGAGTTTCTAGAATGACTTGCTGGCGGGTCATTTTCCTCACTCCCAGCTGCAAACACACTGAACAGCTTGTTTTTTGAAGTGTGTACCACTACAGTACCTAACACTAAAAAGATGCTCAACTGAGAAAGAGAACAAAAGTGAATGGGACTCTAAGAGCTAATTAAGGAGAGACAGCTGGATTCCTTCTGCTTTTTTTTCTCATTAATGAAAAATCAAAGCACATGACATCTTCCTTTTGAAGATGAAATTATGAATTGAAATTTGCGCTGAGTGTGTTTGTCCATTCCTGTTCACATAATGGTCCTCAGCATTAAGAGTATATAAGAATCAGCTGAAGAAGTTATTGAAAATAACTTATTTTAAAATCTTATGTAAATTCCTAAGCATCGTATCCTAAGAATTGGATACTGCACAAATGGGGTGAGACCCATGAGTTAGCATTTTTGCAGCAATTTAGATTCTGATGCCAGTGAGTCTTGGACCACATTTTAAGAACGTTAGCCATTTGGTGACGGTTGCTGTGTCGTTGTTGGGATTTTTGAACAATTCTTCTCTATATATCAAGTGTTTGCTCACTGTTTGCTGCCAGTGGTGCTGAATTTTCAAATCTTAGACATGGTGTCTGAGACAGAGCATCTGCCAGCAGTCAGGAAACCTCAGGTACCTGTTCTACCACTAAATACCTGTGTGACCTTAGGCCAGTCAATAGCCTCACTCGTGTTCTGCTGGAATCAATAATTTTCAAGGACCTTTTCAGCTTAAAATTTCAGACTTTATGAATGTCAATAACAATAACAAATCTGTGCTTTCTTTACTTCATCTTTCTGGAGGTGTTGGAGAGCTCCAATTACTGGTGATGCAGACACTATTTATCACCTAATTTAAGCAAGTGATGTAATCTCCCCATGTCTCCTTCTTCTCATTTGCCTTAAGGAAAGATTAACTCTTCCCTTGTTTACCTCATGGAGTTAATGTCAAGCTCAAATGGGATTAGGAACATAGGATTTATAAAGTACTCTTAGCTGTAATAACTCCTGCTCGCCAAGTCAGAAGATCCAACTGTGGATCATAGAAATGGATTTGTCTCATAAGCATATCTTGAAGAAAGTCTGATTGAGTTGGGTTCAATATAAAAGGGAAGGTAAGAAAATAGAGACAGCCAGCCGGGTGCAGTGGCTCACGCCTATAATCCCAGCACTTTGGGAGTCCGAAGCAGGTGGATCAAGAGGTCAGGAGATCGAGACCACTCTAGCCAACATGGTGAAACCCTGTCTCTACTAAAAATACAAAAATTAGCTGGGCGTGATGGCACATGCTGTAGTCCCAGCTATTCAGGAGGCTGAGGCAGGAGAATCACTTGAACCTGGGAGGCGGAGGTTGCAGTGAGCCAAGTTCGTGCCACTGCACTCCAGCAAGACTCCGTCTCAAAAATAAAAAAATAAATAAAATAAAAAATAAATAAATAGAAAGAAAGAAAATAGAGACAGCCAGTACAGAAAACATTTTTAGGAGGTTTTCTTGTGAAAGCAGAGAAAGAGTCCAGTATGTGGGAATATATTGAGACAAAGGTTGGAGGGTGGTTAATAAGAGGAGGGATAACATATTTATGTGTTGATAGGAGTAGAGAATGAGATAGCAGAATGAAATAGTAGGAGGCTGTCCTCTAATGCATGAGAGGGGATGAAATCCAGAGCATTAGGTTGGAACAGTAACAGTGTATCGTTGTAATAGGCCTAGTACAAAAGTACAAACGCAAGGGAGTTGATAGATCTCTGGTGAAGAATATGAGGCTCTTTCTTATTGATTATATTTACCTAGTAAAATAAAAATCAAGATCATCACCTGAGTCTGAAAGAGGAGATGGAAGTGTTAGAGGTTTCAAGAGAAAGAAAATGATGCAAACTTATTTTCTGGGGAAAAGAGAGGGTGGATGTCACAGGAAAGGACAACACAAAGAATGCACTTATGGTGTAAAGTAATGAATTTCAAGAGAGACCATTTATTCCACAGGATTATGTGTTTTCTTCAGCCACATTCAGCTACGTGGTTCAGGTGCAGAAGATGTATAAAATTGGATTTTTCAGAGTTTGTTTTTTTAAGGCCCAGGGAGTATGATGATGTGGGTGGGTCAGGGAGATGAGGGTGTGTGCAATGGATTATGATAATGGATCATTATATCTAAGATTGGCAAGAACCATCAGTGGATGTGATAATCCTGATAAGCTTGGAGTCTGATTATTAGTGAGAATAAACTAGAAATTAGGAAGTGGTAGCCAGAGAGTGGGATGTTTGAAACTGAAGGCAGTGGCATTGATGAGGTTTAGGGAATGACCCCGGAAGTGAGTAACTAAGGTGGAGTGGAAGACATGTCATGGAATTTATAGTGGCCAAGGGACTGAGGGGCCAGAGTATTGAGTGGACCATCTATATTACTATTTGGTATCTCAGAATGGTGTGGCAGACAGTAGGCCATGGGCTAATGTCTTTCTTCAGTAAACAAAGGCAGTGATTGAAGAATGACAGAAGAATGGATAAGAGTCTTCTGACTTGTGTTTCAAAGGAATATGCTAGGAGGGTAGTGATGGTAAGGGGATAAGGAAGACTGGTGGTCCCCAAAAGATCCTGGGGATTGGAGAACACAGCTCCAATCCCAATGGTATGCAGGTAGTTTTATATAATAATACAGATTTTTACTTCTGTTGAAAAAAACGTAAAAGTTCCATGACAAGGAATCCCATTTCCATAAGTTAACAGATGGCTGAAGCTGAGTGTGATTGCTCCCTTTTTGATGGGTGACATAGTCTCCATTTTCCCATGGTCCCTGCGACATCCTGTTGTCATTCTAAAACAGAGATTCTATGCTAATGCTCAGTCCCTCTGCTTCAGTAGTCGTGTTTTCTAAAAATAGACCTAAGCTATAAGTAAATGTTGTACTATATACTTCTTTTGAACTGCTTAATCGTATTAAGCACTTAATCATGAGACTTCTGGCCTAAATTAGACTGATGAACTGATCCCAATTAAAATCTGCCAAAAGTTATATTCCATAAACCAAAATTGGGGTCTCTCTTATGTGATAATCCTATGGCTTTGAAATTCCAGTTAGGTTTAATGGTCCAATAGGAAATGAAACTCAGAAATAATCAGGCAATCTAATTGTGTCTCAAGAAGAAAGTATTCACTGAGAACATGGGTGTTAGGAAGAAAAGCCCAGTGTGCATCTTCCTCCAACCAGTCTTAATGCAAACAAAGCTCCTGAGCAAGCCCAGAGATCTGAGGGGTTTTGCCCTGGTGTGTCCCTTGCTTTGCACTGGTTGCTGAGACCACCTCGTTTTGGATGTTCCTCTAAGAGAAGCAAAGGATTCAGCAGGAGTTGCGACCATTTGCTCTGTCGTGGACCTGTGACCTCAAGTGTAACTTTGACATTGCTCAAAAGTTAAAATGCTATTAAAGCAAAGGGCAAACAACCAACATCAAGGTATGTTTTGCCAATTCTGGCCTGGTTACTCTAAAAGACAGTAGGTTCCTAATCTCTTTGAAAGTTGCATTCTCAGAATTATTCCCCATAAGCCAGTTCATCAGAATAGGTCAAATTTGAATGATTTATTTAAAACTCTCCCCCGTAATAGTTACAGAGTAGGGATGGGTATTTCTAGGAGTTTTAAACATAACTAGGATATTTCCTCATATATTCAATTGCCTGAAGTTGAATTCTGGGTTATAGCTAGAGTAACTGCAGGATTTATTGTCCAAACTAGAACACTTTGAGGATAAAGGGGTGTTGTGATTAATCATGCCTTCAGGACAACAGGTGTGACCAGGACTTTGAAGCAAACTAGGTGGCACAGTCCCCTTTGTTACACGTAGCTCACTTCACAAGACTCCAACACATGTCACCCCGTAACCAGAGAGGACAGACATGGAGAAGTTTTAGCAGGATTTACTCTTCTAACAGGATTTACAGAGCTAGCTTGGGTTTGCTTCTATCACTGCCCTCAACTCAGAGACAGGTTTTGCAACATATACATTTAACAAGCTAACTTTATTTGATCTTTGTGAAAAGCTTAGAAGAGATTTAGTGGAGAAATGGGTAAGTAAGTTCTTCAGCAGAATTTTATGCCTAACTCTAACAGTTCATTCCCACCCTCCTGGTCTCCCCACCCCACCCTGCCGGCACCATTCTCCTGCGTAACTCTGTTCACAGCCTCGCATAATTGGCAATATGCTTTGTTGATGGTTTGCCTTGTTGATGCCTCATTATTGGAAGGTTGCCAATGTTAGCATACCCACTCCATGCACCAGCAGTCTGATCTGGGATGGGAAATCCTGCTGTATATTCCTGTGCAGGAGAGAGTGTACTAAATGGCTCTGAAGAGGAACTAGACAAATGTTTGAATAAAAAGCAACTGAAGGGTAACTGCTAATTCAAAAGAAGAGACAGTCCCAGCTGACTTTCTTGGCTTCCTTCCCTCCTAGATTTTCCTGAACTCTTTTGTTATCTGTGGCTTAATCCTCAAATACAGTTCTGGTACTATCCATGAGGTAACACTTTTAAGTGTTAACATATTGGCTCAATTATTCCAAGAGAAGGGAAATAAAAATGTTTTTGCTCTTGCAGCCACCACAACTTTGAACAGCTTTCTTAAAACCACATGGATACAAAATGGTTCACCTCTTTGTCTTCATGCTGGAGATTTTCTTCTTCTGAAGATGCAGCAGGAGCTGTAATACAAATATGTGACATATAGAGAAAAACTAGTTTCGCTTGTGCATTTTTTTAAAGTTTTTCTCCTGTGATAACCTCCTACCCTAACTCCTCTGGCATTAAATTAATAGAAAATCTCTGTGATCTTTTAGATTTTGCAATTTCTAAAACATGTTTTGTTTCGCACTATAAAGCGAAGACCTATATTAGTTTCTTGAACCAATTTATGAGATCAGTAATAAATATTGAAAATATCTTAGGGAAATCTCAGAAACTTTTTACTCAAAATTTCACATTTTCAGGTAGACATATTTGTGTGTATGCATTCATGTTTCCTCAGGTAAGGAATGAAGGTGCTACTCAGGATTTATATACAACAATAAGTGATCATTTTCTTTCAAGAGCACATTGCTGCTGGAGGTGGCACAAAGGCTATTTTTAATATGCTAACTAGTTTCCATTGTGTTTATTAAAATCTCCCAAGCTACTTTTGTTTGTCTTCCACCCTCTTCCTTCAATGGAAAGCAAAGAACAAAGGACAAGCAAAGCTCTGACTTGCCCTTGATAAATATGGCCCATATAGCATTCCATACAACTTGGAGCTGAGACCATTATTTCAGTGAAGCCCGTTATTGTTCATTAGCACAAAGAGTGTGCAATAAATATAATGAAAGACTGCTGGCTTTACTCTATCTTTGTCATCTAAAGCAGTTCCATGAATAACTACAGGGATTTGTCTTCAAATGACTTATTTGCTTCCTTTCTAATAAATAACATGTAATTAGGGTAATATATTGTTTCCTAGTTATGTTAGCAATGTAGTGAAGGGGAAACAAATGCACAATTTTAGATATGAAAGAATAGTAGATGATTTTTGTATTATCCCTTGAAGTATTTAGACTCATTATGCATAAGTTAAACTGCTGGGAGGTCTAAGTACAAAGCAAGAACCGAGATTCTACATTTAATGAGTTTCTTTATTACTCAGGGCATGAATTACTACTCTGATACTATAAAACTGCAGCGAGTGCTCTGCATCTCAGATGAGATTCTCTTTGAGGAATGCACTCGTCAGTGAACTGTCAGCGATGGGATGGACTAATCTGATTTAGAAAGGATTAGGTTGGGAACTGTGCCTCTGAATGTCAAGGTATCTACATCTCTCTACAGAGGACTGGAATGTTTAACTCTTCATATCCAGGGCCACAAGTGTTAAGAGAGCCCTGAGACACACAAGGTCACATCCATTACTGAGCATTGAGACAGAAATAAATTACACTGATGGCCTCCTCAGGTCCCCAGAGAGAAATCCATCTTTGATCCCATGATACTAGGGAACTATGTCAAGCTTTTGCCCTGGAATTCAAAACATTTTTTTTTTTGAAGAAAGAAAAAGAAAAAGTTCTTTACTAATGATTAGAGGGGAAAAAAACAATATACATCTAATCTAATCTGCTTTACAACATCCCACACTTCACTAGACAAAAGTGGCTTGAGTTACAAGAGTTGAAATCTGCTAGTGTCTGGACATCAGGCAGGAAGGAGGGAGGCATCAAGGAATCGCGTCTTACTGGACTGAAGCAGGGTCTGCAGGGTCTACAACAGACTCTGCTTAGCATGTGGTTAGTTACTTTTGAAAACTAGAATGCCTATTGCTGAAACAGAAGCTGGTTTATTGTTGTTTCTCATTGCTAAACCTCATAGGACAAAATGCACTGAAGGGCTCCTATTTGCTTAATTCTTCTCCAACTCTCTGCAGAAACCTGAGCCCTAGACCACCATGTGAGAGTAGCCCGGCAGGCTCTCCATGAATGCATTTAGCATGCATTAAATGGAAAATTATTTGGAAAAAATTATGAGGAGCTCCTACATGACTTTAGTGTGAACATCAGGACATAGGTCCTCTGAGTTGGGGGTGGGGTTGGGAAAAGGGGCCCCTGGAAAGCAAGAGTGAATGAAGTTTGTTCAGTACTTTGTGCTGAGCTTTCATCTAAGTTCTCCCCACAAATTGACTCATTAAATCCTCATGATAACCCTGTGAACAGCCATCCCTATTGACAGATAAAGAACGAAAAAGAGAGGGTAAGTACTTGGCCACTGTCCCTCACTGGGCAAGTGCAAGATTGGGATTTGAACTGAACAGTCTGGCTGAAGATCCCATGCCTGCCTTTCAGCCTCTCTGCTGTCTCCCGGAAGGTCATTATCACCCTTCTTCCTCAGTTTACCTTCCTGCTAGGTTAGAACCGGAGCTAATTCCAGACCAAAAATAGCCAGATGAGAAATAATGAATTCTAAAACTTGAAAAAACAAAAAGCAGCAGGTATCCTATTGTTTTGTTTTAATTCAAATTTGAGAGAGAAATTCCAGTTTTTTCCCTCATACTTAGAAATGTAGAATGACAAGCTAAAAGTGTAAAGAATTAGTCATTTGAAGGGTAAAATGTTAGGGCTGAAGTGTCTGACTTAAAGTAAATTTATGAAGGGACTTATTTGAACAAAAAATTGTTCTAACAGAGAGTCACGTGGGGAACTGACGAGACATTTCTTCTCAAATGTAAAGTGAAGGGTGTACCTCCACATACTGAACACAGTCGATCAGGCGCAGGTTCAGGTTAGAGGTGGAAACAGCCGCCAGTTTTCTAAGCAAGTAAATTGGAAAACATAAAAAGACATGTTGGAACACATCCTTTAATAATACATGCTGGAAAAGTAATTTCTATTAATTAGAGTGTACATTATTAATAAAGTATTTAGAACTCTTACCTTAATTTAGGTGTTATCAGGAAATTAAAGTGGAACTAATTCCACCATAAAGGTTGATGGCCGAATATTCAAAAGATAGCAGGCAAGTCCTGACAAGCTGCAAATGTATAACTGCATGTGAAGGAAAAAGCTCGGTGGCTGAGGAAGGGCATATCTGGTTTTAAGTAATGCACATCCCATTTTTGCTATCATCAGGCATGTGCACCAGCTATGCGGCTTTTCCCTTAGAAATTCTTCCAGCACTTCCACTAAGTAATTCCACCTATAACTTTGCACACCATTAGCTCTGCATTCTGGGGAGGGCATTAGCATTTCCCTTCACATTTAGCTCTGAGAATGGGAAGAAAACCTGCTGAAAGGACCCGCTTTATGCATTAGCAGATTTAAGGGGTTCCCTGGGACCCCAAATTTCTTTCTCATTGATGCCTAAAATGTCTCTTCTTAACTTCACTTACTGTTGCTGACCTCTCCCTATTCTAGCCCTCCCACATATCATCTTCCTAAGGTGCTAATATCTGACACTGAGGGCTCAGGTCCCTTTTGGTCTGGTGTCTATTACATTCTGTACAAATCCTCTGCTCCAGGAAAACTGATTTATATCTGTTCTGTTCCACCTCCAGCCTCCTGTTCACATTATACCGTATGGCTCCACCTAAAATGTTCTGCACCTTTCTGAAGGTGATCCATGGGTCATATCCAACTTAGATTTGCCCTTACCCATGAGATAGTGTTGACTCCGGTTCTGAATTGCCATTGTGATTATTGTCTCAATGATCAACTTTGCAATTAATCATGTATCACAATTGTGTGTGTATATATATATATATACACAATTTTTGAGACAGAATCTTGCTCTGTCGCCCAGGCTGGAGTGCAGTGGTACAATCTCAGCTCACTGAAACCTCCCTCTCTCGGGTTCAAATAATTCCCCTGCCTCAGCCTCCCGAGTAGCTGGGACTACAGGCGTGTGCCACCACACTCAGCTAATTTTTGTATTTTTAATAGAGACAGGGTTTCACCATATTGGCCAGGCTGGTCTCTTAACTCTTGACCTTAGATAATCCACCTGCTTCAGCCTCCCAAAGTGCTGGGATTAGAGGCGTGAGCCACCGCGCCTGGCCATCATTATATTTTTTAAGAGACAGGATCTCTCTCCCTCTATTGCCCAGACTGGAGTTCAGAGGCATGATCACAGCTCACTGAAACCTTGGCTTCCCAGGCTCAAGCGATCCTCCCACCTCAACCTCCCGAGTAGCTGGGACCACAGGCGCATGCCACCAGACTCATCTAATTTTGTACCTTTGGTAGAGACAGTGTCTCACTACGTTGCCCAGGCCAATCTTGAACTCCTGAACTCCATGGATCCTCCTGCTTCAGCCTCCTGAAGCTCTGGGATTACAGGTGTAAGACATAGCACACAGCATCATAATTACTATAATTATTGTTATTGTCATTATTATTACTTATGTACCAGGGACAGTTTAAAGTACTTGACTTGTGCTATTTCATAAAAGCCTTAGAGCAGCCCTATATGATACGAATCATTGTTCTCTTCATTCTCCAGATGAGAAACTATGGCACACAAAGGTTAAATAACTTGGCTAAGATCACAAGGCTAGTAAGTGGCAGAAGTGTCATTCAAACCCAGCCAATCTGATTCGGGACTCTTCACTCACTCTTGTGAAATTCCCGTCTCCTGTCTTTTGAATTTTGTGTTATTACTTGGAGTGTTGTTATTTCAGTTTTGTAGATTTATTCTTCATCAACCCAAGGAAAATGTAAGCTTCAAAATCATGGACAATTTTTGATAGTCTTCATTCTTCACAGTGCCTTACACGCTTGGCACTCAATAAGTGAGAGCTGCTATTGTTACTATTATTCTTTTCATTATCATTATTAATGGCTGGTTGGCTTTATTTTTTTTTTAATTTTTATTTTTATTTGAAGTTCTAGGGTACATGTGCAAGATGTGTAGATTTGTTACATGGGTAAACGTGAGCCATGGTGGTTTGCTGTACCTATCAACCCATCACCCAGGTATTAAGCTCAACATGCATTAGCTATTTATCCTAATGCTCTCCCTCACCCCACGCCACCCCCTAACAGGCCCCAGTGTGTGTTGTCCCCGTCCTTGTGTCCATGTGTTCTCATTATTCAGCTCCCACTTACAAGTGAGAAAATGCGGTGACTTTATTTTAAGCATCACCCTCTTCCTACAATCCTCTTTAAAACTGCAACTTCTCCTCCATGCCCTGAAATTGCTGATGTGCTTTCCCAATATCTTTATGTGAATTGTTATTAGATTTGATGGCCAGAGAAAGAAGAGGCAGAAGAAATAGGAAGCTTTGACAAGACAAGTAGAGGTGACGCAGTGGCCACTGAAGGCAAGCCACCTACATCCCAATTATCCACCCACAGCTGTCTCTGCCTTGTGACATATTGTTCTTGATTAATTGTACAATTGCTAATAGAAAACATTAACTAATGAGAATTCATATTAATCTGTGATGAATAGTCACTGGCATGTGGCTTGCCTTCTGACTGTTTGAATTTGATTTTCGAGAATCTGCACTTATGCCTATGGAAAGCCTTTTGAAGACCACAGGAGCCAAGGGTGCAGAGTGCATATGGAGAGAATAATGTTCATTATCTTATTAAACCCCAGTTCCTCCCAGAGAGGGTAGAAGACAGCTGGCAAATTTTATCCCTCATTTGCAAATGGAGACTTGTTGGCTTACAGTAATTCTATAATATGCCTTAAGTCCAGAAGGGAGCAAATGGAGAGCTGAGAATGAACAGCGAATTCTCTGGTACTGCCTGACACCAACCTGTAGCTGTCACATACTAAAGGCCACAGGAACACGATGGCAAGGACCTGTACAATTAGGCTGCCCAGGACAAAAAAAAAGTCAACTTTTTTATGCCTCTCCTAAAGCATTTATTCTTTATGCTAGCACCTGCCATAATCAGATGCATTTTATTATTCTATGCACCTTCACCAAATATGCTGTAAACTCCATTATATATGTGTACTGTGTTTTAAAGTTTTTAAAGCATATTCGTAAACATGATCTTACTTAATTCATAGAGTTTTCATGAGATAGTATTTCAATATATACCATTTTTATTATTCTTTGCTGTTTAGTGTTTCAACTTGGGAGTAAAATACTTGCTAAAGTACACTCAGCTAGTAAGTGGAAAAACTGGGAACTGTCCCCAAGGTCTTGCTGCAATGTGGTCTAGGGTTCTCACCATCACCTACTCAGATTTTCTGCCCTTCTATTAATAATTGCGTTTCTCTTCCCCATAGATACCTTTCACATGATGTGGACAAAACAAATGTTTGATATTGCTACTGCTAATGATGACGATGGTTGAAAAATAGTCACCTGACTGCTTACTTCATATTTGGCCTGCTGAGATAGTAGTTAGATCTGATCTGCCTGCACTTCTTAA
Organism: Papio anubis; assembly: GCF_008728515.1. Taxonomy (NCBI): domain Eukaryota; kingdom Metazoa; phylum Chordata; class Mammalia; order Primates; family Cercopithecidae; genus Papio; species Papio anubis. Next base: position 18,154,547 of record NC_044988.1, on the reverse strand, counting down.
GAAAGCATCAAGGTTTTTGAGTTCTAGTTCTTCTTCCAACTCTGGACCTGTAGCATGGAGAGGAACTATGGAGCAACACAAGTCTCTCTTAGATGAGAGAATTATTCATTTTGTTTCTCCAGGGAATGTGTATTGAGCATCTATTATGTGCCAGCCACTAGGAACACAATGATAAACAATAGAAACACGAACCCAACCATACCCTCCTGAAGCTCATAATCTAGTGGGGAAGGCGGAAATAAAAGTAATCTAACCTAGGTTTTAGCTGGGGTCATTCTGTCACTTCAGAGTTCCTTGACTCTCATTGCCTGTATTTTGGTCAGTCCAGTATCCTTCCCATGAATGTGATAATTCCCAAGGAACTTACATTTTTATTTTATGTCTGGCTCTGAACATCTCCTTCTGCTGAATTAGTTCAGTTTAGGAAAAGTTCACAGTCTGGGATGTGTTCTTTCTATTTTGTGTCGCATTTTCACTAGTCGTAAGACTGAGCCCTCTTCCTTACTTTGCACGTGCACATGTGGGTGCACACACACACACGATTCATAATACTGCTTCAGTGAGCAAGCAAGACTTAATGGAAGTTTTGAAAGGTGGAGAAATACGTTACAGCAAACCTGAGAACTCCATTTTCCAAATGGATCTAAAATTTGACCACTTCTCATTGCCTCTAAATCGACATCATCTCTCTTTTGGGTTGTTGCACCGGCCTCCTAGTTGACTTCCCACTTGCCTTGAGAGGTTATTCTTCAATAGCACCCAGAGGAACCTGTTAAAAAGGGACTCAGATGAAGTCCCAGCTCAGCTCAAAGCCCTCCAAACACTGTCCCATCTCCCCCAGCTTAGAAGCCCACAAGGGCTAGCAGGTTACCACCCTGACTCCTGGCTGACCTCATATCCAGCGATCTTATCTTCGTCATCCCACTCCAGACATTCCAGATGGTTCCGTGAAAACATCAAACATAGGCTGGGCACAGTGGCTTATGCCTGTAATCCCAGCACTTTGGGAAGTCGAGGCAGGTGGATCACGAGGACAGGAGATGAAGACCATCCTGCCTAATATGGTGAAACCTCATCTTTACTAAAAATACAAAAAATTAACTGGGCCTGGTGGTGGGCACCTGTAGTCCCAGCTACTTGGGAGGCTGAGGCAGGAGAATTGCTTGAGCCCAGGAGGCAGAGGTTGCAGTGAGCCAAGATCACACCACTGCACTCCAGCCTGGGTGACAGAGCAAGGCTCCGTCTCAAAAACAAAAAACAAAAACACCAAACATACTCCATCCTCAGGGACTCTACCTCTGCTGTTCCCTCTGATTTAAGCACCCCTCCCCCCAGCAGATGTGTGACTTGATCCCTTTCTCCAGATTTCTACTGCGTTATCAGTCCAGGAGTAAGATTCCCTATGTCCACCTCCTAACACCCAATCCTAGAACTGTGCCTAACGGGTAGTAGACACAAAACAAAAATTGTTAAAGACTAAATAAATGAGGTCAAAGTTGAAAAATAAGAAATCTTATTTCTTAAAATATAGCCCCTGGCATCTTAACAGCCTCCTCTTTCCCCAGCCCCCTGCCATGATATGCAGCTTTCAAAGATCACTTTCCTTCTGCCTGTCTCCTTTGCCACTTCTATTTCTCTTGTACCTTCTTCCTTCTCAAGAACACATGGCAGCTATATCACTTAGCACTTGCAAAACCTTGTGGAAGGCATCATCTTCTTATTATAAAATGGGAATTAAAATGGTGCCTCCACAAGAATATCATAGTGAAACTTATGAATACGTGTAAGTCACCTAGACCAAGCCTGACACATAGTAAGTACTCAAGAGTCAAGGAAATAGGCCGGGCTTTGGGACATGGAGTTTGAGACCAGTCTGGTCAACATAGCAAGACGCTATATAAAGACAAGAAAAAAATTATGGAAATAGCAAAATAAACTTCTCTTATTTTTAATGCAAAACAATTCAAATCTTTCCCAGACCTAAGATCAGCTCAGCTCCAGCCCACTTTTAATTATCTAAACCCATGAAGACACACCTCAGAACAAAAGGTCCTTTCATCTGAATAAGACCAATCTTTTAGCAGGTATCCATGGTTGTAAATGCCAACTAATTTCCCAGCCACATAAGTTATCACCATAAAATATTAATGCTATGAGAACAGATGTGCAAGAGATGATGGGGAGAACACATAAGATATAACCCATAACAGGGGCCGGCAAAATCTTCTGCAAAGAATCGATGGTTATCTGAGAACTGGAGAATAAGCAGGAATTTCATGATGAAGAGGGAGGAAATTTCCAGGCCAAACAGTATGTGAAAGGCCAAAGATTGAGAACAAGGTGTGTTCCCACCTCCGAAAATGGAGCTCATTTTGTACCGTGAGGTCGGAGCAAAGGTTTCAGGGATGCAGGGGGCAGATAGACCAGGAACATGATCTGGGGCCAAATCTTGGAGCTTTGTAATCTGAATGCAGTATTTTGATGTTATCTTAAAGGCAAGGGGAAGAAGTCACTGAACATGTTAGGTCTGGTAATGCTGTCATCGTGTAGGATTTGCCTCACTGGAAGATTATTGTGAATGCAGAGCAGAGATCAGACTCATGTGACAAGACGAATGGCAGATAAACCCACTAGGAGGCCATCAAGGAAGGTATCTGGGCAAGACAGAGAAGTATCAGTAGAGAAAAAATGAAGGATATGAGCCCCTACAAAGTTTATTAGGGAATTTCTATCTGAGCTTTCAGAGAAACTCTTCGCCCTGCATATACTACTGTAGCCCATAATGATCTTTTTGGGAGTCAGAGCTATCCCCACGTCAAGACACTGCCATCTTCCAGAAAACCGTTTGATTCACTTGCAAAAAGACAAGTCCGTGCTTAACAATAAGAGTATCTCCTGGACATACCTTGTATGTAAATGCCTCTGCCTCCTCTCATGCACAGGGGCCACTTCTGGGGTCATTTCTTTCTTATACATGTCCCTCTCTACAGGCCTCCCTACTTCTATGCTAATCCAAGCCCCGAAAGAAATATTTGGCAACTAATGTGAGTGAATCAAATAATTCATGTTACATTCTATTAATTTTGGCAAATCTAATTTGTCTTGGTTATGGGTGGCAGCCATCTGGAACTTCAAACCCTGAAAATCCTTTGTGTGCATGAAACTGATAGAATTCTACTTGTGAACCCAGGTTTCTAAGGTTATTATCCCACCTAATTCTACTCTGAATTCTTGTCTTTTGTATCCATGTTCTGTTATAAAAGGTAATCTGCTTCCTCTTAAAAATGTTCTGTTTATACCAAAGTGGATGGGGGACAGCCCAGTGTCTCGCTTGCCTGGTTAAAGTTAGGCTTAAAGCCAAGAACCTCAAATCTGACTCGGGAAGTGGAGCTGTATGTTGTGAACGGTGGTCAACAGACAGGAGACCCAGTTCAAGGTTCCAATCTTCCCCTGATAATGTTCATGACTTTGGCAAATCTTTGCACCCACTAAACCTTAACTAAAGCACAGAGGTTGGATAAAATAAGTCATCTTTAAACACAACCTACACCATTGTTTCAAATGAAATCTTACCAGGACTTCTTCTACTCAATAATTAATACTAATTAGGGCTGCTTTGGCAGTAGGGGTGGGGTCTGGATTCTGTGAATTTAACCTCATTTTCCTCACTTTATCAGCCCTGAATGTTCAAAACTTGACCAGATCACCTCGAAGATTTCTGCCCACTCAAAATACTTTTGGTGATACTAGATGTGTTTTACATTCTAGAACATTAAGTGCAAATGATTTCTCCAACTTTAATGTTTACCACTGTGCCTATGCTTTGGTAGTATTATATGATTTCTGTTCTTATTAACTGTATCTCTAGATCCCTGTGCAATATGATTTAACAAATACTTATAAATTATAATAATAACAATATGTTATGTTTGAATAGCGTTTGACAGTTTATTAAAACTTTTCCCCTTATTTTATTTAACCCTCTTAACAACCTGTGATCTCTATGTATCATTATCCCTCACTTTTGACAGCTGAGAAAACTGGGGTGTAAAAATATTTAAGGGATTTATCCAAAGCATAAAAATAGAATTTTGTCATGTGTTATTGTCATTTGTGTCCATGTTCACAACCTGCTCTGTCCCACAAAGGATTTGCAATAATTTAAAGAAAATTACCTTTCCGCATAGTATAACACCTTTACAATATCTTTTCTTCTTAATCTTACAATAAAAAATAAGTGTGGAAATAATTAGATATTGAGACTGCTGAAAATTAACATCAAGATAGAAGGTCAAGGCTAGTGGTAAGGAAAAAGAAAGATACACCAGCTATAAGACACTTAAGTACTGTGCGGAAGAAGAACTCAAGCCAGGCTCTTCTGCTTAGTGTGCAGGACTTGTTCTAGTCCACAATATCTGCCTCTCTTACACAGTGCCCTGCTCTAGTACAACTGGGCATAGAGAGATGAGAAAATCTGTATTCTAATCCTCTAATGAGGATGCCTGTGACTGCATTGCTGAGCGCCTCAAGTCCTTGGGGGTTACAAAGATAGTCTTATTTATATCAACAAATAACTAATATCCATTTCTGCTCCCTCTAACCCCTTCCCCTGCTGGATCATTGGTTCTATTAAAGAATCTCAGTTCAATCCCATAACCTTTTAATCTCTTTTGGGTGTTGGAATAGTCTTATACCGATTCTTTAGGATTCAGTCCCATTCTTAAAACCTAAATCTCACACTTGATCCATGCCATATCCTCCCTTCCACGCAGGGTGGATGGGCAGGAGTCTCTCAGGCCCATGGGGCAAGTGGTTGCTCTCTTGCACCTCCCCTCCCTCTATGGAGCCTGCTCCTCTATGTCAGTGATACAGGAGGGAGGCAGGAAGCGCTGGGTAGAGAAGGGTGAGTCCCTGGTGAGAGTTCCGCCCCCGGGCCTGTGCCCACGGACCTAGGTGAGGACAGGCATTTCTATTTTCTTGCCCAAATGTTGCATTTCCCAAGATCACCCTGGCCCACCACACCCGCATCCTGTGCCTATAAAAACCCCTAGACCCTAGTGGGCACAGACACAAGTGGCTGGACGTGGAGACGGACACATCAGCGGAAAAAGACACAAGTGGCTGGACGTCGAGAGGAACGCACTGGCGTGAGAGCATACTGATAGATGCTGGCAGGCCGGCAGGCCATCGACTGGAGGAAATAGGCAGAGTTTGGCTGGGGCAATCGGAGGAGAGCCCAGCCTCTGAGCCGCCGGCCTCCAGGGGAAAACCACCTTCCCTCTCCATCTCCCTTCTGACTCCTTCTGCTGAGAACTACTTTCACTCACTAAAACCTTGCATTCATTCTCCAAGCACAGGTGTGACCTACTCTTCTGGTACCCAAGGCGAGAAACCCCGGGATACAGAAAGTCCTCTGTCCTCGCGCTGAGGCAGGGGTCTAATTGAGCTGACTAACACAAGCCACCTACGGACAGCGAAACTACAAGAACACACAGTACCACACGCCTTCTGGGGCTTCAGGAGCTGTAAACATTCACCCCAAACACTGCCGTGGGGTCGGAGACCCACAGCCTGTCTGTCTGCCTGCTCGCCATAGAGGTTTGAGCAGCGGGGCACTGAACAAGCGAGTCACACCCCCACCATCGCATGCCCTGTGAGGGAGACAAGGGAACTTTTACCATTTCATCAGGACCGTTTCCTGATTGTCTGCAGGAAGCTTGTTCTCCTTTACTTGGTTGCCTCTGCTTCTCTCTCTCACCCTGGCCACCCTCCATTTCCTCTGTTGGAAAGGTGTTCAATTTCCGGATCAGCCTTACGGGATCCCTCAGTGATGATCTGAAGGGCCCATGCTCACCTCCCCCTGCACAGCTCCTGGAAGTGGATCTGCAACTTCAGTGTGACCTCTTCCTCCTGTCTCTTGCCAACTCCAAAACTGGCCCACCCTGCACCCCTTTGCTGTTGGGATTCCCTTGCTCAGCAGGCAGCCCAGTGGGGTGTTGGGCTGGAATTAATACCAGTCAGAAAGCTTAAGCCTCAGCGGCGTTAGCATGGCAGGCTTGATCCACAGGAAACACACGTTGCTAGGCAGGCTGTCGCCTGGTGCCCCGACTCAGGCTCCACCATCTCCTGACTGTCTCATTTTTCAGGAATCATTAGCGGCTCCACTGCTTCAATAGCTTGCTAACTTTCAGGCAAGAAACAATCACCAGTCTGCCACTGACGGGAAGAGAAAAACAGTTCAGGCACTCAAATATTTATAGAGAAGTAAGAAGAGTCCCTCTTCCCAAACTGCATTCCCCACAAACCCAGCTTCCCCCTCTCTCCTCAGACCTCTTCTACAGCAAGGACAGCAGGTGAGGCAAGGGTTGTGGTGATGGAGATGGTTTTTCTCAAATACACCTTCTCCAGAAGTATGAGGTGAATCATGAGCAAAAAGTCAAGAAGCACTTTTATGAGAAAAGATGCTTACTCCAAAAAGTCTGGAAGTTCTACCAGGTGCTTAGTACAATCCCTAAAACAAAAATCAGGAAAAGTCCTTCTGAGAAAGAAACTGCACCTGTTACAAATGCCTGGAATAAGTATTAAAATTAACTACAAAGGGAAAGCAATGGGAGATTAAATTTCATTCTGAAAACCTTCAGCCAAAGTAATTTTGGTCTTAATTTTAGTGGCACAGCCTGGACTGGGGTGAGGTAGGTGAGCCCCTCATCTCAAGCACAACATTTAAGGGAGTGGCAAAATGCTCAATAAACAACATAAGTAATACTTTAGGGCAATATTTTTTTAAAATCCAAAATAATGCAAAAAATTCAATGTGAACAAAATATTAGAATTTTAAATAAAGAAGTATCAGTAGGATTGACTTTTTCTGTTTTGCCTCAGGCTCCAATATGGTGTGGCATGGCACCGATTAAGATACGCATTTTACTTTACTAGGAAAAAAATAAAATGAATAGAGATGAAGGAGCTCTGGATCCAAATGGCAGCTGGTCTCTTCTCTTTCACAAGTGGGTGAAGAATTGAAAACAGAGGCTGAAGTGAAAGAGAAAACACTTTAGCACAGATATCCCATGCAGCAGGGTTCTCCAGTGGCTGGGGAATACAGGTGAAAGTTTCTGGGCAGTCCATGAATATTGCAGATTTTCTATTTACCATCTTGTCCGAAATTCCCCCATCTCTACCATCTTTGTCTACCTGACTCATGACTCACCTCAAATAAGACCAAAGCAATTGCTTCTTGTCTCATAACCACTGGACCTATGTATTTCTGGATTATCCATGTCTGAGCAGGTCCCTATACACAGTAAGTCCTCAACTCTTATGTGTTTTTATTTGAAAAGAAATCAAAAGGAAGATCCTGAGTTACCAGAACTTAGGAGCTAGCACCACTCAGAGCTCTTTGAGGGTGCAGAGCTATGCAGCTGAAAGCTGGAGGTGAGACCTTCTCTTGCCCTCCGTTCTTGGAGGCTGGCAGGAACTGGAAACAAGAAGGAAGCCACTTCACCCCTTTTCGTACCTCCCAGTCTCCCTCAAGGACCTCCTGCTGGCAGAACTAACCAGAAGCCAGCTGACAAGTGGATCTGGGAAAGGTAATTTGCAGACCCCAGCCGCAGCATCGCTGAGCAGAGCATAGAGTAGTCAGCCTGGAGCTGAGAGACAATGGCTAGAGAAACAGCCCATGCAAAGGGGAAGAGGGTACAGCAAGTAGGAGTGGAGGAAAAAAAAAACCTGGAGAAAAAGCAAAAAGATCAGGTCAAATGCCTGCCCCTGGATGGCTAAAGCCTACAGTTCTGGGGGAGAAAGAAGAACATACAACAAATTTATAAGACTGAGAAGGGAAATTGAGGTGACGTGGTAGAGAGTCTTGAATGCTATATTAAAGAGCTTTAATATTTAGTTACTGGAGAATCAGAAGACTTTTTAGCTAAAACAAAAATAACATGCTCAGACCATGTGTAAGTAGGATAAACATATGTTCTGGCAGCCACCACTGGATGTGCTATCCAAGCTAGGTTTCCTGACCCATGACTTCGCTTCATTGCCTTCAACAGCCAGAACTTTGAGATTAGCCATGCTGGGTGGATGTCGGATAAGATGTTATGGGTACAGAAGCAGAAGGGAGGGTGCAAAGCTCCAGGCATAGTCCATGGGAATACGAAGGGGTGGAAGGACAGACAACTGTGCAGTTTGTTTACTGAAGGATTCTGACCTTTTTCATGTAAACAGGTAAAGTATATGGTGTCAAGGAAAATTGCAGCACTAAACATTTTTATAAGTACTGCTGTCTCCCCAATAGATGTTACCCTGCAAAAAAACATTTTTGAGGACATGACTGTCATGTATCTTCAAATTCCCAGAATTTCAGTCTCATTGAAAAATAATAAATGACTCGGAGAAAGGTTCAATCATTTATTCTTTGCAGTCACAGTCAGCCATTTAAAATGTTTTCTTTTTTTTTTTTTTTTTTTTTTGAGACGGAGTCTCGCTCTAAAATGTTTTCTTTTAGATTAAACACATATGTATATAAACATGAATTCATGGGCTGACCAGGCTAAAAAGAAAGCACTTTAATTTTAAAGGGAATAGTTCTTTGTACTATTTCCCTCTTTCCTCGTTGCTTATATAAGTGTGTTGTTATCTATTTTTTTTCTGTTATATATACACATGCAAGAAAAACTGCAAACTCCAAATCTTTCAACTAGGGTCATTGGACTTACTGAGATCTTTGCAGCTGCAGTCAGTAGAATTGCTTCTATCTTTAAACGAGACCATTTTTCACTAGGAGAACAGGTGAAAAAGAAAAAAACAGCATAATGTTAAAGTGTAGTTTTCTGGATGGAAGGTTTCCTTTATTCCAATTTACTACTTGTCAAAGTCATTTTTGTCAGTAGACATGAAATAATTAATCAAGGAAACTGTATCATCTAATTAACTTGAAGAGTATCAACATAATGGGGCAGCCACTCAGCATAGTAAAATGGTGAGATGTTGCCTCTTTGCTAGTTCAGGGAAAAGAACTGTGGAGGCAGGAAGGGAAGAATTGTCTGTCCTGCCAGAGGGTGTGCACCATTTATCATGCTGACTGGGCTGTCATATCAGTGGGGGGACCCTGGAGAGCCCTGACTGTGAGATTGAAGGTTGGTGCCAATTTACGGCAACGCAAATGCATTGAACAGGAAAGAGATAGCTCCTAATCTCATCAATTTTCTTACATTACCCTGAAGGCCAGAGAATTAAATGAAACAGTAGCTGATGACAACTTTAGAGGGTCCTAAATGCATGACAGGAAAATTATTAAAATAGCTCAATAGTTTTATTGTGTATGTGTGTTAATCTTGCCCCTGAATGAGGAACAAGAGCAGAAAATGCTGCCTTTTGGTTATACCTATTCCTCAGTGGGAAAATGGTACACAAATTCTTTTTACCTGCAGAATTTCTTATTGGGCAAAACAGGAGAAATGGAAAACAAGAAGCAGAAGGCAAACTGAGCTTGAAGACACTCTGTCAAGCACATTATCGAGATGCTGTGACTCACAATTTGTTGGTGTGTCTTTAATGACTTATAGTGAATCCATTATTCTCCCACCAGTAGTGTATGTCAGAAGAATATATTTCTAAAAAATTAAAATTAACCCCTGATCACTCACATTGGGTGAAATGGTCTCTTTGCTTAAGTACAGGTCCTGTGAATTCATACATGTGATCAGTTCATATAGAACTAAAACTTCCAAGTCATTCAAAAAATACTGAGAAAGTATGCAGCCAAACAAGTCCCTCTAGGCAGATCTTCCCAGAACCATATTCCAATTTTCAATTTACCAACTCATTGTTGAATGCCTACTAAATTTCAGGAACCAGACTAGGTATTAGACACACAAGATTCAATATACTGTTGTTTGTGTTCTTAAGGGTAACATATTAAAGGGCAGTAATATAAGAGACAATTAAGAGCTTCAACTTTGCTGTCAAAAAACCTATTTCTAACCCTAATATACACACTTAGCTGCAGTATGAATTTGGACAAGTTATCCTGCTAATCTTTTATCCTCTTCTAATTAACCAGGAGTAATGATAGTTTCTTTCCCACAGAATAAATGTGAGCATTAAAGGATAGCATGTAAATATTTTAACATAATGTGTAGTATATAGTAAGCATTCAACAAATGTTTGCTTTTATTGGTTATTAATATAATGTGTTAAGACTTATGGGGACACAGATGAAGAAGCCTCTAATTCTGTAGGGGAAGGAAAGATGAAGTAAGAAGGTATAATATTTGAGCTATAATTTAAAGTATGAATAAAATTTCCCTGCCAGAAGTAATGATCCTAAGACCCTGAGTATATCAGTTCAACTCAACTCACTCAGTCAAGCAGTTCTCTCTCTTGGTTAAAGCATGGGGATCAGAGGCCAAAACAGAGTAAAAATTAGAGCTTCTAGACCTAATGTACAAATGTCACTTCACACAAACAGAAAATTACTATTCCATGACCACAGGCCATACCCCCAAGCTCTACTTAATGCACACTGATGATCAGTGGCTGTTTGAGAGTTAATAAGGGTAAGTTAAACTCATACAGAGTTTAGAAGTATCAAAAATAGCTAAAGATCCCAAGTATTATCTTTCTACAACACTTGGAGTTACCAAGCTAATAAAGCAAAAGACACTATATTTTTATCTAAAACTAAAGTCATAGAAAAATTTCAAACTGAAACATACAGCCTCCAATTTCTTCAACAAATATTTCCTGAATAGCTTTTATGTACCAGGTACTCTGCCAAGCCCTGTGGATGCAAAAATAAAAATGACATAACCCAAGATCTGGAACTTCACTTTAGAAGGAAAATAAAAATGAGTTAGTGCTAGTTAATAATATGTAAAATTATGGTGCAGACAAGTTCCATTTCATTTTATGATAACCCAAGAGAAAATACTGTGCATACTTTCTAATGATGCAGAAAAACAAGAAAAGAAATTGATCAAGGAAATAACTGATAGACTTAATGACACAAGAATAAAAAACTTCCATGAGTTATAAAAAAGAGATCATGAATAAAAATATAATACATTACAAGTAGATTATAAAGGGTTAATATCTATTATCAACTTCTTCATATTGATGAGACACAATTTCATACCAATGAAACTCCATTAGAGTCAAAAGAGAGAAAACGACAAAAGCTTGAAAACTACTTTGTGAAAAAGATCAATCTCACTAGTAATCAAATAAATGCAAATTAAAATGAGACATCATTTTTGTCTATCAAATTAGCCAAAGAAAATAAAGGCTAACCTCATATACTGATGAGGATGTGGTGAGAGAGATGTTTTCATACACTGCCTGTTGTCAATAAATTGTAGTGACCTTTATGAAAAGTTAATTTGCAATGTATATGGAGAATTTTAAAACTGATTCCACTCTTTGGTACTACTAATGTTCCTATTAATATGTATCTTAAGAAATTGTTGAGAAGATTTATATAACAAAAAATCCCAACTTTTTTATAATAGTAAAAAAATACATTAAAAATAACAACAACAGAAATATTTCCAACAGGAAGACAGTTAAATTATGGTTCATTTTCATGCTGTGATAAAAACCCTTTGACAATGCCTTTCAAAGAAGGTAGTGATTTTTAGAAAGGTTCATGATACAGTATATCAGAGGAAAAAGACAAGTAAATGGAGATTTTGGTCAACAAACTAAGTCAAGAAAAATAAAATGTTATTATCATTCAGAGATAACATGACTGCCTACTATTGAAACTCTAAAATAATCTTAAACATATTATTAATTAATAAGAGAATTTACCAAGATTGTTGGGTATGAAATCAACATACAAATACCAAAGGCATTTTCAGTTTTAAGTAGTGAACATGTAGAAAAATAATTTTAGAAGAGATAGTGTATGGTTTGGCTGTGTCCCCACCCAAATCGCATCTTGAGTTCCCACATGTTGTGGGAGGGACCGTGTGGGAGGCAATGGAATCATGGGGGCAGGTCTTTCTGGTGCTGTTCTCGTGATAGTGAATACACCTCATGAGATCTGATGGTTATAAAAAGGGAAGTTTCCCTGCACAAGCACTCCTCTCTTTGCCTGCTGCCACCCATGTAAGATGTGACTTGCTCATCCTTGCCTTCCACCATGATCATGAGGCTTCCCCAGCCACGTGGAACTATAAGTCCAATTAAACCTCTTTCTTTTGTAAATTGCCCAGTCTGGGGTATGTCTTTATCAGAAGCATGAAAATGGACTAATACAGATAACATTTATAATATCAATAAAAAATTAATACACTGAGGAATAAATCTGATAACATATGTGTAAAAACTTTGAGGAAATAATTATAAAATATATAATTAATACATTAAAGAAGACCTAAATAAAAGTCATGATATACTATGTATGTACTAAGTTTGTACTATTGGAGTGATATACTATGTTTACAATAGTAAAATTTCTTATTGTGAAGAAGTCAGCATTCCTCAAGTTGATGTACGAAGTCAGTGAAATTTGCATTGAAATTCCAACAGGAATTTGACAAAATGACTCAAAAGTTTGTGTGTAAAAGCAAATGGACAGGCATAATAAAAACATTCTTGAAGCAGAAAAATAGCTGGCATGGAAGATCAGTGGGAAAGAAGAACTCTAGATAAGTGGTATGGGATAGTTGGATATCTAATAACATAATATGGAAATGAATCTGTACCTCATTCCTTATACAAAAATTAATGCCAAGTAGATAAGAGTAAAACTTTAAACCCTTAGAAAAATAAGAAAATATCTTTATGCCTTCAAGCCAGGGAAAAATTTATTGTCCTAGACATAAAGCCAAAAGGTATAGTGGTGGGGGGAGAATGGTATACTTAGTTATATTAAATTGAAAACTACTTTTCATCAAAAGACATCATTTTTTATATTTTGTTTTAAGCCACAACCTGGAAAAAGTTGTTTACAACACAACTGGCTAGCAAAAGATAATTTTTAGAATTTATAAATAACTTCTAAAATATAATTGGGAAAAGAAAAACAATCTCCAGTAGAAAAATGGCTAAGAGGACATAACTAGGTAATTCACAAACCAGGAAACAGGTATGGCACCAGTGTATGAAAAGATTCCCCTGCTTAGAAGTAGTCATAGAAAAGAAAATTGATGAGATATCAATTCTAGACACTCCAGTTTGGCAAAAAAATTAAAAACTGATGGTATCTAATTTTATTGAGTTTGTGGAGCAATAGAAACTCAAAACTCTGATGGGAATGAAAATTGGTTAAGTTAAATATGTGATTTAAATCAATAATAGACTACTATGCAAGAATTTAAAAGAATAATTTGACCTGCATGTACTCACATGGAATGTTCTCCAAGACATATAGTTATATATATAAAAAAACTAACAGAACAATTATTACTCATATAATTTATCTATTATAATTCTTAATGATAGGCTCTCTGGGTATAGGATTCTAAGTTGACTATTCTTTCTTTTCAACACTTTAAAAAATGTGACTCCATTGACTTCTGATGCCTAATGTTAATGTAAAGTCTTCTATCAATTTGTCTGTCCTTCAGAAATCTTTTATTAAAACTGTTAATTTTAGATGTCTACATTTTTATTATAATGTATCTAGGTCTGGATTTGTTATTTATCTAACTAAGCACTTAGTATAAATTTCCATTTGAGGACCCATCTTCAATACTTAAAAATTCTCAGTCATTTCTTCTGGGATACTGTTTTACTTCCACTTCCTATTCTCTATTGCTGGAATTCCTATTAGAAATTTATTAGAGTATCTTATTCCATTCTCCATTTTACTTAAATCTTCTTTAAAGTTTCATCCTTTTGTTTTCTTTTTGAGACAAGGTCTCACTCTGCTGCCCAGGCTAGACTGCATTGCTACAATCTCAGCTCACTGCAGCCTCAACTTCTTGTGCTCAAGTGATCCTCCCACCTCGGCCTCCCAAGTAGCTGGGACTACAGGTGTGCACTACCATGCCTGACTAATTTTGTTTGTTTGTTTGTTTTTTGTTTTTGGTAGAGACAGGGCTTCACCATGTTGCCCAGTCTGGTCTCAAACTCCTGGGTTCAAGCAATCCACCCACCTTGGCCTCCCGAAGTGCTGAGACTACAGGCATGAGCTACTGCACCCTGACAAATTTTATCCTTTGACTTCTCTGACATTTGTTCAGGATGATTTATTTATGATTATATAGCAAGCTATTAACTCTCTCTTTGATTTCAAGTCTATCGTTAATCACAACTCTTGGATTTTTTTATTTAAATAACTTTTTCTAATTTATATTCCTTTAATTACAATCAAATATAATCAGTTTTCATCGACATTAGGGTATTTCCTTTTTTACTATAATGAAAAACACATAATATTAAATGTAAATGTACCATTTTAACCATTTTTAACTGTACAGTTTAATAGTGTTAAGTATATTCACTTTGTTGTGCAACAGATGTGTAGAACTTTTTCATCTTGCAACCCTGAAACTCTGTTTCTTCCCACCAGCCCTTGGTAACCACCTTTCTAATTTTTGTTTGTATGATTCTGATACTTTAGATACGTGATATAAGTGAAATAACACAGTAGTTTTCCTTTTGGTAGCTGGGTTATTTTGCTTAGCACAGTGTCTTAGTAGTTCATCCATGTTGTGGCATTAAGAGATTTCCTTCTCTTTTAAGGCTCATAATATTCCATTTTATATATATATACTACAATGTCTTTATTCTTCCATCCATGGACTTTTAGGTTGCTTCTATCTCTTGGCTATTGTGAATAATGCTGTGATGAACATAAGTGTGCAAATATCTCTCAGGTTCCTACTTTGAAGTCTTTTGTATATCTTAGCAAGGCATGGTGGCACGTGCCTGAAGCCCCAGCTACACAGGAAGCTGAGGCAAGAGCATCACTTGAGCCCAGAAATTGAAGACTGCAGTGAACTATGATTGCAGCATTGCACTCCCATCTGGACAAGAGAATAAGAGTCCCGTTCCTTGCCCCAGAAAACTTATTTTGTTTATATAACCAGAAGTTGGATTGCTGGATCATGAGTTAATTCTATTTTTAATCTTTTGAGCTCCATACTGTTTTCCATAACGACTGCTCTGTTTTACATTCCCCAAAAAAGTGGTCAAGTATTCCATCTTATTTTATCTTTATCAATACCTACTATTTTCTGTTCTTTTGATAGGGACCATTCTGTTGGTGGGAATTGATATCTCATTGTGGTTTTGATTTTCATTTCCTTGATAATTAGTGATGTTGAGCATCTTTTCATGTATTATTGGCCAACTGTATATCTTCCTTTGAAAAATGTCTAAGTCCTTTGCCCAATTTTTAATCAGGTTATTTGGTTTTTTATTGTTGACTTGTAAAAATTCCTTATATATTCTAGATGTTATTCCCTTAACAGATATGTGATTTACAATTGTTTTCTTCTGTTTTTTAGGTTGCCTTTAACTCTGTTGATTGCTTTGATGTCCAGAAGTTTTTAAGTTTGATGTAGTCTTATTTGTCTATTTTCTGTTGTTGTGCCTGTACTTTGGGTGTCATATCCAATAAATCATTGCCCAAAGCCAATGTCCTGTAGTTTTTCCCTATGTTTTCTTCTAGGAGTATAAAGATTTAGGGTTTTACATTTAGGTATTTAATCCAGTTTGAGCTCATTTTTGGATATGGTATTAGGTAAGAGTCCAACTTCTTTTTTTTTTACATGTGGAGATCCATTTGTTGAAGAGAGTCTCTTTTCCTCATTGTGTAATCTTGACACTCTTATCAAAAGTATTTGGTCATACATGCAAGGGTTTATTTCTAGGCTCTCTGTTCTGTTCCATTGGTCTATATATCTATCATTATGCCAGTACGACACCGTCTTAATTACTGTTGCTTTGTAGTATATTTTGAAATCAGGGAGTGTGAGGTCTCTAACTTTATTCTTCTTCAATATTCTTTTAGCTATTCAGGGTACCTTAAAAGTCCACAAAAAATAAGTTTACATGACTATATTTTTATAATCTAAGATTTCTAATTAATATTTACCTATTCTGGATTAATATTTTATTTTGTCTGTTCAATAGGTTATTATTCCTTTATCTTTTTTATAATCTTAGACTTACTAATTTTAAAGTCTCTATCCGATTGCTGTACTATTTGGGGTATTCTTTGGCATGAATTATTTCAGTTATTGCATTTATTTGCTGCCTTCTTTTATAGTTATTTTTCCTCATGCACTTTGGAATTTGTTTTTTATGAGTAATCTTGAATGAGAGTTCTTTCTCTTTCTGTCTCAGCTTATTCCTCCCCATCTGGTAGCTTCAAAGAATCCTCTACCTAGTCCCGGGAGCCCCCCGTGAAGACTCACACCTTACACTGGCCTTTGAGAATTGTGTTCTGTATTGGGAATATGGAAAATCCAATCCTTGAGCCCAGGAGGCAGCTTGGTGTATTTACTTAGGATGTCATTAGTTTGTTCCCTCTGACCATATCACTCTTGCAACTGAATAAAAACTACATACTTGGGTAGCAGTTGTAGCCTTTATCATTCTCTTTACCAGTTTCATGCAGGGGACCCAATTCTTGACTCCAGCCACATATGCAGGACACTTTTTATCATGTGCAGTTTGATTTGTGGCCATGATGGAATCCTGCAACCCAATGATCTAAAACTTTAGCCCCTATGTGTTCCTACCACATTTCTTTTCCACAAGATTTCCATCACTTATTCTAATCCTTGTTTTTTTTTTGTTGTTGTTGTTTTTTTTTTTTTGAGACGGAGTCTCGCTCTGCCGCCCGGGCTGGAGTGCAGTGGCCGGATCTCAGCTCACTGCAAGCTCCGCCTCCCGGGTTCACGCCATTCTCCTGCCTCAGCCTCCCAAGTAGCTGGGACTACAGGCGTCCACCACCTCGCCCGGCTAGTTTTCTGTATTTTTTAGTAGAGACGGGGTTTCACCGTTTCGGCCAGGATGGTCTCGATCTCCCCTTGTTTAATCATTTATGTTCACTTTTTAGCTAAGCATGGGTGGGCACTTAACTAACATAGGAACTCACAATGCCATTTTCAGGAGATCTGTAAAAGAATTTGGCAGTTGAGAATAAAAATATATTACGCTATTCTCTAAGTGGATGGAGAGATGGATGTAGGAGAAACATTTGTGACAGTTTGACTCAGGAGATTGCTAAACAATATGACTTGTATCAGAGAGAATGACTCTCATCTAACTAAATGAAACATTTACTGAAGCAAGTGATACAATGATTGAGCACAACCAACATGAAAAGTTGCCGGAACTCTGCCAGAAAAAAACAATTGGTGTACTCATCATGACTAACCTGAGTTCATGAAGAAATCATAAACTGATTGAAAGGACTGAATAAAGTATACTTTTCCAAATAAGTGTTTTATTTATCTTGTGAATTTGCTGTATTTAAAGAAAATTATTGTTGTTTATGTAATATTCCCAAAATATTATGTTTTGGTAACCAGAGGGTATCTAAAATCTAGAAGCATCGTCATAGATTCAATGTACACATTACTGAATCTATTTAGTTACTAGTTCAAAATAATGGTATCTTAGATATTTAATAAAAAGTACTTGAATGGACTTGTAAGTCGTGGCTGAAATTTTGAGAGTCCTAATTAAGAATTACTTTTATTCTTAAGAAATAATAAGAAGAGCTGCTTACCTTTAACTTTTGGTAATAATTACTTGCCTATGTTGCCTATGGTGAGTGTAATTTTCTTTACATCAAATAGATTATTTTAAATTTTCAACAAAGAAATGTTTCCAATTTTATCCAAATCCAACCTCCTCTCCTAAGATGAAATCTTCCTTTCTCTGGTTTTGTGATAGTGTGTTTCAAGGACATTTTATAAAGAGTACATCATAGTATTCTTCGAGGATATTAGTCTATCTGGTATTCAACCTGGATTAAACAGCCCCGAACCTTCATCTTAATTTCTTCCCTTACATTCTGATATGTCCCACACCATTTAAGAAATAGCTTTAAGCAATGCTGCTGCTGCTACTGGTGGTTTTAGTTCAGCTGTTTCAGTTTGATGGCAGCACACTAAATTAACTCTGAATGGAGACAGTAAAATTAATTTTCACTCTACCCCTTAGCCATCTCCAACTATAGCAGGCGCTGGCATTTGGAATAAAATTTTTTTCTGTCCCACAAATATCTTAGTGCCCAGCAGTGCAGAATTATAAAACCAAACCTTAGGAATGCATTCCCCAGAGAGACAAATGTATCTTCATCTCACCTGCGCTCTTTGATCGTACTACAGTTTGCTACACCACTGCTTGTGTCAGTTAATAGGTTTAAAACCTTTCCTCCTACATTCCTAAAGACAATTTGATATGAATGTGTTTACAGAGGCAGGATGATAGTGAGCTTAAATACAAGAAAACTGGTTATCACTTTCAATCTTACCTCCAACTTAGGCTATGACTTCCGGGAGTGACTTAAGCCTTCAAGAGGAACACACCTGCAGTTATGCTTGCTTTACTTTCCTGCTCTGCAGTGGGGGTTCATTTGAGTCAGGGTCACTCAGCATTCCTTTACAAAAACCAGAGTCTAATTTCCACAAATCTTTCTATCACAGAGAGGCAGCGGGAGAAGTAGGAAGAAGTGAGGCAGAACAAGAACAATGAGTGAGCAAGTCACTAAAGGAAATGTTAGAAGACAGAGTCAGCAGTAGATACTTGTGTAGGCTTCAGCTATGTACAGCTCTACTATTTCAGTCATGGATCCATAGTCTGGAAGGCTGCCTGAATTTCTTGGGATCATTTAAGCAGTACCCTTTGTTCCATTCTTTTATCTCCATAAATATCTTCATCATTGTTTTATTCCTACTTTATCTATAGTCTGTCATCGCATTTTGTCTGTCTTCATCCTAAACAACTGATAGACTATGTGGTTAGCATGGTTGTCCAAGCTAGTAGCTGTATTGACCTTTGCTTTCTACAAATGCAAGACAGAATTTATAGTCATCATTAGGACTTTCTATTAATATACATAAGAACATGATTATGTTGTACAAATTTACTGCTATTTTGTATTTCAAAACTGTAAATTGCAAAGTGTATATGCCTAATCAAAATATCCAGGAGAGGCTTACATTTGAAATGGAGAACTATTCTAAATCTCAACTTTTGATTTAGAAAATCAGCTGCAATCTGGCACAACAGAGGAGTCAGTTGCTTCCCTCATGTGGACCCACTACTGGCTGACTCAACTAGAAGTTTCAGGTGTAGCCATTTCAGCTGTAACAGAGTCCTATAAACCAGATTTGAGACATAGCCTAAGATCACCTATTTACACTTGTCATATTGTAGTAAATGTCATGCACATTTTCAGAAATGACAGAATCATTCAAGGGACGTCTTCTTACCAGAAAGATAACTTATCAAAGTTAGTTTCTGAAACAATCAATTTATCTTTAGCTTCAACCCAATAGCCTCAGTAACAATGCCCTTTTAGGTAGGAAATACCATGACATTTGATCTAGTCATGGAGGCATCATATCTGAATTCACTTCAAAGAAGAACTGATTAAATACTTCCTTTACCAGAAAATGGAGAATTGAATTACTGCTCCCAAAAATGAAATTATGATAGATGAACTAATTAGCTTCCAAGATTTTCTTATGGAGAAACGAGGGAAGGGATGAAAAATTCACATACACTACCCAAAAGAGTAACTAACTTCTCACTGCAAACGAGCTAAGGGATGTGGGTAATGTTTAAATGAATAATTTGACAATATAAACTGTCATTGGAGGGTCTATCATTAAATTGTCATTAGAACAGCTTCTTGTTATTGAGCAACACTTTTATGAAGAAAATAAATATCACATGGAGAATCACAATCAAATGGAGAAAGAGAATTACACTTTGTAAATCTCAAGATACAGTCTCAAGAGAGGTTTATTGTAACATTTTTAGAAGGTCAGGGCAACAAAATGCACCCTGTCTTCTGTTAATAGCTATTAGCTAACAAACTCAGGAAAAGCCACAAACAGTCTCAGACAGGTCTGTTGATGCTAGAACAAAAGGAATCTTTAAAACTAAACAGTTTGTGAAAAACTATTGCTTTTTCTCAACAATTGTCTATCCAGTATCCTTATGGTTTGAGAGTTCTGTTTAAATAATTATTTTAATTAAAATTGTATAGCTGGATTACTGATTATAATAGAATTTTCTCTTTGATTAGCTAAGTTTTTCAGAGGACAGTGTGAACTCAAACTAAATCACTGATAGTTCTGTTTGGGAAAAAGTAAGAAATTAAAGCAAACCTATCACTCCAACTATCACTTTGGTCAATAGCTTCAACATTCTCTATAAAGCATTATATCTTGCCAAAGACAAGAAACATTAATGACACATACTGATGTCTATTTTATTTCCATGTGTAGCACTTACCTTGACCCAAGATCAAGCCTCAGGAGGAAGAGGAGCCATATTCCTTAATCAACAACTGACTCAAGTTCTTGAGGATTAGCTGTGACAACTGAAACAGATTAAAAACTCCAGAGTGTTAAAATGCAAAATGTACCCCAAAGTCAAATGAGAATATTTATAAGCTAACATAATTACCACTTAATGCAGACTGAAAAACAACTTACGAATCAGTAAATGACATTACCTTCTGCAAAATGTTCAAGCCAAAAGCCCAGGAACCATTGTGGAGGTCTCTATTGACCTCAATCTTCAAATCATTATCTCCAATCTACCAACAAGTCCTGATGGCACCACTTACAATTATACTCCTCACTGCTTCCCTTCTTTCGATTCCCATGGCACTACTCTAATACAGGCTACCATTATCTTTCATCTGATCTGTGGTAATAACTATGCCCCCATAATTCATTCTCTAAACAGAGAGGTTAACTCTTACACTTGAAACCGTCAAAGTTTTCATATTTGTATATATTAAAAATTTGAACTCTAGCCAGGTGTGATGGCTCACACCTGTAATCCCAGAACTTTGGGAGGCCGAGGCGGGCAGATAGAGCACAAGGTCAGGAGTTCGAGACCAGCCTGGCCAACATAGTGAAGCCCGTCTCTACTCAAAATACAAAAATTAGCTGGGCATGATGGCACGCACCTGTACTCCCAGCTACTCAGGAGGCTGAGGCAGGAGAATCGCTTGAACTGGGGAGACAGAGAGACAGAAGTTGCGGTGAGCTGAGATCACGCCACTGCACTCCAGCTTGGGCAACAGAGTGAGACTTCATCTCAAAAAAAAAAAAAAAAAATGAAACTCCTTAACTTGGCCTTTAAGATTCCACATTATCTGGCCCCTTGCCTTCTCTTTAGTTACATTCAACTATCTCTCCCCTTTGCTTATTTTTCTCCTTGCTCTCCAACCATTCTGGTGTCCTTCTCAATCCAAAGAGATTTTACCTTTAATGCTCTCTCTCTCTGGAAGGCACTTCCTGATGTTCATTAACTAGCTTAGCTCCCTCTCATCAGGAATGAGTTCAAGCCTTGCCTTTCCAGATAAACTGTTCTTAGCTACTGTATTAGTCTGCTCTCGTGTTGCTATAAAGGATTACCTGATACTGGGTAACTTACAAAGAAAATATGTTTAATTGGCTCACAGTTCCACAGGCTATACAGGAAGCATAGCTGGGTAGGCCTCAGGAAACTTGCAATCATGGTGGAAGGAGAAGAAAGAGGCACCTCTTACATGGCCCAAGCAGGAGAAAGAGAGAGAAGAGGGAGGTACTACACACTTTTAAGCAATCAGATCTCATAAGAATTCACTCACTATCATGAGAACAGCAAGAGGGAAATCCGCCTCCATGATCCAATTACCTCCCGTCAGGTCCCTCCCCCAATATTGGGCATTACGATTCAACATGAATTTGGGTGGGAACACAAATCCAAACCATATCAGCTACTCTCCCAAACAGCCTTTTAAATTATACTCTAGCACGGCTTCCATTAGCAATGACTTACTTGCCTCTTTTCTCACTAAAATGTGAGCTCCAAAAATACAGGTAACGTCTCAGCCTTTTATTATTTATTCATTCGTTTCGCAAATAATTCTACTAATTGTCACACATTATTCTAGGTCTAAGGAGGAAGTAATAAAAAGTCTGTACTCTTGAGTTTTCATTTTACTTGGAGAAGACAAAAATACATTTAAAAATCTCAAAAACAACAGCAGTAAATAAAAATTAAAGGAGAATAAGAGGATAGCGAAAGATGGAAGTGTGGAAGGAGTATATAGATAAGGAAGACATTTTTGAAGAGGTGACTTTTGAGCAGAGATTGAATGAAGTACGAGAGAAAGCCATGGAAAGATCTAGAAAAGGGCAACATTTCTGCAAAGGACCATGTGCTCAAGGGAGAGAAAAAAGGCAAGTGTAACTATCTTTTTTTTTTTTTTTTTTTTTTGAGACAGAGTCTTGCTCTGTCATCCAAGCTGGGGCGCAGTGACGCAATCTTGGCTCACTGCAACCTCCACCTCCCGGGTTCAAGTGATTCTCCTGCTTCAGCCTCCTTAGTAGCTGGGATTACAGGCTCCTGCCACCATGCCCGGCTAATTTTTTTGTACTTTTAGTAGAGACAGGGTTTCGCCACATTGGCCAGGCTGATCTCAAACTCATGACCTCAGGTGATCTGCCCGCCTCGGCCTCCCAAAATGCTGGGATTAAAGGCATGAGCCACTACGCCCTGCCAAGTATAACTGTCTTACGTATCCTATTCACTGCCAAATCTCCAGGGCCTCACACACGGTCTACTATACTCAATAATGTTTGTTATATTCAATAAATATTTGTTGAATTAATGAATGAGAGAGCATTCCATAAACGTTTACTAAATGAATGAGAAACTTTAGATGTGCTTCTTAGTGTTCTTTATCAAAAGCAGATGCATATCGAAGTGAATAATTCTTAGTGCAAACTTTGTGTGCAAAAAAGAACACACGCAGACGATTATCTTAAAAATGAGAGACTAGTTATATTAGCATGCTGTAGACCTAGTGGTGTAGAAGATTGCAAGAGTAATAACGAAAGCATTTAGACAGGCATGCTAGTCTAAAATCTCTAAAAATGATAAAACAACTTAACCATGTTCACCAATGTAGTCAAATAAAAATTTTCAGCTGTTGTAACAAGCCATCAATCAAACTGATAAAAAATTATTAGATTTACTCTAAGGATTGCTGGATTACCAGCAGAGAAAAAAAGACCTTTTGTCCTTTTGTGGGTTCACTTTTGTTGCCTTTTGATATAATTAGTCTTCTAGCTTGTATGAATTATGAGTTGAAGGATAACAGTAAAAGACCACAGTGTTGGGTCAGGTCTTTGAATTTAAAACAACACAGAAGATATCCTGTATAATTTTAAGTAATATAAATTACCCAAATTTAATGATTTAAGGAGCTATTACTCAAAAATGTATTTCATGATGAATAGTGCTTTTATATATCTTAAAAGACTTTCAGAGTTTTTATCTCATGTTGCTATATGGTTAAATTCACCCATTTTTGTTATCAACCACTGTTACAAATCAGGACAGCAAATTCTCTTACGTCGTACAGATAACATAAATGTCATCAAAAACATGGGTACACCTTTGCTTTCTCAACTTTTATATCCATTTTTTGTCTTTGCCTCTGAACCTTTTCGAAAGTTAGATCCTCGTTCTTGGATAATTTTTTTCCCTGTCCCAATGCCAAGCCTTCTAGATTTCAATTTCTGCTAAACTTTTAGCTGGTGTGGTGGATGCAAAGTGAACCCTCACTGATGGATTGATTAACTATCAAGCTGCCCAATACCTTCTTTACATGACTTTTTAGGTTCTTTGGGCGAGTGACTAAGTCCTTTCTCTTATTTATTTGTATCTTTTTGATAATTACCACTGTAAGTCCTGAAAATGAAATTCCTACTGATATATTATTTTGATTCACTAGCATCAGGTACTCTCAGATGTAATGACTTCCTTTTATCTTTTTAAAACAACACAGGCAGTAACCTGTGTCATAGACATTGTTATTTCCACCTTTTCCCATCTCATTCACTGTATATCTCCGCCAAAGATTAACTTATATGGGAGTAAACTCTCCACTAAACTGAGCAGTGATTCTCCATATTAAAGGAACTTTCTTTTTCCCAAAGCCATATTAAATTTGCTTATTCATAGAAAAGAAATTCCCCCTGAAATATTCAATTTATACTTTTAGCTATGCCCTTTTAGACTGTTTGTGCTTTCTCACTTTAATTTTCTCTGGAGCCAAAAATAAGTCAGAAAGCTGTCCCACATATTGCATATTTCTATAGTGCTCATTTCTTTGAACTTTGTCTTTCTCCTTACCTGATACCTTCTGAAATCATCTCGGATGTCCTATTAGGAATATTATTTCAGCAGTGCTTTGTGTACATCTCATTTGATCCTCAGACACACCTCAGGGTAAATGCCTTTTCAGTCTCCAATTTACAATGTGAAAACTGAAGAAATGTTAAATGACTTGCCCAAGGTTACCCGCCAATGACGGAGTGGAGCTGAGACTTGAGCATGGATCTTTCTGATATGAGATCCTACAGTTATTCAGCTGTGCCCAAACATTTCAGGCCAGTACATATCTCTTATTCACCCAGTTTTCTCTCATTGGTTCTTATTTTCACGTAACTCATGACATCTTTTTAAAATAATGCTTTCATCCTATACAGAACTGAAAGATATGCACACAAGTATAATACTTTAATATTTTACATTGTATTCTTCCAGAAACAGATGGGTAATAATGTACCTGCTTCTTTGTAATTTTTTTTTTTTTTTTTTTTTAAAAAAAGACATTTATTCAGCGTCACGATCAGACTATTACATTTAGCAATCAACAGCATGGGTGCAAAAAAAAAAAAATCTACATTAAAACCCTTTGTTGGAATGCTTTACACTTTCCACAGAACAGAAACTAAAATAACCTGTTATACAATTAGTCACAAATACAGTCCTCGAGTTTTTTGCCCATACACATGAGTATTTGTCTAAAACATGTCTTCTTTGTAGCAGCTAGGCCCTGCCACCACTGTGCTTGGCTGAGTTCACAAATCTGTTGTAACCTGTAGCTTCCCTGTCACTTCTCTGGCTCTCCTCTCCTGCTAAGCTTTGTTTCCTAATTAAAATCTTCTGCCACTGCCATAGCTACTGCTGCTGCTGGAACCGCCATAGCCACCTTGGTTTCGTGGTTTTGCAAAGTATTGACCTCCACCGCCATAGGGGCCAGAGCTTCTGCCTCCAAAATTTCCTCCCTTCATGGGTCCAAAATTTGAAGACTGATTGTTGTAATTGCCAAAATCATTACCAAATCCATTATAGCCATCCCCACTGCCACCATATCCACCACCACCACGGCTGCCACCAAAGCCACCACGACCACTGAAGTTTCGTCCACGACCGAAGTTGTCATTCCCACCGAAACCACCTCCACGACCACCACCAAAGTTTCCAGAACCACTTCGACCTCTTTGGCTGGATGAAGCACTAGCCATCTCTTGCTTTGACAGGGCTTTCCTAACTTCACAGTTGTGGCCATTCACAGTATGGTATTTCTGAATGACAATCTTATCCACGGAGTCATGGTCGTCAAAGGTTACAAAGGCAAAGCCCCTTTTCTTGCCACTGCCTCGGTCAGTCATGATTTCAATCACTTCAATTTTCCCATACTGTTCAAAATAATCTCTTAGGTGATGTTCTTCGGTGTCTTCTTTAATGCCACCAACAAATATCTTTTTCACAGTTAAGTGGGCACCTGGTCTTTGAGAATCTTCTCTTGAGACAGCTCTCTTTGGTTCCACAACTCTTCCGTCCACCTTGTGTGGCCTTGCATTCATAGCTGCATCCACCTCCTCCACAGTGGCATATGTGACAAACCCAAAGCCCCTGGAACGCTTGGTGTTTGGATCTCTCATTACCACACAGTCCGTGAGCGTTCCCCATTGCTCAAAATGGCTCCTCAGGCTCTCATCGGTTGTTTCAAAGCTCAACCCTCCAATGAAGAGCTTCCTCAGCTGTTCGGGCTCTTTAGGAGACTCTGACTTAGACATGACGGCAGGGAGAAGAGAGACTTTAACGATGCTTCTTCGGCGGCGTCCACGGGCAGAAAGCTGTAATTTTTTTTTTATTAATAATTGTGACAGTTTCCCATGGCCTGGTATTCATGTCATTTTAAATGTCTTTTGTAAATTCTTCTTTCTGTGGCTCTTTAACAATTTATTTAGCCAATTTTCAACTTGGGGACAGCTAGTCTGCCTCCAATTCTTTGGTATTTTAAACCATTACAACAGTCTCCTGCTTCCATATATGCACTCATCCATAAACATTTTGTTAGGATATGTTTCCTGAAAAGTAATGTTTTATTCACAGCATGATGAACATTAGCCCAATAGCTCTCCAGGAAATCTTACCAATTTACTCTTCCAAAATAACCATAGATGTATGTACATTTTTACTGTTCTCCAACATTGGATATTATAACTTAAAAATTCTTGTCCTGTTTGATAGTCACAATAAAGAGAATTGTTTTTGTTTACATTTTTGTTTTCTTTTGTTAGAGTGAAACTGGACTTTTTCATGTTGATTTATAATTTTTTAAGTTGTCTGTGATATTTCATAAATAATTTTCTTAAGTATTGAGAGGAATGTGTGTATGACGTGCATTTTTCTAATTTATCTTCAGCTATAAAATATCTTCTTAGCAATTTTGACATAAGAATTTTGGAGTTTTTTGTTTTTGTTTTTGTTTTTGAAACCTAGAAATGTTTTTTATACTATATGGTATTGGTGTCCTAATTAGAAAGCATTTCCACTCCCCAAGGTTATATAAATATTCAGACATATTTTTCATTTATATTAATGGTTTTGCTATTTGTGTGTATATTTAAATTACTTTGGCTTGTTTTGGAGCAAGGCTTTGACTTCCTTTTTTCTTTCCTCGAAGGGTCAGCCAATTGCCTCAATTTGTGACACTACAGCGGCTAAAATTTTAGCAGAAATTTCTCAGCATCTGGTGAATAATCCTCTTCCAGATCAATTTAAAAGAGCATAGTAATCAGGCCCCAAAACTTTATCAGTGCTTGGATTTGTTCATGGATTCTTAATACTTTCATTTTTCCTTTGTTCTCCGTAGGGTTAAGTTCAACATTACACTGTTTTCGTTTGTTTGTTTTTCCAATCCAGAGGGCAAATCTTCTCTCAGGGCTCATCTTCCTTGAAAGTTCCATTCCTCTTCCCAAGCAGAGAGTCATCCAAATGAGCAGTATAATGATTGTTTTATCTTACAAAAATATTATTCTGTAGACTTCTTTGGGGAGAATCAACATCTTTATGCTAACTATCCCCACCAAATAGCATGATATGTTTCTCCATTTATTCAGATACTCTTTTGTAAAGTTCTTTTTGTAACCAATGCATATGTTATATACTGAAAGATGCATTTACATATACACTGGTGCAAATGGAAACATTTTAAAATTATATGTTCAAACTGACTTTTGTGGATTTATTTTGTAGTCAGCCACTTTCGTAAACTTTTTTATTAGTTCTAATAGTTTTAATGAATTATCTACATTTCTAACAGTCAAATCATCTTCAAGCAATAATAATTTAGGATCTTTCTTTGTGGTTATTTGTATCATCATTTTTTTTCTCTTATGAAACAGAATCAATCTTCCAGAGCAGCAGTGTGTCATATATATTTTCTAATTTTAATGGAATGGCTGAAAAAATGCGAAGTACTGTTGGCGTAAGAGATATTCTTGACTAAAGTAGTCTTCTATTATTTTCAATTTACTGAGAGATTTTTAATTCAGGATGAATTTCACTTTACTCGAATTTTTGGCCTAGCCATATGTTAAATTATGTTAGTGAAGCTCTTTGCATCAAACTCTCTTTTCAGTTTTAGAATTAACCATGCTTGGTCATACTGTGTTGTTCTTTAGTTTATACTGTTAGATTTGTTTGCTAATAACTTATGATTTTTACATCTTTAAATTTAAGTGCAACTGGTATCTATTTTCACTTTTTTGTATATCACATCCTTAAGAATTTGGGTATCACCCTAATGTTATTTGTATGAAATAAATTAAGCTATAATTTCTGTCTGTCAGTGTGTGTGTGCATGTGCGCCCACATGTGCATGCCCTCCAGAATTGTCTAAGTCTACATCTGTTTTCAAAGAGTGCCCAAACTGTGGAAGTGGGAAAGAGAGATCATCCACCCCCAAACACACACCCCCACTGCTAAACCTGAAGGTCTAGATTACAGGAGATGATTCTGACCTTTCCTGGAACTGAGTCATTTTAAAGAGCCGAATGAGATACAGGGATAGAGGAAGCAGCAGGAAAAGTCTTGTGGGCTCCCTGGGTCCCCTAGCAAACCATTTCTGCTTTGCCTTACAGGGGTCCTTGATGAGGGCTGCCAGAGACACTAGGAAAAGGCCGCAGGAAGAAGGAAACCTCCAGCTGAACTTTTTAACAATTTGAACCAATCGAGAACTCTCCTAACCAGAACTCAGGGGAGGGCATAAATCGGGTGTGCAGACGTCACAGGCAGGAGAAGAAAAAAGCCCTGCTTGCTTTTGCAGCTGCGAGGTGGGCAGCCTGGGCAGATTCTCAGCCCTGCTCACCCACTGCCTGGAAACAGACTTGGTACTGTTGGGTGGGGCAGGGGCATGATGGGAGTGAGACTGGCCCTTTGGGTTGCATGGGGGCTGAGTGAAGCCTGTGACTGCCGGCTTTCTCCCACTTCTCCGAAAGCCTGTGTGACATGGTAGAGGCAGCCATAGTCCTTCTAGGAACGTAACTTCATTGATCTCGGAGCCACATCCTCATCCCCCACAGCAGTCATAGCAAGACCCATTTAAGGAGAGCCTGAGCTCAGACATGCCTACTCTGCCCCCACCTGATGGTCCTTCCCTACCCAGCCTCGTATCTGAACACAAAGAGCACATACTCTTGGGAGTTCTAGGGACCTGCCTACCACCTGTTCCTCCCCATACTACCATAGCTGATGCCCTCTTGAAAGTGTCACCTCTTGGCAGGAGGCCAACCAATACAAAAATAGTGCATTAATCCACCAAAGTTAAGGACCCTCATTGAATCCATTTCACCTGACTGCCACCTCCACCAGAGCAGGTGCTGGTTATCCACAGCCGTCTGCAGTACCAGCCCAGAGCCTTGTAGACTTGCTGGGTGCCTAGACCCAGAAGAGAGAGAATAATCACTATAGCTCTGCTATCAGGAAGCCACACCCCTAGGAAAAGGGGGAGAATACTATATCAAGGAAATATCCCATGGGACAAAAGGATCTCAACAACAGCCTTGAGCCCTAGACCTTCCCTCTGACAGAGCCTACCCAAATGAGAAAGAACCAGAAAACCAGCTCTGGTAATATGACAAAACAAGGTCCTTTAATACCCCCCCAAAAAATCACACTAGCTCACCAGCAATGGATTCAAACCAGAAGAAATCCCTGATTTACCTGAAAAAGAATTCAGAAGGTTAGTTATTAAGCTAATCAGGGAGACACCAGAGAAAGGTGGAGCCCAGTGTAAAAAAAAAATAATAAAAAAATAAAATGATACAAGAAGTAAAGGGAGAAATATTCAATGAAATAGACAGCATAAATAAAAAATAATCAAAACTTCAGGAAACAATGAACACACTTATAGAAATGCAAAATCCTCTGGAAAATCTCAGCAATAGAATTGAACATACCAAAGAAAGAACTTCAGATTTCGAAGTCAAAGTTTTCAGATTTACCCAATCCAACAAAGACAAAGAAAAAGAATAGGAAAATATGAACAAAGCCTCCAAGAAGTCTGGATTATGTTAATGACCAAACCTAAGAATAATCAGCACTCCTGAATGAGAAGAGAAATCTAAAAGTTTGGAGAATACATTTGGGGGAATAATCGAGGAAAACTTCCCCAGCTGGCTAGAGACCTAGACATTCAAATACAAGAAGCACAAAGAACACCTGGGAAATTCATCGCAAAATGATCATCGCCTAGGTACATTGTCATCAGGTTATCTAAAGTTAAGATGAAGGAAAGAATCTTAAGGCTATGAGGCATAAACACCAGGTAATGTATAAACAAAAACCTATCAGATTAACAGCAGATTTCTCAGCAGAAACCCTATAAGCTAGAAGGGATCAGGGCCCGATCTTCAGTCTCCTCAAACAAAACATTTATCAGCCAAGAATTTTGTATCCAGCAAAGCTAAGCTTCATAAATGAAGGACAGATACAGCCTTTTTCAGACAAACAAATGCTGACAGAATTTGCCACTACCAAGCTAGCACTACAAGAACTGCTAAAAGAATCTCTAAATCTTGGGACAAATTTTGGAAACACATCAAAACAGAACTTCTTTAAAGCATAAATCTCACAGGACCTATAAAACAAAAATACAATAAAAAAAAGTGTACAGACAACAAACAGCACAATGAATAAAATGCAGCCTCACATCTCAATACTAAAACTGAATGTAAATGGCCTAAATGCTCCACTTAAAAGATAACATAATTGCAGAATTGATAAGAATTCACTGACCAACTATCTGCTGCCCTTAAGAGACACACCTAACACATAAGGACTCACATAAACTTAAGGTAAAGGGGTGGGAAAAAACATTCCATGCAAATGAACTCAAAAGAGAGCAGGAGCAGATATTCTCGTATTAGACAAAACAAACTTTAAAACAACCGCAGTTTAAAAAGACAAAGAGGGACATTATATAATGATAAAAAGTCTTGTCCAACAGGAAAATATCACAGTCCTAAATATTTGTTTTATAAATTTAATCTGTTTTATAAATTTAATCCACCTAACACTGGAGCTCCCAAATTTATAAAACAATTATTAATGGACCGAAGAAATGAAATAGACAGCAACACAATAATAGTGCGGACCTCAATACTCCACTGACAGCACTACATAGGTCATCAAGACAGAAAGTCAACAAAGAAAAATGGATTTAAACTATACCCTAGAACAAATGGACTTAACAGATATTTACAGAACATTCTACCCAATAACTGCAGAATATACATTCTATTCAACAGTGCATGAAGCATTCTTCAAGATAGATCATATGATAGACCACAAAATGAGCCTCAATAACTTTTTTAAAATTGAAAATTATATCAAGTACTCTTTCAGACCACAGTGGAATAAAACTGGAAATCAACTCCAAAAGAAACCTTCAAAACCATGTAAATACACGGAAATTAAATAACCTGCTCCTGAATGATTGTTGGGTCAAAAATGAAATCAAGGTGGAAATTTAAAAATTTTTCAAACTGAATGACAATAGCAACACAACCTACCAAAATCTCTGGGATGCAGCAAAGACAGCACTAAGAGAAAAGTTCATAAACACCTACATCAAAAAGTCTGAAGGACCACAAACAAACAATCTAAGGTCACACCTGAAGAAATTAGAGAAACAAGAACAATCTAAACTCAAACGCAGAAGAAGAAAGGAAATAACTAAGATCAGAGCAGAACGAAATGAAATTGAAAAACTATATACAAAAGGTAAATGAAACAAAAAGATGGTTCTTTGAAAAGATAAACAAAGATTGGAAAGAATTTCTTTCTGGCTGCAGGAAAATCAGTGGAAGTAGATCTTTCCACAATGCTTTCCATTTCTTATATAGTAATTGGTATGTTCAGGATTTTTACCTCATTTTCAGTAAATTTTAATAACTTCGGTTTCCTGGAAACTAATTCATGTATAAAATGCTTCTTATTAATTAACATCTGTCATAATATTCATATTTTTAATTGTCTTTCCAAACTTATATCTTCTTGTTCCCAACATATTGTTTCTGAGTTTTGTTTGTTTTTCTTATTCAATTTCTGGAATCTTATTTTTTAATTATTCATTTTAAAGAATGCACTCTTATTTATTTTTAAATTATATTTTACATTTTGCTCTTTCTCATTTATTTCTTTAATATATAAATTCCCAAATGCCATTTTCTCAGGTTAAAGTAATTTTTTAATAAGTTTGTTTATTTTAATTCTTTTCTCTGTGCAGAGCTTTGGCCACACTTCATAATCGTTAATTGTAGCTAATTAAAACTCCCATCGAAATTATATTCTAAATAATTGATACTTATACATTCATTTGTATTTTTGTCTCAGAGCTATCGATTAATCTCAAAATTAAAAGTGGCAATTATCTTGCTATTGATTTCAAGTGTTACTTTTCTGTGGTCAGACAACAACATCCATACAGTTTAGAATTTGAAACATTTATATCTTTGTTATCTGGACTAGATTGTTGTAACTTATTATAAATATTTTATGAACAACTTAAAAGAATGCATATTTCCCCCAAAACACAAAGTTCAATATAAAGCCATTAAATCAAGTTCACTGATTTTTTTTTCAATTTTTATTTTAGATTTGGGGGTACATTTGCAGGTTTGGTTACATGGGTATATTGCATTGCGTGATGCTGAGACTTGGAATACAAATGATCTAGACATCCAGTACTGAGCATCACACCTAATAGCTTTTCAGCTCTTGCCCTCTTCCTCCCTCCCCCCAATCAGGCCCCAGTGTCTATTGTTATTGTTACCATCTTTATGTTCATAAGTAGCCAATGTTTAGCTCCCACTTATAAGTGAGTACATACAGCCTTTACATTTCTTTACCTGCATTAATTCACCTAGGATAATAGCCTCCAGCTGCATCCATGTTGCGACAAAGGACATGATTTTATTCTTTTTATGGCTATATAGTATATCTTGGTACCTATGTATCACATTTTCTTTATCCAGTCCACAACTGATGAACACCTGGGTTGATTCCGTGGCTTTGCTATTGTGAATAGTGCTGCAAAGAATGTAAGAGTGTTTGTGTCTTTTGTTAGAATGATTTGTTTTCTTTTGGATATACACTGAGTAATGCAATAGCTGGGTCAAATGGTAGTTCTATTTAAGTTCTTTGAGAAATCCACCAAACTGCTTTCCACAGTGGCTGAACTAATTTATAATCCCACAGTGCATATGCATTCCCTTTTCTCTGCAGCCTTGCCCAACATTTGTTGTTTTTTGATTTTTTAGTAATAGCCATTCTGACTGGTGTCAGATGGTATCTCATTGTGGTTTTGATTTGCATTTCTCTGATGATTAGTGATGTGGAGAATTTTTTTCTTATGTTTGTTGTCCACTTGTATGTCTTCTTTTGAGAAGTGTCTATTCATATCTTTTACCCATTTTAGAGGTTATTTGTGTTTTGCTCCTTTGATTGTTTAAGTTCCTGAAGGAACTTAGGCTCTGAATATTAGACCTTTGTCAGATCCATAGTTTGAAAATACTTTCTCTCATTCTGTCTGTTTACTCTGCTGGTAGTTTCTTTTGCTGTGCAGGAGCTCTTTAGCTTAATTAGGTCCCACTTTCAAGTTTTGTTTTTGTTGCAACTGCTTTTGAGGACTTAGCCATAATTTTTTTTTTTTTTGCCAAGACTCACGTCTAAAATGGTGTTTCCTAGGTTTTCTTCTAGAATTCTTACAGTTTGAGCTCTTACATTTAATTTTAATCCATCTTGAGTTAATTTTTGTATATGGTGAAATGTAGGGGTCCAGTTTCATTCTTCTCCATATGGCTACTCAGCTCTCCTGGCACCATTTATTGGACAGGGAGTCATTTCCCTATTACTTAATTTTGTCACTTTTGTCAGATGGCTGTAGGTGTGTGGCTTTATTTCTGGATCTCTATTCTGTTCCACCAGTCTAGGTGCCTGTTTTTATACCACCACCATACTGTTTTGTTTACCATAACCTTATAGTATAGTTTGAAGTCAAGTAATGTGGTGCCTTCAGCTTTATTCTTTTTGCTTAGGATTGTTTTGGTTACTTGGGCTCTTTTTTGGTTTCATATGAATGTTAGAATGGATTTTTCCAATTCTGTGAACAATGACGTTGGTAGTTTGATAGGAATAGTATTGAATCTGTAGATTGATTTGAGCAGCATGGTGATTTTAATGATATTAATTATTCCAATCCATGAGCATGGAATTTTTTTCTATTTAATTGTGTTATCTATTATTTATTTCAGCAGTGTTTTTGTAGTTTTTCTTGTAGAGATCTTTCACCTCCTTGCTTAGGTGTATTCCTAGGTATTTTAATTTTATTTTTGGCTATCAGGATAGCATTCTTGATTTGGCTCTTGGCTTGAATGTTATTGGTATATAGAAATGCTACTGATTTTTGTACATCGATTTTGTGTCCTAAAACTTTACTGAAGTAGCTTATCAGGTCTAGGAGTTTTTGGTGGAGTCTTTAGGATTTTCAAGATACAGAAGCTTATCATCCATGAAGAGAGATAGCTTGACTTGTTTTCCTATTTGGATGTCTTTTATTTCTTTCTCTTGCCTGATTGCTCTGGCTAGGACTTTCAGTACTATGTGGAAGAGGAGTGGTGAGAGTGGGCATTCTTGTCTTTTTCCTGTTCTTAAGGGGAATGCTTCCAGTTTTTACCCATTCAGTATAATGTTGGCTGTGAATTTGTCATAGATTGCTGTTATTATTTTAAGCTATGTTCCTTTAATGCCTAGTTTCTAGAAGTTTTTTTTTTTATCACGAAAGACGTTTGATTTTATTCAAAGCTTTTTCCATGTCTATTGATATGATCACATAATTTTTGTTTTTAATTCAGTTATGTGGTGAATCACATGGATTTCATATTTTGTTTTTATTTTTTAATTTTTTATTTCCATAGGTTTTTGGGGAGCACGTGGTATTTGGTTACATGAGTAGGTTCTGTAATGGTGATTTGTGAGATTTTGGTGCACCCATCATCACCTGAGCAGTATACACTGAACTCGATTTGTAGTCTTTTATCCCGCACCCGCTTGCATCCCAGGAATGAAGCCTACTTTATAATGGTGAATTACCTTTTTGGTGTGTGGCTGGATTTGGTTTGCTAGTATTTTGATCAGGATTTTTGTGTCTATGTTCATCAGGGATATTGGTCTATAAATTTCTTTTTTCACTGTATCTTTTCCTGGTTTTAGCATCAGGTTGATGCTGGCTTCATTGAATAAGTTAGGGGAGAAGTCCCTTCTCCTGGATTTTTTGAAATATTTTCAGGAGAATTGATACCAGTTCTTCTTTGTACATCTGGTAGAATTCAGCTGTGACTCCACCTGGTCCAGGGATTTTTTTTGGTTGATAGGTTTTGGGTTTTTTTTAAATTATTACTGATTCAATTTTAGAACTTGGTATTGATCTGTTCAATTTGTTCTTGATTCTGTCTTGGGAGATTGTGTATTTCCAGGAATTTACCCATTTCCTCTAGATTTTCTAGTCTATATGCATAGAGGTG
The DNA here is from genome assembly GCF_008728515.1 of Papio anubis. Lineage (NCBI taxonomy): Eukaryota > Metazoa > Chordata > Mammalia > Primates > Cercopithecidae > Papio > Papio anubis. Next base: position 18,119,178 of record NC_044988.1, on the reverse strand, counting down.
TTCATAATAGTCTCTGAGGATATTTTTGTTTCTGTGGAATCAGTTGTAATGCTGCCTTTGTAATTTCTGATTGTGCTTTTTCGGATCTTGTCTCTTTTTTGTTGTTAATCCAGCTAATGGTCTATTTATCTTTTTTATTCCTTCAGATATTCAGCTTTTTGGTTTTATTGATTCTTTGTATGGATTTCAGTAATCTATCTAATGCTGTCAGTGGGGTTTTGAAGTCCCTCACTATTATTGTGTAACTAAATCATTTTGTAGGTCCAGAAGAACTTGTTTTATGAATCTGGGTATGCCAGTGTTGGGTGCATATATATTTAGAATAGTTAAGTCTTCTCATTGAATTGAAGCCTTTATCATTGTATAATGCTCTTCTTCATCCTTTTTTATTGTTGTTGTTTAAAAATCTGTTTTATCTGATATAACAATAGAAATATAAGAAAAGCTTTTGTTTGTTCTGTTTGTGTGGTAGATCCTTCTCCAAGCCTTTACTTCAAGCCTGTAAGTGTCTTTACATGTGAGATGGGTTTCTTGAAGACAGCAGATGATGCGTCTTATTTTGTTTTGTATTTTTATCCAAATTTCTACTCTGTGCCTTTTAAGTGGGGAGTTTAGACCACTCATATTCAAGGTTTATATGGACATGTGAGGTTTTAATCCCATCGTGATATTGTCAGCTGTTTGCCTTGTGGTATGTATTGTGTTTTTGCTTTATAGGGTCTGTGGGCTATATACTTAACTGTGTTTTTCTGGTACTAGTTGTTGTTCTTTTGTTTCTGTGTTTAAAACTCCCTTTTGTTTCTTTGTATAAAGCAGGTTTTATACCAGGCTGTGCAGTTTGTCCTACAAGGATCTCTGGTAAGGCTGATCTAGTGGTAATTAATTCCCTTACAGCTTACTTGTCTGGAAAAGATTTTATTTCTCCTTCGCTTATAAAGCTTAGTTTGGCAGGATATGAAATTTTTGGTTGGAATTTCTTTTCCTTAAGCATGCTAAAAATAGGTCAAATGTCTCTTGGCTTGTAAAGTTTCTGCTGATAAGTTCTCTGTTAGCCTGCTGGAATTTCCTTTGTTTGTGATCTGCCCTTTTTCACTAGCTGCCTTTAAAATTTTTTTTTTTACTGTTAACCTTGACAGTCTGGTGACTATGTGTTTTGGTGATGTTCATTTTGTGTAGTGTGTTGCAGGTGTCTGGATTCCTTGTATGTGGGTGTCTACTTGTCTAACAAGATTAGAGAAGTATTCTTGAATTATTTCCTCAAATATATTTTTCAGGTTATTGGTTTTTTCTCCTTCTCTCTCAGGAATGCCAATAATTTGTAGCTTTGGTCGCTTTACATAATCCCATATTTCTTGAAGAGATGCTCATTTTTCAAAATTGTTTTTTCTTTATTTTTGTCAGATTGGGTTAGTTCAAATGACCAGTCTTCAAGCTCTGAAATTCTTTCTTCTCTTAGGCCCAGTCTTGGATGAAATACTCAATTGTGTTTTGTTATTTCTTAAGTGAGTTTTTCAATTCCAGAAGCTCTGACTTTTATTTTTTTTCTTATCTCCTTCATTTCTGCATTGGTTTAGAAGTTTCTTTGTGTTGATTTTTAACCTTGTTTTGAATCTCAATGAGCTTCCTTGCAATCCATGCTTTGAATTCTTTATGTCACTTCTGAGTTTCCATTTTGGTTAGGGATCATTGCTGGAGAGCTAGTGCAATCCTTCGGTTGTGTCAATAGATTCAGATTTTTTATGGTGCCAGTATTCTTGCACTGGTTCTTTCTCATCTGGAGACACTGGAACTTCTATTTTTTGTAATTATTTTCATGAGGGTAGGATTTTTTTTCCATTTCTTTCTTTCCCTACAAGGTTGTTATTATTATTATTGTTATTATTATTTTCTCATTCTTTCCCTTTTGCCCTATCCCTATGGGGTGTGACTTTACAGAATGATAAGTAGGGTCTTTTGGTTTTACTTCAATAGCCTTATGCACTTCTTCTGGCAGGCTTTGTACTGGGCTGTGCAGTTTGTCCTACAAGCCCATAGATGACACTTACAGGTAAGTGTCAGCAGCAGCCAACATAGCTGGGTATATAACTGATCCTTGTTTACTGGCAGAAGCTCTCTGTTGCCTCAAGTAATTGGACTGATTCATGGAATGCACAGTGATCTGAGCTCCCTGCTCAGCACAGGGTGTAGGGAGCCGGGTGTGGGGAGAGCCACAAAGGGCGGGGCTGGATCAGGCAGGTGTGTTTACAGGTCCCCTGATGGCAGGCACAAACACCAGTGCCAAGGGAGAAGCCAGTGGGTGGCCACCAGGCATCCAGAGGTATACCTAGGCATGGAGCTGAGAAACCACTTCAGCTCCAAAATCTCTGCATGGGGTGCGAGGGAGGCTTAAACTCCTAATCCAGGAGAGTGGTTGCTCCAGATGCCTGGAGATGTGCCTGGGCATAGAGCAGAGAGGAACCCCCTGCACCAAGATCTCTGCACAAGAGGAGTGGGGTGACTCCGGCTGCTGCACCAGACAAGCAGTTGCTCCAAATGCCTGGAGGTCTGCTTGGGTGTGGAGTGGAGTCTTGCTGTACCATGATCTATGTCCAGGAAAGATTGAGAGTCTCAGGTTGCTCAACTAGATGAGTAGGTGCTCCAAATGCCTGGTGCTCTGCCTGGGCGTGAAGCAGAGAGGGCCTCCCCGCTACATGATCTCTGCACAGGAAGGGTGAGGTGGTTTAGGCTGCTAGTCCAGGTGAACTGGTGCTCCAAATGCTTGGATTTCTACCGGATGTGGAGCAAAGAGGGCCCTGCTGCACCCCGATCTTAGGCAGTCAGGTCAGGGCACCCAGCAATAGCATGCACAGATGGTTTCTAGGTTGCCAAGCTTCCACAGGCTGCAAGTCTTGTCCAGGAGAAACCACAGCTGTAGCAGTGGGAAAAGCTGTAGCAGTGTGAGGGGGAAAGCACAATTCCAGCACATCCTGCTGTGGCACTTTCCACAGTTCTGGTTGTGGAGATCCCTACCCAGCTCCAGAGCAGGGGCTCCAGCCTCTGGCCTGACACTAAAATGCTTTCATGGCCACGCTGGCAGGTTGCCAAGGAATGGGTGACTTTATGTGCACCCAGATTAAAAATGGCACTTGGTCCTGGCTCTGAGAAAATACCTGCAGCTTTTTCCAGTGTCTTTCTCTGGTAGTGTCTCCAAGCCTCTCCCCAAGTTAACTCCAGGGCCTGGGAGCAACAAAGTCTTCTCCCTCGCCCTGGATTGCTCGGATTCCCAGGGGAAAGGTGAATTACAGAGGGAGGCTCTCTGTCCTCTCACATAATGGGGCTTCACTCACTTTTATTAGCCGGACACCGTCACAGGAGCTGTGTGCCGGCACTTTCCTCTCCAGAATCTGGGGTGTCCTGCATGATTCCAGTAGATTCCCATTTTCCTCCTTGAATTAAAGCTCACAGAGTTGATCTTTATGTACTATCTTGGTATTTCCAAGTGGCTGAAGCATGCTGAAAGCCTCTAATATGCCATGTTGGAAAAAAAACCCCAAATTTTAATTTTTCGGTCTATATGATTTATCAAAGAGTAGGAAAGGTTCATTAAAGTTGTTTATTGTGATTCTGATTGTTTTCTTTTTCACATATTTATGTTTTGGTTTTTTTTTTTAAATCTTATTACTTAATACAAACATATCTATGACTGTGATAGTTTCTATTTGGATTGTACTTTTATTAATTAAATTGATTTAACTTTAATTCTTCTTTTCCTCAAAGTCCATTCTGTCAGACATTAATAGCCACCTCTGACTTTATTTATTTCCAGATAAGTATTTCCAAAAATATTTCCAATATTTTTTATTTATTTTTTTGCTAGTAGAATTTTGTCTGTTTATATATTGAAGTCCTCACCCTGAGTAGTTCAGAATGTGACCTTATTTAGAAATAGGGTCATTGCATGTGGTTGTTTAACATGAAACTGTCTTAACTAACTACTTAATGTTAGAATGTAGCCTTATTTAGAACTCGGGTTGTTATATATGTAGTTAGTTCAGATGAGGTTATTGGGCGGCCCACCCACCCTAACCCAAAATAGTGGATGTCCTTATTAAAAGGGGAAATTTGCAAACAGAAACATGCACATAAGGATAATGTCACATGAAGATGAAGGCAGAGATCAGGGGATGCATCCACAAGCCAAGGAATGCCAAGGATGGCACCAAGCCACCAGGAGGTAGGAGAAATACATAGAACAGGGTCACCCTCATGGACCTCAAAAGGAATCAACCTGTTGACATCTTTAACTCAGACTTTTACCCTCCAGAAATGTGAGAAAATAAAGTTGTGCAAGCCACCTGGTTTGTGGTAGTTTGTTATGGCAGCCCTACAAAACGAACACAGTTTATTTTGAACCTTTCTGTTTATTTTTACTGAGCGCACAACTCTTAGGAATGGTATACAATTAATCCACTGAAGATAAATAAAGCTAATACAGGGCATAGGGGCACAGATAAACCTGAATCACTATCAAAACAAAACTCTAGTAACATTTTATTATCCAGTTTATCCAGTTGATATTCAGATTAATCAGAGTTTAGATGAATCACGATTAAGGTACCTCGGTAAATTAGAACTCATTAACTTTCCCAGTGGAAAGTTAACTTTTCCTATTACCTGCTTATTAATGCTGATTATTAGTCTCTCATAGTGCAAAATAAAATGATGCAAGCCTTGGGGTGGAACTCTGGGTCTTCGCCCTCTGTATGTTACCCTCACCTATGTGCCCACCTCAGATTCCCTTCTCTCAAGAGGATGAGCAGCGCTACTCATGTTCATGGTCTCCCAACCTTCCTGCCTACTTCTGTTTTGTGGTTGAAATGATCTGGCATTTGAGACCAAAATCATCAGGTGTTACTTTTCTCTTGTGTATATGCATATTCTCTTTCAAAAATTGATACTGATATTACATGTTTCATAAATTGTCTAACAATTATTTTGACATGTCTAAGTTTTATTATAAATATTATTATGTAGTGTTTTTAAGGCCATGTTCTCCACATTATTTAGGATTGTATAAACATTTCATTTTTTCATTGCTTATGATTTCTCTACTTTTGTGAGAAATATTACTTGTGTCTTATTATTTTTTAGGTTTTGCAGAATCTGAGAATATTTCTGTTGCCCTCACACACGAATAATAAATTTACTGGGCATAAAATTTTCCTGTAACAACATTTTTATGCTGAAATTCCATAGATATTTCTACACTGTTTTCTCACATTTGGCGGTTGTGCAGAGGTCTGTTGCCAATTTGATATATATTCATTGTAGGTAACCTCTTTTTCTCCTTTGATACGCTTGGGAATTTTTCTTTAATATTGACAGAAATATTCACAAAAGCTCATCTAACAGTGTATCTTACTTGTTAATTTCACCTACTACTCAATGAAATCTTTTATTTTTATCTTATGACTTCTTCAGCTTAGAAAATTTGTCTTCTGTTCTATCTTTGGATGTTTCCTTCCTCCAATATTCCCTCTCATTCTGAGATTCCTGTTATACAGAGTATACTATCTTTAATTAGTACCTTTCCCTCATCTTTTAATCTCTTTTCTCTTTTCCCTGAGTTGTTTGAATATCTGGATTGTGCTCTAAATCTCTAATATTGTTTTCTTCTGTATTCAATGTGTTTAATATTTAAATTATTTATTATAAATATTTGAATTTTGATCCCCAACCTCTTGGACTCATGACCAAGTTCAGTTCCCATATGGATCACACTGATGTCAATTTCTGCTTACAGCTTTAGTTTTTGAATCTAGGGTTCTTCTTTTTTTTTTTTTTGAGATTGGCTATGGATTTCTAATGAAGCTGTGATATTAGTCTTGTTAAATAAATATTATATAAAAGCCATTGTTTTGGACTGAGCTACTATACTCGGTATACTAGGCCCAATATTCCAGACCAAACCAGAATGGAGTCACTTGTGCTAAGTGCCATATAATGAAATGGAACTTTAAAATGGGCCAGTTTGAGGCCAGGAGGAGTGGCTCACACCTGTAATCCCAGCACTTTGGAAGGTTGAGGTGTGCAGATCACCTGAGGTCAGGAGTTTGAGACCAGCCTGGGCAACATGGTGAAATCCCATCTCTACTAAAAATACAAAAATTAGCTGGCTGTGGTGGTGGGCACCTGTAATACCAGCTACTGGGGAGGATGAGACAGGAGAATCCCTTGGACCCGGGAGGTGGAGATTGCAGTGGGCCAAGATCGCACCACTGAACTCCAGCCTGGGTGACAGAGCAAGACTCCGTTAAAAAAAAAAAAAAAAGGACGAGTTTGAAAAAAAGCAAAGAAATAAACAACAAACAAAAACAGAGATTCACAGCAACCAATCAGAAGGGGCCCAGTTTAAACCGGCACAATAAGGAAATCTCCTGTTTTAACTCTATAAGGAAAATAACTTTGAAACAACCAACCGACTTTGTGCTCTCTGTTTTTGTTTTTTCAGCCCTTTTCTGCCTATAAATCCCACCTCCTCTCCTCAGTTCATTGGAGCTCTCTCTATTTTATGGCTGGGATACTGCCTGATTTATGAATTGCTAATCAAAGTCAATCAGATCTTTAAAGTACAATTTGTTGAAATTTTGTTTCTTAACAGTCTCTATGCTGGTCCAGTCTTGAACTATATTGCTTTTATCCCCTACAGTGTGTCCAGATGCTTGCTTCTTGCTTTATGACCCTAAATTAGAGATAATGGCATTTTTGTTCTCTACTTGTTAAATTTAGAAATAAGTAGCACATCTCAGTTTATTTAACTTGAATTTACCACCTCTAGGAGTTGCATTTGGAAGTGATGTATAAACGCTGTAGTCAGTAAGCTTAGTTCCTCCTTAGAATCCCAGTGAAAGATGAATTTCCCCTTTGGGCAGTACAGGTACACTTCCTGCAAGATAAAATACACCAGGGCCTGGGTACTTTCTGTGTGACACTGTTAAGTTCCCCTGCCACCTTTCTGTCCCACAAGAGTTTCTCAAGATGTCAACTTAATTACTACAGCTCTAATTTGGAGTAGCTATCATTGTTACAAACAGAGAACTAATACCACGTTTAAATTCTTTGAGCCACATGTCACTATGAACAGGCTGATTGAAAGTATGGGAGGAAACAGATTTACCTAAGGCCTCCAAAGTTATGTGAGACCATGTATTGAATGATATAAAGCTATAAATGCCTTAAATTAACCATCTGAAAACAGAGTCTTTCTCAGACATTTTATATAATCTAATTTCTAGTAATAGCTATTAATTTCATTGCATTACCTTAAAACATAGAATATTTGCTCTCAGTGGATCATAAAAACTATTTAGTCTAAATTTTAAACTTTACAGAAGAGTATATTCAGCCACAAAGGGTATGAAAGATTTGTCCAAGATCAATCACATAGCTAGCTAGGGCATATAGATGGGCTTTCCTGCTTCCTGGTCCAAGTACTGTTTTCTTTATACTATATAACATGTTACAGAAAAATGTATATGTCACTATGTAGTATTATGCAACATATTTATTTCTTTTTCTTATGGCTTGAAACAGTTGTTATGATTTTTAAAAATCCATATTTTAGTCAATCACGAAGTCACCATAAAGCTACTGGGAGACTCACAAGGACAATTTCAGGGCTTGGAGGATCTGCTCTGGACCAAATTCTGGACGCTACCACTTATTCAAGGCGCATGAAATTTTGAAGCATGTAGCAGCTCAAAAATTCTGACACATGCGGCTGGGGGAAAAGGGATAAAATAGTGCTACTCATCTTCCAGGTTGTCAAGTTGACAATCAGTGCTGTGATTCATCCCTGAGCCCTTCTAACTTGGCACTACCATGCAATAGATAAACGTAATCCAAGTGACAGTGCTCAAATCAGAACTGATTTGATTGTTCACTTGTGATAGATACCAGAAGCCTAAGAACTCTTGCACCATCTCTTTAAATGGGGGGAACTTAGAGATGAAAAAAAAGAAGCTTTGATTTTAATGTCCAGTTTTTATTATGCTGAAGATATATATGTGTGTGTGTCTATATTTCAAGAGTGTATATACATACATATATATGATATATGTGTGTGTGCATCACATACCTCTGTCAAATTGTTCTTGGAATTTCTGACAAAATAAATGTGTAACCTGGTACAAAAATGTGAAAATTATTAGGCTCCACTAGTACTATTTTTATAAAACCTAAGTCACTTGGCAACTCTCAGGGAGGAATGAAATTTTCCAGTGAAATTAATAATTTAAGAAATTATGAGCTGGGTACAGTGGCTCACACCTGTAATCCCAGCACTTTGGGAGGCCAAGGCGGGTGGATCACCTGAGGTCAGGAGTTTGAGACCAGCCTGGCCAACATGGTGAAATCCCATCTCTACTAAAAATACAAAAATTAGCTGGGTGTGATGATGCACACCTGTAATCCCAGCTACTTGGGAGACTGAGGCAGGATAATCGTTTGAACCTGTGAGGCGGAGGTTGCAGTGAGCCGAGATCGCACCACTGCACTCCAGTCTAGGTGACAGACTGAGACTTTGTCCCAAAATAAATAAACAAATTATATATTCATTTGGCAACTGGAATTTTGAACTTTTTTTGGTATGTTCCACAGAATTAAAATAGCCAAAACTGTTTAAAATAAGAAAACATACCATTTGCAAATTGGTGGAAATGATGCAACTCACTTATAAAACAGAGAGTAAAATGGAAGCAGATTGAGCTAACATGAAGAAAGACTTGTCTCTAAGTTCTACATCATGCACAAACTATACAGTTTGAGACTATAAAGACTTGGTGGGTCCACATTTTCTCTCTTGTCTGTGTGTATGATCATAGTACCGAAATACATCTTCTTATATAAATATGAGAATAAATAAAAAATGAAAAGAGTTTCATTCATTTCGTCAACAAGCATTTATTGTCCTTACTAGTATTAAGCAACGTGCTACAGAATAGAGGCAAATAAGACATTTCATCAAATAACTTATAGTATAGAAAGGGGGAATTAACAAATAATTCTATTAAGTATAATTATATTCCACAAAGGAGAAAATACAAAGTATAAAGAGCACAGAAAGTGGAGTAACAACTACCTCAGGCCATCAATGTATGGGGAGAGAGGGAAAGAGACAAAACAGCATAAAAATTATTTTCATAAATCTATAGATGAGTTCAAAACAAAGAAGGTAAATCTCCAGGAGCCAAAAATAGAGAACCAAAAGCCAAAGAAGTAAGAGGAAACTGCTGTCATCTCTGTGATCCATATGGGAAATAGACTTGCATATGAGCTCACGAGGCTAAAGGCTGGGATTGTAAATACTCACAGGGAGACAAACATCATGGCTCCCAGCACAGCAAAGCAAGGGACTGGCACCAATACCTGCCTAAAATCCGGAACCTCAAAGGACTAAGCTTTCCATAAAAATGACTTTTTACAAATTGTCCCTTTCCCCAACAAAATGGCAATGAGACATTCATCTATTAAGGGCAGTGAATGAGGACAAACTCATACACACCAAAACAAAAACCAAGCTGGAATCATATCTAAGTTAATTGAGATTCCAGTTGGCAAAGCAGAATAAAGCAGTGGGATGTCCCAAAATGACTAAGAAACAATAACAATCAACTTAGATTCTTATACTCATCCAATCTATCGTTCAATAGTGATGGTAAAATAAGGACAAAGGCAGAGTTAACTTACACAGAGACCCTCAACAAAGAATAGATAATGTATTTCTGTAAAATAATAATATTAATAATAATTATAATCACAGAAGGAAAAAAGGAAGATAAACCAGCAAAGGCAAGCAAAGGAATTAGTAAGCATTTTGCAAATATTAATAAATATGGATACTAATGATGATGATGATGATGATGGTGATGATGAAATAGAATAAATCAAGTTGAAGTTTTAAAACCAAAGATAGGTTCATAGGTTTTCTGGAAAATTATGCCAAATACATAACTTCCCTTAACTTTCAACCCTCATTTCAATTTATCCACTTCTCTTTAATCATAATAATGCTTTCTTTGGCCCAAACTTTACTTTTCAAGCTTTTGTTTTTTTCTTTTCTTTTTTTCTTGAGATAGAGTCTCGCTCTGTCATGCAGGCTGGAGTGCAGTGGCATGATCTCAGCTCACTGCAATCTCTGCTTCCCAGCTTCAAGCAGTTCTCATGCCTTGGTCTCCCAAGTAGCTGCAACTACAGGCATGTGCCACCACAACTGGCTAATTTTTGCATTTTTAGTAGAGACGGGGTTTTGCCAACTCCTGACCTCAAGTGATCCCCCCACCTTAGCCTCTCAAGTGCTGGGATTACAGGCATGAGCCACCATGCCTGGTTTAGTTTTCAACTATTTATATAGCTTTCTCTTGATTTGCATTTGTCTCATATACGTCTTTCTAACATTTTGCTTTCGATCTTTTTGTTATTTATGCCTTAGATGCTAAATATATATACATATATATATGTTTATATATTTTTTATATCTCTAAACATCTAGTTGGATTTTGCTTGTTTTAATCCAACCTAGGATTTTTTAAAATAAATTACATTTATATTTAATATAATTAATGAAATATTTAATGTATAAGTTATTACATTTATATTTAATGTAATTAATGAACTATTTGGGATTTATTCTACTGTCTTATTTTGAGCTATTTGTCCTGTTTTTTCTGTTTCTTTTGTTTCTCTTTTCCTGCTTTCTTTACAATTACTATTTCTCTTTCACTCTTTTCAATCTCTGCTCCTGGGGTTATACAAGCTATTTCTCTTCTCTTTATATGTAACATCAATCCTCAATATCATTATTTCCAAATAATTTAAGACCTTTAGAATACCTGGATTCCAGTATCCCACATTCTGTCTTCTCTATTACTCTCGTCCAACATTGAACTACATCTTAATTTTATAATCTCCAGATTAGATAATATAGTTATTGTTTTATCCAGTTCTCTTTCCCATGTTTTTATACAACTATCTCATAGCTTCCTTTCCTTCTGCAAACTTCGTAACCATCTTCTCTCTCTTCAATATTTGTTTAGTTATCCATATTTATACCAACTTTTTTGCTGTTTATTCTTTCTTAACTCTCAGACCTTTTTCCTGGGTCACTTTTCTTCTTTAAGTAAATCCTTCAAAATATTTGCTAATGTAGGTTGGTTAATGGTAAACTCTTTCAGTTCTTGCTTTACTGAAAATTTATGTATTTCACTCCTGTTACTGAACACCTTGAAAAGGTGGATTATTACATATTCCATTGATTTTCTTATACTGGTTGTAATTTATATAATCTTTTTCTGCTTCTTTAGTGGGTATCACTAAAACATTACTATATATGGGTTTCATTTCCTTAACTCCATTTAGGCATCATTGCGAGGACATATGCTAAGGATTTCTGTCTTTATCCACCATCAGAAGCTCTGTTATCTTATTGAGTATTGCCTTTCCCCCATCACATGCATCAGACTGACAAAATTTAGAAGTCTGGCAATATCAAGTGTTGGCATGGAATGTGAGAAATGGGAAGGTTATACACTTCATGGGAGAGTGTAAATGAGAAAACCACATTGGAGAACAATTTGGCATGATCTACTAAGTTCAAATTGTTCATCCATTATGATGCAAACATTCCATTCTAAGTATGTACCAAAGAGACACTCACATTCACAAGGCAACATGGGTGCTGATGTGTGTTACAGCATTGTAGGTAATTGCCAAATGGTGGAATTACCTAAACGTACATTGAGATAAACTACTATACTTATACAATGTTCAATTAAAAATTACACAGCAGTTAAAAATGAATGAAATAAATCTACTTTTGTTATTAACATTGATAAATTTTCAGTAATAATTGCCGCATTATACCTTTTGTTTATTTTTTAGACAGTGTATCCATTGTTTTGTATGTGTTGACAATTTCTGAAGATTTGGATGCATGCAACTTTCAGGAAAAGGAAAGAAGGAAAAGGCTTGGGAAGGGAAATGAAGTTGGAAAAAACAAGAAAATGGGATTCAGCTATGTCTATAGTGTTGTGTTTCTTTACAAAAAAAAAAGCTGTGAAGAAAAATGTTAACAATTTCTTAGATCTGGTTTTTAAGTTAGTGAATATTTTTCTATGCTCTGTCCCTTTCTGTATGTTTTAATAATTAACCTATATTTACATACATAAATACAAATAGTACCATGAAATTAAAATCTAAGAAAGGCAAATTCTAGCACAGCCTTATCATCTTCATATATGCCTCTGAAGATACTGGGACATGGCTGGCTGCCACTGCCTCCAATATTCTTGCCATAGCTCACTGTCATTTCAACATGTACACAGACAATCATTTCAATTATGCATTCTCTCCAGTGGCCACTCCCTATACTACATCCTCCATGACTGCTGGCTTCTACCTCCTAATCACTCTATCTTGTTGCTCAATCCCAACAGTTCCTCAGCCACAAAAAGACCTAAAATTCACAGATTATAGCCCTGTTCTGACTGCATGTCCCTCCAAGTACTCTGACTCCCACCTCAGGTTCCAGGTCTGTCATTATAATATCCCCCTTGCTTAAGACTCTTCTGGCCGAGCCAAACTTCTGCTTGATCCTCCCCCTCCTTCCACTCTGGACTTGTGCCCAGATGGATAAATGTGACTGGAGAAAAATCCACGACCATGCTGATGGGTTTCTCTTTTAACTCATTACTTAAACCTTAAGATAATCATTATTGTTGTCCAGCAATGCTATAAGTTTATTTTATTCTGTTTCCCACATCCTTAGACAACTATTTCATAGCTTCCTTTCCTTCCACAAACTTCCACCGCCATCTTCTCCCTCTTTAATCTGCTAACGTTCTTGAATTCTGTTTCCCTGAAAAAGTAAAAGCAGTGAGAATAGAACTTCGACATATTCCCACCATTATATCTACAATATTCTGGCATCTGCACCCACTTTCTCTGCCATCTCCTGTTACCCTCATTACTATAGATAAGCTGTCTCAGTTCTTATCTACAGACAATCCCATCCCTTCTGCACTGATGCCATCCCCTCTCTCCTACTCAATGTCACCCCTCCAACAACTGTCTCCCTTCTCTGTGTCATCAGTGTTTCTTTCTACTGACGCATTCTCATCAGCTTGAAACATGCTATAATTCCTCCAATACATATTATCAAAACACCTTGTTCCCACTTCTCCCTTAAACTACCACTTCATTTCTCTACTCCTCTTTGTAGCAAAGCTCCTTGTAAGAGTTTTATAAATATAGCTATATGGCTTTTCTACTTCCGTTTTCCCATTCTCTCTTGAATCACTACTAATCAGTCTTTTATCCCAACCTCTGTGCAAATAGCTTTTGTCAATTTGACTATTGATCTCTACATTGTCGAGTCTACTGGACAATCTTTTGACCTTATCTTACAGGACTTAGCGGTGGCATTTAAAGTAGTCAATTATTCTGTGCTTCTTGAAGTGTTTTCTTCACCGGCTTGCTGAATTCCACTCTCTTCTGGTTCTCCTCCTTCCACACTGGAAATCCATTTGAGTCTCTTAACTCTCCCTTCCCTTTGCATCTTCCTGACCTGTGAACACTGGAATGTCTCAGGGCTTAGTCCTTGAACTTCTTTTCTTATGTATCATCAGTAATTATGTTGGTAATCTCATTCAGTATTATGGATATAAATGTCATCCATAAGCTCCTAACTCTAAAAATTTTATCTCCTAACTCCAGTATCATATTTCCAGCTATCTACCAAACATTTCCATCTGATAGCCATCTTAAACTTATTATGGACTGAATAGAACTCATGATCCCCAACTCCTCCCAGTCTCAAACCACCAACAGACTCCCCTACTCAGTAAATGGCAAGTCCATTCTTTCAAGCATTTCAACCAGTAACCAGTCCAAGCATTTCAAGCATCAGCTCATCTCCAACCATCCTCATCTCTACCATACTGTTCCATGCCACCATCATCTGTCCTCTGGACTGGTGCAGTGTCCTCCCACTAGCCTTATGCCTTCGTCCACCCATAGCCTATACGCCATTAAAATGCAAAGTGATCACTTGAAGACACAAGTCAGATCTTATCAGTCCTCTGTGCAAGCTCTCCCATGGCTTCCCATTTGACTTAGAGTGGAAAGCAGTCTTTGTAAGGTCACCCAACCCCAGTTTCTCTGTAACCTCATCTTCTAACACTCACACTCACCCTAATTCCTACCTCTTTCAACCACTTCAGGTTAGGCTTTATTTTTATTCCTAAAAAATAGGCAGCTGTCAGAGTTATCAGTGTGATTGCCAGAACTGTTAGGCTTGCCTTTGAATCCCAACTCTACTTACTAGATACGTGACTTTGGCAAACTACTTACCATCCATGTGTTTCCTTATGAATTATACATAACAGAATCTATCTATGGGATTACTTCAGTGATTCTCAAGGAGCTATAATTTTGCCCTCTACAAAATACCTGGCAATGTCTAGAGATATTTTTGATTGCCACAACTTGGGAGATGCTACTGGTACCAAGTGGGTAGAATCCAGGGGTGCTGCTGAACATACTACAATCCACAGGACAGTGCCAACAAACAAAATCGTATGACCCAAAATGTCAGTAATGGTGTGATAGAGAAAACTTAGGTAATATTATATGGATTAAATGACTCAGTATTTATAAACCTCTTAGAACAATCCACAGCCTATAGTAATATATTAGTATTGATTAATTTTTAATACAAATATATTACATTATAAATATTTATATATACATACATATATATGTATTTTTCTTTCTCAGAGTTTTTGTGCTGATTGCTCCCTCCACCTAGCATACTCTTCTACAGACTGCCATGTTATATGATTTCCCAGTTATTATAGATCTTACTCAAATACCATCATGAGGGACTTCCCTGACCACCTCATCAAAATCTCATCAATCTTGCCACTCTCTGTTCTCCTATTCTGCTACATTTTTCTCGAGTGCATGTTTAGCATCTGAAATACTATTTATTTATCTATCTATTTGTTGGTTTTCATCTGGATGTTAATAACAATTGGTTACTCTTCCAATACTGCACTTATATTCTGCTGTACATTTGTTTCCATTCTACAAAGTGGATTGCAAGATGCCTGCAGACAAGAATTGTAATTTATTATGTATCATCTTCTGTAAATGTTAGTGTAGCACTCTGTAAACAGCAGGTTTACAACATTTGTGGAGATGGTCAGCAAACAGTTGGGGACATGGTCCTGGAGGTGGGCAAATTGTATTGAGTCAGCTATAGCTATTTGGGAGTCATTTGAGGTATGCAATTATCCAGATAATTCAGATCCAGAAAATATCTTTAATATGAAAGCTACTTACCAAGGGGAAACTAGCCACCATATCAGTCTTCATTAATCTTAGTCTTATGATCTTAGTCTTATGATCACTCTCTCTAACATTTTCCTCTGAAGATACAACTATTTTGATGATTGTGGAATATAAGTCAGTCAGCAGTTCAGAATTTCATAACCAATTGCCAGAGGGCAATATTATATCAGGAATTGGAGAAGGAAAGGGAAGAACAGCAACTGGGATTTTCTTGAGTAAATACAATATAGAGTAATTCAACTGTGAAGAGCACATATGAGACCCCAGCGCATCTACATCTGGGGAGAAATGGAACTTTAAAGATGTGCTTTCATGTGGGAAAAGCCCTTTTTATTACAAATATACTCCCAGTAAGTGGCAGTTTTCATACCAAAATGGTGCTGCATTCGTAGCACATCACCTGTCTCATGTGACAAAAGCATGAGAAGTACAAGCCATTTCTGAGTGCTCTGAATTCTTTGGAGACTCTACAGACTATATTATGCAGTATTTATGGAAGTAAGTGCTGCTTTAGGTAGTTGGAAAAACACTTGTTGTATAACCCTCCCCCATTTTCACTGGCACAAAACTTCCCAGGTGAATTTTCAGGGGGTGATGTCAGCTAACAAGTGGCATTTACTGCCTTGGTTTTGTTTTTATTTTTCACTTCCCAACAGTATAATTTAAAATTATTTCAACAGGTTAGTTATAAAAGTTACTTTTATTTCATTTATGTTTTTAAAAAAAATTAATACGAGCAAATAATAAATGGACAAAGTTAAGCCTCAAGCTGCATGAACACCCAATTCCTTGCAAAATTGCAATTATATGTAAGAAATAAAAATCTGCAATAAATTTTATATCGCCTCCTTCATTGTAATGCTTTTCCATTGCATAATTTTTTGTGTGAGCTCCAGGAAGTAAGAAACACTCCCTACAGAGCAAGTATTCTTCTATTTCCTTGGGAATCTTTTCCTTAGTTTAAACTATCTTACAGTGCTATTCATTTAATATGAACCTCCCTTCCTCCCCAAGCTTGTTTACCAGTGATCCTCACCATGCACTCTCTTTGCTGGGCCCAATGGCCCCTTTATTTTCTCCCACATAAGCCTGGTTCATTCCTGCATCTCCTCCTTTCTCACGCCATGCCTTTTCCTTCTCCTCTTCCTCCTCCTTCTCCTCTTCCTCCTTCTTCTCCTCTTCCTCCTCCTCCTTCTCTTCCTCCTCCTTCTCCTCCTCCTTCTCCTCCTCTTCCTCCTCCTCCTTCTCTTCCTCCTCCTCCTCCTCCTTCTCTGTCTATCTAAATTCTGCCTTTCCTTCAGTTTACACCTCAAATTCTATATTATCAATTTTCTACTTTTTCTTTTCTATATACAAAAGTGTGCAAACCGTAATTATGTAACTCGGTTAATTTCCACAAGGTGAACATACTTCGTAACAAGCACCTAGATCAGGGAAAAGAACATTAACAGAAGAATCTCAGAACTAAACCAAATCAGTGGTTTAAAATGAAATGTCAGCAGAGGCTGCGCTTTGTAAATGTAGTTGAGTGATGACTTCTCTTTTAAGAAAAGAAGGTGGGAATCATAAAAATGCATTATGAATATGGATTATGCAAGGAAGATGACAAAGAATTCTCATCTCAATTTTATATTAAAAGCAATAACAACAATAAGGAGAGTCTGGACCTACAGACCAACACTAAAAGACCGATGAATTAATATGAATTTCTATGGTTTCTGTTAAGATAAAGTTTTAATGTATCTTTTAAAATTTTTATTTTTATTTTAAGTTCTGGGGTACATGTGTAGAATGTGCAGGTTTGTTACATAGGTAAACGTGAGCCATGGTGTTTTACTGCACCCATCCACCCATCACCCAGGTATTAAGCCCAACATGCGTTAGCTCCTTTTCCTAATGTTCTCCCTTCCCCCATCCCAACCCCCAATGGACTCCAGTGTGTGTTGTTCCCCTTCCTGTATCCATGTGTTCTCATTGTTCAGCTCTCACTTATAAGTGAGAACATATGGTGTTTGGTTTTCTGTTCCTGTGTTAGTTTACTGAGGAAAATGGCTTCCAACTCTGGCCATGTCCCTGCAAAGGACATGATCTTGTTCCTTTTTATGGCTGCATAGTATTCCATGGTGTATATGTACCACATTTTCTTTATCCAGTCTATCATTGATGGGCATTTGGGTTGATTCCACGTCTTTGCTATTCTGAATAGCACTGCAATGAGCATTTACGTGAAGCTACTTTTAATGTTTCACCATTTCAGGCCTAATGAGGAAGGATAATGGCCAGTGGTGATTGTAGGAATGGCAAAAACATGATAAATTTTAGAAAAACTTAGTAATATTGACAAGACTTTGTTCAATGTTAGGATAAAAGAGACAGAGAAAAGGATAAAAGAGAGAAAAGGAAATCTTTCTCACTTGGACACTTGAGTGGCATCAATAAAGACAGAACAGAAGTAAAGAAAAGGTTGTGAAGGTAGGTACTTTGAGGCTGTGTTGTCTATGGGACATCCAAGTAAAAGAATCAAGCAGATCCTTGGCTATAGGCATTTAAGGCTTGCAAAGCTGCAAATAAAAAATTGACAAGTTACCTACTTGAAACCGTAAGTATGTAAACCAAGGGCATGTAAGTTTAAAGGGTAGATGAAGGAAGAAATACCTGCAAAGGAGAAAGAAATGAAGTGCAGTTAATTCCCATCATTCTTGGTAGTCATGGTCTATAAAATCACACAAAAACTGAATTACGGAATACTGAACCGTTGCTCTAGGCGAAGAATAGGATTAGGTTCCTGTGAACCTCTGTGCACAGCATTTTTATCAACCAATAAATGTATAACCTTGTTTTACATGTGTTTCTGTTTAAAGGCACCTTATTTAATATATATTGATTCATTAGCATTGAATTCATGGCCAACAGCACTATAACTGGGGCTTGATTTAACACATTTTCTTCATAAGTCATATCATGGCCTTCTTGTTCTTAGAACATAAGATAGCACTTCAAGACTACCCTTGGGGGCCATCTTAAACAGTGACATTACCAACAAGACGCAAAAGAATGCCAACATTTGGTTACTAAATTGAATGCAAAAGGACACCCATTTTCCAAATGAGAACTTAAACCAGAAAACAGGTTACTACTGCCTTGTTTGACCTCAGCTGGGGACACGCACATTCAGCGCCTCAAATTTTTTACTGCTCTGCACATGCTCATGAAAGATTGCCAAAGTGCCACAAGTATGATTTTGGGGTTACAAGCGAATTTCAGTGAGTAAACAAATTTTCAAATATGAATTCTGCCAATAATGAGGATCAAGTCTAGCAACAAATGCTTCTAAGGAGTTAGGAAAATGTCATGCCAATTAGGAGGGCATTGTAAACTTACCAGTTCTCAATCCCATAAAGGGAAGAAGTCAGCTTCCAGTGGACTGATGAGCCAGTGTGTAGTGAAGTGAAGGAGAAAGAATGTTTAAAGAATAACTCTAGAAAGTCTGGAGAGGAAGAGCTAGAAAACTGAAAGCTTCCTAAATATAAAAGGATGCCTACCTTTTTTTTCTCCAACCAGATTAATGCTACAGTGATTAAACTGAATCTAATATATGTGTCCTCGACCTAATTTGTGAAAGCAACCAAAAACAGTAAGCATTTTAAAGGTTTAAAAAGCAACTGCTTGAAAACTATATATGCAGTTTTTGCAATCAACTTTTTGTAAATAATTCAATCTTTATGTAGGGCAAGTAGCCCAGAAAGGAAGAGTCCATCGATGGCTAATAAAATGGCTGTAAAAGGAAATAATAGTGTTTGACACATTTTCCTTCTTACAAATTCTGAGCCTCTTGCCCCAGTTGCAATATTAGCTGACTCAGTAGAGGAACCTGGTTTCCAAATGAGTATTATTTTTTTGGATTCACAAAGTAATGTCTATGCAAACTTAATTGTACTATAGATGTTTCTAATGCTTAAAAAGTTACAAATAAAAAAGCAAACACTAAAGAGACTATGCCCTCTAAAACTTGCTATAATGCTAAGAAAAACATTTTAAATTGAAAAATAGCATATCCTGAATCTGTTCCTTTAAGGGACCACTAAATATACCCTTTTACATATAAACAACTTAAGTAAAATGAAAGGAACAAAATTCCTCAATCTGCAGAGTGGCTATTGAGTCAACAACCGAAGAGAATTTGCTGCAAGAGAAGACAGATGTTTTCAACTTCAAAACAATTACATAATATCTAAACATATTTCAGAGGGAAAAACAGTTTGTGAGAAAGACCTCTGTGAAACAATTTCTACAGTATTATTTATATTTTCAATTATTTATAGTACATTGTTGGAATAAAAAACAGTACAGTGGTGAGAATAAAAGGAGTCATTTCATGGAGCACAGTGACTCACACCTGTAATCTCAGCACTTTGGGAGACTGAGGCAGAAGGATTGCTGAAGTCCAGGAGTTTGAGACCAGTCTGGGCAACATAGTGAGACCCTGTCTCTACAAAAAAATTTAAAAATTAGTCAGGCGTGGTGGCGTGTGCCTGTAATCCCAGCTACTTGGGAGCCAGGTGGAAGGACTGCTTGTGTCAGGAAGGTCAAGACTGCAATGAGCTGTAATCTCACCACTGCATTTCAGCCTGAGCAACAGAGCGAGATCCTGCCTGCAATAAATAAATAAATAAATAAATAAATAAATAAATAAATAAATAAAACAGAGAGAGAGAGAGAGAGAAATTTAAGAAACTGAAAAAAAAAAATTGACCAGGTAAATATGGTTTGACAGTTTAGGTCCAAATGAAGCAAAATACTTTCTCACATACAAAATGTTGACCCCTGAAGCTCTAGCTATAATAAGTAAGCTAGTATGAGTCATTAGAATGGCTAGTGTGGAATTCTACTTTGAGCATGACTAAGTTCCCCCCAGACTGACACCCAACTGCTCCTGCCCCCAAGTAAGAACTATAAACTCTGAAGAAAATATGGACTCCCAACTACCTAAAGGCACTGAAGAGTGAACAAGCAAGCAGCTTCTGAAAGAAGTTAACACTTGAAAGACTTGCAACTGTTTTTCTGGACAAAAGAACTGGAGGACAGAGTTCAAAGCAACGACAGCCAATAGAAAGTGAGAGGTGTACTAGAAAAGTGAGAGGTGTGAAGCTCCAAATTCTCTGTAAAACTCCTGCCCAAATCTTTGACTAAGTCTTTAACCATGTATGTGTGGAACGGACTCCAAGAGCCCAGGTGAGGATAAAATAACTGTACTGACATTTGAACTTTCTGTAAAACAGTGTTTACAGAGTGAGTCCAAACAAGTTAATAGTCTGTTCAAACAAAACTTCACTCTTAAGAGAAATAATGGAAACCAGAGGGTCTACAACTTAACCTTTTCAATGAACAGGATATGATATAAAATTAATTAATATATGAATAACTAAGAAAATAACATCTCTTCTCAAGCGGAAGTACAGTCAACAAAGATCAATCCAGATACGTTCCAGATGTTGGATTGACAGACTATGATTTTAAACAACACATCAACAAGTATCTTTAGTATGTTCAAGTATGTAAGGAAAAATATGTTCATAATAAATGAAGAACTAGAAATTATTAGCAGAGAAATAGACACTGTAAAAAAGAAAAAGCAAACTCTACAACTGAAAAAAAATACCAAATCTGAAATTTGAAACGTATTGAATGGGCTTAAAGCAGAATGGAGAGAGGGAAGAGTCAGTGAACTTAAAAATAGAACAAAGGAAATTCAAAGGAAATTATTCAATCTGAAAAAGAGAAAGAATGAGTAACTAGGGATGACAGAGATGGGTTAGCTAAACATTAAACCTGTTTCCCCTTTCTCTTGGGCCTGATGCTGGACTCCATATCCCAGCCTCCATTGCTATTGCATGTAAACATATGACGGACTGTTCTGGCTGATGGAGTATACATAGTAGTGAGGCTCACCATTTCCAGTTATGGACCATATAAACTTCCACAACTTCCTCCACACTCTGTCCTCAACAATCTCTCAGCTGACGGCAGACATCTAGGATGATCGCAGAGCTTTGCACTGAGGGTGGCTCAGCCTCCATTTCTAAATGACGGATGGAGTGCAACCATCTCAAACCCAGCCACCTCAGCAAGAGATGAGCTTCCATGGTGTTAAGTTCCTGAGATATTTCGGTTTGCTTTTATCTGCAGATATTGTTGCCATCCTAAAACAGTAATTGTTGTTATTACTTTTTGTATTATTACCATAAAATGATTTCATACTTTGTGTTCAGCCTTTCTCCATACCAGTCTCCATGTTAAAAATGAAACCACCTCTGAACCATTTTTTTCTGTGACTAATACTTAATGAGATAGATTGAAGGTTTATGTTCCCCTAAAATTCGTATGTTGAATTCTAACTCCTAAGGTGACAATATTAGCAGGTGGGGCCTTTAGGAGGTGATTAGGTCACGAGCACAGAGCCCTCCTCGTGAATGGGATCAGTATCCTTATAAAAGAAGCACCAGATGGCTAGGCACAGTGGCTCATGCCTGTAAACCCAGCACTTTGGAAGGCTGAGGTGGGTGGATCACTTGATGTCAGGAGTTCAAGACCAGGCTGGGCAACATGGCGAAATCCTGTCTCTACTAAAAATACAAAAATTAGCCAGGCATGGTGGTGCACACCTGTGATCCCAGCTACTTGGGTGGCTGAGGCATGACAATTGCTTGAACTTGAGAGGCAGAGGTTGCAGTGAGCTGAGATCGTGCCACCGTACTCCAGCCTGGGCAACAGAGAGAGACATTGTCTCAAAATATAAATAATAATAAAATAAAAGAAGCACCAGAGATTTTTTAATCCCCACTTCCACCATATGAAGTGACAGTGAAAGGAAGGCCAACAATGAAACAGGAAGCAGGGCCTTTACTAGACACTAAGTCTTCTGACGCTTTGATTTTGGTCTTCCTAGCCTCCAGTACTGTGAGAAGTCAATTTCTGTTGTTTATAAGCCACCTAGTTTATGATATTTTATTGTAGCAACCTAAACACACTAAGACATTTTCTTCCCAGACTAATCATAAATAATAATAATAATAGTCAACTTAAAAGATTGAATAGATCCTTACGATTTAAAACTTTCTTTGCCAAATCAGCTCATCTGATATTAACAGTCCTTTAGTATAACTGTGGCAGCTGTTTGCTTTTCTGTTTTCTAGGAAAAAAAAAAAAGGGAAAGGAAAGAAGAGAAGAAAGAAAGAAAGAAGGAAGACAAGAAATAACAGAAACATTGAGAAAATCCTTACATTTTAGCTGGCTGAAGATGATGCTGTTTCTATATAATGCTGACAGAACCCTCATATAGGTCTTCTTAGTAGCTGCTTAAGGATGACTTTGCCCAGTGAAACATTTCATCTCCTTTTTCCATCTAAGTGAAATTCAAACTCCAACTTTACTACAGTCTCTTCTCTTTAGAAACTGCACATCCTACAGGAGACAGACTTTGTCAGTTTTCCTTTAAGCACATGCTCTTACCATGTCAATAAACTAGTCTGAGAAGTTGAAGATTTTCATAGAGAAGGCCTGCAGGGAACCAAACATCTCGTTGGGATGACTTGTTGTCCAAATTGACAGATTTCCGATGCTCAGTTTGGACGCCCAGTACCTTTTTGCTATAACCTTCTCTCCATCTCCCATTGTCTCCTGAGCAAGTGCTCACAAGAGTGATCCTTACATTTTTAGATGTGTGAGAATTTTTCATCAACAATGAACCTTGTGGGTGTTAGTCTGGTTAAAACCTGTTCTTCATGCATTTCCTTGTCAAATTGTGATGGGTTGGCAGAGAGGGGTTAGAAATGTTGTTTTATTGTTTTATTTCATAGTAAGAAGAGGTATAACCTTGCTGAGAGGGTGACAAATTCAGTTATAGTCAACCAGCACTTGACAGGTTTTATCAGAAAACCAAACAAGGAAAGAGTGTGTATGCCTGCTACCAGCTGTCACAGTATTGAACAATGAATGTTTGATGAAGCCGACCCGCAAATACACACATCTCCGTGGAAGTCAGCTTTAAGTAGAAACTAGCTGGCAAAACTAGCAAGAAAAGGCCTTGGTAGAGGATATCAAAACAAAAAAAGGTGGTGGGTCGGGTGTGGGGATCTGAAAATCTCCCTTTATTTGTTTAGGAGTGTATTGAGCGAGCCTCCATGCAACATAGAATTTGAAATGCAGTTTCAGTTTTGTTAAGATAAATATATGGTCTTCATCTCAGCCCATATTGAAAAGACAGTTTTGATAATTGTCAGATTTTCCAAATTAGTTGCACTATGAAAAGGGGAAGCTGGTAGGCTGGAAATGTAGTGTTCTGTTGTGCTTCTGAAGCAATTCCCAACTTCTTGCTGATGGGACAGAAAACAGAAGCAGTCAGTGCCACACAGATGAAGGCACTGGCCCACGTGCCCTACATGACACAGGTCAGCCTCAGATTGATTATCCTCTAGCTAAAGATTCCTATCTGTTATCCCAAACTTTCCATTCCAAAGTCAAAATCAGTGGCATTTCCCACCTTTAAAGGAAGGTGCCACATGATTATTTCAAGCTATACTACAAACCCAATTTGTCTCAAAAGCTTATGAAAGTACAATAAGTACTCAATGTCATTGATAGGTTCTTGGAAGCTGTAACTTGAAGCCATATAACATACAGCAGGTCCTCAAATAACATTGTTTCCTTCAAGGCCCTTTGTTGTAATGTTGATGATGAAAAAAATTGGTTTTATTGTACTTGGTTTCACTTACAGTTGCAGTTTCTGAGAACCATTGACATTAGGTGAGGACTTACTGTGTTTTAAATTGAAGAAGGATCAAGTATTACTAAAACGATATTTTCCCTCAACAAGCAAATGCTTTCTCCATCTTCAACAACCCCTTCTCCAGTATTTCCATTGTACATTTTTGATACCTGTTACCAAGCCCAAGATGCAATTTGACGTATATAACTTTTCTACATTAAATTGAGTTTCCTGATGACAAGGATCTGATCTCATTTAACTTTGATTCTTCTCAAGTCCAACTCTAGCCATTGTTCATAGTAGGTCTCAATAAGTGATGATGGAATCAACTCTAAACCCAGAAGCATTTGAGAGACTCAATGGAACCAGACTGTGGCCATCACAGAGAGAGTCCTACAGCTCCTACATCATTACTCTACTGATATTCCTTTAGTTCCTGCTTGGCAAAGCAGAAGAACAAATCTGCCGTCAAAGAAAGACATAAAAGATTTTATCTCATGCTTATGTTCCTTCCAGGCTACTGAAGTAAATAGAAAACTCAGGAAAGAAATTCTACATTCATATCACCAGATAGAGCCTTTAATAAAGTGCAATAGACCATAATTAAACTATCGACACAATAATTAATTTTCACATGTGCATTTTTCTTGTGAGCTTTCATTCTGCTTGTACATTTTTTAGCTCATCTCATGATAACATCTAGTATTTTATGATGAATTGTGTTGTAAACATAAATTATGTGTCTATCAGTCTGAAAAAAACTACAGATATTATCTATTGGAGTTTTTCACTTCTTATCTCTGTCTCTCCAAATTTTCCTGATCCATATTGAATTAAATAATTTTGAAGATTTTTAAAAGCCAGTTCTATTATTTATTTATTTCCAGCGTGGTGAATAAGGTTTAATCTTGGCAACAGAGATACAGATAATAATAATACAGAAAAATGTCTAGACAGATTCTATGAGTAAGAAATATCTGTAAAGTAAAATTATCCTTCACCCTGTATAGATGCCAGTTCTCCATATACACCTGAAAAGGCAATCATTGACTGGAATTTGATACTTTGCGTTACAAACATAAAGGAGGAGGAGCTTGGGGAAATTGAATATACTCATATAAAGAAATGGTAAAAGGAAAATTCCACAAAGAGAATAGTCTCTGGAGATCAGTGAAAAGAATCAGTTGCAAGGATTAACCCTAACAATTGTTCATCTGTAAAGATGAAACTGTCATTGGATCTCCTCTTTCACTTTAAGAATAGAAGAAAAGAGCTTCTAAGAAATCTGACATTTATCTATAGTGTAATGACTGAGACAAGACTGATTTAGATATTCTTACTGCTAATATCGAAAGCAAACCTAGAGGACAATTCAAGTAGCTCAGTGCAACCCCAGACCTCCAGAAGAAGAAGGAGGGGGAGGAAAAACAGAAAGCAAAAGAGGAGGAGCAGGAGGAAGAAGAGGAGTAGGAGAAGCAGCAAGAGGAGAAAGAATGGTTAGTAGTTAGGAAAAAACAGAGTAAATGGCCAAATGTTATACTGGTTGTGGAGATGTGTGTCCTTCAACATAGAAATACTTAAACCACTGTGAAAATGGAGGAAAGCTAAATTTTAATCTCAACCTTCTACTCTGTTTCATGGGCATCTATAGCTATGATATAAATATGCGACACATTTCATGAGCTAAGTACGACGTGCACACGTAGCAAAGCTCCTTACAAATCTTCCCATTGAATCAGAGACTCAATTACACATGCAGTTCACTCCTACCACAGAGCTTTGCCCTGGGTGAGGAA
Organism: Papio anubis; assembly: GCF_008728515.1. Lineage (NCBI taxonomy): Eukaryota > Metazoa > Chordata > Mammalia > Primates > Cercopithecidae > Papio > Papio anubis. The sequence continues at coordinate 18,093,231 of NC_044988.1, read as the reverse complement.
AATCTGGGCTCTGATTTATATTATCAGGGCAGTTAGAATGCATTTGAAACCAGTAGGGGGAACTGAGCTGGAGAGAGGTAAAGTGAGTTTCTCAGAATTTGATAAGGAATCAGAAGCTGAGACAGCCAATTCATTTTTTTGTCAGGAAATTGGCATTCATTTTAAAGAATGTATTGATTACATGCATAAGCTGTGCAAAGGGTATTTCATCAATGTATGTATAAAGCATATATATATATATATATTCTAGTTTTCTTCTTGAGCACTCAAAGAAGGTCATTGGGGAAATCTGTCTGATTTCCGCAATGCATTGGCTAAGAAATAATTTAGGTGGACTTCTTGCCTGTACTCTGAGTATGTATATGCATATGTGTGGATATGCATATGCTACTTATAGCATATATAGATTTCATGCAATTATGATAGAAAATATAACCTAAAGAGAGAGCTCATGATTGCTGTGATGAAGAGGACAATTAAAATGGTTGCCATAAAAATTATTTGAACAGAAAAGACTAAACTTGTAGAGAAGCCCAAAGAACTGACTTGAAGTATTCATGGATGTTAACTGGTATTACATCCTGTGTGTTAACAGAGAAAGTAGCTTCCTTGGTGATAGATTTAAAAAGCACCCAGAATTCCCAAATGCCTCCTTCAGATACCGCCTTACCAGGAATTCTATCACTAGGAATCTATCTTGTATAAGACTAGAAAGAAATAATAATTATTACTGATTGGTGAGAGAATGTGTGACTTTTATTTTTCTTTGTATACATTTCTTAATGTTTCAGATTCACTTTGTTAACTTAGCCATGATATGAAAGCATTTTAAGAATGTGGTTCTTGAGAAGAGTGTGCCAAATAACTCTGTGGACCCAGGAATTCCTGAGACAATGATAAACACATAGTTGACATATAATAAATATGTGCGTTGAACAAAAATGTCTCTTTCTTCTGTCTGGGGCATTATCTCCAGGAGTTGTAAGATCAAACTACTTTAAAGTAAAGACTCATTTTCAGCAGTTCTCACACTTTGGTAGAGGACTGAGTTACCTCGTTCCCAAATCTATAGACAAGCATTTTATGTATTTGCACTTTAAAGGTGAGCAGGAGTCTGCAGGAGCTACCAGGGGATAACTACAAGGACACCCCTGCTGAGACCATTATGTTGTCCGCCTTATACAAATAGCCAGGAAAGATGAGAAGTGTGGTCCCCAGTCATATTCCCACTAAGTCACGGGATTCAATATCTACGTATTAGGGACCCCATGGCCGGAAGGGGATGGTACAGGCATTTTTCTTTCTTTCTTTCTTTCTAGACGGAATCTCGCTCTCTTGCCCAGCCTGGAGTGCATGGCATGATCTCAGCTCCCTGAAACCTCTGCCTCCCAGGTTCAAGCGAATGTCCTGCCTCAGCTTCCCGATTATGGGCGCCCACCACTACACCAGCTAATTTTTTGTATTATTAGTAGAGACGGGGTTTCACCATGTTGGCCAGGCTGGTCTCGAACTCCTGACCTCGTGATTCACCTGTTTCAGCCTCCCAAAGTCCTGGGATTATAGGCATGAACCACCACACCCAGTCTGGTACAGCCATTTCCAGTGGGTAGCTTTCAGACCCCTCACCTCACTTCAATCACAGTCATTCAGTTTTGAACAGTTAAATATATTGATACCTTACATAATATTTCACTGAAAAGATTCTACTGATGAAGAAAGAAAGAAAAGGAGAGAGAGAGAGAAGGAGAAAAGAAAAGAAAAGAAGAGAGGAGGAGGAGGAGGAAGAAGAAGAAAAAGGAGGAGGAGGAAGAGGGAGGAAGAAAGGAAGGAAGGAAAAACAAAGAGAAAGAAAGAAGTAGGGAAGGAAGGAGGGAGGGAAGGAGAGAAGGAAGGAAGGAAGGAAAGAAGGAAGGAAGGAAGCAAGGAAGGAAAAACAAAGAGAAAGAAAGAAGCAGGGAAGGAGGGAGGGAGGGAAGGAGAGAAGGAAGGAAGGAAGCAAGAAAGGAAACAAGGAAGGAAAAGCAAAGAGAAAGAAAGAAGTAGGGAAGGAGGGAAGGAGAGAAGGAAGAAAGGAAGGAAGGAAGGACAAAGAAAGAAATAAGAAAGAAAGAAAAAGAAAGAGAGAGGGGGAGGGAGGGAGGAAGGACAAAGAAAGAAAGAAAAAAGAAAGAAAGAAAGAGAGAAAGAGAAAGAAAAAAGAGAAAGAAAGAAGAAAGAGGAAAGAAAGAAAGAAAAGGAAAGAAAGAGAAAGAAAGAAGAAAGAGGAAAGAAAGAAAATGAAAGAAAGAAAGAGAGAAAGATTGATTTTGTTGATTTCTGGTTCTGGAAAAATATTCCATTCCCAAAAGCAAATCATTCAAAAGGCCATGGAAGAGAAAGGGCAATCTACTTTGTGAACTGATAAGAGAAAATCTCTGCTCCATTACGCAAGTCTTGAGGAAAGAATGGTTTATAAACATTGCTTTTTCAGTCCATCAGGGCGCCAGGACCCGTTGTTGCCAAGAGACACCTCCAGTGCTGAAATGAAATAAGAAGACCCACGTTTACATTAATATCCCCAATTGAGTCATTGTTTGATTAGGACAAAAGAGAGGGGAGAGTCCTGCCCAGAGTCCTGATTGAGGAGAAGGCATACCACTGGGAGAAGTTGCACACAGAGTCCCCATCAGAGGCAAAGAGTACAGCAAGAATTTTACTTCCCCGAGTCCCCATTCTTCACTTTGCTCCACCCTACAGCTCCAGGGCCCCCGGCTAAAGCCTCCTACTGTGATCTGATACGAAGCCAGAGACAGGTAAGCCTTCTTGGCAAGTGCAAAGATGTCTGAGGAAGCAGTGCCAAGCAATGAAAACAGCCTAGGTTTTGGAGCCTAACAAGGATGAGGCTGGAAGAAAGGAGTTTATGTTCACAGGAAAAGGAAGAAATTCCATTTGCCATGAATTTTGCCACATATCAACTTCATCTGCCATAGATTTAATTACTTTTGTGGAGAGAGGACAAAAGTGAAAGCGCTGTAGTGGAAAGCCTCAAAGGACAAGAGGATAGTGTGTTTATCTGCCAGTTCAATCCCTGTTCTTTTTAGGAAAAAAGATCTGAGGAGGTATCTGCAAACAGAAGTATTGTGTTATCAATGACCTAAGGCAGACACTCTTAACACAGCCCCAACGTGTAACAGACTGGTGGATGGGTTCCAAACTGGTTTGGCGGCAGGGTGGTGACTGTGTGGAGTGTTGTTCCTAATAAGAGTAAAAGCACCAAAATTGACACATGGTTAATTTTCTTTGTTATAAATTAGACAAAATTCAAAGTCATTCCTACAGTAACATCAATCTTCCTCATCAACATCACAGCTTTCTGGAGTGAGATTGAAATGGGTGGTCATACAAGTGACCAGGAAGTCATTGAAAAGGGCACCACTGGTCATGCAAAAACCTTTGTGGGAAGCTATTTGAAATACAGTGCTAGCGAGTTTTGACTTACTTCTCTGCACTTGCCATCGAAATCTTGACATGAGAGGGTGTTGAAAAGAGCTGAGAACCTATGATCAACAGGGAACTGTATTTCCTTCAGTTTTATCACATCAGTTCCTGAACTGAATGCCTGAAGTCTTTCCTGAGGAGATTTTTTAATGGATGAAGAAGTTGGCTGGCTGCGGCAGTTCAGACACATAATCCCAGTGCTTTGGGAGGCCCAGTCAGGAGGATCACTTAAGGCCAAGAGATCAGGACTAGCCTGGGCAAGAATCCACAGAAAAATTTTAAAATTAGCCAGGCATGGTAGCACACTTGTAGTCCTAGGCAGGAGGATTGCTTGAGCCCAAAAGTTTTAGGTTACGGTGATCTCTGTTCTCGCCACTGCATTCCACCCTGGGTGACAGAGCAAGACTCTGTCTCAAATAAATAAATAAATACATACATACATAAATATATTTTTAAAAACTGTAAAGCACTGAGGACTGTGCCTGATGCATTATGCATTAGTTGTTGTGTGGTTGCAGCCACTGCTGTGTCTTTAGTAAGATTAATCCCCAAATTTGGAAGAGGTGATAAGACATGTTTTATTTTGAAGTTTGCTGTGATGTGATGTGAAAGGAATACCTTAGAACTCTCTATCTCTGTTTTAAAAGCACTAAAAAGTAATAAACCAGAGAAAGGAGGAAATTATCAATGAATGGACTGCCCATGTATCTGTTCTCAAAATTAATCTGCCACTTATCTGGCCTTTCCTCCATTCTGACTTTCTTCTTTCTTCTCCTCAGATCACTTCCAGTTTCCTTCTTTCAACTCTTTCTTCTGAATTTACTTCTACAAACATTTGGTGGCGGCTTTTGATATGCCAGAAATTGTGCTAACCAAGTTCCAAGAGATAAATATTATAGTTCTTCTCAAGCTTTATTCTACCACCCTCATTTTTAAACCCTGTCCTTTTGCATTTTGTCATTTGGCTTCAGCATTCACTTCTCTTTCATGTCTTGTCCTCTCTTTTCACAGTCACCCATAAAACTCGCAGCCGATTCCCACATTTATTTAAGACTTGGACTCATCTTCCCCTCTGTCTCCAACTTCTCCCAATACTCAGTGTGTCTTCGGTTTCCCTATGGACAACCCACTTAACAACCTGGCCTCTCAATTCTTTCCTGACCTCCTCAGGTTCAATGAACTTCATCTTCACTCCACCGACCCTCACTTCAGTCTTGGACTTCCGTGATCACTCCTTGTGCCTTATCAAGACTGCTCTACAAGAGAAAGAACAATTTCAAATATCCTATCTCCAATCACCATTTCCTATCCTCCCAGCCCTCTCATTCACTTACCATGGATATTCAGACCTTATGTACATTTGAAGTCATTGGACCCTTTGTCATTCCCTATCGCAGCTCCTGTCTGCATGCCAATCTCTCTCCAGCCCAACCCCCATATCTACTGTCTCCTTGGCCCTATTCCAAATAGTCCAAATTCCCCTGAACTTCAAGTCCACACAATACATCTGAAAGCAAAAAAATCTAACCCTGAATCATTAAAAGCATTTTCTTGGGATGTAGGATAGGGTACTAAACTCTGCTAGTGTCAATCAAACAAGCACGAAGATTGGTCCTACAGGAGATTCGTAGTCTCTAATCTGAAATTAGTATTCATGTGTGCCCAGGAATCCTTCCCTGCCTTCCAGTGGGTCAGTATTCCATTTTCCAAAGCGTCCATCTAAATCTTTTCAATTCTTCTTAAGTTCTCACCACCTCTTTACTCTCACACAGGATGTTGTCTCCTGCTTGATTAAAGAGAATAAAAACTCTCCAGTGAGAATTCACTCAGCTTCCTGTCACCCTCCATCCACGGAGTTCCCACACCTGTTCTCAGTTTTCCTCTTAACTTCCTAGGCATGTCCCTCCTCCTAACTAACTTTCCCATCTGTGCCCTGGATCCCAAGCATTATTTCTCAGTATCCTTGCTCCATCCATTACATTCTAGTGCACAGTGGCATAGCAGTTAAGCACAAGGGCTCCAGGAGGAGACTGCCTATATCCACATCCCAGCTCTGACCTTTACTATTAATGTGATCTTGGGCACATGAATTGGAATATATCCATTCCTCAATTTTCCCACCTTTAAAAGAGAGAAGATGGCAACAGTCTCTATCTCAGAGTTGACTTGTGCAGATTAAGTAAATTAATGTGTATTAAATATTGAGAAGAGTATCTGACAGTCTATGTTAGTTCCCATTATTACTTGAGTTTTTGGAGCAGTTGCCTGCAGTCAAATATTTCTTATTGTAAAAAAAGAACATTTACAAAACAATTTTGAAAGGCAGAAAGATATCCAACTTTTTAATTTGGGCAGAAGACTTGAAGATTCAGTTTATAAAACAGGATATCTAAATGGTCAAAACGCTTCTAAAAAGGTGTCCTATATGATTATCCATCAGAGATATGCAAGTAAACCTATAATGACATATCACCACATACCCACCAGGACAGCCAAAATAAGGTGGGTGAAGACTATGCAAACGTTGGTGAGGATATGGAGAAAATGAAACATATATTGCTAGTGGGAGTTAAAAATTGGTACAACCACTTTGGAAAACCAATTGACTGTTTCTACTATAGCTGAATGCACTCATCTCTTCTTAACCAGCAATTACACCCCTGCCTATATGTCCAGGAGAAACATATGCTAGCATATAACAAAACATATGTATAATAATTTGCAAGGCAACATTATTTTTTCATAGCAAATAAAAATGAAAACGACCTAAATGTTCATCAATAGTAAATTAGAAAGTGTGAACTAATAATGAAATAGAACATTAGGCAGCAACATAAAAGACCAAAATATGACTCTATCTGACAGCATGGATGAATCTCATAGATAGGACATTGAGTAAAAATACCAGAAACAAAAAGCACATGCTATATGACTCAATTTACATACAATCCCAAAGCAGGAAAACCAGTCTATGTTGATACAAAAGTAGCTACCTTTGGGAACTGGAAAATGACTGGAAGGGAGGATGAGGGAGGCCTCTGAAGAGCTAAATCCTCCATGTCTTGGTCTGGAGAATGGTTACTTTAAGAAAATTCATCATACTTCTGTTCATTCACTGCATATATGTAATACTTCAATAAAAAGCATAGCTCCAAAATTTTTAGCTCCCTTAAAAACATCACCACTCCAACACTATCATCCATTTCATAGGTAAACCTTCCAAAATTTAATCTCCACTTTTTCATCAGCTATGCAGTCCTCAGATTATCGTATATCTTTCCTTCCTTGATTCCAAAGACGAGAACACTTTCCCAAGATCATTACAAACTCTTCGTTGCTAAATCTAGGCCTCTTTTCATTCTTCGTTATTACTTGATTCTCAGGACTATTTTAAACTCTCTATAACTACCTTTCAAAGTCTGTTACATCTTTCCCAGCCCCATTCTTCATCGTTTACCTGGCAAATTCCTACATTATGCTCAAAACTAATCTAAAACATCACTTCTTCCTGAAGCCTTTCTTCACCCATCTGCATGTGCATGAGGCCCACTCTATGGGTGCATATTGAACCTTTGGTTATCCTTTAACAAAGTACAAATCATCCTGTATTGTAATCTCCTGTAATCTCATTCCTAAATGAATAATTATGTAAGTATCGGTGGAACCATGAGACCTCTCTCCCACCACCAAGTGCTTTTGGTTTCCTTGTGGTTATCAGGAAAATGTGGTCAATATTCATCTAGAGTCATGGAACTAGATAACTCTTCATCTTTCACCCTTCTCACAGGACTAGGCTTTCAGAGAAGTATTTACAGGTTGGACTCATCGGCATATTGCAGTGTCATTATCCCATCATCGTAACAACATCTTTCTGTCTATGAGCATTAGGGACCATTATTAAGAGGAATAATTTGGAGATGTTTGCAGTCACAACACTCAGCTGGTGATCTCATCTTCCTCCATGGGCTTTTCCTGTCATTAACAGGCATCACCCACCAATCAACACCTGAAAGCTCTCTTACAGTCAAAATTCTCTCTGTGATTTGGCACCAGGGATATTCTGAGTCATGTTCTTCCACAATATTAAACTTTAATGCATGTTACAGTACACAGATCTTACACATCAACTATAAGAAAACAAATCATTCCAATTTTATCAAATGATACTCTAATCATAGCAAAAGCCTAAAATATTCAAGGCAGAAGTCCACAGAAGAGGTCAGCAGGTGGCACATCAACCATATGAAAAACCATTATGCGACGGAACATTTAAAGAAACATAAAGAACCAAAGGCTACAGTGTAAACCAGTGAACTTTGGATTCACTATTACTACTAAAAACCCACTGACTCTGGGGTCGAGTTCCAACATAGATTCTTACAGGCCTCCCTAGTAGGAAAAAGGAAGGAAGGATGAAAGAAAACAACAAAGGTAAGTAGGAAGGGGATAAAATAAGAAGGTGAAAGGAAAAAAAGGAAACAAAATCATGGTCCTTACCATCAAGGAGCTCATAGTCTGGTGACAAGTGAATATGTATTAGGACAAGTACTAACCAAAACATTTGATGAAAATGTTAAAGAAATACACGGTAAGGGGCAGGAAAAAAGAAATCACTGTTATTATTATTTTTGTCCTCATCTTCATCCTCAGGGTAATGCCTTCATTAAGAAACTACTTTAAGGTAGCAACAGGAATAAAATGCCATACCTGGGGTCTAGGGAACAAGCACCCACCTGGGAAGGCCTGACATAAATACTCCCATCTCCTTCCACTGATGCTCACGTTCTCAGCGTACACGAGAGACCAAGGAACGGATTTGGAGTCAGCTGCATGTAAGTTTAAATGTCATTCCCTGATGCCTATTGAGCTGGTGCTTCCTCTCCTCTGCCTGACGTATCACAACATATTCTCCAGACACATTCTGACCTTCATTAGTGCCAAGGAAATAATGACTGATAACAGCTTAAAGTATTTACTCCCTAATGGGCATTTACATTTCCACAAGGATCAAAGAAACAAGCTCAAACAATAGAATGTGTATGCGATCTGGGGCAAGTCACATCATTACACTGTGCCTCCATTTCCCCATCTGTAAAATAGGTATACGGTAGTCCCTCCTTGTTAGCAGTTTTGCTCTCTGTAGTTTCAGTTACTCAGGATCCATCATGGTTCAAAATATTAAATGAAAAAATTCCAGCAGTAAGCAGTTCATACGTTGGAAATTGCACGCCATTCTGAGTAGGGTGATGACATCTCACATTATCCACTCTGCCTTCCTGGGACAGGCACCATTCCTTTGTTTGATATACCCACGTTGTCTGTGCTATTTGCCTGTTAGTCATCTACGTCATCTGCTCCTGACATCCAACTAGAGATATCCTCACTCAGTGATCCAGGATCACCTAAAGCAGATGACCCTCCTTCTGACTATTGTCAAAATGTCAGTAGTAGCCTAGCCGGGCATGGTGGCATGCACCTCTAGGCCCAGCTACTCTGAGAGACTGAAGCAGAGGAATTGCTTGAGCCCAGGGGGAGGCTGCAGTGAGCTGTGATTGTGCCACTGCACTCCAGCCTAAGTGAGAGAGCAGGACCCTGTCTCTAAAGTAAACATACATACATACATACATATGTACATACATACGCCAGGCATGATGGCTCATGCCTGTAATCCCAGAACTTTGGAAGGCCAAGGTAGGAAGACTACTTGAGGTCAGGAGTTCGAGACCAGCCTGGCCAACATGGTGAAACCCTGTCTCTACTAAAAATGCAAAAATTAGCCGGGCATGGTGGTGCTCCTGTAGTCCCAGCTACTCTGGAGGCTGAGGCAGGAGAATCGCTTGAACCCAGGAGATAGAGGCTGCAGTGAGCAGAGATTGTGCCACAGCACTCCAGCCTGGAGGACAGAGCCAGAGTCCGTCTCTAAATAAATAAATAAATAAATAAATAAATGTACTAGCCTAACACGACATCACAGTGTCTACATCATTCATCTCACTTCATCTCATCACACAGGCATTTTACCATCTCACATCAGTACAAGAAGAAGGGTGAATACAATACAGTAAGATGTTGAGACAAAGAAACCACTTGATATAACTTTTATTAAAGTATTTTGTTATAGTTGTTCTATTTCATTATTAGTTTTCGGTAGTCTCTTACTGTGCCTAATTTATAAATTAAACGTATCAGAGGTATGTATATATAAGAAAAACCACAGAATATTTAGGATTCAGTACTATCTGAGATTTCAGGCATCCACTGGGCGTCTTGGAACGTATCCCCCATGGATAAGACGGGACTACGGTAGGTATAACAATATCAGCCTCATAGTTCACTGCGAGGACTATGTGAGATAGCAGGAATAAAATGCTTAACAATCATGCCTCCTGTTGTTATTATTCATATTATTCCTCCTTCTTTTTTCTAAAGTTTCCTTTGATGTTTATTTTAACCAAAGTTCACTAGGACAAAATTTTCAGGAAGAAGTCCCCCCACACACTGTGACTACGGAAATGGCCCCGCTCCGGAAGAAACGTTACTTGGATGATGACTAGCTCATCATTTTTGGAGGGACTAATGTGTGCGATCTTCCTTCAGGCTCTGGCTCCACACCTCCTGAGAGGTGTGGAAGAAGATACGAATTTGGCTGAGCATGAACAAAATTGGAGGATGCTTCATGGTATTTAATTACTTCAGTGCATGTCAGAACTTGCATGGCCATGAGGTAGAGAAGAAAGCTAAGGCTGTGAGAAAACCCAGCAGACATGCATTTTATTTTGTTCATCATTAAAATGGTAGTTAAGTTTTTCTGACAGTTTACGGAAAGTACTGTTTTCAATTGCTCAAAAGCAGCTGACCTTAGAAATAAGTAGATTATAAAACTGCCTTTCATAATTTCCAAGAGGTTCCTCCTATTTTCCTTTCATGGTATCTGAAATTCTACGGTTTGAATTGTTTTTTGATCCTAATGAAAGTACAGTTGTCCACTGGAGAATAAATACTTTAAGCTGTTATCAGTCATTTTTACCTTAAGACTAATGAATGCCAGAGTCTGTCCCAAGAATGTGTTGTGATAAGTCAGGCAGAGGAGAAGCACCAGCTCAATAAACTTCTGAAAGTGTAAGGACAAAATCACTCAAGAAAAAAAGAATTTAAACCCAGGTTTCCACCATACCTGGCAGCAGGCCTACCTAGAAACAACAACACTGAACATTTTTTAATGAATGTACTATGCTTAATCTCAGCCCAAAGGCATATTGCTTTGAGAATGTCTGAGGAAAAGTTCCTGAGGCATTCTGACTTCCTGGGAAAAGAAAAAAAATATTGCATACATATATATGTGTGTCTGTGTGTGTGTGAGTGTGTGTATTCCCCTTTCTAAAACACATTGTATTTTTAATGTACTGGCAAATCAGTTACTAATATTTTGCATAGTATTTGTACTAAGGCAGGTGGTTTATTCCTTTAGATTACAAACCTTAAAATGAAGATCTCAGCAATGTTCTTCTGCTAAAGTGTATCAAGCAAAGGCATTATCTATCTGAAGTCAAGCCTCATTACACTATGAAATAAACTTACTGCCAAACCAGAATCAAAATAGTTCTAGCATTTAGACATTTTATTACTTCAGTATTACATGTCTGTATTATATGACTCTTTTATAGATAGCCTGAATATGTTTTAATGCAGGGTTCTTCTCCCAAAATACGTAAGTAGTATCCACACACAGTTTCACCTTTGTTGGAAAGAAGGTCAAATTTAAAGCCAAATGGTGTATATGCATCATCTCCCCCGCTCAGGAGCTGGCTTAATGTGCTCCTGTATGCCTAAATTTCCTCTACTACCCTTTCTAAAGAACCACCATCATGCTAATCACTCTCTATGCTCCATCTATTTTATTGCCTTTTTTTTTTTTTTACTAGTATACTATATGTTCATATCATCTCTCCTATCCCCATCACCACATAAATTCACAAAGCATGAATGTAAGTTTCTTAAGGGTAGGAGATTTCCTTTCTCACTCTTATATTTGCAGCATCTGGAATAGTGCATGGAATAGCACTTAATAAATAGACATCAAATAATGAATATTCAAAAATACCTTCCCTTTCTTTCTTAGTCAGTTCTGTTGACACCATATATTGTTTCTTTCTTCTGGAACTTTGAAAGTACTGGATCAATGATTCTACTTCTGACCCTGATTTCTCCCTGACAATCCAAGTATTGGGTTTTGAAGCATTGAGGCCATTTCCCCAGAGCTATGGAAATATGAGCTAACAGATTGTGAAGTGCCAAAAATCTCCTTCCAACTCAGTCAGAACATTCTCAGTGACAGTAATGTTGACAGTTTTCACTTCAGGAAATATAGGTATAATGTGATCTCAGTTATTCATCTCCTTAGGTTGATGGGTGGAATTTTGAACACTGTTTTTAGACACTTGGCGAGGATCTGTAGTCGTCCATTTCTTCCTCCTCCTGACAGAGTTGCGACCACACTGTCGCATCTTAAGAATCTTCCAGTACATGAAGAACAGACAAACTGTTGTTAGCTTACTTCTAGACTGGTTTCAGTGTATGCAAGTATCAAGAATTTATGTTCAAATGCTTGCACCCACTCCTATCGTTCCTTCAAAATCGTGGGCATAAAAGCATGTTTCTTCATTCCTTTATGTATACTGATTTTTACCATGGTTAAAAGTAGAATTTGGCAGTCTTGTCAAAATGGTACAACTGGTTGCACTATTTCCCTTTGGGATACCAGATTCTTAAGGTGCAATGAGTGGTTTTGCAAGCAAATATGAACTTGCCTCGAAATCACTTATGCCAAAATATAATAGGTGATCTGTAAATATTAGATTCCCCTTCCCTTGCAGGATAAGGACATAGAGATGAAGATAAAAAGTAAATGTCTATGTTATAAGAACAAGAATAAAGATACCATGTTGTTTTGTAAGGATAGTATTGCCAGATGTTTGTTCTAGTAAATTATTAGAGTAAATCTCTCAGGTGTCAGAAAGCTAGCCTTGGTGGCAGTGGCTTTCAGTTCATCTTTGATATAAGTTCTGTACATACTAATCCTTGGGCTGTAACATGAAAGTTGGTACATATTTACTGTCCTTGAAGTACCCACAGGCTAAAAATACTTTTACTCACAACCATAAATGTTTAAAAGATTTTCTTGTAGCCTGAGGTGTGATCTTAGATTCTAATTTTGAATTGCTGAATAAAGGTGGTGGTTTTACCTTTCTCCTCTTCAAAATCACCCAACAGCAACAAGAAGACTGAGAAACAGAAACTTAAGCTCATTCTTTACAAATTTTGGAGACATCTGTATTAGTCTAGGTTCTCCAGAGAAACAGAACCATATTGATTCTGGATATAGAGGTATAGATAGATATTGACATTGATTTACTGTAAGAAATTGACTGACTCATACGATTTTGGAGGCTAAGAAGTACCAAGATTTGCAGCCATCAAGTTGGAGATCCAGAAGAACCAATAGCACCATTCTAGTCTGAGTCTGAAGTCCTGAGAACCAAGAGAGCCTATAGTGTAAGTTCTAGTTCGAGACAGAATTCAAAGGCAGAAGAAGATCAATGTCTCAGCTCAATGACAGACAGAGAGAAAAAATTCTTTCTTACTCAGCCTTTTCTTCTAGTCCTTCAATGCATCGGATGAGGGCCATGCACATTGGGGAGGGAATCTGTCTTCCTCTATCAGTTCAAATATTAATCTATCCAGAAGCATCTTCACAGACACATGCAGAAATAATTTTTAACCAAATATCTGAGCACCTCACTCTGTCAATTTTACACATAAGATTAGCCATACAACATCTATAACCCAGAATAAAAAATTCAAGGAAAGGCTAATCAATGCATTGAAGGTCCAAGAGGGATGCCATAGAAAGAGCATGCCTATGGTTCCAGATTTCAGAGACTTCCCCCAAAGAACAGTTCTTCATAATCACTGGCCTAAACTGAGAGGTATGAACAAACGTCCCCTTTCTGGAACAATAAGATGACAATAACTTTCCTAGAACCAAAGCAGCGCTAAGTTTCAAGAAACATACTAACCAGTCACATTTGCAAGACACAGTCTGTTTGTCAAGCTAGCAAAGAAGAAAAGCTCAGCATTGTGACTAATTCTGCAGTGTCAAATGTTGTTAGGCAAAGTAAATGCTAAAAGAAATTTCTCACTCTCACATTATCTCACTTTCTTAAGTGGGATTCTTATAGCCTAGAACATGATCTTCATTCTTCTTACCACATGAAGCCCCAGTAAATACACCTTATCAAAAATTAAGTAATAGCCAAAAACGAATAAGCACAGGAATTATACAAAGGTACTGCAAAAAAAATAAAATAAAGACATTTCTTCTTGCAATATAAAACAAATGTAATGCAAAAAACAAACAGCAAATGTATAAAACACACTATGGAGACAGTGCTGTGAATATATGAAAATTTGGACAGACTAGATCAACAGAAAAATTTTAAAACTATATAGAAGGTCCAAAAGCACATGTCCTAAAAGCTGGAGAAGTTATGGCTAGATAGCCAAAGAACAAAACGAGCACACAGAACTCAGGGAGCAGGAAAAAACACACACAAAATAATCACATAAAAGAAAACTAAGAAGGAGAATGAATGAGAATAGACATTTCTGAAGACATATTAAGAAACATGGAGCCTAAGGTTTGAAAAAAGTCAAAGTAAATAATATGGAAATGAACAAAGAGTAAAGAAACAGAAAAAAAATCATAGGTATGGAAAGATCTAAAAGTTGTTACTCTTTATACTAATTTAAATTTTAGATGTATGCAATATGTCTAGTAAAAAACGAAAAAAATAGTATCAGAAAACAAACATGGGAAAACTACTTTTAATAATATCAAAGTGGGCAGCATTTCTAAGTACACAAAAAATTCCGAACCAATAAAAGATAAATTTAACCACATATAATAAAACTCAAAAAATTCTTTTTTTTTTTTTTTGACAGAGTCTCACTTCATCACCCAGGCTGGAGCACATGTGATCTAGGCTTACTACAACCTCCACCTCCCAGATTCAAGCAATTCTCGTGCCTCAGCCTCCAGAGTAGCTGGAATTACAGGTGTGCACCACCATGCCTAGCTACTTTTTCTGTTCTCAGTAGAGACAAGTTTTGCCATGTTGGCCAGATTTCAAACTCCTGATCTCAAGCAATCCTCCCACCTCAGCCTCCCAAAGTGCTGAGATTACAGCATAAGCCACCATACCTGGCCTAAAACTCAGAAATTTCTGTGTGACAAAAAATGTCAAAAATAAAGTCAAAAGAAAATCATAAATATCATTAAAAAGTCAAAAATGTTTTAGACAAATTAAAAAGTAGAGAAAATATTTCAACACATATCACAAAGGTCTAATGCCATTAATATGTAAAGAATACCTGCAAACCAATAAGACTAGCGACCCAGTAGAAAGATCTATAAAGATAAATCCAGGAGGGAGGATTGCTTGAGGCCAGGTGTTTGAGACCAGCCTGGCCAACAAAACAAGGCCCTGTCTGTAGGGAAAAAAGAAAAAAAGAAGAAGAAGAAGAGAAAGAAGAAGAAAAGAAGAAGAAGGAGAAGGAAAAGAAGAAATGACTCTTAGAGATATGATGCAATGCTTAACCTTACTCAGAAATAGAGAACTGCCAAAATGCAATTTTTCGGTGTGGCCAAATATCAAAGAGTTTAGTAAAACATTGTATTGGTGAGGGTGTATGAAGCAGACATTCTCATATATGAACGATTGATACAATCTCTTTGAACAGTAACATAGCAAGATAATTGATACAATCTCTTTGAACAGTAATATAACAAGATCTATCAGAATTTAAAATACAAATACCTTTTATCCCAGAAAATACACAACTAGGTAGTTCTCCGGTTAATGCACTGTCACATGGCTAAGATTATGTATTTTCAAGGTCATTGCAAAGTTGTTTGTAATGTCAAGAGCTATAAATAACTAAAGACAAATCTACAGGGCATTTCTTAAACAAATTGTGTTAGAACAGCCCTCTATATCTGTAGATCCCACATTTGTGGGACCAACCAACTGCAGATTGAAATTATCCACACAAATAAATAAATAAATAAAAACAATAAAAAAGTACATTGCAAGTTAAAAAATACAGTCTTTTAACACATAGTATAACTATTTACATAGCATTTACATTGTATTAAGTATTATAAATAATCTAGAGATGGTTTAACATATACAAGAGGATGTCCATAGGTTATATGCAAATATTACATCATTTTATATAAGATATTGAGTATCTACAGATTTTGATATTCCTGAAGGTCCTGGAACCAATCTGCCAAGGTTACCAAAGGATGACCATACTTCTTTATAATAAAATATACAGCTTTTAAAAGAAGGAGATAGCTCTACATATAATGATTGGAATAAGACATACAGTTGACCTTTCAACAACACAGGATTATGGGTGCTGACCTTCCCCATAGTCAAAAATCCACCTAGAGCCAGAAGTCTTATTCATAGCATGAAGAGTCAACTATCACATATTTTTTATGTTATATGCATTATGTACTGTATTCTTATAATATGTATATCCTTATAGTATGTATATCCTTATAAACTAGAGAAAAGAAAACGTTATTAAGAAAATCCCAAGAAAGAGAAAATATGCTTACTATTCATTAAATAGAAGTGAATCATCGTAAAGGTATTCATTCTTGTCTTCATATGAAGTCGGCTGAGGAGGAGGAGGAAGAGAAGGGGTTGGTCTGAGATGGCAGGAGAAGAAGAAAATCCACATGTAAGTGGACCCACAGAGTTTAAACCCATGTTGTTCAAGGGCTGTATTCTTAAGTGAAAAAAAGATGTAAGATAAAATTTAAGGTATGTGGTCGTCTGTAAAACATGTTTGTATATGTATAGAATGAGTTTGGAAAGTTACACTAAAAACAGATAAAGATACTAACTTCTGGAAACCGAGGTGGCCGGAGCAGGACAGGAGTAAAAGGTAGGTTTACTTTCTAGTATCTTTTTGTGTTTTATAGATGTGTCAGCATTCAAAAATAAACAATTTAAAACAAAATTAGAGCCAGGCTCAGTGGTTCACACCTGTAATCCCACCACTTTTGGAAGCCAAGGCAGGAGGACCACTTAAGGCGGGAGGATCACTTAAGGCCAGGAGTTTGAGACCAGCCTGAGCAATATAGCAAGGCTTTGTTTCTACAAAATATAAAAATAATAGCTAGGCATGGTGGTGCACACCTGTGGTCCCAGGCTGAGGCAGGAGGATCATTTAAGCGTGGGAAGTCAAGGCTGCAATAAGTAGTGATCACACCACTGTACTCCAGCCTGATTAATAGAGTAAGGCCCTGTCTCAAAAATAAATAAATAAATTCAAAATAAATACACAAAATATTAAAATGCTCTAAATAATTTTTTAGATTTTTAATTGACAAATAAAAATGGTTGCTTTTACTTTAATTCTATCATAGAACTTTAAGAGTATGGGGAGAAAAATGTGTGATACCTTTTCTCAGCCATCATAAAGGTCATGGCTGACACTCCTATAACAAAAGACAAGTTAACAAGAGAAAAGCATAACAAGTTTACTCAATCAAGGTTCTAAGTGACACAGGAGATTTCAAAAAATGAAGACTCAATGGCCCAGGGAAAACTGTCCATTTTTATGCTTAGCTTCAATGAAGATTGGACAGTCGTAGAGAAATAAAATCAGACAAAATGGTGTGACCTACTGCTAATAGACTGAAGGGGAAAACCCAGCAAGACCTGTCTGTTCAGATCCTTCTTGGCCCCTCTGCGTAGCGTTCCCTCCCCCAGAACACGGCAGGACCCCTCTGGAATACGAATCTTCAAGACAGAAGGGGGAGAATAACCTTTCTAAGTTTTATGGCCATCTTTGGTGAAGAGGACACTTAGCTTCTATAATCCACCCTGGGGAAGAGGAATTCTGGTTTCTATGACTCACTTTGGCCAAGAAATAGGGAGGGGGACAGGAAGGCAGGGGACGTCCGAGAGAACTTTTCTTCTAAGTCTGCTTCTAAGGCCTTCCAATCTCTTAAAGTTCAAAGTACTCAGCACGCCAAGGTATCATACTTTGGGGTGTCATTTTCTGAGCCCCAACAAGGGGAACATCTTAAAAGCTTGAAATATTTCTCTTAATTGTTCAGTGTCATATGACTTCCACGGCTGTGCATGGAAAGAAAATATATGAATGTCAGGGTTGGGGTCCTTCAACACACACTCAGAAACTGAGCTTCGCCGGGAGTGGGACTGTTAGAAACTGTTCGGAATGTTTGCTCTTGACATTTTTGAAAATAAAAGCAAAAAAAAGTTCTTGCAGATATTTCAAGATTTTAAAAAACTTATCCTGAGATCTGTGGCCTTCTAACTACCAAAGATGTGAATGGAATCACATCTCTACTTTTTTGAAAACTTTCTGTCCAAGAACTCTCCCCGTGACATTGAGTTTAGTTCGCTCATTAAGCGTTAAATAAAGATAGGCAGTGTGGTCTCCTTTCAAACAACCTCCAAACACCTCGTATTCATTTATCCTTCACCCCACACACTCATTTTCTTGCTATGCTGAGAGCAGAACAATGGCTGTATTTTAACTGACCACTTCTCTTTACAAAAGATCTGCATTTGGTAGGGTAAGGAGAGCCCTCTTTGGAAGTGTCATGAAAGAAAAAGGAAGAAAAATGCCTCCATCCAGGAAAACGCAGCAACCTGTAATCTCTCTTAATGTTTCCCTCGACCTTCATTATGTTCACATGATGAAGCAAGATGGAATGTACAACACTGTTTCATCTTAGAAAGAAATGATTAAGTTGTTTCAAGCAAACATCAGGCTATCAAATTTTGTAGAATAGATGAAGAATGGTTATCATCCATATTTTCCTCCTTTTACTTGTGTTTTATGAATAGTGCCTTAAATGGAATAAAACATCATAAAGATTGAAAGGAATATCCCATTTACTATATTTACAAATCTAGGAAAGCAAGTCTATCTATAAAGTGAATATTGAAAATATTTCTCAGTGAGGAATGGCCTGATTGCTATTGCAAATACCTGTTAAGGGAATAAACTGAACTATTGAGAACCAATAGTTCTACACCTTCAGCTTACAGGGTTTCAGTAGGAATGACTAGAAGGACCTATCAATATAAACAAATGTCCTGAAGGCCGAACCGTCTCCAGGAATCAAGAGAGATGATTATCTGCCACCCACTGGAAAAGCAGAATAGCATCATTTATTCCAATACCTCATTTTCTCCCACAATATTTCTGCTTTGCCAAATAGAACATGAACATCCTTCAAATGCTAGTTCTTTCTCATATAATTTCAAATTAAAAACTATATAATGAGGACTCACATACATTACTCATACACACATACTTGCAAATGTGTCTTTGCATTTCTAACTCAAAATATATGCGGTCAGCTCTTAAAGCACCACCTGTGAGGACTTCGTGCATGATGGGGAAATGTGGGTTGGCTTCTCCCTCTCCTGCCATCATCAATCAAAAATTCAAACACATTTAAAAATAACCCTAATGTTTTCTCCTAAACATAATTAGGAGAGTGAATCTACTATAGAAAATTATGTGTAGCAAACCCTTTGTAATCCAGGGAACCCGGATGGCTTTCAAGAAAATAGGCACCAAAACCTGTATGAGGAAAAGAGCTCTTGACACATGAATTCAACAAACCAGGTGTCTATAATAATGTTCTCTCCCCTGGCACTCTAAAGACTTGTTTGTGTATTCATTAATGCTTTGTCACATTTTAGCAAATCACTGAGTAGTTAAGTATTTCTGTAGGTATTCAGTGATTTAATTTACAAACAAAATTTATTTTTCAAGTTACATGCGTTTTATCCAGAAGGAAAAATGACAATAACACTCTTTGTTAAAACCTACTGTGTAAACTGGCACTTTGAACATGTGATTGCATGACCTTATCACAAAAATCATCCATGACATATGTATCAGTTCCCTATTGCAGCTGTAACAAATTGCAAACATAGTGGCTTAAAAGAACAGAATTTCTTTTTCTCTTAGAGTTGTGGAGGCCAGAAGTCCGAAATGAAACTCTGGAGCTAAAAATCAGGGAGGCGGCAGGGCTGGTTCCTTCTGGAGGCTCCAGGGGAGAAGCTGTTCCTTGTCTCTTCCATTTTCTGGAGGTTACTGGCATTCCTTGGCTTGTGGCCACATCACTCTAATCACATTGCATTCTCTTCTTCCGTAGTCAAGTATCTTGCTCTGTCTCTGCCTCTGCCTCATCCTCTTATAAGGATACCTGTGATTACATTTAGGGCCCACAAAGATCCTTAGCTTAATTATGTCTGCAAAGTCCCTTCCATACAAGTTACATATTCACAGGTTCTGGGATTAGAACGTGGACATCTATGGGGAACTTCATTCAGCTACCACAGGTGGTATTCCCATTTTATGGATGAGGAAACTAGAAGATGGTAAACCACTTTTCCTCTTTCACAGAGCTGATACAGCCATAAGTCAAAGCCCTTGTTTACTCCCCTATACTAGGCAGAAGATTTTATGTTTGGGAATCATTTTAGAATTTTGAAATATACATTAAAGCAAAATAAAGTTTTAATGTGACATAAGATTCTTAAAAGAAGATTTTATGTGCCTCGAAAAGACATATGAAATAAAATTTGTGCTATGTAAAAATATCCCTGGAGTACAAGAGCTAGAAAGGGATGAAATCTCACCCCTTTCCACAAAGACTAAAACATCCTCCAAGTTTATTCTCTGAAATATTCAAGCATGTGACAGTAAAGTTATTGACTGCAGATAATTTGTGGTCATTTCCTTTTGAAGCCAACAGAGATGTTCTCTTGGATTTGAGTTCCAGGAGGTTTCTCAGCAGCCTGGAAGTTGGGGGGAGGGATACGGTTAGGGAGAGGAGAAAGCTAAGGTGACTAAACGTTGGACCTGTCAACTTTATTTCATCCAGAGCTCTACTTCTCTTTCTCTCATATTTAGAAATCCTGACTGGGAATCCATGTGGGAGTAATTTTTCTACTGTTAAAACGAATTTGAAAAATCACTAGACTTAACCTTTAAGGACTGCAATTCCTTCTGTATCTATAACACATTGAATACATTTCTGTATGAGAGAACACGAGGGAAAAAAAAAGAAGGATAAGAGAGCCTGAATAGTTAGTTCCTTCATCTTTGTTGCCATTTCCAAAATGGTTGCCATCCTTCCAGACAATTTGGCCAGATCACAGTCTTTATGGGTTGTGAAGCTGGTCAGGGTGAATGGATCAGCTGTGCTCCACACAGCATGTTCAGCCACTCTTTCCAGCCGCTGGAGTCTCTTTAGTGAACCACTTCTTCAAGTGTGCTAGTCTATCATCACAGCAATAAACACTTACAGCCCTCTCCCTGTCAGTCACTGACTCCCTTCTCAGAGAGCCACATATGTAGACACTTCAGTTGTGTCTACAAACACACGGTGGTTGGGGTACAAACAAAGTGAAAAACACTGTTTATTTTGCAAGCAACTGCTCAGAAACGATGTATTCCTCTAAATTTAGTAAACTGTTTTCAAAATAACTTGACTGAATCCAGTGTTTTTTACACCTTCCAACCAGTCTTTGTTGATCCATTCTTTTATATTTGTGAGAAGTACATAAAGACTTCCTCAAGGTCATGAGGCTCCTTGTGTAGCCATCTCATGACCTCAGCTCACACACGAGGAGATATTGTAGAAGTTAACTCGATTGTGTAAGCTTCTCTTCTGGTAACAGTGTGTAGTGAAGAGCCTGGAAATTACACTAATGATTGTGGACCACCAGAATCCTTTAGTATTCAATACCTTCAACCAGGACTGTGGAATTTCTTGAGAAATTTAAATCAACTTCAGAATATTCAATTCAATCAAGTTCTGCAGTAGGTCAGCTGATTCGTTTAGATTCACTCATTCATTCTTTCATTCATTCACCATTTCCCCCTCTATACATAGCACTCTGTCTTTAATATTAGTTAAAAAAAAAAAAAAAAAAAAAAAAAGAAGCTTCTGGTTTTGATGGGACATTTCATCTTGGTATCTTGGTAAAATAAACTAAGTTGCAGTAAATCCTTCAAGAATTATTTCTGGAACTCCTCCATGTCACACGTAAGTTTTTTCCTCAGTCCCCATTACAAGTTAGAAAAGACTGTATCAGTCAAAAAGAAAAGATACAGCTTTACTGGATATAGTCCAAGAAGATACAATTAATTATAGGTGCGACTTCCAAAATGATGTGTGTTTTTATTACCTGTAACATTGATAGGCTCTGTGGTTGAAATACACAAATATTCCTTGTAAATTTAATTATCAGAATAAAGGCTCCAGTGAGTAGAGATTTTCAGTCCTAACACAGTGTACAGGACGCCTCTGGGAGGGGTGGGCTGGGGAATAGCCATGCTGAAAAGCACCATAGAGATCTACGGAGGAGATAAGCCACTGTCATTGGGAAAGACTTCGAGGTGATTGACAGGTGTTTTATAAATTGCTTCTAGCAGCAAACAATCAGCACTGGGGAAGACTAAAAAGAAAAGTGAAGACACCAAGTGGAGACAGGTAATTGCCCCATAAAAGGGCTCACCATCCTAAGATCTGCTCCTTAAAACAGATGGCTTTGGAAGGAAAAACTCCTCGCTGCTTGCCGATGAAGCTGGTCCATGATTATTTCTTGTGTCTTTACCCCACCTTAATCCATCATCTCCCGTTCTGTTTCCCACAAAGACCAAATTCCTAAAGCATGCTCCATAGAAGGGGAGTTGTCCACACACGCAGTCAGTAATACCCACATCATTTATAAGGCAACGGACTCAGGTTCTGGGACTGGAGGTGTGGCTGCTGCAATGTTTCCCTCTCTTCACTAACATGCCACCAGTGTGCTGAGCCAGGGTTCAAGTGCTGTTCTGAGTCACATTTCACACCCCTTGGCTACAGCAGTGTTTCCAAGGCAAACGCCCCCCTCTGCCTTGCAGACTTAAACAAACAATCCTCTTGAGAATCACAAGTGACTTTGTTCCTCTTCTGAGTAGGCGCCCTCTCTGTCATTGTTTCAGTGTAGACTCTGAAAGGTGAGCTTCAAAACAAAAACACAGGAACTCAGGAAGGTCAGGCTTGCTAGTCAATGAAGATCAGGAGTGCAAGAGGAAAAGATAACCTGAGGTTGAATTGCAGGGGAAATGGGGAATGTTGGTGCCATTCTCCCATTTCCTTTCCTTTACCTCATTTGACTGTGATAGAAAAGAATGCCCAGTCCCCAGGCACCCTAATCTATGCACTCATGAGAATCCATATTGGTTATCATCTTCCTTGAAAAACATAAACCCCACAATATGACCGGGGCCACCAAATCCAGCCGTTCCACCTATAGCCCTTTATTCTCAGGAGGTTCAACCTTCTACTCCTTCAGCCTAGGACCTAGTTCAAATTTCTGATTCTGGAAATCCCTAATCCAATTTCTGATTTGGGCTTCCTCAAAAATATGTTGGGGTGGGCACATGCTTTGGTGCACCTCTGTAATCCCAGCTACTCATGAGGCTGAGGCAGGAGGATGGCTTGAGCCCAAGAATCTGAGACGAGCCTGGGCAACATAACAAGACCTAGTCTCTTAAAAATAACAATAACAATATGTTGGGAATTTGAAATTCAAGATACATCTGGCAAAATAATTATTTAAATTAATACTTAATTACTAATAATATTTTATTAATAATAGTAAAAGGAAAACAAAAGAAAACTCCCACAGTCATAATCCCATGATAATGCAGCAAGAACCTGCTTCTGTGAAAAGGGGACTGAGGTCATACATGCAATGGACATAATGTGCTAAGATGGAGAAAAGCACACTTTAAAATAGATTATTTTAGTGTCTTCTTAAGATGAAAATATTTTGGGCACTATTTAGTACAATTTTCTAGAAGAATAAAAATCGGCTCACCTATGATGAACTGTGCCTACTTCATGCTTAGAAGAAAAAAAAATCTGTTCTCTTATTCTTTATCAACAACCAACACCAACTATTACCTCCTCCTCCATCTCATGAACATAATCAAATCACGATTTGGTGACTACTGTACCTTTCCCTAAGTTTAACCTTTAAGAATCCATATTGGTTATCATCTTCCTTGATAACCAACAGCAGTCTTACCAGTTGGAGCCAGAACTTCAATCCTTTTCGGGACTGCCGAGTTAGAGTCATTAAGCCCCCATGTCCTCTGCAAACTAAGAAGTACAACTCTTTGCCTTTGTCTTCTACCAGGATTCACAGTGACGAATCCACTAGGCCCCACCGTCATTTTCCCTTGCTCTCAATGCTTTAAAAGACATTTTTCTGCATCCCTAATACCCATCCCCTATCTTCCTCTATCTGCGAGAAACAACCAGGAGTCCATACTCCTTCACATAGAACTAGTGACTCTAGGAACACGGAGTGAGTCTGACTTGATCTGAGCCAATTTTGTATCTTATTCACATTGCTTTTTTTTTTTTTTTTTGAGACGGAGTCTCGCTCTGTCGCCCAGGCTGGAGTGCAGTGGCGCGATCTCCGCTCACTGCAAGCTCCGCCTCCCGGGTTCACGCCATACTCCTGCCTCAGCCTCCGGAGTAGCTGGGACTACAGGCGCCCGCTACCTCGCCCGGCTAGTTTTTTTGTATTTTTGTAGTAGAGACGGGGTTTCACCGTGTTAGCCAGGATGGTCTCGATCTCCTGACCTCGTGATCCACCCGTCTCGGCCTCCCAAAGTGCTGGGATTACAGGCTTGAGCCACCGCGCCCGGCCTCACATTGCTTTTAATTAAAATAGGCATGGGCACTAGAAGTCATTCAGGCCAATGAGACATGAAAGAAGTACTCAAGGAGGCTTCTGGGCAGTTTTTCCTTACATGAAAAAAGAGAAGTACCAGAAGAGATGACCTCTGGACATTGATAGGACTGGATCTGATGCCTGAAACCGCTGCAGCAATCTTAGAGCAGTGAAATGAACTAGACCTGAGCTGTCCAATATGATAGCCACAGGTGGCTACTGAGCACCTGGGATGTGGCTAGTCTAAAATGAGAAATGTTCATCAAATATCTCACTAATAGTTATATTCACATTCCCAGTCATGAGATTGCTGAATCGAACGGTAGTTCTATTCGCAGTTCTTTGAGAAATCTGCAAACTGCTTTCCACAGTGGCTGAGCTGATTTACACTCCCACCAACAGTGGATAAATGTTCTCTTTTCTCTGCAGTCTTGCCAACATCTGTTATTTTTTGTCTTTTTAATGATAGCCATCCTGACTGGTGTGAAATGGTACCTCATTGTGGTTTTGATTTGCATTACTCTGATGATTAGTGATGTGGAACATTTTTCATGTTACTTGGCTGCTTATAGGTCTTCTTTTGAGAAGGTTCTGTTCATGTTCTTTGCCCATGTTTTAATGGGGTTATTCATTTTTTTGTATGTTTTGTTTAAGCTCCTTATAGATTCTGGATATTAGTGCTTTGTCAGATGCATAGTTAGTGAATATTCTCTCACACTCTGTAGGTTCTCTTTACTCTGTTGATTATCTCTTTTGCTGTGCAAAAGCTCTTTAGTTTAATTAGGTCCCACTTATCAATTTTTGTTTCTGTTGCAATTGCTTTTGAAGACTTAGTCATAAATTATTCCTTCACAAGGCTGATGTCCATAATGGTGTTTCCAAGGTTTTCTTCTAGAATTCTTATAGTTTGAGGTTGTACAATTAAATCTTTTTTATTATTATTATTATACTTTAAGTTCCAGGGCACATGTGCACAATGTGCAGGGTTGTTACATATGTATACATGTGCCATGTTGGTGTGCTGCACCCATTAACTCGTCATTTACATTAGGTGTATCTCCTAATGCTATCCCTCCCCTCTCCCCCCTCCCCACAATAGGACCCAGTGTGTGATGTTCCCCTCCCTGTGTCCAAGTGATCTCATTGTTCAATTCCCACCTACGAGTGAGAACATGTGGTGTTTTTCTGTTCTTGCGATAGTTTGCTGAGAATGATGGTTTCCAGCTGCATCCATGTCCCTACAAAGGATACGAATCACCCTTTTTTATGGCTGCATAGTCTTCCATGGTATATATGTGCCACTTTTTCTTAATCCAGTCTATCATTGATGGACATTTGGGTTGATTCCAAGTCTTTGCTATTGTGAATAGTGCCGCAATAAACATATGTGTGCGTGTGTCTTTATAGCAGCATGATTTATAATCCTTTGGGTATATACCCAGTAATGGGATGGCTGGGTCAAATGGTATTTCTAGTTCTAGATCCTTGAGGAATCGCCACACTGTTTTCTACAATGGTTACACAGTCCCACCAACAGTGTAAAAGTGTTCCTACAATTAAATCATGAGTTAATTTTTGTATAGGATGAAAGGTAGGGGTCCACTTTCATTCGTCTGCATATGGCTAGCCAGCTATCCAAGCACCATTTGTTGCTAGGGAGTCATTTCCCCATTGCTTACTTTTGTTGACTTTCTTGGAGATCAGATGATTGTAGGTGTGTGGATTTATTTTTGGGTGCTCTATTCTGTTTCATTGGTCTATATGTCTGTTTTTGTACCAGTATCATGCTATTTTGGTTACTATAGCCTTGCAGTGTAGTTTGAAGTTAGGTAATGTGATGCCTCTGGCTTTGTTCTTTGCTCTTAGGATTTATTTGGCTATTCAGGCCCTTTTCTGGTTCCATATGAATTTTAGAATAGTTTTTTCTAATTCTGTGAAAAATTATGTTGGTAATTTGATAGGAATGGTATTGAATTTGTAGATTGCTTTGGGCATTTTGTCCATTTTAACAATATTGATTTTTCCTATCCATGAGCATGGAATGTTTTTCCATTTGTTTGAATCATCTACAGTTTTTTTCAGCAGTATTTTGTAGTTCTCCTTGTGGAGATCTTTTACCTCCTTAGTTAGACATATTCCTCTGTGTGTGTGTGTGTGTGTGTGTCTATTGTAAATGAGATTACGTTCTTGATTGATCTCTTAGCTTTAACTTTATCCATGTGTAGAAATGCTAGTAATTTTTGTACATTGATTTTGTATTCTTAAACATTACTAATGTTGTTTATCAGGTTTAGGAGGCTTTTGGCAGTCTTTAGGGTTTTCTAGGTATAGAATCGTATTATAAGCAAACAAAGATAGCTTGACTTCTTTTCCTATTTGGAGGCATTTTATTTCATTCACTTCCCTGATTTCTCTGGCTCGGACTTCCTCATATTATATTTTTATTGGATGACATTAAGGTAGACTGATGATAAAGCCGAAATGCTAAAAAGTGCGGAGCAGAAATCTGAAGAAAACTTAGTCCTAGATGATGTCCTTAACCAAACTTTTGACCTCATTTATAACTCTGGAGCTGTCCTATGCCAAGACTTCTTTTGTTGTGGGATGGGAATCTCGCTTATAGTTTCAGTCATTGCAAGTTGAGTTTCCCATTACTTATAGCTAAAAAGTCTCAACATGATGACTTTCTGTCATTATCTAGAGAGGCCACTTTGACTATGCCAATCTCATAGAACCAGTAAGCTCGCTGAGACAGAAAGACTCTGGCCTTCTATGGACAAGTCCTTGGACACACAGCTAAAAGCATGGATTTTAAGATCTAATGTCTTCTGTTTCCTTGTTTTCAAAATTGAAATGAGAACATCACTTAACCTGTAAGAATATTGTGAGTATTGTCACTTAGATGCTGTATGAGTTTGCTAGGGCTGCCATAACAAAGTAACACAAACAGAATGGCTTAAACAACAGAAATTTGTTGTCTACCAGTTTTGGAGACTAGAAGTTGGAGATCAAGGTGTCAGCAGGACTGGTGAGGAAGAATCTGTTCCATGTCTGTCTCCTAGATTCTGATGGTCTGCTGGCTACATGTGGCATGCTTTGGCTTGTGGATATTACCCCAATCTCTGCCTTTATGTGCACAGGGCATTCTCTCTGTGTGCTGTCTGTGCCCACACCTCCCTTTTTATAAGGACACAGTCATTTTGCATTAGAGCCCACCTTAATAACTTCCCCTTAGCGCGAACATCTGCAAAGACCCTATACAATTTTAACAGCTTTTGGGAAGACATAATTCAACCTATAACAGTTGCTAAATAAACTTTTGTTGAATTCAAATTAATTGTGTTTTTAAAATTGCAAGCCTCCACACAAACCTAGGCACTATGCAATCATAGAAAAAGTAGTACATTTCCCTCCTATCCAAAAGAGGGCATAGAAAGTTCAAGCAGCAAACATTTTCTTTCACCAGGTACTCTGAGGGAGTTCAGAAAAAAGTTGTTGTAACTAGATAGTTAATAACCAAATGATTTGGCCACTGGTGATTTAAAACTGTAGCCAATACTGTTATATTCTGATGAGTAAGTTGACTCCTTTTATAAGTCAATCTGCATTTTTTCTGATTTGTGTTTTGACCTAGAGGAGTCATGTAGGTTGACCCTCTTCCTGTGGTGGAATTTCCCACAACCTGCTGTTTAAGCAGCTGTTCACTCCTCTAAATCACTCCCATTCTGTAACCCCCCAGCAACTGGGTTTGCAAGTGAGCTAAATGGCAAGCCACATGGCACTGCATCACGAGCCAATGGAAATCTGCTTTTTCCAAATGACTTAAGTTTTAAAAATTGATTTATATCCCCAACATTCTTTGGCCCCAAAACTTTTACAACCCCTGCTATTCACTAAAGATTTCTCTGTTACATGGATTTTTCTATATTAACCATGCATTCTTTTTATTTCCTTTTTTTTCAGAAATACAAAAGCATGAGGTTCTTAGGTTCAGTAAATCCCCTAATAACTGACAACAGATGAGAACAAAGACTTCATTTGTAACAGAGAAGATTTTCTGCTTTTGTTCTGCAAATTAATTTTTCCCACTATGGCTGCAGTGTTTCTCTTTGGCATTCCTACGTGTCTAACCCTAATTGGACTGCAAGTTATAAAACTAGGGTCATGAAGGCCTCTCATGTTTACACTCTAGGTTCAAACATCCATGGAGAATTTGCAATTCAAAGACGTTTCAAATTGTCAGGATCCCTAATTGTTCACTCTTCAAAAGGAAGAGAAGAGTCTGATGATGCTGGGTAATATTTATTGAGAGTGGACCATGCTTCAGGGAACTGGGCTAGGTGCTCACATACACTAGCTCCAATCCTCAGACCAATCCTGTAGTAAGCGTATTATTATCCCCATGTGGCAGAAGACCAAACAGAGACTCAGATCTAAGTTTAGTAGATTGCCCAAGAACACAACTGGAAAGAAACAGAACCAAGATTCTATTCTAGACGTCAAAGGTCACTCCCTCCCTCTTTTATTGTAAAATTTATACTAAATATTTTTCAGTTCATCAACTAAACAAAAGGTAGCCCCAACACTCTTGAGAAAAGCTTACTGCAGTCACTGGGAATCGTTCTTATTGTTTGAAAAGTTATTACATAAATATCCTTTCTGTTTCTGTTCCAAGCAGTAATCCATAGATATCATAGGCTTTTATGAGAAATTCTAGATCTTACAGGACAGTGAGAAGACAGTGCCTTATGTGCCACTTTTGAAAATAAAAATTAGTAATTAAGTCTATAGTTAATTGAATT
This sequence comes from Papio anubis, assembly GCF_008728515.1. Lineage (NCBI taxonomy): Eukaryota > Metazoa > Chordata > Mammalia > Primates > Cercopithecidae > Papio > Papio anubis. The sequence goes on along the minus strand of NC_044988.1, from coordinate 18,064,085 downwards.
CAGCAGCAAACACTAATAAGAATTTATGGCATACAACAGAGTCAAAAACTAGCACCCCTGGGTCAAAGCCTGACTGCTGCCTGTTTTTGTACAACCTGTGAGCTGAGAATAGTTTTTACATTTTTGAATGATTAAAAATATATCAAAACAAGAATGAACACAGCCATGTTCATTCATCTATGTACTGTCTATGGCTTTGAGCTACAACAGCAGAGTTCAGTCATTGTGGCAAAGATTGTATGGCCTGCAAAGTCAAAAATATTTACACAAAAAGTTTGCCAAACCCTGTTATGCTAGTCATTATGGAAGGATCTATAAAGGTGACCAGAAGAGGACATAGATTCTTCTCTCAAAGAAAAGGAGATTGGTGCAAAAGTAAGTGTGGTTTTGTCATTACTTTCAATGGCAAAAACCACAATTACTTTTGCACCAACCTAAACAATCTAGGAGGGGGTTAGGATTTGTGTAAGAATCGTAAGGACAAGGAAAACAAGGCCAATGTCATAAGGGACGTTTGAGCTGAGTGAATATTCAAAGGAGGGGAAATTATCAAGCGCTATGGAAATAGAGACCTGCTCTATCTTAAATCCTTACCCTGGTTTGTATGGTAACTGAAAAACAGTTACTGCACATGGAGCTCCTTTCGTCCTACTTTAATCTGCCTCCATATACACATACACACAAGAGATCATAACAGTGCTTTTCAAGAATGACTTTATTTTCAAAATTATGTTTTTCTTCAGCCCCTAAAATATTCCATTTGAGTTGAAGTCATTTATATGAAACTCTGACACATTGTCCACGAATTTTAGAGCTCAGAAGAATTTAGATATTATTTAACCTAATACTTTCATTTTGCAGAAGAGAAAACTACCCAGAAAGGTAAAGAGAATTTCCTAAGTTCAAACAACTAGTAAATGACTGAGCTGGCAGTAAAGAAGAGGAAAGGGATTTGTAATTCGTAATGTAGTTGCTTCTACACATATCTTCTAATTTAATTCGCACAGCAGCCCTACAAGGTAGATCTTATGTCCACTTTACAAGACAAAAAACTGAAGCTCAGAGAACGGAGAAAAAAAAAAAAAGTACCTAAGGTCTCACAGATGGTACTTATAGAAGCCAGAAACAAAAACTCCAAATCCTGTGATTTTTATACTTTATGATCTCCTGAGGAGTGGTAGTAGAGTTTTTTACCCTAGCACGCATGATTCCCCTAGTTCTAAAAAGAAGGCATGTAGCTTAAAAGAATGGTTTTCTCAAATCACCACCATGTGCCTTCCCCTTGGCACGGTTCTGGCAAACTTGGATAAAAGAGCATTGGTCACTTACAGACTTGCCTTATGTTATTCTTTCCTCAAATTAAACCGTACTGTGTCTTCATTTTAGAAAGGTTGGTTCCCTTTCAGGGGGACATGAAGTAAAAATCTGCTTCTGTTGTGCATTAGGCAGGCATTAGCTCAGATTAATGAAGCGTTTGTTTGCATCACCAAATATAAACATGCAGGTTAACCTGGTGCCTAGTTAGGACTCAGAGTTTTAGCCATTTGTTAGTTATAAAATGTGGCTATATAGTAATATGCTCGCTGAAACAAACAAACAACAACAACAACAAAACACTATAACTCTTACCCCCAAAAGACCCTGTGCTCTTCAAATGATATACTAAAGACTAGCTAGATGTTCACCCATCATGTCCTCTTCTTCCTGAGCTTATGATTATACTATTAGTTTGGTACAAAAGTGATTGTGGTTTTGCCAATTGCTTTACCAAAAAAACGCAATTACTTTTGTACCAACCAAATACATCCCTCAGCGTCAGAGAAAGTAAGTATATCCACATTACATTCATCAGCCTCCATTACAGTTAGGTGTTGTCATATGACTGAGTCTGGCCACTAAAAGGTGGGCAGAAGGGAACCATGCACCCTCCACCTAAGGCCTGCCATAAACCCTTCAGCACAGTCATCATATTCTCTCTCTTTCCTCATCTCTTAGCCACAAACAGAGCAGCTGTTGGAGATTCTCAAGACCATCTGAGACACGATTGAGCCACTAAAGGGAAAGAAACTAGATTCCTCTGACTCCAATCAACCTACATTGGCCCAGTCAGAAAGGGAGAAGTAAGCTTATTGTGCTGTCACTGAGATTTGGGGGTGTTTTCACAGCATTTAGTCAGCCCAAGAGATTTTAAAGTGATTGCATTGGAAGGTCATGTGCCATGGCTCAAATGTTTCTAGCTGTTTGATTTTCTCATTCCCTTTGTATCCTATCTCACTTTATTTTCAACATTCATGTTCCCAGTAGAGGTGGCTCTTCATTTTTCAGAGTGAATTTCATTACTGACAACAACCAAATGACATATGTTACCAAATTTTGTAAATAAAGATTAATCACACTGTGCAATAAGTTTACCAATTAAAAGTAATATGTGACTCTAAAGCAGTGACTCTAGTGCAAATGTGGCCCACAGCCTGGTTTTTGTATATAAAGTTTTATTGGAACACAGCCATGCTCACTGTGTACATACTCCCTACAGTTGCTTTCACTCAGGACATCAGCAGAGTTGAGTAGGTGCAACTTAGTCTGCGAATTTTTAAATAATTACTATCTTGGCCCTTTACAGAAAAATTTGTCAACTCTGCCTCTAAATAAACAAAACTCATTTCCTTCATTAATTGTCCTACTGACTTTGAATGCAATTCCAAGATAGAAATCCCAAAAAGTTTTAGGCATGCCAGCATTGTGGGATCAATTATAGAAATCCCTAAGAAAATGACTTTGAATAAACAATTCTCATGTGAAAGAATATGCTCCACGGCATTGATTAGAAAGCAATCATATCCTAACTTTTAAACAAATTTAAAAGGCAAGTTATATACTAGAAGGAAGTATTTGTTGATAAAGCAATAGTATCCAGAATAAATACAGAATTCCCACAAATTAATACTACTACTAATAAAACACACTAAGAATATGGATAAAGGATATACACAGCAACTCACCAAAAACAAAAATCTAAATGTCCAATAAGCTAATGAAAATGGTCTCTACCTCACTAATAATCAAGGAAATGCAACTTAAAGCAACAGTGAAATACCATTTCACCTCTGAAAGACTGGAAAAACTTTAAAACGTGGAAACATCAAGTGGTGGCAAGAATGTGGGAAAGCAGGCTATAATTTGGGTATAATTTGTATTACCACTTTGGAAAACAATTTGGTAGTTCCTAGTCATCCTGACTCCGTGCATGCATATCCTACAACCCAGCAATTCCACTTCCAGAAACACACTGTACGGGAATTCCCACACATGAGCGTGAGAAGACTGTCCAAAGACGTACATTGCAGCCCTGTTTATAACAGAAAAGAGTGGAAACAGCTTTCATCTGTAAGGAACAGGATAATAGAACTGGAGATTAATTCATTTTTGTGAAAGTATACAAGAGTTAAAGTGAATTGACTGCTTCTACCCGGATAAATCTCAGAAACATAATGGTGAATTGAAAAACAATTGCAAATGAAATACACAGTAGCATACCATTTGTGTAAATTTTTTAAATATGCAGATTCATATTTTTATAGATATTTCTATGGTAAAATTATAAATACAACTTAAAAGTAAAAACAAAGTAGACGTTTTTTAAAAATACAGGCTGGATGCGGTGGCTCACCCTGTAATCCCAGCACTTTGGGAGGCCGAGCCGGGTGGATCATGAGGTCAGGGGTTCGAGATCAGCCTGGCCAATATAGTGAAACCCCATCTCTACTAAAAAACACAAAAATTAGCCAGACGTGGTGGCTTGTGCCTGTAGTCCCAGCTACTCAGGAGGCAGAGGCAGGAGAATCACTTCAACTTGGGAGGCAGAGGTTGCAGTGAGCGAGATCGCACCACTACACTCCAGCCAGGGCGACAGAGCGAGATTCCATCTCAAAAAGAAAAAAAAAAATACAGACCACCTTCAGTTGATAGTTACCTCTGAGAAGGGAGGCAAAGGGAAGGGATGGGTGTTGCACCTCAGCTGTCATCTTATAGTCCTTTCTTTAACACAGAGAAAGAGTGTAAGTATGGCAAAATAGTAACATTCATTTATTAGGTGATTGACAAATAGATCTCTGTTTATTAGGTTGTGTGTGTGTGTGTGTGTATACATATATATACTCAAAAGGAAGAAAGTAACCAGTCACTTTTCTTTAAAGCTACACTGGATTCTCTGCCCTCTGCACACAGTAGGACACTAAACACAATGCACATGACATTCGGGAGACCCTGCATTGCCTGTCCATTCAGGGATGGGCCCACCTACGGAAGCCAATCCTTATAACATATTCTTGCCTTAGGATTTTTGGAGAAGGGAAATATCTGTGGCCCTCAAATAGGTATTTACCTCCTTGCTCCTCAGGAGATTAGTGACTCTAGGAAGTCACAACTTCCATGTATTTTGTGAGATTAACCCATGATTAGACATCTCCTCTTCGCTCATAGCATCAGTTTCTCTCCAGTGCATCTGAGCATGGTTGTAACCTACACAGAACACACCTCGATGGCTGGAGTACATGCCTGCCTCAGTCTATACCCTTGTCAGTTTTCTGCTGCATAGTCACATTCTCACGGTGCAATTCCTGAAAGTGAGCTCAACAGTCCCCCTCACATTTACCCCATCAGCACACTCTTCCCTTCTTAGCACCTGTCCTAGTCGTGATTCATTAATCACGATTGTGTCAACATACAATCAATGTCTCTCTAGACTGTGGATTTTTACACAGCAATATTTCCAGAGCCAAGCTCTGTGCATAAAACAGAACAAGTACTCACTAATTATTTGTAGAATGAATGGTTTCTGAAGTGCAGAAAGAGTCCATTCTGAAATCAAAGACTGGGGATGAACAAAATCTGTGTCTGTCTGCTCAACATAAATAGTGTAACAGATAATGGATTAGAAGAACTCTGTGAATCAGATTTCTAAACCTGGCTTTGCTACTCACTCGCTCCAGGGTCCTGAGAATTCTGATTCTTTGAGAGCACTAAAGGAAGTTTGTAGCCTCAGAGGAGAAGCAATCCAGTTCGTCCTTAGGAGGCCCAGCTCTCTTAGTCACTGGCTACATGGTCGTGGGCAATTTATTTGACTTCTGAGTTTGCCTCCTTATCAAAAAACAGAAAGTAATCATTGTACCCACAGTAGGAATTATAGGTATTGTTATATGAGTATTAAAACACTGCATAGTTATCCTGGACTGTATAAAGCAATCAAGAAATGTAAGAAAGAAGGAGGAGAAGCAGCAGCTATAGAAAACCATGTGAACCAGAAATTACAATACAATGTATTGTTATTCTCTGCAAAATATGCTCTGTGGGAAATGCAAAGAGATATAAGATATGCTCCTTGCCCTCAAGTGGCTTGCAGTTTGAAAGAGGAGGTAAAGCACGCACATGTGAAAACTTAATGAATGATCCAGCAGTCTCACTCCCTGGTATTTGCCCAAAGGAGGTGAAAACGTATGTCCACACAAAAACCCACACATAGAAATTTATAGTGGCTTTATTCATAGTTGCAAAACCTTGGAAGCAACCAAGATGTCCTTCAGTAGGCTAATGGGGAAATAAACTGTGGTATATCCAGACAATGGAATATTATTGAACACTCAAAAGAAATTAGCTCTCAAACTATGCAAAGACACAGAAGATTCTCAAATGCGTGTTAGTAAGTGAAAGAAGGCAGCCTGAAACAAAAGGCTATATACTGTATGATTTCAACTATTATGACATTCTGGAAAAGGGAAAATTGTGGAGACAGTAAAAATATCAGTTGGATGTTGATAGGGAGGAAGGTTGTATGTATGTTGAGGCAAGGATATACTCTGCACTTGTTGTTCAATTTTGCTGTGAACCCAAAACTGCCTTTAAAAATAGTCTATTTAAAAACTATAGTCTATTTAAAAAAATAGTCTATTTAAAAACATTTTAAAACAAGCAACATAAATAATACGAAGCAGTTCTAAGTTTCATGGGCTTGGGGTAGACAAAAGTGCCGAAGAAGGGTGGGGACCAGAGCCACCAAGAGAAACTCATTGTGAACTCAGCCCAGAAGACAGAAACTGATGAGTCGGTCAACCAGGAATAATCTTTGACTCCTGTAAGGAATCCCGCCCATCCCAAAACTGCTTAGGAGGAAGAGGTGGTTCCCTTTTTTGAGAACATATTTTTAAAGCCTATTCTCCAAACTGTGTGCACTAAAAAGAGCAGTAAGCACTCATCTCAATAAAACCCCTTAAATACAAAAATATTTAGTATGCCCAGTTTGACACCTCCCAGTTATTTTTTTGTTAAATACTCAATGCAGAGTACAATTTACTTCTCCATTAAAAAAAAAAAAAATCTTTTCTCCATTCTGTTTTGGTTTGTGGGTTTTTGTTGTCATTTCTTCCTAAAGCACTGTTTCCTCACATTTGCATCTCCCAGCCTTTTTAATGTGATATTCCATTTAAACTGCCTTTTAATTGTATGTGCTGCCTTGGCAGAACATGACTGATGTACTCGCGTTAATTAGGGCTCCAGTCAGCAGCCTGTGCCAGCTGGAAACTGAGAAACAAGCGTAAATTATTCTGTCATCAATCAGCTCGAAAATGTTTGAATCACTAATTAGTTTGCAATTTGGGTGACAGTTTATCTGACGCAGGCGGTGTCAGAAACTTCAGATCTTAGATGAATAATTTGCCAGGAACAAGCACAGATTCCCTGCTTTTAAATACATGAAGGTTTATCTGCATGTTGAAAGGTGGCTCAGCAGTCTTCATTAACTTCCAACTGAGACTATGTAAATCAGGAATCAGCGCGAGCCTCTTCAGGTCATGGTGGCTTAGCAGATGATATTTAGAAAAAGAAAGCCTCTTTTCTTTTCTCTTTTTTTATTAATAATTCATAAACTGATAGACAAGGATGTTTAGGCTTTAACCGCTTTAAAAAATCACAATGGTTTTCAAAAAAAAAAGCAATCACCCCCCTTTTACATGAAAATTAGTTGTGTTGCATCTTGCTGTTTAACTGATTTAGTCTCCTTCACCGTCACGTGACTGGAATGTTAAATGGGGAGTGATTATTAGCCCTTGTCCTTTCAAGAAGGATCGTTATTGGGGTTTTGTTAAATGGCAGACTTACGTTTCTGCTTCAAGGGAAAGGTATGTAGACTCGGGTGAGGGCAGGAGGGAAGAACAAGCAGTAAAATAGAAAAGAGAAATTTTTGTCTAAAAGCAACATAAAAATCTATTATTTATTCAGTTACGGGTAGTGGAATGGTCCCTTGTTACTTGAATCAAGGAGCTGGCCTAAGTAGTAACTCCCTGCATTAACCATGGACAGGAGGAAATGTTATCTGTGGGATACTTTTGGATTATGGAGCGATTTGGGTCTGCAGCTCCATTATCCCTATGTTTATAGGCCACATACCACCGTATGTACAGAGGACCAAGGATAAAGGGAGTTGTCACCCTTCAAAATTTGTTTGCAAGAAAATTTGTAGTCTCCCTCGTTAATTGTAATAGACCTAGTGAGTTAGGAGCTGCAAACCCAATGCTGCCCGCTTCTAGAATGGAGAAGGGGAAGAAAGAAAGATAACTAAGTTTAGAATACACCATTCCAGCTAGGTGCGGTGGCTCACGCCTGTAATCCCAACACAACACTTTGGGAGGCCAAGGCGGGTAGATCACAAGGTCAGGAGTTCAAGACCAGCCTGGCCAAATTGGTGAAATCCCGTCTCTACTAAAAACACAAAAATTAGCCAGGTGTAGTGACTTGCACCTGTAATCCCAGCTACTCGGGAGGCTGAGGAAGAGAATTGCTTGAACCTGGGAAGCAGAGGTTGCAGTGAGCCGAGATCGTGCAAGAGCGAGACTCCTTCTTGGGAGAAAGAAAAAAAAGAATACACCATTCCCCTCTTCATTGCCAGCTACCAGAGTGAGTGAAGCTGTCTAGAAGAAGACAGAGGAGCTTAAGGAGTCCCACTAGTGAGAAGTTGGGGTTGGAGAATATGAAACAGTGGGTAGTGTGGACTCCACGGCCTGGTTCTATGTAAGGCCTCAATATCCAGGAAGGTAAAGACAAGGTAAGAGAAATAAAACCAAAAACGTAAAGTGTATCACTTTTTTCTCTCAAATCAAGTCCCTAATTTCTTTCTTCCAAGCAGTTTCTTGACAAGCTCCCATAGCCCCAAAGCTCTTCTGTCCGTTATTCTTCCTGGTAGAATTTTAGTTCACCATTTGACCCCTTGCTATGGTTCGAAATGTTTGGCCCCTCCAAAACTCATGTTGAAATTCAATTGCCATTTTAACAGTATTAAGAGGTGGGACCCTCGAGAGGTAATCAGGGCATAGGGGCCCCATCCTCACTGATGGGGTTGGTGCCCTTACAAAAGGGCAAGTTCGGGCCTCTCACACCCACTTCTATCCCTCCGTAGTGTGAGAAAGAGCATTCCTCTCTCTTGAGGATGCAGCATTTAAGGCCCCATCTTGGAAGCAGAGACCAGACCCTCATCAGACACCAAACCTGCCAGCCCCTTGATCTTAGACTTCCTGGCCTCTAGAATCATGAGAAATCAATTTCCATTGTTTATAAATTACTTAGTCTATGGTGGTATTCTGTTACAACCGCACAATGTGGACTAAGACAACCCCCCTACCCTGGCCACTTTGCTAATTCAGGCCATGCAGTCTCTCCCCTGGATTAACAAGGCTCCTAACCAGGTGCCCTCCCTTTATCTCTTCTTCCCTTCCCCACTCTCCCCACAGCTCCGTATCAGTCCATTGGAACCCATCCTTCAACACAGGTGGATGAATGGAGAGGAGGAAGGAAGCTGTGTTTGGTAAGGGCAGTGAAAACAAGAAAAGATAAAAAGTTAAGAATTCCCACAGTATGTTGAGAGGACAGTGAAAAACTAATCTACTGAGTTCTATAAAACATGGGGTGTTTTGGTTTAAGGATGCGGCATTTATCCTGGGGATAATGAGGAAGCATTGAACATTTTCAAATAAGGAAGTAATATAATGAAGTTAGTAAGTGAAGTGTACAATGTCTACAGTTTGAGTAATACTGTTTCGACTGTGTGCCTTTTTGGCTTAGTTAGAACAGAAAAGTCCTAAATGTCTTCCCCTTTGATCTGTCAAAGTTTCTTACTCAATGAAAGGAAAATTTAAGGCAGATTTTGTAAAAATAAAAAAATAAATAAATAAACATAAGACACTGATGAGACAAGTTATAGCCTGGTAGAAAATATTAATAGCTACAAACCATATATCCAACAAAGGACTACTATTAAAAATATGTAAAGAACTCTCAAAACTCAACAGTAAAAAAAAAAAAAAAATCCAATTAAAAAATAAGGAAAACACACAAGTTTTGCTGAAGAAGATGTACAGATGACAAATATACACATAAAAAGATGTTCAGCATCATTAGCCATTAGGGAAATGCTAATTAAAGCCACAGTGAGATATCACTTCATACCCATTCGAATGCTTAATAGACAAAATAGTGGTATCACAAAATGCTGGCAGCAATACAGAAACTGGATTACTCATACACTGCCAATAGAAATGTAAAATACTACAGCCACTCTAGAATTAAGCAAGTCAATTTCTCAAAAAAACTAAAAATGTAACTACTGTATGAATGTGCAATTGCACTCTTGGAAGCCTCCCGTCCAGAAAAATAAAAACTATGTTTACACAAAAACCTGTGCATAAATGTCCATAGCTGCTTTATACATAATAGCTAAAAACTGGAAAGAACCCTCCTGTCCTTCAAAGGGTGAGCGGTTAACAAACAGTTATACATCCATAGCATGGAATATTACTGAGCAATCAAAAGAAACAAACTGTTCTTACCTGCAACAGGTTGGATGAATCTTAAGGAAATTATACTGAGCCCAAAATGTCAATCCTAAAATGTTACATGCTTGCATTTTATGTAACATTCTTGAATGGGCAAAATATGTAGATGGAAAACATATTGCTTGGTTTCTAGATGTTAGTGGTATAGGAAGAAAGTAAGGTACATGGCCTTGTAAGGGCAAAATGAGGGATTTCTCTGATGATGGAGCCGTTTCTGTATCTTGACTGTGGTGGAGGATACATGAATCTGCAATGTGACAAAACTGCATAAAACTATGCAATTGTACACACACACATTCACAAACCAGTATAAGTAAAACTTGGGAAATCTGAGAAGGATTGCTAGACTGCATCAATGTCAATATCCTGGTTGTGATGTGCACTATAGTTTTACATGATGTTAGCATTGGAGAAAACTGAGTAAAGTGTATACGAGATCTCTCTGTATTGTTTCTGCATATGATTCTGCAATTACCTCCAAACAAAAAGTTTAATTAATAAAAATATGTAGTCCGGAACAAAAGCTGTCAGTGCCTCTGCCTGAAACATCTGCAGAAACAGGAGAAACTCATGGAGAATCTTTTCCCAACATTTCCAGAGTGAGAAAGGGAATAGGCGTTCTACTACACAAAGTTAGAAAGAGATCCAGATTGATGGTAGCTCTACCGGGTTCCGCACATGGCTTCCAATGTCGCTCTGGTATTGGAGGAGTGAAGTCACCATCTTCACTCTGAAAGGGAAAGAGCTGAAAGGGAAAGGGTCTGAAGGAGTATATAAGGGAGATTTCATAAGCCAAGCTTAAAAGTGGTGCACACCACTTGCTAAAATGAACAGACAAAAGAGTTCATCACAGTCTGGCAGGAGATTCTAGAATAATTTCAAACCTTCCTTTCCTCAGTGCTTCTGCAAAGAATCAAAATAGCCCTTTTTCATGAAAATATTGAAAATTATGTTTCTAGAATCCCTGGAAAACGAAAGGAATGATGATAGTGCTGTTTACTGCTGTCAACAAAAGCAATATATCTCTAAATCGAGACTTTTTTAGATCATTTGTTTCACTGTCAAGCTATTCATTAAAAATTCTCAATTGACCATAAAAACCATAACTATGTGAGGTGATACATATGTTAATTAGCTTGGTTTAGCCATTCCACAATGTATACATATTTCAAAACATCATTTGTACATGATAAATATGTACAATTTTTATTTGTCAATTTAAAAACTTAAAAAAACATTGAAAAACAATCTAAGATTACTATATAAACCTAGTAGCACCTAAATTACCTTATAAACACTATAACATTGACATAAATTAAGCATTTAAGAGAGTACGACATGAGACAAGTTAAGTTTTCCATGGGAAGGCAAGAGGGAAGACGGGCTCAAACCCTGTTTTCAGTAGATCACTCCTGGATAGGACATGACAGAAAAATGCCTTGGGCAGCTCAGATGTATCATATAAGCATTGGATTCCAGGCAGAACCTATACGGAAATTAGAACTCACCTACTTCTCAACCAATTATCTGACTTATCCAAACATTCATTTTACTAATGTACACAAATATGCAAGTACTGCAGTAGGTACTAGCAATTCAGTAGTGGGCAAGAGAGACCCAGCGTATGCTCCATGGAGTACATAACCCCTTGGAGAATCCAGATATATGCAGCAAGCCATTTCAAATAGAATGTGTCACGTGCCCTGAAAGTGGAAGTAGAGTTTACCATGAGAGCATACAGCAGGAGTCCAGCCTTAATTAGTGAAGACTTCCTTGTGGGAGATTAAGCCAACATATCATGAGTAATTAGGAGTTAACTAGGAGAAGAGGATGGAAAAGAAGTAGAGCTGTGTGCATTGGATCAATAATGTTTTCTTGTGATGAGGGCAATCGTAACAAAGATTGCAGAAGTTTGGGTGAGCATCGCAAGCTCCAACCAATGTGAAAAAAAGGGGGGCGGGGGAGAGGGAGGGGAAGCTTCGTAAGAAGAATGAGAATCTAGATGCCCTGCAAGTGCATATGCTGACTCTGTAATGATGCTTAGGAATGAAGTCTGGTTGCAGCAGAAAGGAAGTCAATAGAAGAAAACATTCTCTTTCTCTGGCCTTTAACCTCCTTCCTCTGTCCACTCTTGCAATGCAGAAGACTAAATTCCTGGCTGTGTATCTATTTCTCTTGGTATACATATTTCCCAGTATCAGTTCTGATTTTTTAATTCGTCCAGCATCCTGTTCCAACTTGCTCCTGGAAAGCATCTAAAAGTCTGATTTGCCATTTTTATCAACTAGGTTACCGATTCAGCTATTTAATCTTGTTTATTTACCATCCCTAGAGTATTGTCCTCAACTGTATGATTCAAGATAGCTCAGCACCTTGTACAGAGTCTAGATGGAAAATAATGGAGAGAGGAAAGGGAATATGCCCTCTTCTTCATACACAGTTGCACATCTGCCACTCACAGGCCTTCCATTGGCCAGAGCTTAGTCATATCCCTGCACCAAGACCTGAGAAAGTCCGAGAAACATATCCTTTGGTTGTGGCGGCCAACTGCCTAGCTAAAAATTGAGAATTCCATCCTATAACCTATACTGATAGAACCGCTTAAATTCTTCCTGCAGCTTCCATATTGTCCGGCCAACAAACAATAAGATGAGAGGAAAATGGATATTGGGTCAAATAGCAATCTCTATCACATCATTCTTTGAAAATGATTGATCCCTTGTTTAAGAATTTAAGGCAACTTCAATGCAAGCTAGTTCAGCAGTAAAGCCACTTTGATGCTAAAATACAAAGAAAGAAAAATCATATGTTACAAAAGCTGTGACCAATCATTTGATGGGAACACATTAGGTCACATTATTTAGCTCTAGAAATCTGTAGACTGAAGAAAAAACATTTCTTTCCACCAGTCATCTTGCACTATGCACTGAGAATTCCCATAGCTTTGGGAAGGCTGTCTGAAGTTAGAGGAAAAAAAAGAGAGAGTATTTTTTTTTTTCTAGCCTAGTTTGATTCATTATGTCTGTTAAAAGAAGGAGATAATCGGCCTGCTCCTTTATCCTATCACATAACATCAGAACGTGGTAATTCCATCCTATAACCTACACAGATAAAACCACTTAAATTCTTCCTCCAGCTTCTGAACCACTCCAGCCTCCAAGCAGTTTCCTGAAGGGAAACATAAAGTTGGTACCTCGTGGCTTCAGTATTGATCCAGATTGTTCCCAGCTCTGCTCTGACCTCAGTATCCCAGTTTCTCAGAAGTTGGGTTCTTGTCTGGTCCTTGTTCCTCACTGCTTGTCTTGACCCCCATTTCCCCTGTGGATCAGTTCCCTTCTCACATTTCCTATGAAATATGTAGGCATTTCTTCCTTGGCCCCCTTCCCATTTATAATCAGTCTTCTAATAGCTGAATTCTTTCATTTCTTAGGTGGAACTACTACTATATTCACCATATAATTTGAGAACTAGACTCTTAAATTCCAGTCTCTTTGGGAGAAAAGAGAAAGGCCGCTCCTGGGACAATCAATCTTAAACTCTCCAAGCTCTTGTTCTCTCATCCCTTCCCCCTAGCTCTTTCTTTCTCGTGCTTTCTTTCTCTCTCTCTCACACACGCACCCCACATATTGGTCTAGTATTGATCTTTTATTAATAGCATTAGCAATTATGTCCTACATGTCCTTTTCCCTCATTACATTCTTTTCTAGTTTGAGATACGCCTTCAGATTTCTCTGAGTCCTTGGAATCACCAATGTGGGGCCGAATTTTTGTTTGTAGACTGTTAGCTCTTTGGTTCTACCTAGATTCCTGAAATTGCCTTCTACAAATGGAGATAGTCCATAACTGCCTCAGCCAGTGTGTGGCATTTTGGAATGATGTTATGGTCAGCTTTTGCCAGGTTGTGCTGCCAACAAATCCAAACTTTCAACCACTTACTGCAGCAAACATTAATTTCTCATTCACATTACACACTGGCTACAGCTCTACTCCCTGCTTGTTCTATTTGGAAACAAAGTCTGAAGAAAAAGTCCCCATCTGGGACACATCAGTCTCAAGGCAGTGAAAAAAAAAAAAAAAAAAAAAAAAGAGGTGGCAAAGCCAATGAGAGCTCTTAGAGCCTCTGCTCAAAATGTCACGTGTCACTTCCACTCACATGCCATTGGCCAAAACAAGTCACAAAGCCAGGTCACATGCCAGTGGAGCGGAAGTTATAATCCTTCTACAGAAACAAACCTGGTAGAAATGAGATTCTATCTTCCAACAGAAATATAATCTACTAAAAACTTTCCCAAAATGTCCCCAGGAACGTTCTGGGTTACCTGACGAAGAACTATTTTGGACGAAGGATGTCTTCCCTGAAGTACGAAGGATTGAAACTCTACACATCTCTCAAGACCTCCATAGACTGGGTAACCGGCTTTTTCCACTCATTACTACAAATACCTGCACTTAAGCGAAGTCTGTGTGGCATTCAAACAGTCTTTTTCACTCCCCTGAAAAAAGTCGCTCTCAAGCTTGACCCGTTAAAAAAGAGGACAATGGAGTGGAGGGTCTTAGGAAGGGTCCCAGCCCTGGAGCACAACCACAGAGCCTCCGCCAGGTGCCAGTGCAAACGTGCCTCTGTGCGGGATCCAAGAAACGGGTGACTGTGTACCTGCATGCTCACCTACCATCTGTAAGCCTCTTCTTTAACCCCAGCTGAGTTGGCATTTTGGAATTCATTCTCACTACAGTCTTCCATACTTGAGCCTAGATTTACAAGACCCCAGTCAAGAGACTGTTGTATTCCTTCTTCCTTCTCAGAGTCATAATCAAAATGTAGACCCACTGCCATCAGGTATCAATGGTGAGCAAGCCACAGCCTTGCACTCCAAATACTCTGGGGTCCCATAATGATGGTTACCTACATCCAAAATGATTGAGCAAGCATTTTCATTCTATGTGGTTGTTGCTGGAAAAAACAAACAAACAAACAACAACAAAAACACATAGTTATTACAACAGAAAATGCCAACAATTATTAACGCTAGTCTATTACCTCCCATTTAAAAAAATGAGAAATGCAAAGAATCTAAATAAGCTTAAATGTCAAGGAAACTCTTAGGAATTATCTTTAAATTCTTCATTTCCTTTAGCACACTCAAAAGATAGTGTTTAATTATTTCTCTTGCTTACTATATTATTATTGTAAAAAAGGCCCCAGGCTTGAATGGTCTCAAGTCTTGCCAGGAGCTCAGAAGTGTGATTAAGTTTTGTATGACAGTGGCCTGCGATCATTGCACCACTGTAGTAACCCACAGCAGAGTTTAACTGTATTGTAGCTGTGTTATCACCATTTCCCACAACCACATCAACTGTATCTATGGCAAACACTGATAATCAGTTCCAGCACTCTTTCATTCTGTCCCTAACATCAGCCATCCAATGCCACTCCACATAGTGCTCCTGGCAGCAACTAGCCTTTGTTATGGGATCATGCTGAATAAGGAACCTGGTTGCCATCTTGGTCCGGTGGAAATGGGAAATCCTTTGTCACGACAACAGCTGTCTGTGATCAAACCTTCCTCCTGAGGTGCTTCCTGAGACTATTTTAGTTTCCTTTTGCTATGAATTTGACCTTGTCCATCCATATAGCGTGGCCACATGATTTTAATTTAGAAAGTTTGGTTTTAATTTAGGAAGTTTTCTTCCATTCGCTGCCTCGCCCTGTTTGACAGTCCTCTGTACCCAGAGTTTGTATTCACCCCATTTCATATTGAGTATTTAACTCTACGTAGAAAATTCAAGCAACTCTAGTAATATCTACAGCAGGCTCCCAGCTCACATGAATACCTTTGCATGCATCAAAGTTTTGAACAGAGATATAAGATACTGTTTATTAAATGAATATCTGTGGTCCTAAACAAGCAATTGTAATTTTACAGGACATTCATTTCCTAGGGCTGCCATAACAAAGCACCACAAAAAGGGTGACTTGCAACAAAATAATTCACTGTCTCGCAGTTCTAGAGGGGAGAAGTCCAGAATAATGGGGTTGTCAAGGCCGTGCTCCTCCCTCTGAAACCTGCGTGAGGGAAGCCTTCCCGGCCTCTTCCTAGCTTATGGTAGTCTGCCAGTGGTCCTTGGCATTCCTTGGCTTGCCGTTCCAGAACTTTGATTTCTGTCTCCTTCACACAGAGCCTTGTCTCCTCCTGTATCTCTGTCTTTTTGTCTCTTCTCTTTTTCTAATAAAGATATCAGCCATATTGAATTATGATTCATATTAATGACCTCATCTGAACTTGATTACATCTGTAGAGATAACAAGATCGCATCTGCAGGACTTCCACGTATCTTTTTGTGAGGGGGACACAATGTAACCTACATTATCAGGTAACATTGTTCTAGATATAGTACTAATTGCCTAAGCTGGCAGATTTGAGCCAGTACCTAATTGAGGGAAGTGATGCATTATCTTAGTGTGAGATGTCCATATCTCTGGTAGTTCATCTGCTTGCAAAGGTATGTCATTTCTATTTCTGAATGAGGCACTGTACACCGGGTGACAAGAGACTTATTGGCTACTCTGCATGTAGGTAATCTTACCCGGAAGAAGCAGTTATTATTCCAGCAGTTGCTCAAAACAGGTTCCAATTCCTCTTCTTTGAGCAGTATCTTCATTCATGATAGTGCAAGACATAAAGGATCTGAATGGATAAAAAATTATTTATTTGCATAGTCAGAATATATTACGTATAATGTTGTTGGTTTGCTTTTTCATAAAAATAACACATTTCCATTATAAAAAATGGTAAAACAAAAACTGAAAGTATTAAAGAAAAATAAAGCATAACAGTTCACCATCCCCACCCACCCTATTAATATTTTTATGTAACTCCTTCTAGTATTTATGCATAGATTTTTAAAAATAATTATGAACATACTACAAATATAAATCTGCATGCTGTTTAAGTGAGTGACTACAAATCTGTAGTTGAATTATAATAAGGGAGACAAGGGCCACTTGGTTCCTGGTAAGAGGGAAAAAAGAAAAAGAGAATGCCCTATTCATTAACCCTAAACCTCAAAATATAAGATATTAGTGAGCAGCCTTTACTTATAATAGATGAGTAAGCATTACATCTTTAGTTTATAATATCAATAGTTAACTAAGACTTTAGGTACACCCACCAAAGTGGTCATTGAAACAATGTCACTTTTTGTTCCCCTCAGACACATGGAAAATGACAGTAACCTTATAGGATGGGAATACATTTGGTTGTGGTTGTCTAAATAATGGGCAGCATAGAATCCCAAAATTAAATAAGTTACTATATGCTTCCTCCACAAGACCCTTTCTTGAAGAAAATGATGTATGATGCATTTCTTAGAGCTAGCGAAATGTATGATAGAAATATGAGGCGACATCTTTAGTTTCTGACTTATTTTTCCTCTTCTCTCATTATTCTCAGCAACCTCAATATATCTATGTTGCCAATTCAGCTGACATTCTCAATTCTCAGTTTGTCGTCCTCCTCAACTCCACTTACTGTGCCATTGAAGTTACTCACTGGTAAAGCCACACCTGGAATCCAAGATCCACTCAAAATTCTCTAGACGTCTCTAACCACTACTTTCTTAACTTCTGTCTTGTTCATTCTCGCATATTTAAAGAACATCCAATTCCTTGAAAATTACCTGACTGCTTTGCTTACAAAACCCACCTTGACCTTATGTGTCTTAGTTTGCTTGGGTTTCTATAACAAAATACCACAGACTGGATGGCTTCAAGAGCAGAAATTAATTTCTCACGTTTAGGGTAACTGGCAAGTCCAAGATCAAGGTGCCAGCTGATTCCATTTCCAGCAAGCACTCCCTTGCTGGCTTGCAGATTGCTGCCTTCTGCCTGCGTCGTCACGTGGTGCAGTAAGAACTCCAGTGTCTCCTCCTCCTCCTCTTCTTCTTCTTCTTCTTCTTCTTCTTCTTCTTCTTCTCCTTCTCCTTCTCCTTCTCCTTCTCCTTCCTCCTCCTCCTCCTCCTCCTCCTCCTCCTCCTCCTCCTCCTCCTCCTCCTCCTCCTCCTTCTTCAGATGGAGTTTTGCTCTTGTTGCCTAGGCTGGAGTGCAATGGCATGTTCTTGGCTCACTGCCACCTCAGCCTCCCAGGTTCAAGCAATTCTCCTGCCCCAGCCTCCCAAGTAGCTGGGATTACAGGTGCACACCACCACACCCAGCTAATTTTTTGTATCTTTAGTAGAGACAGGGTTTCACCATGTTGGCCAGGCTGGTCTCGACCTCCTGACCTTGTGATCTGCCTGCCTCGACCTCCCAAAGTGCTGGGATTACAGGTGTCAGCCACCGCGCCCAGTCGTGTCTCTTCTTCTTCTGGACACCAGTCCTGTTGGGTTAGGGCAGCACCCTTATGACCTCGTTTAACCTTAATTACCTTCTTATAGGTCCTATCTCCGAATACTCACATTGAGGGTTAGGGCTTCAACATAAAAATTTTGGGGGATGCCATTCAGACCATACATCCTGTTTCTGTACAAATCCTCAATCTTTAGTCTCAGCCCAACTAATTTCTCCACTCCTATTGAGCAGAAACTCTGCCCCCTATCTTCAACCAAGTCTTCATTGTTGAATGTCTCAATTTCAGTGCATTACAATTCCCATAACAATTTTTCCAATTTTTTTCACGTTCTTCAAACCCTCAGTTTCTCACCAAGATTCACTCCCCATACCCAGGAAATGACCTCATCTCCAACTTTAAAAGACCGATCATGACCTTTTGGTCAGGCAGATCTGGGACCTCCACTTATACTATCAATGAAACCTTAGGGAAGTCAGTTTACTTCCTGCCACCCTCGGGCCTGTTGGGGGGATGAAACAAAATGAGGTTTGCGAAGGCCCGTCACCCAGTGCCTGCCGTGGGCAAAGCCCAATCAGTGTAAGCAGAACATAGAAGTTGAATATTAGACAGCTGCCTGCCCTGCCTATGCTGAAGTCTGGCCCGAGTAGACTTTCTAACATTCAGACTCACAAAGACAGAAGGGATGGAAGGAAACGGTGAAACTCAGCAAATCCGGGCCTACTCAGGGAGCCTCATTTTCTTTCTTGATTTTGCTTTTCCTGGCCTCTTTCCAAGATATCTAACCCTAGGATTTATAAAAACTGTTGAGAAGCCAGCAGAGAAGCACAGAAGGCAAAACCAGGAGGAGAGAGGATCTGAGTTGATCAAGACCAGCCAAGTTTTCGGCTGAGACTGGGATGCAGAACTACATGTCAGTCAAGCCCAACTGAATAGATGCTGCCTGTGATTCATATGACTGACAGGGCCAAACTGTGGCACAGAGGGGCTACGGAAGTTGGGTCTGGTGATGCCTCCCTGCCTGTCTTTGGTGTTGCCAATGGGCCCTTCATGCTCCTATGGTCCCCTCTAGTGAATAAGTTCCACCTAAGTCCACCCTTCCTGATGAACACATGGATCTCTACTTCCTATCAAAGTTGAGTTGTCCTGTGTTCCATTATTTAGGGGCCAAGAGACAGTCATTCTCTCTAAGAAAGGACCTTGGCCAAAAATTGCTGTGTTGATGAACGCTCACAGTCTATCCTACTTCAGCTACAATATTTTCTTGTTAACCCATTGCTGTGTCTCTAATGAGGAACATTTTGGCCATTTTGACAGAGCTTAGGGAGGTAATTTTAGATATTCAGTACTTATGGCCCCACTGGTAGAGGCACAGATCATCCTGATAGTTCATGTGAAAGTCCAATCTGCTGTCAACAGCCCACAAATAGCAAAAACCACAGTTAGTTAATGAGTCAAAGCAAAAATGGGATGCTTGAATACTTTGAGGGTTAATGAAGGTTCTGACTCAGATGAACTGGGTTCAATGAGGTACAGCTGCCATAGACAAAATCAGAGCTCACTCATCTTTCCAAATCAGTCAGGTCACCTTGTGGAGACGTAGCAAAAGGTCTGCAATGTGCTAGGCACTATGTAATTTTAGAAACAAGAAAACCTGCCCCAAATAAAAGCCCTTACCTAAAATAAAGGAGAAGTAGGATGACAGTAATATATGTTGGCAACCCACATGTGGCAGACCCTGTGTTAGAGACTTCAGATATGCTGCTGCCACTCATAATGAGAAAAATATTTATGGGGGTGTATTATGTACCCGGTGTTCTTCTAAGTGCTTTACAGAAAATAACTCATTTAACAACCCCAATAACTCTGTGAAATAATTACTATCATTAGCTCCGTTTTACAGAAACCAATTCAAAGGCATAGAGCTGACAAGGTTCGAACAAAGAGCTTGTGTGGCCTCCCTCAGTCCCCGTAGCAATCTGTGAGATGCACATAATTATTTCCCCATCTTGCATAAAAGAATACCAAGTCTCATAAAAATTATGTCATCTGTGGCAGGTAAAGGTTGTGTCAGTTTGACCCCAGGTCTTTCTGGATCTGAAATCTGTTCTCATCTCCTTATCCCGTCTGATATTCTGAAGTCATGGGCTCCTCCTTCATGCAGAAGAAGTGGCAGCTGACAATGAGATGGATTCCTGTCAACAGACACAAATGGAATAGATGAGTTCAGAAGTCTTGGCAGATCTCCCCTGTGCATTATGGCCTCGGTGAGGAGGGCTATAAAACAGAGATAAAATGAAAGGGCTTATGAGTTCTAAAAGGCTATAAAATCTCCTTGGATTTGGTTTCCAACAAATCAAATGTGGAAGAAAAGCCATCCTCCTGTCTCTCTCTGGGCTCGACAGAGGTGGTCTAATTCTGAGTTCTTTTCTCAATGTTTCAGCACTTGCAACACAAAACTCAACTCCTTCTGTTTGCACAAGGCTGAAATTTCACACAGGGCCGTTTCGAAGCCTGTCTGTGCTTCTGTTAGGAGCTTTTGATCATTATCGGTTCTTGGATTGTTTAAGAGCAATCCTCTCTCCCATATGTGGGAAGAATACTTGCATCTTCACTCCATCCCACCTGATAGAGGAATTATTTCTGACACCAAAAGAAATCCTTCAATACATGTGTTAGCGTCCTGCAGTGGTGTGATAAGTAGTGAAAGAGGAAGATGAGAATGCACTAGATGATTGAGGAAAACGTGACCATTTGGGCAACAGAGACTATTTAGATGGGTTGGATGGAAATATAAAGGCAGTATAACTTGTAACCATTTGACAATTTGGATAAAAATTTGGTTCTTCAAAGGAGAGCTTTATAAATATTTGGATTCACTTACTTTTTAAAGGAGTTGATATTGATGTAGCAGTAAAGATATTCCAAACACATAGTAGGAACGAAGTAAATTACTGTTGAAGGGATAGATTAATACACTTATTAAAAGGGGATAATGCCATCTCTAAAATTTAAAAAAGACAATAAAATGTTTTAGCATTCATGATTTTACTTTATATGTTAGGGAAAGCTTCTTTTAAAATATTCATTTCCTTTTGCATCTGCTTTTGTAGCCTTTCTCCCCTTATGAATAATGCTAATACATTGTGTAAAAACTACATGTTGTTAAAAGTACTTTATTACGACTATGACTGCTGAGTTCTTGGAGGTTTTCTTTTCCCTCAAATGAAAATATTAGTTGACTTTGGCTGTTCTGATTACTAGAAAATGACATTCAAAGCAGTCAAGAAAGGGGATCATGATTCGTTGCTCAGTCTGTTCTCTGCATCCTGGACTTCACCAAAAAAAGTATGTATGTTAAAACTAGATACACATATGTATGGTTATGTGTGTGTGTGTGTATATGTGTGTGTGTGTATATATATACGCACACACACCACTATGTATGTGTATGTATGTTCAGGCTGTTTATTCAAAAGAAGCTGTTGGTCTTGAGTCCCAGATTCAGGCTACATTAACCTCCCTTTGGGAGGTGCCAAGAACAGAGAAGAACGAGCTAAAGGATGTACTGGGGAGGAAGGGAAGGTGACTGGTGGTTATCGGCATTTTTAGTAAGAGAAAGATTTCATAGTAAGAGTCTTTTGTACAAAATCAGTCAGAAGAAGTGGTAAATTTAGGGCAGAAACAAGTGCTTGGGAATTAGGGTGGAGTGGGGAGACAGAGTAAAATGGGAGATAAATTTCCACCATCCCAGGTAACACAGAGGTCTTCAGTCAGTCTGATGAGGTGGGGTGCAATGAACAGCATAGCAGAGAGGGTGAGAGTCCAGTTCACCATGAATTATATGAAGGAATGCCTGAAAATGAATAAAGAAGAATGTGGATTATGCTTATTGGGAGTCATTAAGATAACCCAAGTGGTAGGGCTGGGCAGGCTCACTTAATGTCCAGAGTTGGGGTGACCACATGTGGGGAGTGCCAGGGGTCTAATACGGCATCCAAAAATCCCAGGCACAAGGGACCCCACAGACAGCCTAGCCTTTCTGTGAGTACCTGATAGCTCTGCAGGGAAAACTAGTGTTTCAATTTTTCAGGATGGAGAAGCTAAGACTGTCTCCAAACTTCTAGGCTCACCAAGAGAAGGCTGTCAAAGCCAGTTGGTTCCCAGAAAGGAGGTGAGATTTCAGGGCAGATTGGACTGGAGGATGGATAATGTAAATGATTTAAGGCTCAGGATTCATTCATTTAGTACAATTTTTTGGATGCCTACTGATGCCAAAAATGACGGTGACATGCTGAGGTTTCAGCTGTGAACCAAATAAAAATGGTCATTCTGATGTGGAGTTCATAAGTAAAAAGAAATTATAATACAGAGTAGAAAGTGCTGCAATGGTAACAGTCCAAAGCTTGATGGAAATATGAGAAGGGCCCCTAGCCTAATCTGAGGGAATCAGAGACTGTTTCTAAGAAGTGACTCCTAAGCTGAGACCTGGGGATAGTGAGGAATTCAGTCAAATAAAGGGCGAGTGGAGTATTCAAGAGAAAAGAAAATTCAAGTTTTAGAGTGTGGAGGCTACGCTGCGAGGTACAATAGAGGACTGAAAGTCACCCCGTTTTGCTGGAGTGGGAGGTAGAAAGTATTCAGAGATGTGGCAGGAGAGATATCCAAAGGCTGAATCATGAAGCACTTTCTAAGAACGTTAAAGAGGATGCTTCATCCATGCATTTTAGCCCACCCCAATGTTTCCAAACTTAGGGCATAGTGGGTAGAAATTTCATCCTATTTCATATAAGACAGCATGAGTTTTAGGGTAGAAAAGAGCTGGTTTATACCCTGACCCTGCCACTTACTGGGTAAAGGTGTATGCTTTCTCACTCTCTGAGCCTCAACTTTTCCTCTGTGAAATGATAATTCTTTTCCTGCATTTCATGGCTATTTTCAGAATGAGAGCGTTTCCTAGGTGGAAAGGGAAGCAGTCAGTTTGTGGGGAGAGCATTCAGTAAATAGAAATAATGATTCATCTGATTTCTTCTTACAACACCATGAAAATTCTAGACATTTTCAGGAAGAAAAGATAATGGATACAGTATTGATATAGAAGACAGATTTAAAGCCCCCTTTCTAATGTGCCGCTAACAACATGAGCCACGTCTCAGCACAGTTTCCTATCTGTAAAACAGGGACAATAACACTTGATTCCTCACTTCCAGGCATGTTGTAAAGTTTAATTAGATGTTATCCATAAAGTACTATGAACTTCTCAGAGGACTACAGCACATAAACACAAGTTACACAGCTCATATTATTCATCTTTCTCTGGTTTAGCTACAAGCCAGTCCCCTGTACTCAGAACCTTGGCATTTTCTCCCTCTATATTCCTGATCTGTCTTACAGGGAGAGTCAGGCTCTTGCTCATTTTCTCCATGTCATAATGCCTGGTGCTTTGCGTTTCATTCAGCCTCCCTCTGGTCGCTCATTTTTGAGAGTGTCTGATAAATTTCTCTCACTCAACTTAATGCCTTTTGGTCAGAGGTTGTTTCAGACCATGAAGAGAGCTTCATCTTTCAAAGTACTCTCTTGAACATTCAACTGTAAATTTTAACTGGCACCAGTGGATTCTAATCAAGAAAAGGCAGATTATTGATTATTTGATCCTACCATGTTTGCATGATTCTCAAAGTTCTTTAGGCCTCCTTGGTTTGAAAGCAATCGGTAAGTCGTGAAGATTGAGATGAAGCTGTTCTAAACTGAAGACAAATTTGTAACTTTTTGGAGTCACTTCTGGCCTAGTGCCTTCAGTGTCCATAAAACCATCATGATCACCCAGTTTTGTTTTTCGTATGTGATAAGACAGGTGTTACCACCTGATTTATTTCTATGAATGGGATTTCTTTGTTCAAAACCAAAGCGATATAGTTCTATAGGACAGTTAAAACCAGTGAATAGGTTCTAGCTCCCTTTCCTCCTCAAATGAAATTCATTGTTTTGATGCTTACTGCAAAACAGGAATGAATGTTATTAATAGTTAATGGGGAATTTTGAATTTTAATGAAAACATTGGAGTTTTTCAAGGTTGGACTCAAATATTAATCTCTCTAGTATTTTCCGTGTTTACAACAGATACTGCCGTATGTCACAAACCACAGCTATATTGAATAGACAAAACACTTTTTTACTAGGAGTGGAAGGAATCAAACAATTTCAATGTATTCTAGAAAGTTCAAAAAACCGCTAAGACACTATATGGATGTGATTTCTACCAAAATTTAGTTAAGGCTCAATGAATAGGATCTAATTCTGGAAAGCAGGATAGGGGATGGCTTCAGGGAGGGGCTCACAAGAATCTGCACTGTCATCCATAATGTGTAAACATTTTTTAAGAAAAGAAGATCCGGCCGGGCGTGGTGGCTGAAGCCTGTAATCCCAGCACTTTGGGAGGCTGAGACGGGTGGATCACGAGGTCAGGAGATCGAGACCATCCTGGCTAACACGGTGAAACCCCGTCTCTACTAAAAAAATTACAAAAAACTAGCCGGGCGTGGTGGCGGGCACCTGTAGTCCCAGCTACTCGGGAGGCTGAGGCAGGAGAATGACGTAAACCCGGGAGGCGGAGCTTGCAGTGAGCTGAAATCCGACCACTGCACTCCAGCCTGGGTGACAGAGCGAGATTTGGTCTCAAAAAAAAAGAAGATCCAAAGCAAATGAGGCAAAATGCTAAGATTTATAAGTGGCTCATTTGTGGATATTCATTATATTATTTTTATTCTTTTCTACATGTTTGAAATAAAAGTATAGTTTTACAATAATAGTATTACTTATAATGCTCATAATTTTGAAAAAGAGTAGAATCATACATTTAATCTGTTTCCACCTTAAGGGAGCTTCAGGACTCTAGTTAGGGACTTTGCAAGGGCCTTCGCAGGTCACATGTTCTGGACAAAAGCTAACATCGAACATGGAAACAGAACCCTTAATTTAGTTTTGAGAGTGCCATTTATAAGCTAACTCATTCTTTGGAACTGAAAGCAGACATTTACAGATGTTCTTGTGACCCTACACCCCAGGGGCCCACAAATCTAGCATATTGAGGTATTTCTCTGGAAAGGCATTGATTGTTTGTATAAGATCTATACACACATAATTTTTTAAAATAAACAATATCGAAAAAAAGAAAGCAAGAACTCACTGACAATGCCACCCTCTGGGATAGAGACATTATTCACACACATTTTCACTTACAAATTGAAATAGAAAGAAAAATAATTGCTCTAACCGACAAGAAAGATTTTACAAAAAGTTAACATTAAACATAGTTTCATTTTTAAGAAATATATAATTTGATATTACTTTAACAGAAAGAAATATAGTACAACAGAAGAAACTGATGACCTACAGATAAGTGGATATTTTCCACAAGAGATATTAATTCTATGCTATTGCTCAACCTTAAAAAGCAGATTGTAAACTTTCAGCTTCCAGTCCAGCATGTAAGGAGGTTAGAAGTTGCCGCTTCATCGTAACAAGTAAAACGCTGAACAAACTGAAAAATCAAACGCTCTTCTTAGATCCATTAGAAAAGCAAAAACCCAGTTAAAAAGTGGGCAAAAGACCTGAACAGACACCTCACCAAAGAAGATACACAGATGACCAATACGCATATGAAAAGATGTTCAACACCATATGTCATTAGGGAATTGTGGATTAAACAACCATGAAATACGACTACCCACCTATTAGAATTGCTAAAATCCAAAACCCTGACAATACCAAATGCTGGTGGGAATGTGGGAACAACAGGAACTTTTCATTCATTGCTGGTGGAAATGCAAAATGGTAACAGCCGCTTTGAAAGACAGTTTGACATTTTCTTACAAAACTAAACACACTCTTACCGTAGGATCCAGTCATGATGCTCCTTGGTATTTACCCAGAAGAGTTGAAAACTTATGTCCACACAAACATCTGCACACAAATGTTTACAGCAACTGCACTGATAAATGCCAAAACTTAGAAGAAACCGAGACATCCTCAGTCAGTGAATGGAGAAATAAACTGTGGTGCATCCAGACAATGAAATATTATTCAGCACTAAAATGAACAACACTGGCATAAAGACAGGTAGAAACCTTAAATGCATATGACTAAGTGAAAGAAACCAATGTGTAAAGGCAACATAGTATATGATCCCAACTACATGACATTCTGGAAAAGGCAAAACTATGAAGACATTATGGTTGCCAGTAGTTGAGGGAGAGAAAGGGACAAATAGGTAGAGCACAGAGGAATTTAAGGGCAACGAATTAAAACAACTCTGAATGATATTACAATGGCGTATACATTATTCATTTGTCCAAATTCATGAACTGTAAACCACCTGAAATGAGCCTCAATATAAACTATGAAATTTGGGTGATGATATTTCAATGTGGATTCATTGAATGTATCACTGTAGTGCAGGATGTTGATACTGGAGGAGATTGTACACGTGAAGGCGGGCAGGAGGCATGTAGGAACTCTCTGTATTTTCCATTCAATTTTGCTTTGAACTTAAAACTGACCTAAAAATTAAAGTCTATGATCTGAAGTGGAATAGTTTCATCCCAAAAACCATCCCTCGATTCCCTCATGGAAAAATTGTCTTGCATGAAACTAATTCTTGGTATCAAAAAGGCTGGGGACTGTTGGGATAGATAACATCATTGTAAAAAAATTTTTAAGAAAAACTCATGGATATTACAGTCCCAAGTTCTTTTATGCTTGAAAATTTCTTCCTGTGGCTTTCTTGCTAGACCTGCAGCTTAGCTGAGTATAACATTCTCAGGTCTCCCACACCTTCACTCAGAGATCAGCATTTTTGGTACTGAATACCTCTGTGTAGAAAATTGAAGACAGATTTTCCCCATTTGTATTTGATTTTTATTATGAATGCCTAAATTTTTAACCTTAAATTTCAGTAGTTTTACCAGAATATGGTTCAACATTGATCATTCAGTATAAAACATTTCATGATATACAGGAAGTCATTCAATGTGCGCATCCAAATGTTTCTTCATTTTCTTAAACTATCTCTCTGAATAATTTTAGTTATCTCTTTGGTTCTCTATCTAAAAGATAACAATTAACCTTATGTTGGATGATCTTTGTCCTCAACAGAAATCATTGACTCTTGAATAGTGTTTTTTCAGCCTTTCCCCTTTGAATTCTCCAGGATTGTCTCAATTCCTCTCTCCTTGACATCTTTTTGTTTTCAGTTGTGTCTGTTCTGTTTCTTACTTCTTAGAATTTATTCATTTTCCATTTCCATAAGTAGCCATGTTGGTTTTATCTCAACTTGTTTTCTTAGCTCTGCAAACTCCCTTTTCATCGTATTAGGCTGTTTTTACTGCTTTTGTTAGCTTTTGTTTTATTAAATTCTTATTCTAATTAAATACATCTCCAGTATAAAATATCCATGGAGAATGTTCTTCTATTCCCTAGATAATATTTTTTCCCAATTTATATTTTTAATTGGATTGTGTATGCTATGTTCCTTCCTTTCAACTTTTATAGCTGCAGTATACCACATATTTAACATTAGCAGCTCTGTTTCACGGCTCTGATATAGAGAAGGCAAAGCACCATTCACATCTTTCAACTCTGTCAGGCATCTGATATCGTCTCTGAATTTGATGTTGTTCTCTCTTTCATTTTCTATATCGTGTATGGTGAACATAGGAGGTGGAAGAGCTGACTGGAAATCTCATTAGGATACCTACATTAGGGCCCTCTTCATTCATCTAAGAGCATATTCCACTTCCATAATCTCCTTGCCCTAATTCTCCAGTTTTGTGAATTTTGTGATGCTCTAGTATCCCTGTTGCTTATATCAAGACCTGGTGGTTATATTAGGATACATCTACTATAGGGAAAATTTTCCTCTTCTCTATTGCAATCATTCCTCTGTTTGTTTCTCTTCTTATTTGAGGGCTTTAGTAAAATTTCTCAGAATATTACCAACTCTTTCTTTCCCACTTTTGCTTGTAAGGGTAGGGCTGGGACCTACCCTGTGTTGCAATAGAATGATTGGTTTCTTTCCTTGGCCACCACTTTTAAATTTTATAACATGAAATTTGTCCTCTTGTTTTGTTGCTACTTATGCCTTTTTTACTGTTTTAATATTCATTTATTTGAATTTTGTATATTTGTTCTTTCTAATTTATTTTATTCAGTACTAGGAAAGAGTCATTCTGTAAATCCACTTCCTCAACAATTTTTACCCAGAATTTTCTCAAAATTACATTGAATACTGATTATTACACTGGCATAATGTAAAATGTAAAGCTATTGCTTCCATCATTGTTGCATCCTCAAACATGATAAGTATTTTTATGGTGGTTAACTCTGTGTCAACTCGAATGACTATGAGGCATCCAGATATTTAATCAAATATCTGGATTTGTCAATAAGAGTTTTTCTGGATGAGATCAACATTTGAACTGGTATGCAAAGTAAAGCATATTGCTCTCCCTTATCTGGAAGGGCCTCATCCAAGCAGTTGAAAGCCCAAATAAAGCAAGAAGGCTGAGGAAAAGGAGATTTATTCTGGCTAGCTGTCTTTGAGCTGAGTCGTCAGTTTTTTCTGCTTTTAGACTCATACTGAAACATCAGCTCTTCCTTAGGTTCAAACTGCCAACTTCTGGGCTGAGACTACACCACCCGCTCTCCTGGGTCTCTGGTTTGCTGACTGCAGTGTTGGGACTTGTCAGCCTCCATAATTATGTGAGCCAACTCCTTGTAATAAATATCTATCTCTTTTTCTCTCTCTGGAGAACCCTGACTAATACAATGTCTTTTTAAATTATTTTTCAGTGGCACAAAATAATCATACATGTTTACGGGGTACAGTGTTATATCTTGATGCATGTGTGCAAGGAGTAATGACAAAGTCATGATAATTAGCATATCCATCATCTCAAACATTTATTATCTCTTTGTATTGAGAACATTCAAAATTCTCTCTTATAGCTATCTGAAAATATACAATAAATCGTTAACTATAGTCACCCTACAGTACTATAGAACATTAAAACTTAGCCCTCCTATCTAGTTGTATTTGGTATCCGCTAACCAAACTCTCCCTATCTCCCTATCTCCCTCCTACACCTCCCAGCCTCTGTGACCACTCTTCTACTATCTACTTCCATGAGATCAACCTGTTTAACCACTACATATCAGTGAAAACACGTGATATTTATCTTTCTATGCCTGGTTCATGTCACTTAACATAGTGTCATCCAGGCTAACCCATGTTGTTACAAATGACAGGATTTTATTCTTTCTTATGGCTGAATAGTATTGCATTGTGTATATATACGACCTTTTTTTCATTCATTCATCTGTCGATGAACACTTAGATTGATTCCATAGCTTGGCTACTGTCAACAGTGCTACAATAACATGAGACTCCAGATGTCTCTTCAACATACTGATTTCCTTTCCTTTGTATATATATCCTGTAGCAGGATCGCTGAATCATATGGTAGTTCTATTTTTAGCTGTTTGTGGAACAACCATGTTGTTTTCTGTATTGGCTATACTAATTACATTCCCACCCATGGTGTAAGAGTTCCCCTTTCTGTACATCTTCACCAACATTTGCTCTTTGTTTTTGTTTTTTTGTTTTTGTTTTTTGTCATTTGTTCAATGCCGTTCTAACTGGACTGACATGTTATCTCATTGTGATTTTGGTTTACATTTCCCTGATTATTAGTGACACTGAGCATTTTTCATACGCATGTTGCCCATTTGTGTGTCTTCTTTTGAGAAATGTCTATCCAGGTTATTTGCCCATTTTTAATTGGATTAATACTTTGTCATATAAATAGTCCACAAATATTTCTTCCCATTCTGCAGGTTGTCTCTTCATTCTGTTGATTGTTTGCTTTGATGTACTGAAGCTTTTCAAGTTTGGTATAATCTCATTTGTCTATTTTTTGTTTTGTTGCCTGTGCTTTTGAGGTCTTTGCCCATATCAATGTTGGAACGGTTTCCCCAATGTTTTCTTCCAGTAGTTTTATTGTTTGGGATCTTACATGTAAGTCTTCAACACACTTTGAGTTGATTTTTGTATATGGTAAGAAATAGGGACCTACTTTTATTCTTCTGCATATGGATATCTGGTTTCCCCAGCACCGTTTATTGCAAAGACAGTCCTTTCCCCAATGAATGTTCTCGGCATCTTTGTCAAAAATCAATTGGCTGTGAATAAGTGAATTTATTTCTGGTTTCTTCATTTTGTTTCAATAGTCTATGTGATTGTTTTTATGGCAGTCCCATGTTGTTTTGGTTACTGTTACTTTATAGTATAGTTTGAAGTCAGGTAGTATGATGCCTTCGACTTAGTTCATTTTGTTAAAGATTGCCTTAGCTACTCAGGGAATTTGTGCTTCTACACAAATTCAATATTGCATTTTTTGTTTCATGTGAAGAATGTCATTTTGACATAGATTGCAATGAATCTGTTCATCACTTTCACTAGTATGATGGTTTCAACAATATTAATTCTTCCAACCCATTAACACAGGATGTCTTTCGATGTTTTTGTGTGTGTCTCCTTTAATTTCTTATATCAATCTTGTATAGTTTCACTTAAGAGAAAACTATTAAATTCATAGTTGGTTAAATTCATTTCTCAGTATTTTTTCAGTTGTTGTAAATGGGATTGCTTGCTGGAATTCTTTCTCAGATAGTTCATTGTTGCTGTGTAAGAACACTACTGATTTTTGTAGGTTGATTTTGTGTGCTACAACTTTACTGAATTTCTTTATCAATTCTGAGAGTTTTTTGATGGCATTTTTAACGTTTTCTGTATATAAGATCATTTAATATGCAAGCGAGGAAAATTTGACTTTTTCCTTTTCAATTTTGATGTTCTTCATTTCCTTCTCTTATCTAGTTTCTCTGGGTAGGATTTCCAAGAGGAAGTTGAATAAGAGTGATAACAGTAGGCATCCTTGTCTCGTTCCACTTCTTCAGTATGATGTTAGCTATGAGTTCACCGTATATGTCCTTGATTGTGTTGAGGTATGTTCCTTCAATACTCCCTTTGCTGAGAGTTTCAATCATGAAGAGATGTTGAATTTTATCAAATGTTCACCCTACATCTACTGAGATGATCACATCGTTTATGTCCTTCATTGTGTTCATGTGACATTTCACATTTATTGACTTGTTGAACCATCTTGGCATTCCTGAGATAAATCCTACTTAAACATGGTGTATAATATTTTTTGATGTGCTGCTGATTTTGAGGTGTTCATATTTTGTGGAAAATATTTGCATTTATGTTCATCAAGGATAATAGTGTGTAGTATTCTGCTTTTGTATTGCCCTTGTCCAGTTTTGGTATCGGGTAATATTGGCCTACAAAGTGAGATGAAGAATTTCTTCCTCTTGAATTTTTTGGAATAATTTAAGAAGAATTGATATTTGTTCTTTCTTAAATGTTTTATAGAATTCAGTAGTGAAGCGATCTGGTCCTGGGATTTTTGTTATTGTTTTTGGGAGACTTTTTATTATTGATTTAATCTGGTGACTCGTTATTAGTCTGTTCAGGCTTTCTATTTCTTCTGGGTTTAATCTTGGTAGGTTTTTTGTGTCTAGAAATGTATCCTTTTTTTTTTCTGGGTTTCCCAATTTGTTTGTGTATAATTGTTCACAAAAATCTGTAATGATCCTTTGTATTTCTTTGGTAGCTTTTTTCATTTCTGATTTTATATATAGGGTTATTTTTGTTATTTCTTGTTTCGTTAATCTTTTGTGTTGTTTTTTAGCCTCAATTTCATTTATTTCTGCTCTAATCTTTATATCCTCCTACTAATTTTGGATTTGGTTTGTTCTTGCTTTTCTAGTTCCTTGAGGTATATCTGTAGGTTGTCTATTTGAAATATTTATAATTTTTATGTAGCCATTTGTTGTTATGAAATTCTCTCTTAGCACTGCTTTTCTTGTATTCCATAGCTTTTGGCATGTTTCCATTTTCATTTCTTTGAAGACTTGTTTTTAAAAAAAAATACTTCTTTTTTTCTTTATTTTAATTATGCTTTAAGTTCTGGGATACGTGTGCAGAACATGCAAGTTTATTACATAGGTATACACTTGCCATGGTGGTTTGCTGCACCCATCAACCCATCATATACATTAGGTATTTCTCCTAATGCTATCCCTCCCCTAGCCCCCCACCCACCCACAGGCCCCAGTATGTGATGTTCCCCTCCCTGTGTCCATGTGTTCTCATTGTTCAACTCGCACTATGAGTGAGAACATGCAGCATTTGGTTGTCTCTTCCTCTGTTAATTTGCTGAGAATGATGTTTTCCAGCTTCATCCACATGCCTGCAAAGGACATGAACTCATCCTTTTTTATGGCTGCATAGTATTCCATGGTGGATATATGCCACATTTGCTTGATCCAGTCTATCATTGATGGGCATTTGGGTTGGTTCCAAATCTTTGCTATTGTGAACAGTGCAGAAATTAACATAAGTGTGCATGTGTCTTTATAGTAGAATGATTTATAATCCTTTAGGTATATACCCAGTAATGGAATTGCTGGGTCAAATGGTATTTCTGGTTCTAGATCCTTAAGGAATTGCCACACTGTCTTCCACAATGGTTGAACTAATTTACACTCCCACCAATAGTGTAAAAGCTTTCCTATTTCTCCACATCCTCTCCAGCATCTGTTTTCTGACTTTTTAATGATTGCCATTCCAACTGGTGTGAGATGGTATCTCATTGTGGTTTTGATTTGCATTTCTCGAATGACCAATGATGAAGAGCTTTTTTTCACATGTTTGTTGGCCACATAAATGTCTTTTTTGAGCGGTGTCTGCTTATATCCTTTGCCCACTTTTTGATGGGGTTGTTTGGTTTTTTCTTGTAAATTTGTTTAAGTTCTTTGTAGATTCTGGATATTAACCCTTTGTCAGATGGGTAGATTGTAAAAAAAATTTTCCCACTCTGTAGGTTGCCTGTTCACTCTGATGATAGTTTCTTTTGCTATGCAGAAGCTCTTTAGTTAAATTAGATACCATTTGTCAATTTTGGGTTTTGTTGCCATTGCTTTTGGTGTTTTAGTCATGAAGTCTTTGCCCATGCCTATGTCCTGAATGGTATTGCCTAGGTTTTCTTCCAGGGTTTTTATGGTTTTAGTTACATTCAAGTCTTTAATCCACCTTGAGTTAATTTTTGTATAAGGTGTAAGAAAGGGATCCAGTTTCAGTTTTCTGCATATGGAGAGTCAGTTTTCCCAACACCATTTATTAAATAGGGAATCCTTTCCCCATTGCTTTTTTTGGTCAGATTTGTCAAAGATCAGATGGTTGTAGATGTGTGGCGTTATTGCAGCCAATATCATACTGAATGGGAAAAAGCTGGAAGCATTCCCTTTGAAAACCAGCACAAGACAAGGATGCCCTCTCTCACCACTCCTGTTCAACGTAGTATTGGAAGTTCTGGCTAGGGAAATCAGGTAAGAGAAAGAAATAAAGGGTACTCAAATAGGAAGAGAGAAAGTCAAATTGTCTCTGTTTGCAGATGACATGATTGTATATTTAGACAACCCCATCGTCTCAGCCCAAAATCTCCTTAAGCTTATAAGCAACTTCAGCAAAGTCTCAGGATACAAAATCAATGTACAAAAATCACAAGCATTCCTATACACCAATAATAGATAAACAGCCAAATGATGAGTGAACTCTCATTCACAATTGCTACAAAGAGAATTAAATACTTAGGAATACAACTTACAAGGGATGTGAAGGATCGTTTCAAGGAGAACTACAAACCACTGCTCAAGGAAATAAGAGAGGACACAAACAAATGGAAAAACATCCATGCTCATGGATAGGAAGAATCAACATTGTTAAAATGGCCATACTGCCCAAAGCAATTTATAGATTCAATGCTATTGCCATCAAGCTACCATTGACTTTCTTCAGAGTTTTAGAAAATACTACCTTAAATGTAATATGGAACCAAAAAAGAACCCTTATAGCTAAGACAATCCTAAGCAAACAGAACAAAGTTGGAGGCACCACACTACCTGACTTCAAATTATACTACAAGGTTACAGTAACCAAAACTGCATGGTACTGGTACTAAAACAGACATACAAACCAACGGAACAGAACAGAGGCCTCAGAAATTATTTTTTCTTAATTTCTTTATTGACCTAATGATCATTCAGGAGAATTTTATTTAATTTCCATTTGTTTGTACTGCTTCCAAAATTCCTTTTGTTTTTGATTTCTAGTTTTATTTCATTATGACCAGAAAAGATGCTTGATACAATTTCAATTGTATATAATTTGTTGAGGCTTGTTTTGTGTCCTAATATATCCTAACATATAGCCAATCCTGGGGAATTTTCCATGTTCTGATGAAAAGATTGTGCATTCTGCAGCTGGATGAAATGTTCTGTAAATGTCTGTTAGGTCCATTTGGCCTATAGTGCAGTTTAAATCTAACATTTCTTTGTTGATTTTCTCTCCAGACAATCTGTCTAATGATGAGAATGGGATATTGAAGGCACCAACTATTGTGTTGAAGTCTAGCTCTCTCTTTATATCTAATAATATTTGCTTTATATATCCAAGTGCTCCAGCGTTGAGTGCATATATATCTATAATTGTTATATCCTCTTTTTGAATTGATCGCTTTGTCATTCTACAATAACCTTTGTCTTTTTAAACAGTTTTTGTCTTAAAGTCTTTTTTATCTGACCTAAGTATAGCTACTCCTGCTTACTTTAGGGTTTAATTTGCATAAAATATTTTTTCTATCCCTTTACTATTAATCTATATGTGTCTTTACAGGTGAAGTAAGTTTCTTTTAGGCAGGATATACTTGGGGCTTGAATTTTTTAATCAATTCAGCCAGTCTGTCTTTAAATTGGGAAATTTAATTCATTTACATTCAAGGTTATTATTAATAGGGGAGTACTTACTTTTGGCATTTTGATCATTGTTTTCTGGTTGTTTTGTATGTTCTTTGATCCTTTCTTCCTCTCTTATTGTTTGCTTTGTGGTTTGGTGGTTTTCTGAAATAAAAAGATTTGATTTTTTTCTCCTCATTTGTTATCTGCTCTGTCCGTGAGTGTTACACTTTTGCATGTTTTCATGATGATAATTATTGTCCTCTTGCTTCCAGATATAGGACTTCTTTAAGCATTTCTTGTAAGACCTGACTAATGGTGGTTAATTTCCTCAGTTTTTTCTTGTCTGAGAAAGAATTTATTTCTTCTTAAAATGAAGATGAGTATAGCTTGCTGGGTATACTGTTCTGGACTGGCAGCGTTTTTTTTCACTACTTTGAATGTATTATTTCAGTCTTTCCTGGCCTGTGAGGTTTCTGCTAAGGAATATGCTGTTAGTCAAATGGAGATTCCCTTATAATGTGACTTGACACTATACTCTTGCTGCTCTTAGAATTCTCTCTGTCTTTCATTTTTCACAGTTTGACTACAACATGCCTCATAGAGCACCTTTTTGGGTTGAATCTATTTGGGGACTTTTGAGCTTCCTGGATCTGGATATTCTTATCTCCAAGACTTGGAAAGTGTTTAGCTGTTATTTTGTTAAATAGATTTTATATGCCTTTTTCCGTCTCTTCTCCTTCTGAAATTTCTACAATGCAAAAAAATTGTTTGCTTAATAATGTCCCATAAGTAGGCGGTCTTCCTTCTTTTTTATTTTGTCTTTATTTTTTAGTTTTATCTAACTTGGTTATTTCAAAAGACCTGTCTTCAAGGTTAGAAATTATTTCTTCTGTTTGACCTAATCTGTTAGTTAAGCTCTCAGTTGCATTTTTTATTTCATTCATTGACTTCTTTATCTCCAAGGTTTCTGTCAGATTCTTTTTTGTAATATCTATCTCTATTGAATTAATTATTCAGATCATGAATTGTTTTTCTAATTTTGTTGAATTGTCTATTTATATTATCTTGTATCTCACTGAGTTTCCTTGAAATCATTATTTTGAATTACTCTTCTGGCATTTAATAAATTCCTTTTCTTTGGGGTCTGTTACTGGAGAATTATTGTGATTTTTTTAAGGTGTCATGTTTCCTTGCTTTTTAATGTTTCTTTTGTTCCTACATTGATACTAGCACATCTGGTGAAACATTTGCCTCTTCCAATTTTATGCAATAGTTTCGTAGAAAGTGACTTTGTAGGAAATGTAGATGAGTCTTCATGTGTCCATTGGGTAGCTGAGTGGATTCATTAGTATAGCCTCTTTGCAGTTTATTCAGCTATAATCCACTTTAGTTATGTCTGCAAATTCCTAAGTGGCCTAGGCTACAGGAGTTTTCAGTGGTGGCAGTACAGCTTTGCCAGGGGTGGGCTCACCAGGCTGGTTCTCACAGCATGCAAGTAAGGGGTCAGCCAGCTTGGAAATTGGTCCACCAAGGGCAGGGCCTCCAGACTGTCTCTCAAGCCAAGGGTATAGGTGCATGGTGAGTAAGTAGACTGAGAATTGACTTACTAAGGACAAGCCATCCAGGTTGTTTCTATGGCTGGGGACAGCTGGCTAAATCGCCAGGGGTAGATGTACTGGTTTTTTTCTAGCCAGAGGCATGGATGCGTGGCAGTTCAGCCAGCCTGAAATTACCTTCTGTGCTGGGCAGGACTGGAGTCACATCATTTCCAGTCCCAGACTCCAAGAAGTGGGGGTCATGGCATTGCAGTCACCCATATGACTTCCTTGGAATGAGCCCAGAGTGAACAGGAATGACTGCATTGGAATGACCGCCTAGAGCCTCAAAGTTGAAGAGGTCCCATGGTTACTAGTCCCTAGAGCCAAATGAACTTTAGCAGTGGTTCCACTTTCAAGATGGTGTACTGCTGCAGCTGCGTGTGTCCTGGTTGGGGGTGGAGGGGTTGCAAGGTTGCAAGGGGAAGGGGTAATGCACAATGTTTGCTCCTATTCTGGAGTAATGTAACAGTATGAATTCCAGACAGCTCCCTACTCCCCACACTGGACTCTGGACTTGTGAGGACTGTAGGATTTTCCTGTAGTAAGAATTGCAGGTTTCTGCAGTGGCAGTGAGTGCTTGTGGGTGGCATCTTCTGCTTACCTTTTTCCTGCAAGGGGGAAGGAAGTCCCTTTTGGCTGAGAGCTGATCTCAGTGGGAGAGACAGCATGGCAGAGGCTGGATGCCTCATTTCCCTCTATGCTGTGATCCTGGGCTTCTGTGCTCCACAGGGATTTTGCCACTCCCTTGCTGCACTCCAGCACTTGCTTTCAAACATTACAGTTAAATTTTGATTGATTGTTGTTTTGTGTTTTTTGTGTGGAAGACATGAGCACCAGGAACCTCTAGTTAGCCACTTAGCTGACACCTACCATTCCTTTTAATAAAATATGTGGCATAGCACAGATAATAGCTACAAAAAAATTAAGTCTTTTATAAAAAATTTGCTTAATTGCCTCCAAATAAGCCTTAATTATAATGTCATAGGCACAGGATATATAGCTCTGAAACTTGGAGGAGCAGTCTGGGCCAGAGATTATAAATCATCAGTCTATAATTCCAGAATCTTGTCCTTTCCCCTTTGGAAAACAATGCTTACTATCTCTGTTCCACAAGTTCTCAAATGTTCATGTCATCTATAAGTTTGTCTGGCCCATACAATATACATTTCAGTGGGGCCTGGAAGTCTGAAACTCAGTTAGCATATCCAGGTGCTTCCTTAGTCTACTCTTCTGTTTAGTGCTTTAATTTCCTCTTAGAAATGCTTTATCTATCCTCCCCAGTTTGAAAATTATTCTCCCTGAGGAGGAGATAGAAGCAAAATTACATTACGGAAAACACATGGGCTTTGAAGATACAGAGTCAAAATTTCAGGCCCTGGAACTACCATTAACACACTGTGTGATCTTTGGCAAGTCATTCAGCCTCTTTGACATACAGTTTCCTTACCATAAAGTGGAATTTAACAATATTCAACAGTGCACTGTTCAATCAGAACAATATTGTGATTAAGAAAAAGATACCAACAGACAGAAGATACAATTTCATTCAGTGTTGTTGAAGAATAAATAAAACTACTCCTCAAAAAAGGCTTTGCAGATCAGAAGAAAAAGCAGCAATTCCCTTTGGAGAGTCAAGCTTCCCTGATCTTCAAAACTCCATAAAGATGCTCTACCACCAAGATATCTACTGATCATTGTGAAGATACTTTTCCAAGTTCTTAAAGAAGTTCCTTTGCCATGACCACTGTTTTTTTCTCTTTTTTAGTCTTATGGCTTCTCTAATCTTTTTTATTCACTAGGTACAAGTTCCTGGTGACACCCCAAACACATTCCTGCAGAATGAGTTGATGGGAGTTCTGTTTGCAGGGTCACTTTCGCAAGTAGACATCCTCTCTGAGGTTGAGGTTTTTAGGTCGGCTGGAATGTACTGCTATGCTTTCTACTCTTGGAGATGCTGTGAGGATTAAAACGGGACTCCAAAAATAAAATTTACTCACAAAATAGAGTTCCCAGCTTATTTTTCACTATCTTTCCTATTTTCTTGTAAGTTAAGTATATTTTGGTTGCAAATGACAGCAAAATTCAACTCAATTCAAACAACGTTTAATAATAAAGAATATTTATCACCTCATATAAAAACAATTCCATAGGTAATTCCTGCCTCAGGAGAGGAATAGCCTAATGACTCACTGGATGC
Source organism: Papio anubis (assembly GCF_008728515.1). Classification (NCBI taxonomy): domain Eukaryota; kingdom Metazoa; phylum Chordata; class Mammalia; order Primates; family Cercopithecidae; genus Papio; species Papio anubis. Next base: position 18,025,150 of record NC_044988.1, on the reverse strand, counting down.
GTTTTCTGTCTTCTTCCCCTCTGTCTTTTAGGGTCTTCCACTCAAGTTCACAACTCTCCCACTATGGTTGAAAAATAGCTAGAATAGTTCAAGGCATCATATTGTCTCTGCATCAACTCATCTAAGACAAGGAGTGTCTGACAGCTCCCACATAGATCCTGGGATTTGTACTTTTTCATTGGCCCTAATTGGGTCAGATATCCATCCTTGAAGTAAATATGGTGATTAGAAGAAAGGAATAAATTGATTGAATTAAGTGATTCACGGGCCATCTCAGGAACTGAAAATGGTATTATTCCCACATGAAACTTATATATGAGAGTGAATTCAAAAAAAGAAAATCAGGATACTATTGGCAAGAAACCTACACAGAAAACTTATAAATGATCACTACATGAGTTCATTTTCTTTCTCCAAATAAAATGAAGTACTTCTTGACTGTCTCTGGCTTCAGCCTTCATGATGCCTTTCCTATAGGTTCACGCTGTTCTCTTGTATTTCTTTCTTGGTTATCTGCTCTTGTCTACAGTTTGTTTCAAAGCTGAATCTACCAGAGGATTCCAAAGCCATCATATTGATATCTGTAATTTCTTCCCCTTTTCTTTCTCATTGAGTTACTTAGAATTATGTGGGAAGGGCTATGTTTTCAGGCTGAGATTCCATAGGCACTTTTATGTGTTTTCCCTATATTCCTCTAAATGTCTTACTAAAGGAATCTGACAATAGTGGCAACTATATTGCTATCGGGTGGAACAGAACAAGCATCTCAGCTAACCTCATTCCTTCCTTTCTATTATACATGGGTAGGGATGGGACAGAGATTTAAATGTATGATGGGAGTAAGGCTGAAGGAAACTTGTATTTTTCTTTTCTACTAAATGAAGAAAATGTATTGAGCAATATTTAAAGGGGTCTAACAAAAAAATCTGATTCCTGACTGCTATCCTAGAAATCTTTCTCCTGATTGCATCCTAGGCCCACCTCTCTCCTGACCTGAGTTTCCTGTGAGAGTAGGAAATGTTTGTGGTGGTGAGAAAAACCCTCAGGTTGATTGGCTGATTATATGCCATCTTGTTTTATCTATACTCCATTAGCCCAGGTAATTGAGAGTTGACTTCATTTTCCTCTCTTTCTGACGTTCTTCACCCCCCACTCACACAATTATTTTATCTCTCTTTCACACTACCTATCTGTATTTCATCTAAAAGTATGAAATATTTAAAATATTCCTGTTAGCAATGAGCCATTTGATAGTTCCTATTATAGTGAGTTGAGGAGGCAAATAAAGATGGTCAATTTCAATGAAATTTTGTTTCAAGTGGAATTTTGTGTGTCTTAATGAATTCAATGACTTGCATGCACATTCATCAGAAGCTCATTTATATTTTTAATTGCTCCAACTTAAAATCTTTAAAAGCCAGATAGTGAGATACTCACAATGAAGAAGTTAGAGGCGAGGTTCGAACATACATCTCTTTTGTATATGCAATCAAGAAAGACATCAGGGATATATCTCATACCATCAGCATTCACCTGCAACCCCACTCCACACACAAAATGTCCTGACACAATTATCTCAGTTATAAAACTGGCACAATTCCCATGACACGTTTAATTATACATTATGATGATGATGTGTTTCTCAAAAACTTTGAAACTCTATCAGAACAATTATGAAATAGATGGGCCCACTTTCCTTCTCAATTTGTGGTGATAAATTTTTAAGAAAACTTAACCATTATTTCAATTGCCTTCTAATGAGAGATTTGGCTTTCACAATTGCATTCTTATCATTGGATAGTGCTTTTTACTAAGAAGTTGGTATTTGTTTTAGCTCAGCAGATACCTTATGTTAACAAAATACAATGCTTTCCTGGTTCTTTCATGATAACCTAATCCACTTGGCCATATTCATTGTGCAGGTGCCAAATTTATGTAATTGCAGTGGGAGGTTTGGTCCTAAGCCAAGCGTTAACTAAGCCTTCTGAGAAATGATAAATATTAGCTCTTAACTTAATATGCAAATATATATCAAATTATTTGTTCATTGATATTTTGTCTTTAAAAATAAGTGACTGAGGGACAATACTATGCATCGCTATGTTAATCCTTATAAAGTTCTCTTTATTTGTTGCTTCCAGTTAAAATGTTCTAAGAAAGAGCAGATCTTACTGGATTGCCTTTCCAGTAAAAATAAATACTTTCGTTGCTTTTTACCACAGGTGCTTTCAAAAGCCTACTTAAAATAGAAAATAGCTGTATTCCAAGGGAGCCCATGGAGCCTACCACCTAATGATAGAGCCAAGCTAGAGAAACTGGCTAACAGGATCACTTGTAAGGGATCAGTTGTGAGGGATCAGCTATGAGGGAGCTGGAACTCAGAGACAATTCCCAAAGCTAAAGTCCAGCAGCGTTCAGAGGTTTCCAGAAATGCCATAAATGGACGAAAACAGAATAACATAATCAAGTAACAAAACCATGGGCTAGACCACTGGAGACAGATGGGCATGGAAAAGGGTTCACAGAAGACAGTAGAAAGGAAAGATCAAATGGAGCCACACTGGAAAGGTGGGCTTTGCCACCCCCTTACATCTGCATATTGTATTTCACTGGCTACTTTGTGAATTTCAATCTCACAAGACTGATTTGAAGAGCTTACTGTATTTTCTACAGCTTGGTGCTAAAAGCAACATCATACATGCATACAAGATATTTAAAGATAGGAGCAATTTGGCATCAATTCAATTATTCCCTCACCAAAAAAAAAAAAAAAGTTTAAAAATGTATTATCTGTATAAAGTCAAGCCAATTCATGGGTTCTTGTGGCATAATTTTATGTTAAAGAAGCATTAGTAGAGTATCCAAACTAGTTTTAAAACAATGTAAGTTTTTACTGAAGCCTTTAATAAAAACACCAAAGAAGGAATCTATCCAGAAAATCTTTGGAAATATTATCTTTCCAGTCTTGTCAACCTCTTCCAGATGTGGCAACTGCCCCAAGTCCCTATAGTTTCAACTCCCCAAAAGTCTCTTCCAGCCTGGTATACCACCTCTTGTATCCTCCCTCACCTGTCTCTGGTGCAGCTTCTTTAATATGTGGCTCATTTTAACCCTTCCAACTTGTTTCAAGTTCCCTGTTCCTCCTTTACCAAGATTCTGTGCAGCAAAACAATGCCTAGGAACTCATACAGCGAGCAACAAAATAAAACAAACAAGAAAACCTCTCCATTTTCCAACATTGTTGATGGTCAGAGACGTTTAAAATACTTTGTAATTTATTTTATCTTCTCCCACAAATAGCATATAAGGTCTGTCCTTTTAAAGTAGCAGTTTGTCAAGGAGTAAGGTTGAAAAGGAAAAGGACTTTGTCTTCGATTTACAGAAGGCAGGCAAAGCTTTCATTTGAAAGACACCAAAGCCCAAAATTCTTGCCATGTGCATACACTAAGCAGACTTTGAATCCAACTGTACAAAATCAAGTTGAAAAAAACAGTTAGGTCAAGCTCAAGGACAAACCAGGGTTAGACTTCCCAGCAACTTAGACCAGATCTGGGTGTTTATATTTCTTTCAGTAATTTACTTTCTGATATTAACAATTTTATAATACCTTTTGTGATAATTTTTTTTTGAATTAACAATCATCAGGTGCGCAAAATTACTCACTTATCTGTGTTACCTGTGCCTAAAATCTGGCTGTTGAGACCATAAACTCCTAACCAGGTCCAACTAGTGGCAGAACATTGTAACTGCAGGTGAAGAAGGAGGAACTACAGTCACTCGAGTGACAAGAAGTGGTAATCCCAAATCAGATAGATCATGTGCAAGAGTATGATAAGAATATTTGAGAATTAATGAGCTTTAATATTTATTTTGCATTTCTACCAGCAATCTGTTTCTTCCTTATTGCACTCTGTTTAATCATTGTTTAATCAGGAAACCCGAGAGAAGTCAAAAGTATAGGCAAGAAGTAGCTAAGGTCCATGGTCAAGAGACATTTGATTGTGCAGGAAAAAAGTCAAATTACCAACATCAAAGTTAGGTGCAAAGGAGGTAGAGCAATTACAGTAACTATATCTATCTTTTTGTTATATTAGTATTATCTGCCCGATGCCTAGAGTCTAGTGTGTCCCTAATAGTTATTAGCTCATTTTTCCTTCCTCTTTTTCATTCTCTGAAGTTATTTTTATACTTAAGGGATTAGTTACCACCAAAAATGCATATGTATCAATTTGATTCTTACTGAAAGTAGACACCACGCAAATTACAAATTTCGAAAATAAATTATAGCTCTGAAAATGCTGTGTAATGTTAGATTATAGCTACTCTATAGCCTAAGCTTCCTGTACCCTATACCTTGAAATCTTTATCTTTCAATACGGATCATAGCTCCCCCAAATCATACATAGCACAGTGCTTGCAGCATGATTTTGGACTAAAGCAGATTATCTTCTCTATTCCAGATGGTAACTGGGAAACATGAGGCTACTGACCTCACACCAAGTGACAAAGATGAGACTGAGATGTGGGAAATAGAATGGACAAAACAGTGTGAATAAGGTAGGCTAGAACTGACCTCATCCCAGAGGCCTGCCCACTGGGACTACAGCTGCTGCCACCAGCAAATGTTTTGGATATGTCATCTACCTTAGCTATAGTCATCTGTTTTTGTTTAATTCTCAATTGCAAATTACCCCAAAACTTAGAAATTTAAAATGATAAACATTTATTATGTCATAGTTTCTATGGATCAGGAATTTGAGGGAGGCTTAACTGGGTGTTTCTGGCTTAGGGACTTCCCTGGGGTTGCAGTCAAGATGTCAGATGGAGCTCCAGTCATCGGAAGGATTAACTGGAACTGGAGAATGGGCTTCCAAGATGATCAGTCCCATGGCTTTGGCAGGAGGCCTCAGTTCGTTTCTGGCTATTGGCAGGAAGCCTTAGTTTCTTGCGTCCCCTTAGGGCTGCATGAGTGTGCTCACAAAATAGCAGCTGGCTTTCCCCAGAAAGAATGACACAGAGAAAGAGAGCAAGGCAGAGCATGCAATGGCTTTCATTACCTACTTTTAGAAGCTACACATGTTACTTCCTCCATATACTATTTGTTAGAAGCAAATCACTAAGTCTAGCCCAAACTCAGAGAAACATCAGATTCCATATTAAATTGAGAGAATAGTCAAAAAATTTATGCATGTATTTTTAAATTCCAAACCTACAAAGAATTAAGGATCTTTCTACCCTCCCTTAAGTAATGTCTGATACTGTGCCTTACACATCTGATCTAGAATTTCATCAAAGATAGAATTAAAAGCAGAATGCATGAACATACAGTAACTAGGCAGAGGAGAATTGTCTAAAAATTGAGAACACTGGCAAGAGAGATTGAAAAAAGATGGAACAAGAAAGAGACCATTTACATTTGGAATCTACTTTAAGTATATGAATGAGGACATTCAAATTCAAACACTTCTCAGGATAAAAAAGTCAAGGCATCACTGCTCCTCTGGTCATTCGGAGGCTTCATAGAAGAATAGAGTGTTTATTAGCTCCAGGAGCCTTTTGGTGGAGTCTTTAGGGTTTTCTAGGTATGGAATCATATCGTCCATAAAGGGAGATAGTTTGATTTATTCTTTTCCTATTTGAATGCCTTTTATTTCTGTCTCTTGCCGGATTGCCCCAGCAAAAACTTTAAGTACTATGGTGAATAGGAGTGGTGAGAGTGTGTATCATTGTCTTGTTCCAGTTCTCAAGGGAATGCTTTCCATTTTTGCCCATTCAGTATGATGTTGGTTGTGGGTTTGGCATAGATGGCTGTTATTATTTTGAGGTATGTTCCTTTGGTGCCTAGTTTGTTGAGAGTTTTTATCATGGAGGGATATTGGATTTTGTCGAAGACTTTTTTCACATGTATTGAAATGATCATGTTTCCTGCTTTTAATGTGTTTAGGTGGTGAATCACATTTATTGAGTTGCATATGTTGAACCAACTTTGTATCCCAGGAATAAGGCCTATTTGATCATGAGGAGTTAACTTTTTGATATACTTCTGGATTTTGTTTATTAGTATTTTGTTGAAATTTTTGTGACTTCAGTAAATTATCAGGATACAAAATTGTTGTACAAATTATTAGTAGAATTTCTATACATCAATAATATTCAAGCTGAGAGCCAAATTAATAATGCAATCTCATTTACAATAGCCACAAATAAAATTATATACTTGGAAGTGCATCTAACCAAGGAGGTGAGAGGTCTCTACAAGGAGAACTACAAAACACTGCACAAAGAAATCACAGATGACACAAACAAATGAAAAACAATTCCATGCCTATGGATTGGAAAAATCAATATCATTAAAATGACCATACCGCCCAAATCAATCTACAGATTCAACACTATTCCTATCAAACTACTAAAATCATGTTTCACAGAATTGGAATAAACTATTCTAAAATTTATATGGAACCAAAAAAGGGTCCAAATAGCCAAAGCAATCCTAAGCAAAAAGAACAAAGCCAGAGGCATCACATTACCTGACTTTAAACTATACCATAAGAAATGTTACAGTAACCAAAACAGCATGATACTGGCACAAAAACAGACACATAGACCAATGAAACAAAATAGAAAACCCAGAAATGAATTCACACACTTACAACCATCTGATCTTCAACAAAGCTGACAAAAATAAGCAATGGGGAAAGGATTCCCTAGTCAATAAATGATGCTGGATAGCTGGATAGCTATATGCAGAAGAAAGACCCCTACCTTTCACTATATACAAAAATTAACTTAAGACAGATTAGAGATTTAAATGTAAGACTTCAAACTGTAAGAATCCTAGAAGAAAACATAAAAAATGTCATTCTGGACATGGGCCTTGGCAAAGAATTTATGATCAAGTCTTCAAAAGCAATTGCAACAAAAACAAAACTTGAAAGTGGAACCTAATTAAACTAAAGAGCTTCTGCACAGAAAAACAAAACAAAACAAAACAAAACTGTCAACAGAGTAAACAGACAACCTACAGACTGGGAGAAAATATTCACAAACTATGCATCCAACAAAGGTCTAACATTCAGAATCTATAAGGAACTTAATTCAACAAGCAAAAAAAAAAAACAACAACAACAACAAATATAACCTCATTAAAAAGTTGACAAAAGACATAAACAGACACTTCTCAAAAGAAGACATACTGGCAGCCAACAAACATGTGAGAAAATGCTCCACATGACTAATCATCAGAGAAATGCAAATCAAAACCTCAATGAGATACCATCTCACACCAGTCAGAATGGCTAGTATTAAAAAATTTAAAAAACAACAGATGCTAGTGAGGCCGCGGAGAAAAGGGAACACTTATACACAGTTGGTGAAAATGTAAATTAGTTCAGCCACTATAGAAAGCAGTTTGGAGACTCCTTAAAGAACTAAAAACAGAACTACCATTGGGCCCAGTAGTCCTATTCCTGGGTATATCCCCAAAAGAAGATAAATCATTCTACCAGAAAAACACATGCACTTGCATATTTACTGCAACACTATTCACAATAGCAAAGACATGGAATCAACCTAGGTGCACATCAGTGGTGGGATGGATAAAGAAAATGTTGTACATATATACCATGGAATACTACACAGCCATAAGAAAGAATGCAATGTGCTTTGCAGTGACATAGATGCAGCTGAGAGCCATTATCCTAAGCAAATTAACACAGGAACAGAAAAACCAAATACCACATGTTCTCACTTATAAGTGAGAGCTAAACATTGGGTAGTCATGGACATAAAGATGGGAACAATAGACACTTGGGACTAATGAAGGAGGGGTAAGAATTGAAAATCCACCTATTGGGTACTATGCTCACTCTGTGACTGATGAGATCATTTGTATGCCAAACCTCACCATCATGCAATATGCCTACATATCAAACCCTCATGTATACCACTTGAATCCAAAATGAGAGCTGACATTACACAAATAAAAAGAATAAGAATAATCAAAATACTTTTTTAAAGAGTGGAGTGTTGGGAACTAAGATAATGAAGATTTTGTTAGAAAATATAGATTGGAGTCATGCATGGATGGACACTCATAATTGCCCCCAAGTAACTTGTCTAAAAAAGTTACTGTAAGTGAGAGGAACTTGGAAGCTGAGCCCTGGATATGAGTAGGATTTGGAATAACCATGTTTGAGTTCTAAGGCTTATAAATTGAGATCAAGTTTCTCTAAATGGAAGTTTCAGTGCTATTATGTCCTTCAAGAACTTTAGGAAAACTTGTTGTTAGGACCAAAATCTGTTCATAGAGTTCTATGAGACAGAAGAGGTGGATTTACCCATGGATACACTCATTTTCCAAAGAAGAGAATCAAGGAAACTGCTGTTTTTAATCCAATCTATTGATTACCACTATTTTATGCAGTACCAATGGTAGCAATTACATTTTAATGTAAATCTTTCTTTTCACTTAAAAAATACTTATTGAAATAACTGTTTTCAGTTTTATTTAGATAGAGATTTTGCCACTATATCATTCCTCATACCATCAAGAGGATTGGTGATTCAGAAAAAATGCTCTACTATTGTCTCCAATATTTTCTTCTAAGTCACTTATACCATCACCTTTGCAATTTTTTTTTTTTTTTTTTTTTTTTTTTGAGACCAAGTCTCGCTCTTGTCCCCCAGGCTGGAGTGCAATGGCTCAATCTCGGCATACTGCAACCTCCACCTCCCAGGTTCAAGCGATTCTCCTGCCTCAGCCTCCCAAGTAGCTGGGATTACAGGCGCCTGCCACCACACGCGGCTAATTTTTGTATTTTTTAGTAGAGACAAGGTTTCACCATGTTGGCCAGGCTGGTCTCTAACTCCTGACCTCAGGTGATCCGCCTGCCTCAGCCTCCCAAAGTGCTGGGATTACAGGCATGAGCCACCGTGCCTGGCCCCGCTTTGCAAATTTTGATGGCAACACTTTTTACTCAATTGAATCACATGATGCTAGATGCTAACCAGCTTCTGTCCAAAGTCAGTAAGAAGTTTCTGGTAATTTAATGTGTGGTATCCTGCACAATTAATGAGCCAGTTCACATATGTTACTCATTGCTTTGAAATTTCTTTGATCTGTTCCAAGGGATTTGGTGATTTCTCCAGTCTTCAGTTGCATTTCTTAGTACATAGTAGGCAAACCTTTTCCTGTATCTTAGTGACAACATATAATACAGTTTCATCTACTTGTAGGCATCTTCCTTGTGTAGGTCAGGTAATGCATATAGTTATTTCTTTTGCTAGAAAATATAAAACGGGAGTCCCTTGTCCAATGACAAATATACCTTTCTGTTTAGTTTTCACATACAACTTTTCTTTTCAATGAACAATCATAATGTAATTGTGAGGACATCTTAAGTGCACAAATTCAGCATGCATAATGTCAGCAATGCACTAAATGTAACTGATGTAACAAAATAGGAACAGCTGTAACAATTACTGCATATACTAATATACTAATATTAGTGCATGTCCTAATAACTCTTTTTGTGACTGCCATCTGCTAACATTGATTACAGGACACATTTTCATTTCAGAGGTAAAATTTAAAATAAGTACATCTTCTAAATAATGAAAAAAAATTTTTCATAAAAGAATGTATTTTTCATGCTAGAAAATACTACTGTGTGTTAGCTACTTCAAGAGCTGTATCTCTGAGGATGAGAGGGGAAAAGTCATTCAACTTGCCCAAGCTAATGTATTATATTATATTATTGTGGCTATTAAAATGCAAGAAAAAATAAGTAAAACTAGTCAATAAAATAGCATGGAAGGCCCCCAAACACACCCTGGCACATGTAAGAATCATGTTATGGTAAAGATGGAATCATGAGGCAAGGGTAGTGAACAAATTCAGCTGAAAAAATTAGTTCGCTGTTTGGGAAAAAATTAAATAAGCTTTTGTTTCTTACCATACATCAAAGTAAATTCTGGATACATTAAAGATTTATATGAAAAGAAGAAAAATCATAAAATAATTAGATCATCTCTGGTTGCCAAAAGACTGATTAAGCACATTAGCAAAAGAAGAAATAAATATGGTAACATAAAATTAAACACTTCTATACATAGCAAAAGGCCAGGGACAAATAAAAAATATGTTTGCCACATAAATATAAAATGATAGGTTAGTATTTTTAATATATAATGAGCTCTTACAATTTAATAATAAACATATAACCCATAGAAAAATGTATCAAAGAAATTAACAGCAAATTCACAAAAATGCATGGTAATTATAAGTAATAATGAGAATAGCTAAATCTCAACAATTTTTTAAATGTAAGATAAAATTAAAACAAAAGTTAAGTATTTTTCATCCATCAAGATATTTAAAAACAAAATCCAATAACCACCATAAATGAGAACGTAAAATGAATAGTCTCATTCTCTGCTATAAATCAGTCCATCTTTCCTAAAGCAAAATTTAGATACTTTTCAAATGTATGTTTTCTTTAACAAAATTACCATTACCCTATAAATTCTTTCAAGAATTTATCCTGAGTAAAAATATAGATACGTGCAAAGAGATTTCTATGCAAAAGTATTTACACAATATTATTTTTGATACTTAAAAATCAGAATCAATCTGTTGGTGTAAAACTAAGCAAATAGTTAAATCTGTTATTAAAAACTTTTTTGATGGAGTAATGTACAAGCATCACAGCTTGTCTTTTGTAGACTTTGTAATGACAGAAAGATGATACAACATCTAGTGACAAAATCAGGACACAAAACCATATTCAAAAGGAAATATTTTTAAATGTTGGCAGTACTTACACTGTATAGCAGGTAATTTTGAGTTATTTCTGATACTTTTCTATGCCTAACCAACATTTCTACAATAGCATTATTTTTGTAACCAGGAAATGAGGGGGAAAAAATAGAGCATTTTGGTCAACGTAATAAAAAGGGAAGAGCAATGTATTTTTTTTCTCATCAGATAATACAGACGCTAAATGACACATACCACAGACATTGTTACATACAATTGTGATTTACAATTGTTTTCTGTGCTTGAAAAGATGAGAACATTGTAACTGCTTTGGATCATGAAGAGTAAAAAGACAATATTTTATTGGTAAGAGGAAATTCAATTTAAATATATATTTATATGATTTCACATTATAACTACTAAGTACTTCTGGAATTTAATAGCATTATTTCATAATGCAACATTTTGAAATGAAAATTAGCAGTCTATTATGTGCTAATCAAGGACTCTTGTTATCTAAAGGTTAAGGAAGTACCCAAATAAAAATAAACAAAATGCGTTTTTCATCAGAAGAGACTAGATATTTTCTTCAGATTCAGAATATAGACAAACTGACACATAACTATAGATAATTTTTACAATAAACCAAATTCTTTCAGTATCAGAATTGAGAATACACCGCTGTGTACAGAACTGAAATGATCATACCAAAGTTCTTAGAAAGTTGTCTCTAAGACAGATTAGAGAATAAATTTGTCATCTTTATGAGTATGGCTTTTTCACCCCGTTCCTCCAAGGTACTCCAACTCTGATTACCTTCTCCAGGACGAAGGCAAGAGTCAGCCTACATACTTATTAAAGTGGAAGACATTTCGAACAGCCTGCCACTTTCATCAGTTTGCTATGAAAAACAAAATTTCTTTCACTTTTTACTAAATCCCTAACACAGCGAGGAAATTCAAAATGTCTCCTGGAGACTGGAGGTTGAACACTTAGGTGGTGTTTTACTATCTGACTGTGAAAAACAGTATTTTTTTCCATGGGGGTGGAAAGCCGAATGCGCAATTCACCTTTGATTGATGGGTTTATCAATTACATAAGTAGCAGTTACATAAGTAGTGTAGCTTCCCCAATTGTTTTATTAAATGGCAAATACTGTGGAAGGAAGAATGTCATTTCTAGCAAATATGAAACTTTTAAACTGTTTCAAAGGAAAGGAAAATTGAGTGGCAGTTTACCCAGCTCTTATGCTGCAAGATTCAACACACTAAACTTTTTTCCAAAGCTACACAATTTTAAAATGATGTCTGTCCGATTTAATGCATTTAAGCAAAAGGATTTCCCAAAACATATCTCATTTGAAACCGCTATCCGGGTGGCAGTAACAATGGCATCAATTACAGAAATGTTACTGACAACAAAAACATTCAATTCACCAACAAAGGTCAGCAGTAAATCTCTCTAAAATATGTACAGCTCATAAAACTAATGGGTTTGCAACTGTGATTGAAACAGATGTTCATAAAATCAGCATTTAAACTTGAAGATACTGTAAAATAAACGAAGATGAGATTAATTTAACAAGTTAATTCCAGAGCTGAATGGGGGAGAAAATTAACAGAAAGGCATACTACTCAAAGTGAGATGCATCGCACTGCAATCAAAGAAAAGAGTATTGCAGTGGGCTAACAAACTAGAGTGCATAGGAAGAACTTTGTATAAGGAGTGATTTGAATCTAGACTTTTACCTTATACCTTTTTATCAGGAAATTACTTTGCATTCTCAGATTATAGCAATATAACTTAAAAAGATAAAGGCATTTGGTCAGTTTCCTTTCTTCATCACTCGGAAAAAGGGGAGTCATGTGAACTAATTCCAGTTTTACCCAAACCCCCACGAAAACGAAAAAAAATGGTAGGATCATTAACAACTATTATTTTCAAATGCCAAGTTTGGGGGTGCAAAGGCAGCAGTGGAGTTCCCAGAACATCTATGGAAGATTTAAAAATTTCTTTCCCAGACAGGTGTGAGCAATTATGCAAGCATCATAAACAGTGCCTATAGCCTGGCTGAGAACAGCCTCCCTGTTTGCATTTTGTTTCTACAAATAAAAGGATGCTGCCAGGGTCATTGCTGGGGCAGAGAAGCTGCACGCTACTTTACATATCCACACACAAAGCACGATCCTGAACCCGGAGGCATTTCCCATTATCCTCCTGGGTGTGAAGTCAATCTTGAAGGACTTCTTAAGTGTGCTCTCACCACTCCAAGCAGCAGGCAGAATTTGGGTGGCCTTGCCGTGCTCCAGCCTCCTGCTGTTGGCTGCAATCTTTCTGGTAGACACTGATGAAGCGCATGAGGGCAACTCTGCCTTTAAATCTTCATAAAATAAAGACAACTGTGACTGAAGTTGAGTGTGGCCTGCTTACATAAGTGAAACAGGGCCACAGTGTTTTGCACACATTTTCTGCCCTCAGATAAAGGGGACAAAGAGGTTAGCACTGCACTGGAGCAAAAGGACTCAGCTCCTTGGGTAGGTTATGGGGAGTTTTGGTTGTAATGAAAATAGATTCATACTAAAATAATATTTTTAGTGCTGGCTATAGGATCGGCTTATTTGAAGAGTAGAAAGTTCGCTCTTGATGACACAGTAGGGGTCTTTCTTTGTGACTTTTGACAAAATTCACCAAACAGCTCAACTTGACTAAATCAGTTGGTGTATATATAAACCCTTAAACAATTAGACGCCTTTCTTTAAACAAAAGCCAGCTGTATAAGCATCCACTAATTAGCCATGTTGCACTTCTTGAGTTCTTTTGTGTTTTATTGACTCACCTCTTCATGCATATTATGACCATATAGTTGATTTCATTAAGACTGAGTATAGCTCATGCCTGTAATCCCAGCACTTTGGGAGGCTGAGGTGGGTGGATCACTTGAGGTCAGGAGTTCGAGACCAGCCTCGTCAACATGGTGAAACCCCCATCTCTACTAAAAATACAAAAATTAGCCAGGTGTGGTGGTGGATGCCTGCAATCCCAGCTATTCGGGAGGCTGTGGCAGAAGAATTTCCTGAACCCGGGAGACAGAGGTTACAGTGAGCCGAGATCACACCATTGCACTTCAGCCTGGGTGACAGAGCAAGACCTCATCTCAAAAAAAAAGAAAAAGAAAAGCAGAATAGTATTCTTATCTTGCTGGAGGAAAATAAGTATATTTGAAACAATCTGAAAATAGTTTCCTTTTAAACAAAATATGTATTTTTTCATATTAGAAAACATTTTTGCTGATTTTGAAATTAGTATGAGTTTATTATAATTTGGAACATTTAAAATTGCAGAAAGAAAAAACTTTAACCTAGAATACCACCACCGAGAGAAAATTACTAATATTTATAAACTTTTTATTTTAAAATAGACTTAGACTTACAGAAAAATAGCCTACACTCAGTTTCCCTTATTATCTTACATTAGTATAATACATATATTTGTTACAATTAATGAACGCATATTGATACATTAGTATTAACTAAAGTCCATATGTTATTCATATTTCTTTTGTTTTTACCGAATGCTCTTTGTCTGTTCTAGGAGCCCATCTAAGATATCACATTACATTTAGTTGTCTTGTCTCCTTGGGCTCTTCTTTAGCTGTGACAGTTTCTTACTTCCCTTGTTTTTTTTTTCTTTTTGAGTTTTGGTTTTTTTGAGATGGAGTCTCGTTCTATCACCCAAGCTGGAATGCAGAGGCACAATCTCAGATCACTGCAACCTCCACCTCCGGGGTTCAAGAGATTCTCCTGCCTGAGCCTCCCAAGTAGCCGGGATTACAGTCACAAGTCACCACGCCCAGCTATTTTCTGTATGTTTAGTAGAGATGGGGTTTCACCATGTTGGCCAGGCTAGTCTTGAACTCCTGACCTAGGGTGATCCACCCGCCTCGGCCTCCCAAAGTGCTGGGATTACAAGCCTGAGACACTGTGCCTGGCCAGTTTCCTTGGTTTTGATGACCTTGAGAGGTTTGAGGAGTCTGCTCACGTATTTTGTGCAGCGTCCCTCAGATGAGATTTGTCTGATGGTTTTTTTCACCACTACACTAGAATTATTTATTTAGGGGAGGAGAACCACAGAGGTAAAATGCCATTTTCATTACATTACATCAAGGATATATATGTCTTCAACATGACTCACCCTATATCAGCACGATAAGGTTAAGGTCTTCACTTATTATTGAAGACTGACAAACACTACCCTTTTCCCCCACTTCCATACTGTTCTTTTTGGAAGGAAGTCACCTGGCACAGACCACACAAGAAGAATGGGAAGTTATGCTATACTTTCTTGAGGGCAGAGTCTCTACATAAAATACTTGAAATTATTCTGCATGGAAAATTTGTCTATTCAACTTTTTAAATTTATTCAATAATTTATTTATATCCATCTCAATATAAATGGACCCATGGATATTTATTTTCTACTTTAGGTAATCATCTTATGCTAGTTTATTTTCTTGAACAAATTGTTCCAACTTTAGACATTGGGAATGCTTTCGATTGGCTCCTTTGATCCTTTAAACATTCCCATCACTGTGAATGGGTTTTTGATATGTAGATTTTGTTGTGGTTGTTTTGTTGTTGTTTTTGCTAACTTATTTTCTTGATTAAAGACTCATCTTGAATATTTCCAGCCCAGTTATGGAGTGAGCCATTTCTCCCAGTTATCCCGGTTCCTTTGATTGGAGAATATTAGAAACCAATATCATGGTGCTAATGCATTTATTGCTAAAGGATTGTCTTTCTTCGAGACCCTGTCAGCTGACAGAGCAAGGAAATATATGTGTGCGTGTGCCATATCTCTAGATATCTCTTTATGTAATAAGTGTGTCTATATTCAGCTAAGCATTAGTTTATAGGGATGCCTCTAACTCCGATCGTTACCATATAAATAATTCTAACCTCATTCCCTTAATTCTCTGTAACCTCCCACTCCAACAATGAGAAAACAGGCTTACACTCTCCATTTACTTAATAGTTCCTCTGCAGTGTACACATATAGTGGTATCACAATTGTTAACTCAGACTTCTTGAGAAAAAAATCTTTATCAAATAGAGTGCGATACTTATGTACAGTTGCTTTTGAATTTAGCCTTATACCATGCACAAAGCACTTCCCCGTCCACACATACACACCAAATTCAGTAAGGTTGTGTCATAGGTTTGTAATGCAGTTAGATTGCTTTGTCACATTCTGCATTTCATCCTGGAATATCCCAGTTTTCTAAAAGTGTTTCTTAAACTTGCATTCATTAAGATTCATTCTTTATGTTTTATGGATTTTGATGAATGCATAGTGTCATGTATTCATCATCACAGTATCATAAAAATAATTGTGTACCACCCTAAAAAATTCCCTATACTTCACCCATTGAACTCTCCCTCTCTCCTGTCAAGCCACTGGTCACCTATAATTTACCACATTTATAGTTTTGCCTTTTCTAGACTATTACATAATTGGATTAGGACAGTATATAGTTTTTTCATGCTGTTCCTTCAATGAACCGTATGTATGTAAAATTCTTCCATGTCTTTTCAGGGATTGATAGTTAATTTCTTCTCACTGAAAAATTATTTCATTGTCACAGTGCACCACAATTTGTTTATTCATTAACCTAATGAATTCACTTATTCATTCATCTTGATTTCTTCCAGTTTTTGGCAAACATAAATAAAGCTACTACAAACATTCACATACAGATTTTTGTGTGGATCTAAGTTTTTTAATCAGTTGGGTAAATACCTAGGAACACCTTATTCTATTGTAAAACTATGTTTAACTTTGTAAGAAATTGTCAATCTGTCTTACAAAATGACCATACTATTTTATATTCCCACTAGCAATGAATGAGACTTTATGTTGTTCCATATTTTTGCCAGCAGTTGATACTGTCAGTATTTTTTTGATTTTAGTCATTCTGATATTTATATAATAGTAATTGTTTTAATCTGAAATTTCCTTATGACAAATGATGCTGAGAATCTTTAAATATTATTTGCCATTTGTATATCTTCTTTGATGAGACTTCTCCTTACCCCCAACTTTTCTCTTCTATAGTCCTCCTTTGGCTAACTTAGATTTTTTTGTTTTATATAAACCATAGAATCAGTTTGTCAATATCTACATAAAGGATTAATGAGATTTTTATTGGGATTTCAGTGAACTATGTAACAAGTTGGAAAAAAATTGACATCTTAATAATATTTAGTCTTCCAGTCTATGAAGACAGAATTTTTCTCCATTTGCTTAGATCTTTTTCATTTCTTTCATCATAAGTTTATAGTTTTCTGCATATAGATTCTGTATTTTATTTGTACCTAAATATTTTATACTTTTGGTAATCGTAAATGACATTTGCTTTTAGTCTCAAATTCCAATTGATTATTACTGGTATAAAGAAAAACAACTGACTTTCACATTAACCTTGTATCCTGAGACCTTGCTATATTTGTTTATTAGTTCCAGGAAAGTTTTTTGTTTTGTTTTTGTCAATTCTTTGGGATTTTCTATGTAAATAATCAAGTCATCTACAGACAAAAAGACATTTTATTTCTTCCTTCACAATCTGTATGTTTATTTCCCTTTCTTGTCTTATTGCACTAGCTAGTACTTTCAGTACAATGTTGAATAGGAGTGGTGGAAAGGGACTTCCTTGCCTTGTTCCTGATCTTAGAGGGAAAGTATTGAGTTTTTTTTTATCATTAAGTACTATGTTAGCTATAGAGTGTTTAATAGATGTTCATTACCAAGTTGAGGAAGTTCCTTTCTATTCCTAGTTTGCTGAGAGTTTTTATCATAAATGTATGTGGATATTGTCAAATGCTTTTTCTGCATCAATTGATGTGATCGTAAGACTTTTCTTTAATCTATTGATGTGGTAGATTACACCGATTAGTTTTTCAAATGTTAAATCAGCTGTGCATACCTGCAATAAGTTCAACTTGTCAGGTTATATAACTATTTTTATATATTCTTGGATTAGATTTGCTAATATTTTGCTAAGAATATTTGTGTCTTAGTTCAAGAGAGTCTATCATTTTTTGTATTTTATTCATCTGGTTTTGGTATCAGGGTATTAGTGCCTAATAAATTAAGTTTGTAAGTAAGTGTTCCCTCCTCTTCAACTTTCTGGTAGAATTTTTATAAAACTGGTATTATTTTTTCCCTAAATACTTGGTAGAATTTACCAGGAAAACCATTTGTGCCTGATTTTGAGATTTTTTTTTTAATATGGTGCAATATAAGTGTGCAAGTTTAGTGTTTTAAATATATCTCATTAGTTTTCACAGCAGGACTTCTTTCATGAAATAATCTTGGCATCCTTGCTGAAATTTAGTTAACCATAGACACATTGGTTTATTTCTGGATTCTTAATTTTATTTTATTGGTGTATATGTTTATTCTTATGTCAATATACACAATCTTCATTACTATTGCCTTCTAGACCTTTGCTCTGTTTTTCTTGATTTTGTATTCTACAACCTTATTGAATTTGTTTATTAGTTATAATTGTCTTGTAGTGGATTCCTTAGGATATACAAGATCATATCATCTGCAAGTATAGTTCTACTTATTGCTTTCTAATCTGAATGCTTTTTATTAACTACTTGTTTCCAATAGAACCTTAACACATTAGTCATAGTTATTTTAAGTTCCACATGTGATAACTTTAACACCTGTGTCATATGTAAGTGTGGTTCTAATACCTGCTTTGCCTCTTCAGGCTGTGTTTTTGCTTGCTTTTTGGCATGCCTTGTGATATTTTGTTGAAAGTCAGATATGTAGTATCATGTAATAGGAATGGAGGTAAATAAGCCATTAGTGTGATGATCCATTTTAATCTGACTAGGAATTAGGCTGTCTTTGATATTAATTATAACTGTAGATGTCAGAGTCTTTAAATTCCTCGTGTCCTTGTTTTTATCTCCCACCTTGACTTGGGGTTCCCTAAATACTCCTCCTCAGAGAGAGTCTGTCTTGCAGCTCTTTCCACCATAATCCACGGTTATTATACTGAAGGCCTGGTGGTATTGTGGTCAGGTGAGAAAAAAGGTTGTGTTCTATAGTTTTATAATTAAATCTAGGTCTTTCACCGTGCCTTTCTCTGTTCTATGACCTGAAGTGTGTCTACAGTGGTATCATTTTATGTTGTTGTTTTGTTTTGTTTTGCCTAATTTTGAAGAGACAGGATGTCTAGAAAGGACTAGAGAGGGAAAAAATTCCTTCTCCTAGCTAGAATAAAGCTCTGGTAATTATTTTTTCCCTGGACAGTAAACTTTTGTTATGAAGAATCCTCTGGGTGTATTTCAATAGTCTTTCCTTCTCTTGCCAGAGACACAAAGTGAGTCTTTCTTGGATCTTTACCATGAGAACCTGCTGGATTTCCTGAAAGTGAAACTCCCTAAAGCACAGGGCCCTCCAAGATGGTGGCCCCCAGGAGTTTCTCATTCTCACATTAGTCCACAGTCCACCTGCAGCAGTTTGTTGAAATTATCAATTAGATGTTTTACCAGTTTACGGCTCCAGATGATTCTGTTCCAGGTAAGCAAATATCAGCTGTGAGTCTCAAAGCATTTGTCTTTCTCTCCAGATTTCAGAGTAGTAGTTTGCCTGCAACTTCAGTTCTCGATTGGTTCCGTTTGTTCCAACTATTTCTTCTTGTAAGAATGGGAGGGATGACTTCCAAGCTCTTTACATATCAGAACGAAAACCAAAAGGTACACTATTGATATTCTGATAAATATGATTTATGTTTTTATGTGAATATTTTACAGATTTTACCCGTTGTTTTTACAACTAAGATCAAAATATGTAATCCTTTATTGATATGCTTTTTTCCCATTTAACAAAATATTGTGAACATTTTTCCATATATACCTATTTATCTGTGCTACAAATTTTAATGATTGCTTGCATTCCATGTGTGACTTGTTAAGAAAAAATACACAAAACTTGTAAATATGGCACAAAGCTGAGCCCTTTCTATGTTAAATCAGGCAAAAGCCTCCCATAAGATTATCTATAAAGATAAAATGTATTCAACTTACCTTTTACTATTTAATAAAGATTCCGGAATTAGTAAAGTTAAATGTTAAGCTGTGGAATTTTTCCTGAGATGTAAATATTTTCTTTCCAAGGGGAACATAACTTCAAAGTTTGGGGTTTATTGCCCTTTAGGATATAAGCTGGTTTTATAACTAAGCCAACATTATTATACTAATATTCATTTATTAAATTGTTAATAAGGACTAACTCCTCAAATGCTCTTTGAGCCAGTCTTATCATCTTACAGATTTCCTCATTAATTAATAAGTAGAATAAAATCTTTAATATGCAGTCATGTATTTGCATGAGATTCTTAATTTTACAATTTTGAAAATTACTTTTTTAGCATGGCTTACCATAATTTATCTAACTAT
Source organism: Papio anubis (assembly GCF_008728515.1). Taxonomy (NCBI): domain Eukaryota; kingdom Metazoa; phylum Chordata; class Mammalia; order Primates; family Cercopithecidae; genus Papio; species Papio anubis. The sequence goes on along the minus strand of NC_044988.1, from coordinate 18,004,918 downwards.
TCCTTAATTTGGAGGGCATTAGGTTTTCCTTACATTTGGTATTAGAAATAGTATTGTGATGAACAAAACTTATAAAAATATATACAATTTTTTAAATTTAACTTTTAAGTTTAGGGGTTCATGTGCGGGTTTGTTATACAGGTGAACTTGTGTCATGGGAGTTTGTTGTACAGGTTATTTCATCATCCAGGTATTAAGCCTAGTACCTATTAGTAATTTTTCCTGATCCTCTCTCTCCACCTGCCTTCCACCCTCCAATAGGCCCCAGTGTCTGTGGTTCCCCTCTATGTGTCCATGTGTTCTCATCATTTAGCTCCCACTTATGTATAAGTGAGAACATGTGGTATTTGTTTCTCTGTTCCTGCCTTGGTTTGCTAAGGATAATGGCCTCCAGCTCCATCCATGCTCCTGCAAAGAACATGATGTCATTCTTTTCATGGCTGCATAGTATTCCATGCAGGTATATGTACCACCCAAAATATGTATAATTTTCCTCATCTCTGATAGAAATTCTTGGATTTGTTACTAAGTGGTTTATATTTTTGTTGTTTTGAAAGTCTAGAATATAACAATTTTTACATATTCCACAGTCATTTCCAAACTAAATGTGTTTTCTTTGGTTACAAAGTTCAAGATTAGATATGTATGTATTAAGTCAATCTTTTGTAAAGATAGCTTCTTTAATCTATCTTCTTTAAGACAGCTTCCTAGAAGTATTATTTCTGGATCAAAGAAGAGTCTTAATTTTTTAAGTCATGTTGCTTAATTTTTTAAATCACTCACTAATGTGAGTGCAGGTGGAATGTGGACTAATGGTACAATCCTCTTGCCCTTCAAGAGGGTGTATGAATTAATCCTCTCAATCACAGGGGATTATAATAATGCTGCAACACTTATCTCCACCCTCCCAACAATAAACATTTTATGTATTTTAAACATTTGAATATTTTGTAGACATAATGTCTAGCTGTTTGTTTTACGTTTTTGTTTACTAAATTGATTACTGCTGAGGTACATATTCTTCGTATATTCTGGAGTTTTTGCCCACCTATTTGTATCTCTTATTTGAGAATTGCAGATTTATTGTTTATTACCCATTTTCCTGGTAAGATACTTGTCTTTTATTCATTGATTCATAAAACTCCTTATATATCCTCTGACATCTGGTCGCAGAGTTTCATCATGCTATGCCTATTATTTCTTAATTTCATTTATGGTGTGTTTTGGACATAAAGAAGTTTTTATATTTTATGTAGTCAAAATTATTTTCTACTTTCTTTTGTATTTAGAAAATGTCTATAATTTACTCATATTTATTTATAAATCTTATATTTACTAGTACAAGATTGTCAATGCTGCATTATCTAGTTGTCTAGTAATTCAATTTTCTGCATTAACTCTCTAATATGTCTGCAACTTATTTTGGCATAACATGCAATGTAGATATATATATATAACAGACATATTTTTCAAGTTGTATATATCTCTATACCTCTACATTGTAGAGGTATATATATATTAACGTTTTTCAAATTGTTAACCAATTTCCTAAGAATTGGTATTAAATAATCCTTTATTTCTTTTCTGATATGAAATAGTGACTTTTAAAGACATGGTATTCTTATGTATAAATGTTGTTGTCTAATATCTGTTCTGCTCTCCAAAGCACGTCCATTCTTGCACAAATACCCACTGTTTTAATTAACTATGTAGTACTTTTTAACAACTGCAGTGCAATTCTTTTCTTGTATATCTAATTGTTTTAGGTTCTTGCCTACACATTTCTCTACATAAACTTCAAAATTTGACAATTTTTTATTTTAATTGAAATTACAGTCTTAAAATTAACTGGGAACAGTTGGTGACTTGGGAAATAGTGAACATTTCTCTTCAGGAACATAAAATGTTCCTTTTATTAGATTCATCTTTAATATTCATCAGACACCTTTTTTGGTTGTTTTCATTGAGGTTCCACATAGTTTTTCTTGGATTCATTGCTAAGTGGTTTATATTTTTGTTGTTTTGAAAGTCTAGAATATAACAATTTTTACGTATTCCACTGTCATTTCCAAACTAAATGTGTTTTCTTTGGTTACAAAGTCCAAGATTAGATATGTATGTATTAAGCCAATCTTTTGACTTCTCAAATTCTCTGTATCTTATCTCTTTTATCTACATAATATGGCTCAAAGATAATTTCACAACAATTTTAGGCCTGATACTTGTAGTCATATGTGTCTCCTCGTCGCTCCAAAGCAGGTATTATATCAGGATAGGTCTTAACCAAAGATCAGAACCTTGCCTGTACTTTATAATCATCTGAGTAGCTTTTTTAAAGTATGAATTCCTGATTGCACATCCCAGAATGATACAAAAAGAACCTCTGCAAGTGAGGGCCTGGGCTTTAATATTTTTATAAAGGTTTCACAAATGATTCTAAGGAACCAGAGTTTAAAATCACTATCCTAAATAATGATCATAATCATGTAAAATTTACTAAATAATTCTACGGCCAATCACATATCACATTAACAGGCATATAAAATGCTGTCTGGATGCTCAGAATATTTGCCTATTAAGCCACCATCAATGTAGCCTGTGTATCTGAAAGGAAAACACTGAGCTTCAGAAATCTGAGTTCTAATTCTGAATCTCTAACAAGCTCTACCTTCAACTTGAATAGCTTTTTTGTTGTATTCCTCTCCTCATTTTCATTTGTAGTGTCAGTGGGATGAAGTAAAGGATCACTAGGAGAAACTCTAAGCTCAACCACTTAAAAACATTTCTACATCACTGATACATAAAAGCAGGTCAAAAAACGAACAGAACAAATACAAACAGGGGTCATTTGAAGGTATGCAAGTAGTAAGAGTCTTACTTAGCCTGACAGTGAAGTTTAATATGGAGTTTCACACTCAGATGGCTTCAGGGGCCAAATAGTTAACATCAATTTACAAAGCAGCCGGGTCTCAGAGGTACATATGGTTCCCAACTTACGATGGTTCGACTCAGGAGTTTGCAACTTTACATAGTACAAAAGTGATACACATTCAGTAAATTGTACTTTGTGAATACCCATACAACCATTCTGTTTTTCACTTTCAGTACAGTATTCAATAAATTACATGAGATGTTCAACATTTTATTATAAAGTAGGCTTTGTGTTAGATGATTTTGCCCAATTGTAGGTAAATGTAAATGTCCTGAGCATGGTGTTTTTTTGTTTGTTTATTTGTTTGTTTGTTTCTTTGTTTTGAGATGGAGTTTTGCTCTTGTTGCCTAGGCTGGAGTAGTGAAATAGTGCAATCCCAGCTCACTGCAACCTCCACCTCCTGGGTTCAAGCGATTCTCCTGCCTCAGCCTCCCGAGTAACTGGGATTACAGGCGCCCACCACCACACCCGGCTAATTTTTTGTATTTTTAGTAAAGATAGGGTTTCACCATATTGGCTAGGCTGGTCGTGAACTCCTGACCTCAGGTGATCCACCCACATTGGCTTCCCAAAATGCTGGGATTACAGGCATAAGCCACCACGCCCACCCCTGAGCATGATTAAGGTAGCCTAGGCTAAGCTGTGATGTTCAGTATTTTAGGCATATTAAATGCATTTTTTTACTTAATGATATCTCCAATTTACAATGGATTTATTGAAACATAACCCCATTGTACATAGAGGAAGATCTGTATAGGGTTTATTGTCAACTTAAGATTTATGCAATGTCTAAAGACATTCCAGTTCAATTATGTAGACCAGTAGTCTCCAGAGCAGGGTGCCTTTAACCCCGGGGCTGCACCAAACCCATTGGGCTGCACTAAAATAATAAGCTTTATTAATATTTAGTATGTGGATAGAAGTAATGAATATAAAAATTTATAAATTAGAATACCTGTATTTGAGAAGGATACTCAAAAGTTTTTCACTCATTTGATGTATGATTTTAACAGAGTATTTGAACACCAATGTTATGAATCAGTTGCTTACCCTTGAAGAAGTTACTTTAACTTCCCTGAACTCTAAATTCATTTGTAAAATGGGACTAATGACAAAACCTTCCTTGTATGACTATGGTGAGATTTAAATGAGAAAATGCATACAACTCTCAATCCATGTTAGATGCTATTATAACCAATTAGTATCCAAAGTAGCTCTCCTCTGCCCTGCTGCAACCATTTCTCATCTGGCCTTCCTAATTCAAACCCTTCTGCTATATTAAGTCTGTTAACACAATTATTTATCTAGGTCACTGCCTAAACATGTCACAATCCTGCTTAAAACACACCCTTGTTCATGCGCACATGTGCACACATACACACACATCAGTAGTTGGTTTGCTACTGCCTATATAGAGAACAAACTCAATAGCACACCCAGCAATCAAGACCATTCACAAACTGACCCTTCTCAACTTTTCAGACTATTGTGTCAGCACTCATTGATACCAGCTCGTGGTTACAATGGCCCATTGGCACCAGACTCTGCTTTCAATGTTCCAAGCATTTTGTTTGTCTCTTTGGTGAACTCCTTTCCTTTGCATTCCCCTCCCTACGTGACCAACAAAGTCCCACTATTTATGCTTGTTGATTATTTAATATTCCCAGAGTAGTAATAGGAGTAGAAAAATTAGAATGTTTTTAAGGTGGCTTGGAAGACATCACAATTGCTAATTATGACAAGCCAAATGAGGAGTTGTCATGAGACTTAAGCTGAGGATTCACCAAGCTTAAAACTATCCAGGTTGATATGATTACTGTCCAGAGGGCTTGACATTTACAATAAAAAAGCAGAGGAAGCTAGACCTGGAAGCAAGAGAGACAGGACATGGGAAAAAGAACAAAGCAGGGAAGAGGAAATACTACTTCTATTAAAAAGAAACAATAGAGGCTACTTACCGAGTAAGCTAGATGTTTGATGATCTGTAAGTCATTCAGTGATTCTTCGTCTTTCCTCCTCTGTCACATTGAGAGAGCTGAGATTGAAAATATATGAGATTCAGATTTTAACATTCTGTTATACTCTACAAAGAGATAAAAAGTGTACGTTTGCATTTATGTTGTTCACATTTAACCTACTCTGTGCGTGTGTATTTAATCCTGAAATCAAAAGGAGGATGTGTACGTCCTTTATACTTTGGACATAGAAACTCTCTACACTGACCTAAATAAAATAAGTGTTGTGTAAATATCTGAGTAACAGGAAAGCAATTATCCTCTTACGGTGAAGAGAGAACCACAATAAATAGATATTCCAGATGGGACGTTATCCTGACTCAATCTTCACCTCTTCTTTATTACCCAGGAGGACTAAGGTTACCATTCCAATTAGATTCTTTTATTATAAGGATATACAGGTGGTTTTTGGTTTACATAGTTCGTGTGTTACTCCTTAAGAATCATTTGAATATTATATTTCTATAAACTAAATTATTTGAAATAAACCAGAAGCCCTCACTCTGCAAAGAAAACTTGTGATGGATTGCTTTGTGAAATAAGGAAACTTTTGTTATGATACATACTCATGAGTGTCTGAATATCGAGCTTTTTAAAAGTTTAAAACATCTAGAAACGCATGTATAAATACAAATAACATAAATTGTACATATAAATATAAATGTATATAAGGCAGAACAGCTGAAATGAAAGTGGTCATCTAAATCTGCATGTGCTGTCCAATACGATAGCCACTAGCCACGTGCGGCTATTGAGACTTGAAATATGGCTGGTCCAAATTGAGATTGAAACCTGTGCACAATATTTTGAAAACTTAATACTAAGGTAAAATACCTCATTAATAATTTTATATTAATTATATCTTGAAATAAGATTTTTATATATTGGATTAATAAAATATATTATTAGAATTAATTTCACTGTTTTATTCTTTAATGTGGCTACTAGAAAAATTAAAATGACATATATGACTTACATTGCATTTCTATGGACAATGGTGACCTAAAGGCCTTCAATATGGAGTTCTACCTAGAGAAATGCATGCACGAGACCTCTACGCCTATATTCATCACAGATACAGAAAGATAGAAATTACAGATTGTGAGCAAATTATTATTCTATTTAAGTAGAACTTTTTTTTACTCTATTAAACTAAACATCTAATTTGGAATGGATTCCCCTGATGACATTTACCCCCAAATTTTGTATGTAGATAAGATAAAAATATTGTCAGTAATGTTGAAAGCCTTTCTTCATTAAAAGATTTTCTAGTTGTGCTCAACATGAGCTTTATATAGGCTGCTTAGAAAAGAAAGTACTTGAGTAGCAGAATGTACAAAAACAAACAAGCAAAATGCAAATACTGGAAGCACGGAAGTGGCTTCAGTTATCAGGCAATGCTTGCTGCATCTGAAGTCAAAGATATATATGCTAATTTAATTAGTGATTGAATAACTAAAAGTAGGAGTTTTAATCTGGTTTAAAGAGTTATTTTCTTTCATTAAAAAAAAAAAAGACAAAAAAACACTTTTCCTTGAAAAGTTCTGAGCCTATTGCTTAAAAAATGACCTGGCTTGACTTAGACATACAAATTTTTCAAGGACATTAATATTCTTTTGTATAATACTTTTGAAGTGGGACGGCTATACTAATACATGGGGCTAAAATTTTTAAATCCCCATGAGACTTTTCTCACAAAGGTTTGGAGCTGTAACTAATTAGAAATGAAACACGCCTATGGAGATTCAGGTTCTCAATAAAACTGTCCTGATAGCAAAGACATTTTGGAAGACAAAACTTTGTTTTTCTCTTTGCCTGTTGTTTCCTGTAATGACTCGTAATAAAACAGAAGGAAACACATTTTAGCCCTAAGACACATCTGGAAATAATATTTCAAATAATCTTCCTATGGGTCTACCAGAATGGATTTTAAGCACCCTGGTGACCTACTTCCCTTACTTCTGGAAACTCTCTAGATGAAATCAGAAGATTATTGACAGTACTGTGATGTCCTTGGGGTCTGAGGAAAATAAATATGCATTTCTCTCCTTGAAAACCCACCCATGTTCATAGCAATACTATCCACAATAGTCAAGAGGCAGAAGCATCCCAGGTGTCCACCAATGGATAAATGCATAAATTAAATGTGGTGTGTACCAGCAAAAATATTATTCAGCCTTAAAAAAAATGGAAATTGTGACACATGCTACAACTTACATCAATCTTGAGGACATTATGCTAAGTAAAATAAGCCAATTACAAAAAGACAAATACTATATGATTCCACTTGTATGAAGTATCAAGACTAGTCAAATTAATAGAAAAAGGAAGCAGAAAGGCGGTGCCAGGGAGTGAGGAGAGAGGGGGATGGGGAGTTACTGTTTAGTGGATATAAAGTTTCAGTTTTGCAAGATGGAAAAGTTCTGAAGATTGCTCGCATAACAATGCGAATATACTTAACACTACTGAACCTTATGCTTTGAAATGGTTGAAATGGTCAATTTCATGTTATATGTTTTTTACTACAATTTTAAAATTTTTTAAATAAAAAAAATCTTCAGCAGTAATATCTTCTTTCTTTAATTCGACTATTTGACTGATTGGGTCAAGAATACATGTGCTGTTCAGAAGACAGCAAAAGTCCACTTGAGCAAAAAAGTTCATAGAGTATTCAGTGTTGCAACTCGAGGGCCTTAGAGACATCTAGCCACCATCATGCATGCAGGAGTGAGGCGCAGGGAGGCAAAGTGACTTTGACCTAAGACCATGCAGTTAATTTGCAGTTCAACCAGTGCAAAAAGATAAATTCCTTCACATCACGATAACTGACTTCTTACATATCTCAGTGAACCAGTACATTCTCCTGAAACACATATTATTATGAAACGTTTTTAAAAAATGTAACAACAACTTATGTGCTAATCATTGCTGAGGTCTTATTTTCATCAATTGATTGCTTGTTCCAAAGTTCTTTAGCAAATGTGAACAGAATAAAATATAAAAATGAGGTATCATTAGTACATGACTTCTCTGAATGTCTAGATTTCAGCAATTCATTTTTTCTGGTTTTGGTCTTTAATACTAATATGCATGGCTACTGAATCATTTGTTCAGAAAGCTGCAAAATTGTGAGAAGGGCTATGGTGGGATTCGTGTGAATTGCATGTCTAAAAGGACAGTTTTCTTCAGATGTGTGATTAACCATAATTACTTATGCAAAACACTTTTCTAAAGAGATAGAAGCAAAATACAAAGAAATCGATAAAGGGAGAAATCATGCACCATTGGAGCTTCCTCTTTATTATTCAGAATATTTAGATGATGCTTTCTTACCCTAAAACTTCTCATCCATCTCTACTGCATTCTGCACCCAGCCTTCCAGAAAGCCAGGCTTGCCTAGCCACTAACAAACATAACTCTTTCTTTCTTTTTTTTTTTTTTTTTTGAGACGGAGTCTCGCTCTGTCACCCGGGCTGGAGTGCAGTGGCCGGATCTCGGCTCACTGCAAGCTCCGCCTCCCGGGTTTACGCCATTCTCCTGCCTCAGCCTCCCGAGTAGCTGGGACTACAGTCGCCCGCCACCTCGCCCGGCTAGTTTTTTGTATTTTTTAGTAGAGACGGGGTTTCACCGTGTTAGCCAGGATGGTCTCGATCTCCTGACCTCGTGATCCGCCCGTCTCGGCCTCCCAAAGTGCTGGGATTACAGGCTTGAGCCACCTTGCCCGGCCGACAAACATAATTCTTTCATACTTCCTTCTCTTTTATTGAGAAGAACAACAAAAATTCTCAATGTTCACAACGAATGTTGACCACAATGCTCACATTCTCTTTCTATTCCAGATGAATTGTGACTTATAAGAATATGCTCAAAGTGGCTTTTGCTTTTAATTCGGTCAGTCTCTTGAGTGCAACATCTTGATAATATTATTATTGTTATTGCTCAAAGGTATCCTTACAACTGTTTATAACTGCAGCTCCCCACCTATCAACCAAAAGCTACCTGAGTGTGCTACAGTGAACTCAGAGGGCACCATGGAATATTTCAGATCATTGAGGGGACACTGCAGTACTTGGTTGCAGGAAACGGGGATGCCACACAAACTAGGAGATTCAGGGAGTTGGTAGTTTCAACATTAACACTACATTTATTAGATGACACCATATTTTTGTGTAGCTGGGTATTCAGAAGTTGTTGTAATATAAATCAAGTACTATGCAAAATTTAATGTGGAGCGAGAAATGAGGGTAGCATTGCCTAGTTTGAGTCCAAGGTTTGAGAAGTTATGCAGTATGCAACAGGTACAAATATCCTATCAGTAAATAACTGTGGTTATTTAATAAAAAAATAGCAATAGTATTTTTTTCTATACATATGTATTATTTTTTCACATGGCTACTAATGTTGTTAGAACATAAATATATATTGACTTGTTTGGACATAAGCATTTAATAAATAATTGTTAGGTATATATTTTGCCCTGGGGTCACCATGGATTGAAAAAGTTTGGGAGCTTCTGCTCTAAAAGGTCCTAGCATTGATATTGTGGTAATTTGAAATGTTTGAGTCTCTGCAAATAACTTCTTTGGAATACCTGCTTGTTTTATACTAGATTATCGATGCCCCAACATATCTTATTATTTTAAAAGTTGGACAACAGCAGGGAATGAAAATCTACTTAGTAATACCAGTGCTAAATGATTAAATGGCCTCCAACCTAAACTTGAATAGATTCCTTGTTTACATGATGGTTGTAAAGCTTATTAAAGAATTGATCCCTTTTTTGAAGCCATATACTGAAGAGCTCTTATGCTATCTTAAAGCAAAGTACAAGAACCCTCTAGCCTTAGCATTCCTGACCTTGCCAAAATGCATCAGCAAGTGAACATCAATGGTGCCCCTCACAATCGTCTCTCAGTGAGGGTGTTTCCAGCCAAGCACCTTCAGGTAAAAATTTTCGTTACTTTACACATTTTCTTGGGAACCAGGTTTCCAGGATAATTACATGTATGATTACAAGTATGATCCCAAGAATGATTACAATGTCATGATGAAACCCATCGGAAGAGGTCACGTATGGGTTTTATGCATCACTATGAAGTCAAAAGAAGTGATTTTGGACCTTCTGGTGTAATACTATTAATCAGTTTCTTGATTACTTAACACATTCAAATGCTTGAAATGCCCCTAATTTGATTTAAAATGTCCCCTATTACAATCACAATTCTGTACCAGTTGGTTGCAATACATGTGCTATAGGTAGTGATCAGTTTTGATCATGTTTCTTTTTTGCCTTTCTAGTCTCATTTTACTCACCTGTGTCTTTTGCTAAACGTGACCTCAGATATATTGAGAAAAAGTAGAGTAATAAATTCTGGTAAAAAAAATATATATATATATGGTGAAGCTTATTTGGACTTTCTTGAAGTAATTTAGCAATTTTGCCAACAACATTAATTTCACATCATTCAACACGTTCCTACATGTTCGGTAATAGTAGCTAGTAGCCGAACTATGCGACAACTTTTGGAGACCTGTCTTAATTATCTTCATCCACAATTAGCTAATGACCAGTAGACAAAGAATGTATCCTAGATATTCCTTTGCCTGTAGCTAGTCTTCATTCATTATACCCTAAGAGATTTTCCTTGTTAAAAGCCATGTGGCTGGAACAGATGGTCTGCATGTGTTATCTCTATCTTTATCAGCATTGAGGACATTTCTGTTGGGTGACTTGACAGTAGCAGAGTCTTCAGGAATCTTTACTCTACAGCCATCTGGCATTGATTTTTCAGCCATAACCCCTGAGGTTTCATGACTCTGTCAATATGAAGGAAGTAATAAGTCTCTGGCCATTGCAATTGCCCAAGTCAGTGACCAGAAACCTCTATACCTACTAATGTAATGCAGAGATAATCTAGGTTTGTTTGTTTGTTTGTTTGTTTTGAGACAGAGTCTTGCTTTGTCACCCAGAATGGAATGCAGTGGCATGATCTTGACTCACTGCAATTTCCACCTCTGGATTCAAGCAATTCTCCTGCCTCAGCCTCCTGAGTAACTGGGATTACAGGTGCATACCACCATGCCCAGCTAATTTTTGTATTTTTAATAGAGAGGAGGTTTCACCATATTGGTGAAGGCTGGTCAGGCTGGTCTCAAACTCCTGACCTCAGGTGATCCACCTGCCTCAGCCTTCCAAAGTGCTGGGATTACAGGCATGAGCCACCATGCCCAGCCACAAAGAATCTTGAAATTGGTGCTGTCTCCATAAAAGTCAAAATGTGAGATTAAACGGAGAGCTTGATTTATGTTAATAGTAAACATCTAAACCCAAAAGACCTAAGTGCAACTGTACTTGAACTTCATAGCAGTGAAAACTTGAGTAAACTACAAATATCCTCGACCTCAGTTTTATTGCACATAAAATGGGAATAATATAAACACTTAAATCACAGAATGATTAGGAGACTAAATTCCAAAGTGATATTCAAACGAGTTATTATTACCTGAGGGGAAAAGTGAGTAATCTGTTTGATTTTAGCATTTTATTGTGTTTAAGTTTCTGTTAGTATTTGAATGATTGTGAGTTACTAGTATAATGGTAATAGCTTGAGAACATTTTTGCAGTAGTAAAATCTTCTGTGGAAGGCAAGCTTGTTTGCCACTTCCTTAATGCAACAGGCAAGTATGCATTTCCTTAAAAGTACCTCGGTAATATGGAACAAAAAGTTACTTTTTAGAGTGCCCCAAATACTTCATACTTCTCATGAAGCTTTCAGTCATGACAGCGCTATCACAACTTAACCTTCTTTTCTTCTAACCCTAAAAATTTGACTTCTGGAAAAATCTCTTCGCAATTAAAATTCCAATTTTTACTTCTATCTTTTTCTCTCAAAAGCTGGGAGATTTTTTGTTTTTTTAGCTTTGTGTTTTCCTTAGTTGCTCTTAATTTGTTTCAATGCATAGAACATTCTAAAAATCACTTTCTTCATGAACATTAGTAAACATAAACAAAGAGGGAGACATCTTGAATACTCAGAATTTCCTCTTTCCACTGTCTTCCTCTTAGACACACCGCCCGGGGACAGATAGTTGCCTTATACAGTTTTGGTAGAGAATGTCCAATCCTTTTTTATTTTTTAATTGCCTCAAGATTGACTCAGTCTGAGGCCTGCTTTGGATGCCACAGCAAACCATTCTGTTCCTGTCAGGGTCTGGAAGAAAAGGGGTTTTTGCTGTCTGTCAGTTCATCCAAATCACTTGAATTACATTCTTCTCTTATTGCTGACGCTGCCTGGCAGATGCAAAGACACTGAAAAGGACTGATTTCCTGTGACTGAACGAAATGAAGGGCTTCTGTGCTCCTACCGTCAGCTTGGGCCACTTTAGCTCTTGATTTAGTTTTGAGGAACGGTCCCTCTTTTACCATCACTGTGTCAGAGTTTCTTTTATTTTAAAATTTCCATCATAAAGAATTTCCTAGCAGCACTTTTATTGGCCAAATACTAAATAATGATTTAAGACAAGTCTTACATACAAAAAACAAGGATGTGTAGGGTTTTGGGGGTTCCCCCCGCCAAGATGCCCAAGCAGTTTGAGATACTCATGGGACCAACTTGTACCAGTGTGCTTGAGACTATCTCTGTTTTAGCACTGAAAGCCCAGCAACCCGAGACACCCCTCAGTCGTGGGCAAACTGGGAGAGTTGGTCATCCTAGCACTGCTGAACAGTGCAATTAATTTGGGAGATATTCTCCTTCTTTGTGATCATAACTTTCTCTGAAATTGTTTCTACACAAAGCTCCTTTCATAGACATGAGCTCTGGACTCTGTAAGTTCAACTTGTTTAATGGTGACTTGAGGTCAGAGAACTCATTTTAGAAATGAAGTGCCCCCTTCAGTTATAAAATGCTCTCTTTTTTCTAATTCTGCGCATCCTATTTTCATCTCTTTCCTTGTTGTATTCATTTATAAGCTTTGCTTAAAGTCTGTTTTTATGAATTAATTTGATGGGTTTTAACTTAAGAAGTCAGTTCAAAGAGAAATAATAAATAATGCTATTTAAAATAATAACTACAGATTTTTCTCATAGTGGAGTTATGGATGATTTTATTTTCTTCTTTTCTAAATCGCACTGTGCATGTATTTTTTACCAAAAATATCTCCTAAAATCCATTTATAATTAGATTTTAAATAATTTAAATTAAATTGAATATATAATGGTCACCAAAATCCATCTATAGGACTTCATTATTTCTGGTTAGCACTGCCCATGGGAACATGCATAGGAAATTATCTAGATCTTCTGTCCAGGAAGACATCATGCCAGAAAAAAAAAAAAAAAAAAAAAAAGACGCTGGTCAGGGTCCCAGAAATAAAGTAGAAAAGTTGGAGAATTGTGAAGCAAGTCAGCCATGTGACAAGCTGACAGCATCAGTTGAAGAATGAATGAGATTCAGGAATAAGATGACCAGAGGCAAAGTAGATTTTGAATGAATAAAAGAGAATATCAGGAAAATAAGTATCAGAATGTTTTCATTAGACCAGAGAAACTTTCATTCATTTATTCACTGAAAAATATTTAGTGCATGCTTTCTATGTGCCAGCATTTATATTATTAACCAAAGGCATAAGAAAATCATTGCCCTTTGGGAACCTATATTCTAGTGTGGTAGTGACAATATTTACCAATATTAATATAATAAGTATATAGCGTTTTTTAGAGTGGAAAGTGCTCTGAGTGAAAATAGAGCAGGCTTAGAGGCATTGGGAATACAGATAGGGTGGGTAGAAGAAGGACTGTAGTATTAAAATGCAGAGCAGTGAAAGATTCAACCAGTAAAAGTTCTTAGGAGGGACCAACATTACCTGTAGAAAACAGTGAATGTAAACAATGACTTCATAAAAATGTAATGGGATTCAGAATGCTATTTGACACCTGACCTGTGAGACTTGGTAGTATGAAAAAGGGATAGTGAGTTAATCAACTGGATCGTGCCCAGTTTGGGTCTCTTTACCTTCAAATCTGTCTGTTCCTCTTTCCCTTTACTGGAGATGAGATGAGCGAGGCAGAGGTGCTAATAGTTTCCAAAGTATTACGTTTGGTAACTACAGAAAAGTGATTTTGTGTGGCTACCACTGTCCAGCAAATATTTCCTATTGTGATCTGGGGTGAGATACAACCCAGTAAGTCTTCCTAATGGTGCAACTAGATAAGAGAGGTTTATATTGGTATCCTTTACTCCGATATCAAATGCTGCGGAAAAATATTTTTAGTATTTTAACTAATGATTGACTTTATTGTATATGTGACCACATTTATGTGTTATAGAAGTGAATGATAGACTTTAAAAGATCTTGAACTACATAGATAAATGAAGCCATTAAGCCAGTAATAACAGGAAAGCCCTTTGGGGAGGAAATGGTATATTGCCAGTAACCCAACATCCTGTAATGTACAATATTTAAAGCTTCCTTTTTAAAATTCACTCTTTGACTGAGTAAAACTCAGGTCTGCAAAAAGTGCAGAAAAGATAAGTGTCAATGGATGAATGAATCAATGAATCAATCAATGAATCAATGAAAACAGAGGTAAATGTAATAATAACTACAAATCCTCATGCACCATGGAAACTTAGTCATATATCTACTGCGGCGTTTTATTGAGAAAACCAAGTCTCCCAGAGGAGAAGCATTATATAAATTGTACTGTTTAAAAATTGCTGTGTTCATTATGAGGAGCTTAATTATGGTCATCACTTACTGAGAAGAAAATCAAAGTCTTGTCGAAGAATTCATAATAACAAATGTTTCTCATTAAAAATTAATGAACAAATGGCTTATTCTGAAGGTATGGAGGCTGTGGGAATATCATAATTTTCCTTTCTTGTTTAAAGGAATTAATATTCATGCAAATTAGATCCAAATTACTACAGTTTAGGTGGTTACTTAGTACTATAGAATATAGATTTGTTTATTACCGTGGAAGCCAATTATATTTGTCAACACAGGCTAGATTATGTTATGATAAACAAACCTTGAAATCTCAGTGGTTTAATAAAACAAAGCTTTCTTGCTCATTTAAAAAGCAGTGTAAGACAGAATACCCCCTCAAAGCAGCGTTCCTCTATAAGTTGACTCCACAAGCTGTGCTGCTTTTCATTTTATACCTTGGCCGTTTCAACTTTCCGGATCACTGTGGAACAAAGAGAGGTAGAAGGTTGTGCATCAGCTCTTGAATGCTTCAGCCTGAAGTAACACACATCACTTCTGTTCACAGCCCAGTGCCACCTGGTTTCGACGAACACAGCTGGGATATGTGAGCGAGCAGATGGATATTCAGTGAATAATAATGTGCCTACAACAGCAGGATCAAAACCAAAAGAAAAGTATTGGTGAAAGACATATAACTTACTAGGTAGGTACTGCTAGGATTATTTGCATAACACCGGAAGAAAGAAGAGAGAATATTTCAATACACAACCAAAATCAGCTCTGTACCTTGACACAATAAAGTAATTCATGAATCCATCAGTTAGTAATATAATTGCTGCTGGATCCATGTGACTGTAAAGGTACTGCAATAATTGTTCACAGCCAGAGAGGGATCAAAGCATTAATGCAAAAGACATTTCTCTAAGGAAATCCATCTCTCTAAGGAAAATGGAAGGAGTTGGTTCCTTGAGTGTGGAGCTATAAATATCACAGGCAAAGCCCCATTCTTCAGATGGATGTACTATTCTGTTAAAGTCTGAGGAGTGCTCTCTCTTTGCCAGATTAATAAGGAAGAGAGTGCCTTGACTGGAAACAAAAAGCTCTCCATTCTGAAGTCTTGTTTGAGAATGCACACAATTTAACTTCACTTTCTTCTTCATCCCTAGGCTAAAATAGCAAATAAATGAAGGACTGGGTTAATTAAATGCATATTTTAACAGCATTTATCTGGCATTGATTGGCTGAGGCCACTTACAGTAAAGCGTGGAATAGTTAATACAAGTGTTGGCCGTCTCCTAAAGGAGGTGACCTCAAGGTTATATAATTGTAGCGGTAATTTATTTAGCTTAAAATGAATGTGTTCTCAATTAGGTTGGTAGGCATTATAATAACACAAGAGGGATTTATATTTGCTTATGTCTAGGCTGTGAGGGTTTCGTTATTGGATTTGTTTGCCTATATTTAGTCTTCCAATTCATGATTCCTCCTAGTTAAGAGCAGGAAGTTTGTTCATGCTGATTAATAGTGGCCCAGTCCTAGTGTTGCAGATAGTTACCTAATCCCGCCAGAGGCAGCAAAGGAGCAGACACACAGCACAGATGCCAGGAGACAGGAATATCTGGTGGGTTCTGCTCATGGGAACTGTTCCTCCCCCAATACAGAGCCATCAGTGCTTTAAATTTGCCCCATAAATTGGTGCTTTATATCAAAATATTCTACCAATGGGGCACTTCTGAGTTTATCACAGGATTTATCTTGCTGGAATTAATATTTTTATCCATATTGCAATTATTTTAATCCGGTGGTCTAAAAAATGGTAATTCATGATGTTCTTTGGTTGAATTTGAACTCCTGACTTCGTTTAGACAGGAGAACTAAAATGCCTTTACCGTTCCTTGGTCAGATGTAGTAAAGACATTTTTAAAAATAAACATGTGAATTGGTGATTCTTTATCCACCCCATCTACCTGGACCTCTGTGAATATTTGCTTCTTTGCACACATGCTAAGTGTGCAATTAGTCATTCTGTATGAACAAATGCAATTATTATTATTATTTTCATTTATGTACAAGCTTGTCAGAGATGGGGAGCATTGGTCAATCACAAGGGCCAACAGAGCCTGCACTAGAAGTCCAGGGCTCAGCCAGTAGATGTCTCTGTTAGACTCACTACAGTGAAATGTTCATGCCCCCTTGGGGGGATGCCAGCCCTTTTGGGCTCAGTGTAGCCTGTTTGCTAAATCTACATTTTTGTCCAAAATCTTAAAACTATAAAAAGAAAATCTGGCACTAGTTGTACCATACTTGAGTTCCAGTTTATACTGTCAACTTTGGAGCCTGGTTTCTATTTAGATCACCCAATGAGATTCAAGAGCTCACTCACTCTCCTGATGGAGAGAGGGTTACTCTCCCCTTTACTCCCCCTACATAAAATATAACCCTATGTGCAACCTCCCTTCTCCAGGGAAACTGAAGCTAACACTCACCTCACTGTCTGCTGAGAGGACATCTGCTTTGCTATGCAGGCTTTCACCAGGACAAATTTATGGTCCTTGGGAATAATAGGGAACTTTGTGTGTGTGTGTGTGATCTCTTATGCAACACATTCAAGTAAGTGATCAAATCTGTGAAATGTGCTGGAGATGAAAACTGTCACCAGAGCAAGAAGGAAGGTGTGTAGATGTGTTCTCCAAAGCAAAGAGTGCTTGCTACCAATTCATTTTTGTTTGATGTACTTCAGTGGCTTTGCAACCCAGAGAAGCAGTTTCTTCAGGTATCTGTCAGAAGAGGATACGAGGCCTTTATATTTAAAGGCCTAACCAAGTCGCAATTACAAATATTCTTCTAATCTTAGGAAACACTGTGCAGTGGAAGGAAAATTGGCCTAGACATTAGGAGACCTGTGTTCTACTTTCTTCTTTCAATTCCTTCTTTCATTCTCTGTGTGATTTTGAGTTACTTAACTTCTATGATCCTGTTTAGTTCTCTGTAATAGGGGATAATGAGACTTACTTCTCAGGATTGTCCTGAGGCTTAAATATGATAATGTATATATAATCCTCCTGAATCATATTAAGTTACTGTTTATTCCTTTTCTCCTCCTTCTTCTTTTCTCATTGATCAAATCAACAGGAAGGCTAAGAATACATTTTTTAAAAAATTGATAAGGGACTTAAGTAGCTAAAATAAAGCTTTGTGATTATTAAAGCATATCAGAGATTTTTATTTACTGGACTCTTTAACACCCTCTCCATTCCTTTGAACACAGGACATGTTTTCAGAGTCAGAAGAAACAATGCAGGTCCTGTACCGTCAGATTGTTCCCGTATTCTTTGGTTTGAAAGCTATTGATTAAGTTATGTTTTCTTAGCTATTAGGTTGTGATAGATGAAGAAGGACATTTGCACCAAGAAATATAAACTATCAGAAGCAAACTATGGATAACTTCTCTAAAAGCCATCTGTCACCATTGGTTTGTGTGTGGGTTTATTGAGAATCCGCTTTCCTCTTGGTCCTCTGCTGATGAGAAGAAGTCTCTCAGTTTCCTGTTGTCAGGGCGTCACTCAATAGCCTGGGGAGAGTATCTCTAGCAGAACATCTCAGTGCTAATTGATAAATCGCATGCTAGATAGGAGTTGAACAATGAGAATACATGGACACAGGAGGGAATCATCACCCATCGGGGCCTGTTGGGGGACGGGGGGATAAGGGGAGGGAGAGCATTAGGACAAATACCTAGTGCATGCAGGCCTTAAAGCCTACGAGTTGACAGGTGCAGCAAACCACCATGGCACATGTAGACCTATTTAACAAACCTGCATGTTCTGCACATGTATCCCAGAACTTAAAGTAAAATTAAAAAATAATAATAATATAAAATAACTTTAATGAGAATCCAAATGAGGGAATTCTGCATGCTCAAAATAATGACAGGAGTGTGTGGGCTGGAGGATGTTCAGAAAAGAAACTAATATTGAGAAAAGGAAAAAAAGCTGGACAATAAATGGAGGAAGAGAGGATGACATTTTAGGTACTGAGAATAAGAAGAGCAAAGGAAGACAAACTTTCTGGAGGAAGTGGAAAAATTCTCCCCTGCTTCACCGAAAGAGTATACTGAAGTTTTCAGTGTATTCACGCCAAACAGATGTGAAGAGAAAATGCAAATCCTCTACTTCCTAAAGCTGCTATGGCCATCACAGGTAGCAAGGGGAGACACTACTCCTGTTTAAAACCCCGTGCAATCCAATATTTCTTTAGGTTTGACTCAAGCACCTTGAGGTTGTTGGTCAGTCTTACAGAATGTGCTTCCTTTTCTTCATTCTTTCTTTCACTGGCCTCTGATGCAGGGTCTCTTTCCTCTACCAGAAGACTTTTGATTTTAATCCAGCCTCCCCTTTCTCTTAAAGGGCAAGCCAAACTTCTCAATCTGTCCAATAAAGCTCTGAAGATAGAGAGGCAACAAACAGATATGACCCTAGCCCTCTACTGCCTCAGTTTCCTGTTGCCGTTTCTCAAATCTCTAGGCTGGGAAAAGGTCTTGCCTGAGGTGCTCACATTTTTTTTTTCCTTTACAAAAGGACATCCATACTCCCTGTGTTCAAAAAATATATATGTGTTCATAAAATGTGGTGGGAGAAAACTGACTTACCCATCAAAGGATATAAATTGAGAGACTGTTCAAAAATATTATATATATTTCAAAACCATGCAAATAAAGCAGAGTTCTTATACGTGTGACTTCGAAACACTTTTAAAAATTCCTTTTTCAATACTGCAGGGGCCAAGGTCACATTTGCCTTTTGTTCACATTTCAAATAATCAGCCTATAGTCAGGATACTTCAATTTTCATTGTTTTAGGGTTTTGGCCCCAGAACAAAAGATGGGAATGTGTCCGGAGTTGGTTCCTTCTGGTGGATTTGTGGTCTCGCTGACTTCAAGAATGGAGCCGTGGACATTCAGGGTGAGTGTTACAGCTCTTAAAGATGGCACAGACCCAAAGAGTGAACAGCAGCAAGATTTATTGTGAAGAGCAAAAGAACATATCTTTTAGTGGAAGGGGCCCCGAGCAGTTCCCACTGCTGGCTGGGGTGGCCAGCCTTTATTCCCCTGTTGGGCTCTACCCATGTCCTGCTGTGCTGATTGGTCCATTTTACAGGGTGCTGATTGGTCGATTTTACAAACCTCTAGCTAGCTACAGAGTGCTAATTGGTGCGTTTTTACAGAGTACTGTTTGATGCATTTTACAAACCTCTTGTAAGACAGAAAAGTTCCCCAAGTCCCCACTCGACCCAGCTGGCTTCACCTCTCAGGAACAGGCTTATATTCTAACAAAACATATATGTCTCTTCAGCAGCGATGAAATTGCCATATAAAATGCACACCTGATGATTAGAATAGCACCAAACATTTGAATCCATTTGATCCTAAAACTTTTTCTCAATATCCAATTTGTCATGCTTATGAGTCAGGTCAAATGGAAACACTGCACAAAAGATCATGACTATAACCACAATCACTTGGAAATTAATAACTTTTTTTTAAAAAAAGAAGTTTCTGGAAAGGAAAATCTTTAGAAAAGATGTGGCTCTGAAACATTTATGCTCTAAGTCTATAATTGCCCTGATCAATGGAGTTTAGCTCCATGAAAGTGAAGGCTTTCCCCAGAAGATGATGGAGACTGGCCTTGTCCTGCAGCTGTTTCATAAAGGCCTAGAATAAATTTCAATTTCAGTTACTTCTTTGGCATGACAGGGGAGACATGTTTTGTGAAGGTCAATATAACTGAAGCCCTGTCTAAGAATTGATCTCTCTATGTCCATGTTTGGACTATGTAACAGACAGCTAAGGCCGAGGCTGGCACTTTTTTCCCTACCTTCTTACCCTCCACTCCTTCTAATTTTTCTACAAGGAGTATGTTTGGGAAAGGTAAGGGAATTCAGAAAATATGCTACTTTTATCTCCAGTTGTTAGACTTTTGCCAAATGTTATGGTCATTGAGCTTGAGACTGGTAAATCTGTAGAGAGCTTGTGAATTGGCCTTTTGGAAAAACAAGATAGGATATTTGTAAAATGTTTCTTTTCTGGCACAGCAAGTGGGAATATTTCTACATTTGTGACCATTGTCCATTTGAAGACCTTAAATGAATGGTCGTGCCAGGATTGGAACTTGCTATGGTGCAAAAAAAAAACCAACCAAACAAAAAAACAAAAATGTGAAGAAATATATATATACCGGCCAGGTGCAGTGGCTCACGCCTTAATCCTAACCTTTTGGGAGGCCAAGGCAGGCAGATTGCTTGAGCCCAGGAGGTCAAGACCAGCCTGGGTAACATGGCGAAACCCTGTATCTACAAAAAAACAGAAAAAACCCAACATGGTAGGACATACTTGTGGTCCCAGCTACTCAGCAAGCTGAAGTGGGAGGATCACTTGAGCCCAGGAGGTGGAGGTTACAGTGAGCCAAGATCGCCAAGATCACACCACTGCACTCCAGTCTGGGTGACAGAGCCATACTACCTGTCTCGAAAAAGAAAAGAAAAGAAAAGATAAATATATGCATATATATACTGATCATCTACAGTGTGTTCATGAAAGTCTAGAAACATAGGCAAATTACATATAATGCCATCAAGGACATCTCCAATCTGTAAGATGAATAAATAATATGAAATAATATTAATATATCTT
This sequence comes from Papio anubis, assembly GCF_008728515.1. Classification (NCBI taxonomy): domain Eukaryota; kingdom Metazoa; phylum Chordata; class Mammalia; order Primates; family Cercopithecidae; genus Papio; species Papio anubis. The sequence continues at coordinate 17,983,572 of NC_044988.1, read as the reverse complement.
TGCTAATGTTAACAATTCTTATAATATTAATAATATTAACATAGATAATATCATTTTCACCTATGTTTACAGACTTTCTGGTCACCCCACACAATATGACCCCAAATGTAATTTTTAAAGTGTGTATATATGTTATATATTTAAAACACCAGAAAAATATACAGCAAAATTTCAACAATGGTTTTCTCTGTGAGGTGAACTTATATAGCATTTTAATTTTCTTATTTATTTATTTATTTATTTATAATTTTCCTCTTTATTTATTAAAACACTGATTTTTCCAGTGTTTCTAATATCAGCATGTATAATTTTTGTATTGAGAAAAAATTTAAAATAAAAAACAACAGAATACAAAATTGTGTGTCCACACCACTACTGTACAATGTACTGGTAGGTAAAACATACCATAGACATGTTTAGATACTTGGAATAATGGTTGTGAGGCTCACACTTTGAAGACACATGGCATGTTTTAAGAATTTAGAGAGGAAAGAAGCGAAGGGAAAAGAGGAGTAGCAAGAAATATCAAAAGATCCAAATGTCTGTCTCCTAAGACTTTATAAGAACCTCTGTGCAATCATTTTCTCTTCACGGGAAAGGAAAGAATGTGATAGAATGGTTTCTTCATCTTTGATTTCTTCTGTTTTCTTTGACTATATCACCAAAAGTCTTCTAGAAACACAATTAAAGATCCATATATATTTAAATTATATAGAATATACTCTTGAGACATTACCAGAAAGGGTCACATATAGATAAAGCATATGCTTATGCTAGGTATTTTTACATATAAAAGTGGTTTTAATATGTGTGATAAAATAGCAGAAACAAATTATTGGTTAGGTTTATGAGGATTAACAGAAGACAATATGCTTGTGCTAGTCTGCAACCAGTTCTGGGAGAGTTTTTGTGTAATGTGAGTGTGTCTATATAGAATTATTACTATAATCTACAACAGTGGTTGGACCCAAGTTCCCCCATAATAACACAGATTGAATTATGCAATCTAATAACTTTAGAAAGAGCTTTATCATGAAACTGAATGTGTCCAGTGGTTTTTATATTGCTCAGACCTCTTATAGATTGTTTTCTCTGACACAATTTCTATAGCCTTATAAAACTTCTCATATGTTTAACCTGTATGCATGAAACCCATGAGATGAAAGTCCAATACTGCTGAGGTAGCAATTGCTTTCCCCGTAAGGAAGACCGCTTTAAAGGCAGAGCATAATTTTACTTTTCTCTCACGGAATATTTCTAATACTTACATGTACAACATGACCCAAGCATATTTGAGGTATATTCAAATGTTGTCCAAGGACAAAAGTGAAAATATTCAGGAATGCAAACAGTTCTGTGTATTCATGAAGGGCTGGCCGTTCCATCATCACAGAACACTGACTTTATGTCTCATTGGCATATATTTCTCTTGCTTTTGAGAAAATGACTTGTAGGTTATTGCAAGGAAAGAGTTTCTACTCTGTAGATGTTGCCACTAGCAGATGAAGACCTAAGCCCTCCCCAGCCACCATCCCCCGCAAAATAACTACTGTATCATAGAAGCACCACACCGTCCTATAGTCCTGTACTATACAAGACACCACACTCTCTTACCAAACAATGTCTGAATAGAAGAACTCCACAGAGCAGGTTGATTGGGATGACCATGTTGCTCGCTAATGCGGTACATTTTTAATAAAAGTTCTTTCACCTTGATCAATCCATGCTCTTCAGTTTAGAACTGAGACACACTATGATACTGTATTAACACTTGAAATCATCTTATAACTACTTGCTTTCATATTTGGCGTCACTATTGTACCACCTTAGAAACTGCTTCTATTGACCTTTAGATTAAAAATATGTTGAATTATCATGATTGACACTTTTAAAATGACTCATTCTTGCCAAACACAGCATAACAACTTTTTAACATTCCCTTTTCTTTACAACTGCTGCCACTTTCATTATGTGAAATATGGCTGTATTATACACCACCTCTCATTGCCTAACATGATTTCTTTTTTTCAGAGTTCAGAAAGATTTACATTTGGAGCTAAATGTTTCAGTGATTGCTCTGTTGGGTTTCATTATACCAGAGTAGTTAATCAAAGCAAGTCTGGCCTTGCTACCATGATTCACTGTATGGTTTTTTGAACTTAATCATTTACACAGAATGAATATACACATTATCACCAGGGCTGGATTTCTTTAACAGCCTGCATGACACGGTACTGTAATGCCTTTGTCAACTGCTAGTTTTCCCGGGAACTCTGCAGTTTGCTGGGAGTTTTGATAAGACATTTCATTGATGGGCTTTCGGTTAGAAAAAGGCAGCTAGGAAACCCCTAGGTGGAGCTGCAGAGAGCAGAGGAAAGGCCACTGACTTTGGTATCACCAAGTAAGGCTAACCGGGAATCCTTTCATTTGTACAGAGGATTGAAAAATCCTTTCATTTTTCAAAGTGTGTGTGGTCTTCACAATCATAATTAACAAGTAACTTTTCCTCACTCTCATTCCTAATCCCATCATAAATTATTGGCTGTTGGCATCTGGGCAGGGTTTGGCAGACCTTGAATTTTAAGTCAGCCTGAGAGAATTACAGGGATTGTTGTTTTTAAACTGAAGAAGCTAATTGTATAAGCATTAACATATGTGAACCAGGCCTACCAAGCCTAATTTCTGAGCAGCCAGCAACGATGCTCCTATGGACACCAGATTCCTTGGCAAAAAAGCAGACTTGCATTTGACCAGAACCAGTGGAGAGCAGGGAGTCTGTTCCAGGCCCATGGAATCCAATGTCAATTGTTCAGGAAGTCTATGAGCTGGTTCTTAAACACCACCATTATTTAAAGTCAAAATACATAAACTTTTAATTAAATAAATTATGTTTTTAAAAAGATGATAAATACTCAAAACTCATCACTTCCTAAATATTCTACCCCACTATGCAAATTTTTTTTTTTTTTTTTTTTTTTTTTTGGAGACAGAGTCTTGCTCTATCACCCAGGCTGGAGTGCAGTGGTGGGATCTCAGCTCACTGCAAGCTCCGCCTCCCAGGTTCATGCCATTCTCCTGCCTCAGCCTCCCGAGTAGCTGGGACTACAGGCGTCTGCCACCAGGCCTGGCTAATTTTTTGTATTTTTAGTAGAGATGGGGTTTCACCGTGTCAGCCAGAATGGTCTCGATCTCCTGACCACGTGATTCGCCTGCCTTGGCCTCCCAAAGTGCTGTGATTACAGGCATGAGCCACCGCACCTGGCCGCAATTTTTTACACTCTTGGTTATTCATGTCTATCGTATCTGTGTGGGGGAATACTATGGACTTTCGCAACTCTGCATTCGGTGTTGTCATGTTGGTAGACTGAAATCAGCCACAATGAGAGTATTTGTATCATGGAAATAACAAATGCTACAAACCAAGACTTGATTTGTCACTTTGCCTCTGCCTTGTGTGTGAGGGAAGTGCTGTTTAATTTTACCTACCAGAACACTAAGTCTCAAAAAAGTTCAGTAAGTGATTTTGGCCCTAGGATTCCACTGCAGGGTTTTCTGACTGCAAATCCATTATCTTAAGTCTTCTGTTCTATACCTCCCTTTAGGGGAGTTTTCCTGCCACTGTACTATATACACTCATAAAAACTCTTAGTGGCATTAACTGCTCTTTGGTTGGTGTATTCATTGCATGTCTTGGGTAAGGTATAACAAATATGTTTAAATTGCATATGCATTTTTTTTTTCAAAGAACCAGTTATACATTTACCAACATTTCATTATCCAGAGTTCAAGCCTCGACTGAAACAAATCTACCCCCAGAACATACTGAAAAGTACATTCCGGAAATAAATATATTTTACTTCTGTTCATTAAAAAATCCAGTTACTAGAATTTACAAGTTATTAAACTTCTTATTGCTTTTCTTCAACCACTCTTTCAGACTTGGCATCACTACCCCTAACTTTGTTTTCCGGCATTTCCCAAAATGTTCCCATGTGGTTTCAACATGTAAGCAACATGAAGCCTACGGAATCAGAAATGAGAAAAGGAGGCAGCCACACAGACATGCAAAAATGCACCAGCCCAAGTGCACCGACTTAAGGGGCTTTGAAAGAATCAGGTATTGGACTACCTGAGCCTGTCTTCTTTGCATGTCATTCTGATTTGCTTTCCACGGAGACAACAACCCGTCTATGGAAAATTTGAGTAATTTTTCAATCCAATACTGCATTGCTGATATAGGATGAAGGAAATGAGTGGCAAGGTTGCTGAGAGACAGAGACTGTAAGTCTAATAAAATTATATTGGGCCTACCACCCACTTCTATTTCAGATTTCCATAGCATTCTTTGTGAAGTTACTCACAAAAGAAGTACTAAGTTGCTGTGGGGGGTGTGTGTGTGTTTATCTTACCAGCTTTGTCTAATATTTAAATTTTGTTCGAGTAAAAGAATAAAAAGTACACATGCTCTATGAGTGGAACCTCTCTAATGGAATATTTTAACCCCAGCCCCATATGCAAAGCTCTTTAAATGGTTGACCCAGAAGTCTGACCTCCTGACACGTTTCAGTCTTTCTGTTCATCATGGTTTCCATAAGCAGCAAGAATTTCTTCAGCTTTACTGCTGACCCTGGAAGTCACTGTACTCTCAAAACTTTATCTACAAGGGCGTGAAGATTGTTTCTTCAAAACTCTTAGTCACAGCAAATACTTTCCACGTGTGTACTGCCGTCAACATTGTTGCCTATTTGGTAGCTTTTGATGGAAAGAAACTGACAAGTTTCTGCCTCACACCTGACTTGAGAAAGGCCCTTAGATACTTACAATGGAAATTGTTTGGTGTGTTGCAGTTAGATACAAATGGTACTCTAACTTTCCAAGAAGCTCTGTTGCAACATGCAAAACAAACAAAAGAAAGGTAGCAAAACTCTTCAAGCAGTTACAAAATTGTTATGCAAAAGCAAAAGCAAGAACAGAGGGTAACAGAATTCATTTAACTGTGAAAGCTAAAAACAAAAGAACTGAAGACAGCTAATCACAAATTTTGTCAACTGTTGATATTTTGTTTTTATTCTCTCTTACTAAAAATGCACTACAGCACGTGTTTTTCCTTATACATGTATACATTTCCTCCTCAGTTGGACTAAGAATAAAGTATTGTGCAAACAGGAGGTGCATGAAAATTCCAGTCCACTAACTGACTTTAAAAGCTGTGGGATTCTACAAATTGACCCATTAAGCAGCTGTTCCCAGTTTTGTCCTGTGAACACTAAAATGCAAGGTGACACCTCACATAGGTTTGGTAGTGATAATTTTGACTAGTGTTGAGTCCAGGATTCCAAAATTGTAGCCAGAGAACAGGAAGCTAGGAACATAGGGGCTGAGATGCCTGAAGATTTGACCTTCCATACTATTTTATAAAGGAACATTTATAGTTTATTTACTCGAGGTTGCTGGCGGGGGGAGGCGGGGTGGCAGGGGGAGCAGTGATTGTGTGCTGTAAACCTTTAGGAGAAAAACAACTTAGCAATATGCTTTGGTGTAATTCAATTTAGTTGAATGAGCAATTTCCATTTTGGAGTTTAACTTTCATGTTAAACTGTTAAGCTGACATGTTCTGTGACTTTGGCCAAATAACTTTAACTCATCCATTGTCATATCTATGAAAAGGGGGAAACAATATTTCACTGGAAATTTTCCCTAGAGTTCCAGAAGATGAGAGTTCTGGCCTTGGTATCTATAAGCACTCAGAAGACTTGAGCTGGGAGGTTCTCGTGCATTCTTGGCATAATGGCAGCAGGGAAAAGAATTCTGAAGAGAGGCACAGCTGCAGAGAGAAGCTTTCTCAGCACAAAGCAAGAGTCTGGCCTCTTGAGTCTCTGAAACACTCAAATTCACTGAACGCAGACGACGAGGAGGAGGACTATATATACTTACATATTGATCTGCATGCTGGGGTTTCAAATGTGATTCATTATGTACCATTTCCTTTACCCTAATCCATCTGCTAAGGTTTTCTTCTCCTGTGCAGAAGGAATTTGAAAAAGAAATGTGACTTTAACTGAGAAGAGAGTAACAGCATGACATAGTTAGCACCACCTGCACTAAGAAAGATTCAAGATGGTATTTGTCAAATATTGGAAGATGTGTGTCTGCTAGCTGAGGGATAACGGGATGTTTTCCGAGACTGTTTTAAAGTTCTATGGCCAAGAAAAAAAAGCTGCATTTGCTTCTTATAATAGTGGTTATCATTTCTCTTGTGAAATGTTTATCTACTGATGATCTCACTATGGCTTCCTTTGGATTGTCTTCTTGTTTTATTTTCTCTCACTAGAAAAAGCAAACATCTTGGTTCCTGTCTCTTTCTATTATAAGTACTAAGCATGTGGAAAGTTAAAACAAAGGCTGCACATTTCCAAGGAACTGGATAAGTACAGTCAAGTGGATCCTAATGGGAATACCACAGTGTGGGCATTGGTACCACATGCTTGTTGATTTGGAAAGAAGCGGGAAGAAGAGATGGATAAAGATGAGAAGGAGGCAGAGTAAAGAGAAAAGGAAATTAAGTAAACACTGAAGAGCATAGCCCCTTAGTTGGGAGTGAAAAAAAACACTACTCAGTTCAATTTATAGCCTGTCAACTATGCTTTATGTATACATAATTCCTAAATTTCGTATGTTGAAATCAGCTAATCTTCTATCAGGAATAAACAAAATCATGTATCCTACCTATATGGGTATTTAAGTTTTTAGTCTACTGATTTGCTTATTATCCACACATATTGAAATGTACTGACATCACAAAATTGTATTCGAGACAGGGTCTGCTCTATAGCTAAGGTTGGAGTGCAGTGGCTCGGTCATAGTTCACCGCAGCCTCAAACTCCCAACCTAAGACGATCTTCCTGCCTCAGTCTCCAGAGCAGCTAGGACAACAGGTGCATGCCATCACACCCTGATAATTTTTTGTATTTTTTTTTTTTTTTTTTTGGTAGAGACAAACTCTTGCTATGTTGCCTATGGTGGTCTCGAACTCCTGGTCTCAAGTGATCCTCCTGCCTTGGCCTCCCAAAGCACTGTGATTGCAAGCATGAGCCACTGTGCCCAGCCCCAAGGTATTTATTCTAGCTTTATTTTTTTTCTTTTATTCCTGAAACAAAAAAGTAATAATAAAATTATATTACTAAAACTTTGGAAAATAGAGAAAATGAGAACAAAATGTATCCATAACCTAACCCATGACTACCACACAACTGTTCATTCATGTCGGCCTTTCACCTTTTTGTTCCTTCTCTTTTTACCTAGTGTTTTTACATAAATGCATTTATTCAAATATATAAATACATACAAATATTCCGTTTTACCCATTCTCCATAACATTATATTTGGATCATTCTTATGTTATTATATGTTTCAAAAATAAAATTTAAATGACTGCATATTATTTCTCAGTGGATTATAATTTATGTAACCAGGCACTAAATCCAAAAAAATTTTAATATACATTACTTCCAAAATCGGAGTCCAAAAGATTGGAATACACCTACCTGGAAAAAGTTAATGATGTTACTTTATAACAACTCCTCTATACTATTATGTACTGTGAAGCTCCAGGAGAGAAGCTTTCTTAGTGTGTTCTTTTCTCAAACTTAATTAAACATGGAACCATTTTCACCATGAGCATTATACAACACGGTGTTCCCCACAGCACACTTTGGAAAACAATTATATGACCATTCCCTATTGTTTAATACCTAGGTTATAAGAAATGTTTCACTATAATAAATAATAAAGAATTTAACATCATATACAAAAAGACTTTTCTATTTAAAATTCTATTCTGGGAATCATTCCTCAGAAGTTAAAAACAGTGAAAATGTTTGTATATTATTAAGGTCTTTGATACATATCACCAAATTTGCTTCCTTCCTTCAACATCCTTCTGGCAAATATCATTTCCAAAAGTGACTATATTATGGCCAATCACTAGTGCTCTTGGATTTGAATATGAATAAGAAACAAACCAAGGTACGATCACAATGTATTTCCACACTATACTAGGCACACACACTGTTAGTCTCCGGATGTATATGCTCTGTAAGATTTACGGTCTTCATGAGTTTAAAAGTAAACTACATACACCTGACTATTGTATACTCAGATTATAGGCTAAGATTATGTTTTACAAATCATAAAGAGGCTGCAGATTGTGGTAGTGTGTTTTTGAGATACCCAGAAAGGAGCTGACACATGGTGCATGCTCAGCAAATGTTTACTGTATCAAGGAATGATTACATGCATGAATGCATACCCACAAAATATTCCCCTTTGATCAGTTATCTTAAGATAGCCCCCCTTTCATCCATTTGCTCCTCACCATGGAGCACTTCTTAAAACCACAGATGATCCAGGCTCGCCATGGAACTTCAATATGGCTGACCATAACTCATTGAGATACTTAAAAATGCTTATTCAAGGAATGATGGGAGCAGTGGACCTTGGGAATTACAAGCCCCTTGCTACGTGTATGACCTCTCTGGCAAATATTAGACCTCTCTCGGATTCCATTACTTCATAAAGAAAATAACGATAATAAACTCCTTCTTGGGTGCCTAGAAGCTCAAAGAGATATAAAAGCACTTTGAAAAGTTAATCTCTCACTGAAAATATAAGATATTATTATTGTTACCAACTCCACAGTACTCATCCTAAACAGTGGTGCAGAAAATGAACTGGAGTATTAGGGGTCTGTGGATTAAAGAGAAAAGGCCTGAAGATAACACCAATGTTTTTCCTGGAAGAACAAAAGTCCTTCCCCTTACCGAGGTTTCCAGATTCTTTAGAAGTTGCCAGAAGCAGCAGACTTCAGAGTAATTTGCTGATTTAAAATATACATATTATTCACGATGGGGACTACATGGTATTTCTTTTATCTTACACTTTTTTTATTAGGGTTTAATCAACATGACCTTGTGAAATACTTTGGACCCTGATTAAAAAGCAACATAAATAAAGGTGAGGGAGAAATAAAAGCAGTGCGGTAGACCTAAATAATACATTAATGAAAATGCAGTGATAATTATATGTAGAGTAGACACTTAACATTCGTAAGGGGTACAGACCTTTGGAATCCCCAAATTTGTGACTTCAGAAATATTAGTATAAGCATACCTATTGAGAGGCATACATTTCTTGGACATAACTTTGTAACAAATCAACTACAGTATTATTTTAAACTTTGAAGTTTAGATCTTGCTCAAGTAATGATTTTGGCAGTGACCAGCAAATTTTTCTGAACAGTTTCCTGGATCTAATTTCCTTGTTTCCACATCTAGTTTATGATGGTCTTAGCTATATTATTTACTTCAGTCACGGCCAAATAGATATTATACTCATTTATTTTCCCAAAACTCATAGTTACTGTCCAACAGCCCATTATTCTTTTTATTTATATATTTTATTTATTTTTTGTTTGTTTGTTTTTGAGACTGAGTCTCGCACTGTCTACTGGGCTGGAATGCAATGGCCCGATCTCGGCTCACTGTAATCTCTGCTTCCCGGGTTCAAGTGATTCTCCTGCCTCAGCCTCCCGAGTAGCTGGGATTACAGGTGTGTCCCACCACGCCCGGCTAATTTTTTGTATTTTCAGTAGAGACGGGTTTCACTATGTTGGCCAGACTGGTCTCGAACTCCTGACCTCGTGATCCACCTGCCTCGGTCTCCTAAAGTGCTGGGATTACAGGCGTGAGTCTCTGCACCCAGCTTATTCTTTATTTTTTACAGTTTTATTAAGGTATAATTGATATGCAAAAAATTGCATATTTTTAATGTATGTAATTTGATGAGTTCAAATATATGCAAATGCACATGCTCACATCAACACAACCAAGGTAATAAACATATCCATCACCACCAAAAGTTTCCTTGTGTGTGGGGGTGTGGGTGGGGCTGAGAGGTGAGAACACGTAATATGAGATCTATCCTCAACAAATTCTTAAGTGCACAACACCATATTGTCAATTGTAGGCACTATTTTGTACAGCCGATCTCCAGAACGTCTTCATCTTGTATAGTGGTAACATAAAGTTACATTGAACAACCACTCCTCATTTCCTCTCCTCTCCTCAGCTGGCAACTACCATTCTATTTTCTGCTTCTGTACATTTGACTATTTTGGATACCTCATACAAGTTGCGAAGAGCCCATTATTTCTATATTTTTCCTTTTCTTTCTTTTTCTTTCTTTCTCTCTCTCTTTCTTTCTTTCTTTTCTTTCTTTCTTTCTTTCTTTCTTTCTTTCTTTCTTTCTTTCTTTCCTTTTCTCTCTCTTTCCTTTCCTCCTCCCTCTTCCTTCCTTCCCTCCCTCCCTCTTTCTTTCTTTCCCTCTTTCCTTCCTTTTTTCTCTCTTTCCTTCTCTCTTTTCTTTTCATTTTTTGTCCTTTCTTTCCTTCCTGTCTTCCTTCTTCCTACCTTCTTCTTTCCAATGCAGCCCTGAGACCTAACACATTTTTGGCCTCTCCCTTTTACCGTAGGACAGTGGCTCTCAATCAGGGGAGATTTTGCCTTGGCCATGTCTGGAAACACTTGTCACCACTGGGGGATGGGAGGGGTGGCTATCAGCATCTAATGAGTAGAGGCCAGGGATGCTCCTAAACATCTTGCAATACACAGGACAGCCCCACAACAAAGAAAAATCTGACCTCAAATGTCAATACTGCTGAGTATAAAAACCCCTGACCTAGAGAACTAGAATAAAATTAAGCTTAGTAGTATTAAGGACTTTTATACCAGTCTCTTGTCCTTTTTTTTTCTCTTTGATATTTGCCTGCCTCATCACATTGGCGTCTGTTTGCCGTATTCCATGGGGTAAGTTTACAGGGAGGACCTGCAGTTTGAGGGTGTAAGTTCAATTCAGAGGAGTGATAGCAAGCTCATACATCTGCGCTCCCAATGCCCTATTAGTTTAAAAAGTTTAAAAAGGACATTTTTAATCTCTCTCTGCTTAAGTCCTGAATCTCTCTCTCTCTCTCTCTCTCTCTCTCTCTCTCTCTCAGTTCATTCTGGATGTAGGCAGGAAAGGTTACTATTTGGGGGGCTTCCTCAAGCTCCCAAATTATATCTAATGAGGACAACATGAGATATAAATGCCTAATGGCCAGCTGGGTGTACTGACTACCTAAGGCTCTTCCTTCTTCATACCAGCTCTGCTAATTAACAGCTAAAATGGTCACAGCAGTGAGTGCTGAAGGTCTGATAGTTGGGAAGACTGAGGTCCTATAGCGGCAGGGAAGTTAAAGAGCTAGGTAATTTAAAAATGTAAAAATGACCATGAATAAAAACAAAATATATACACGGTACCTTTTTGGGACATGCCTACTAGTACACCTTCCCAACTTAAAGTGAACATAATCTTTATCTCCAGAATGCATCTTTTCACAATGAAACCTACATTTTCCTTGGAGAACCACGTTCTTATACTCTTGGTCTGTGTGAACCAACTTCATGAGTAGTCATGAGACAGAGAAACAGCCCATGACAGGCGCGACTCTTCTGGGCCTCTGTGAATAGATCAACAGTGGACGGAAGCCCAAATCGGAACCAAACCAATACTAGAATTTCACTAGAAAAAAACTGGAGAGGGACACTTTATTTCTGCTGGACTTGGGCTATGAGTATGATACCCTGAGCTGCCATAAACAGGATGGATGAAATAGAAATCAACATTTGGTATTTTTACAAACCAAGAAATGAAGAGAAAGAGTTCAGATTCTAATGGTATCAGGACTGAGATTCAATCATGCCAAAATCTTGGATTTCTCAGTCACATGAGCCAATGAATTTCACTACCATCATCCTTAAAAAAAAAAAAAAAAAATTACATCCTGGCTAACACGATGAAACCCCGTCTCCACTAAAAATACAAAAAATTAGCCGGGCGTGCTGGCGAGCGCCTGTAGTCCCAGATATCGGGAGGCTGAGGCAGGAGAATGGCGTGAACCCGGGAGGCAGAGCGTGCAATGAGCCCAGATCGCGCCACCACACTCCAGCCTGGGCGACAGAGTGAGACTCCGTCTCAAAAAAAAAAAAAAAAAAAAAAAGATTACATCAGATAGAGGCTTGAGTAATAGAGACATCAACTATAGACTCACCATCTCAATCTGCCCCTAAATAAAATAATTCCTCCAATTCTGGATATTTATACAGTGCTCATTGTCTTCCCAAATTATATACTCTTCATTTCACCCTCTTGATTTCATTTGTTCAGATGCTTTGGTTGCATTTGAAAACATTTTCTACTTGTCACTGAATATTCTGACGGCCATGGGTAAGACGATGCCACAAACAGGGTCATGGGTGAAACAGCAAACAAAGATGTGATCTTTGCATTGTACCTGCTCAGACTCTTGGAAATACCCACCAAATGCTATTCTACAATAATGACTAAAATAGCAACAAAACCAATTTTAATAGCCCATACCACTAATTAGCATTTTACTGCTTTTCTCCTCTTATGCTGTGTGCACTTTGTATTGTCTCAAGTATTTCTCCCAGCAACCCTCTAGTGCAGTCTAAATTCTCCACTTTACAGAGGAGGAATCTGAAACAGAGAGAGGTTTGACAACTTACCAGAGGTTATGAAGTTAGAAGATGGTGGCAGTCCTGAAAATTAGATCAGACTCCAGACCCTGTGGCCTTAATCATTACTCTCTTTTACTTCTCAAGAGTACTCACTGATGAGTTCCTTTGCAAGGTTTCACAGCAGTCAAATGATGGAAATCAATGGCAGGCACCCTTACTCATCTTTCCCAGGACATTCAGTCATAAAGCGATTCCTTTACAGCATCTACAATGAACAATGTTTAAAATATTTACCTGTAAATAGAGGTAAAAATATATATCAGGAGATGTGACGCCCATGTAACAGATGCCAACCCAGATGGTTCTTGTAATTATTGGTCTAACCTTCATCAATTGCTTACCTCTCTGAGGTTCAGTTTCCCCCATGGCGAATAGAAGAGGCTGTAGTAGAGTGTAATGATGATGGCAGGCATTGACTGAGGGCCTACTATTCGCTAGGCATTCTACCGGCCCTTCACATCCATCGACTCTAAGCAATCCCTAATGTCTTTTTCTATCTAAACCTGCCATGACAGGGCCTTTGTGAAATAAAATATTTCCAAAAGGGACATCTGATAATACAAAAATACAACAGGTTAAAAAGAGTTTGATTAAAACTCTGAAAAATGCACCCTCCCGAAAGTCAATTTTTATTTTGTTCTTCACAGGGCAGTATTGTTTGGACTTGGCAAGCATGCACACTGCAGTCATTTTCCCGGTTCTGGGGCAGCCACCATTGGCTTTGGTGTAACTAAGAAACAAAATGCTTAGAGCTGAGCTCTTGGTGGCCTGCTTATCCACTTGGCTGGGTCCTATTGTCCTGCCGACACCCAATGGACACGTGAGCAGCCAGAACATTTTGTGAATATGCAGGAGTTTCCTCCAAGGACCACAAAAGGCCTCTATGTCTCAGAGAAAATTAGGTTCCTGCTGTAAACTGCCCTTTGGGGGAAAGGAAGAGAAATTCCAGAGGAGGGGAGGAAAAAGAGATAAAATTCATTTCAACTACTCCTCTCAATTATGATTAAAACAACGATGACATTACATGCCAATTGTACATTTTAGATACTGGCCTGCCTCAGAGACATCTTCAAACTGGTTTCCTCTGTATGTATTCATTCTTCTTTAAATATCCTGAGACGTGCACATTGTTATCTTCTGTGGACATCTTTAGTAAACAGGGAGCTTAGGCATGTTTGCATTGTTCTGGCTTGTTGCAGTTGTTGACCTGATTGGATCATGCACTGCTTTGATCACTTAAAAATGAAAGCAGTTTTTATTGCAAATTGCGCTGGGATGATTTGAAAACCAAACAAACCAAAAGGACATGTTCTATTTAGTCTTTATTACTCACACATTTAAAGAACACACAGACCTTCCTCCCCTCAATCCCCCAAATATGAATGTGTTTAGAAGATACTTTTAAAACCACCTTTTCTTTTAGCCTTGTAGGCAAAATCCTCTGGAGGGTGCTTCATAAAAAGGGTCTACAGCTTGGCAATTTTGATTTGGAAAAGTACACTTTAAATTATTTTTCCAGACTTTCACCAAAGTCCTGTTTTACAGGCTTGGGAGTTTCCTTCTGGACACTAACATTTATTGGCCATATAACCCTGGGCACAATAGCTAAACCTTAAGTTTCACTTTCTTCATCTATAAAATGGGGATAACTGTTCAAAACCTTATCGAAAGGATGAAATATTTTAAAGCATGTTTAGACATTCAGAACAAATTTATACTATTTTTCCTTATGGTGTTATTTTTCAATTTACAAATAAGAAAGTTGAATCTCAAATTAAATGACTTGTCCAACTACTCACAGCACACAGGTATTAGAATCTAGAAACAAACTCTATTCTTGTGCCTTAAAATTCACTTCTTCCTCTTTTCTTCATATAATGGAAACATCTAAGTAAAGACTTTGAACTACTGTATGCACATTGTTTCAAGATTAGTCCCTTGTCACCCCCTAGTAGTCAACACAAAGTCCCTTGTATTAAGACATTCTAAAGCTGCCATTTTCTCTATATTATTTTTATTAAAATGTCCCCTAACTAAAATATACTATTTTTAAAGTGAATTGAGAGGCAATAGTTTTAAAACTACTATTAGCATAATGATGTATCTGTTCCTGTAGTTGCCTTTTCTTGTCTTTTGATCTACAGCAGTGATAGCCTTATATTCTCTGGGCTACAGTCCTGAGGTTATTAAAAGGGAACAAATACCCTAACAGGCTTGTACCTTTGATTTTCTGCCATACTCTCCAAGTTAATGAGTAAGAGGGTCAAGGGAATTTATTCTTGTGCTTTAGGAAATCTACAAACAATATTAAAAAAGAAGTTGGTGGCAGATTAAGAAACTTTTAATAACCTTGTGCAAACTTTCCAGACACTCATTACTCAGTTTCAGTTAGCACGTATAGGTGATTGAAATATGCAATTTCAAAATAGGCTGTGGGAGTTAGAAGAGAGCCAGCAGCTGACAGAGAAGTAGTTTGGGCAAGAAAAAAGGAGGTTTCAGGACCAAGGAGTTCAGTGAGAAAGTCAGCTCTTTTATTTTGCTATATTTGAATGAAAATAACCCATAAGAAGGAATGTTGAAAGCTTTGAAGGGTCTTGCATGCACGCCATTTTGAAACCTGCTAACGAAAGACCACTGATTGATTTATCTGAGGCATACATATTTTGATTAAAAGCCAATACTGTATTCTCTCTTCTCTCTCTTGCTCTTGTTTTCTTAAAATACTTTTTTTCCAAGCAAATAAGAAGCTTCCTAACTGCTTTCTCCGTTCCAGTCTAAGAAATGGAGATTTCAAGATATTTTCCTATTTATCTTTGAACAGGTGTTTATCTTCCTAATGCTGTGTTTCTCAGACCCAACTATAAAAATGCACATAGATTGAGATTATCAACTGAATTTCAACTCTAACCTTAGCTCCTTCTACTTCTGAAAACTTGTGCCAGCCATATTATGGTTTAAGGCAGGATGTGTTGAGTATTATATCCACATTTGACAGAACAATGCCTAAGGCTCAGAAAAGCTAAACGATTTATCCAAAGTCACATAGCTACTGGTAGAGTTTAGAACATTTGACTGAGATCAAGCTATAATAGATCCCAAGTCCTTGGGCTGCATCCTACCATTCATTTCCTACCTATAAAATAATGATAATAATAATCTCTGCTCTTCCTTCTCACAGAATTTTTTGTAAGAATCAAGTAAACTAGTATTTGTGAAAATATTTTATACACCCAATGTAGAAATGAACAAGTATGAATGTTTCAGGGAGAATACAGAAAGGATAATTAAAGTGAAGGAAGCCACAGGATCAAGAGCATCCAAGAGAGAGAGATTGTGTTACAGTTTGGGTGTGGTTTGACCCTGCCAAAACTCATACTGAAATTTGATCTTTAAGGTGGCAGCGTTAGGGGATGGGCCTTGTGGGAGGTATTTGAGCCAGGAGGTAGATCCCTAATGAATTGACTAATGCCCTCCACTGGGGTGAGTGAGTTCTTGCTCTCACTGGAATGGATTGGTTGTTAAAAATAATCTGGCTTCCTCAGTTTCTCTCTCTTGCTTCTTCCCTCACCATATGATCTCTTTGCACTTGTCTACGCCCCCTTGGCTTTCTGCCATGAGTAGAAGCAGCATGAGGTCTTCACCAGAAGGTGAGCAGACGCTGTTGCCATGCCCTTTGAACTTTCCAGTCTGCAGAACTGTAAGCTAAATAAACCTCTTTTTCTTATACGTTACCTAGTCTCATGTATTCTGTTTTAGCAACACAAAACTAAGACAGAATGTCATACCTAAAATACAGTTGACATTACACCAACTTGAATGGGAATTCATGTAGTAGAGCTGGGGTTGGTAAACTTTTTCTGTAAAGGCCAGAGGGTAAATATTTCAGGCTTTGCAGCCCATATGTTCTGTCTCAAACACTCAACTCTGCATGAAAGCAGCCATAGACAGTATGTAAATAAATGAGCGTGGCTAGATTCCAATAAAACTTTATTTATGGACACTGACATTTAGATTTCATATCTTTTTTCATGTATTATAAAACATTATACTTTTTTGATTTTTCTTTCATTTAAAAATGTAAAAACTATCTTTAACTCACAGGGCCTCCATAAACAGGCAGTGGGTCAGATTGGGCCCACATGGACAGAGTTCAAGATTCCTGCTATAGGGCAATGAAAAATGATGACGTTGTTGACTCATTTGGGTAACACTTGATAGGCAATACAATGTCACTAAAGTTCATTAGTAAGAAGATTATAAGTTTGGAGTGCTTAGGGCTGCAAGGAACCAAGAAAGTTGATTAACATCAGCTATGATGATAAGGGCATGCATAGTATGGTTAACAAGAAATCTGAATGTAGAAATTTGACAGTCCATTCAGAAGTTTAACAGTGTCCTCACTGGTCCAGTGTCTTTTCATCCTTTTGTGCCTCCATTCTCAGCATTTGACTTTCCATATTTATGCTTAATGCTGCACTGTCCAATGATTGCTGCCACAGCTTCAAGCATCATGTCCTCACAACAGCATCCCCAGCATAAAAGAAGGGTAAGATTGTTTACCCACAAGTTCTCCCCCATCAGTCCTTT
Source organism: Papio anubis (assembly GCF_008728515.1). Lineage (NCBI taxonomy): Eukaryota > Metazoa > Chordata > Mammalia > Primates > Cercopithecidae > Papio > Papio anubis. The sequence continues at coordinate 17,966,350 of NC_044988.1, read as the reverse complement.
TTGTCAGGAAGCAAATGCTTTCCCAGAAGCCCCACCATAGACTCCTCCTTTGCTAAAGTTGGGCCAGGTGACCATATCTTTGCATTGCAAAGGAAAATAAATTTCTCACGATTGGCTTACATCAATCATCATTTATCACATTGCACCAAACAAAATTAGGATTCCATTAGCAAGGAAGAAGTCAAGCAATGGCTGTTGGGTAGGCCACTGACAGGACCTGCTTTAATGGAAGAAGCAATTTTTATGGGAAATTGAGCTAGAAATCAAGCTGAGGTAGGATGAAATTTTTGGATTCCCACAAGATCTATCTTACCACGTAATATGGAATTATTAATTAATGCTTCTATTTTATAAATGGACAAAAAAATTGCTGACGGCCAGGCCTATATCTTATTTATTAGGGCGTTCTCTATCTGGCATATGTTTGCAATTATTTTGGCATTGAGAATACTTGACAAATTGAAATGTTAAGACTTGGAGGCAGAGCTAAATAAATAAATCTTCCAGGAAAAAAGAGTGTCTGAATTAGAGATAAAGAAGAAGAAATGGAATAACAAAGATGAATGTTCATAAATTGAAGCATATGTGACTTTATTTTCCCTGTGGGAAAAACTGAAGTCCTCTTGGGAGCAATGCCGATTCCTTGCTCATGCCTCCTAGTATTGTTATATTCTCAGTGGAATGGAAAAGACTGGATTCAGTCTTTTTGTGTCACAGTGAATCTGCCAAAAAAAGAAGAAGAAAAGTTATCAGTATTCTACTACAAAATGGCTAAGAAAAAAAAATCTGAATGCATTCAAAAAAATTTCACTACAAATGAAAAGACAGACTCATAGCATGGGTATTTCATCAGTAACAATTGGGAGCAACATTGTCAACTACATAAAATTAGGTGTTTCATCTTCTGTTCTTTTGTTTTAGGAGAAAAATGTAAGAATGTGTTATAGTCTCTTCTAACTTGTAAATTGGTAGCCAGACACTCTGACCAGATGGCAACACCCCAGTGAATAAGGTAAGCAAAGCTTTGTTACTAGAAAAATCAAGAGAAATATGAATGCCTTTGTGTCTAATTTTTGAGACAATATATTGTGAGTTTGATGTCATGAAATAAAATGTACAGCAAAAGTCAATCTGTTACATCATTAATGATATGCTTATGATTTGTCACGCTGCATGATAGAAAGACAAAGACAGTAAATAGTTCATTTACATGGATATAATTATTATTAATTTTATGTAGAAAAGCCAAGATTTTATAATTTGTGTTTTTCTTTATGAGTTTACCATTATCTGTAACCATGTCAATGTATAGTACCTCCCTTAACATTTTTTATAGCTTTTCTCCATCACATATAAAGACAATGTACATTCATAGTGCAATTCATACCAAGAGTCACATGCTCCTTTACAGACATATTTCTGAGGTCTGCTTCCTTCATAGCCAGAGTTTCCTAAGCACTTTACCCTCTTAACCTCAGGTCTAATGCCCCTGTTTCAGTCACCCCTCACATTCCTGGTTACTTCTTCTACTCTTCCAACTCTTACCATCTTCCATTACTCTAGACAGGGATGACAAAGGAGTTTTATCTAAAATGCCAACTCCAAGTGCATTGTACTGGTTGCTTGGGGAGCTGTATTTAGAAAAATTGTGAGAATGATACTATGGGTCTGGGATGTAAAGAGAGCTGGGTATCTGCCTTTCCTCATTTTAGTGGTTCTTAGAAGTTATTGTTTGATCCTCCCTATACCTGAGGAGAACCAGTCCTCAGTATCATAGCCACTGAAGAACTTAAGACAGAAAGAAGTAAGGGGCATGATACCACAGCGGCCTGGCCCACAAGAACATCCTTTCAGAGAGAAAAGGGGGAGGGGTGGGTAGAGAAAGAGAGAGAGAGAGAAGATGGTCAAAGAATGGACTGAAAGCAAGCAGGGCACAAAGAATAGACACCGAAAGAATGAACTTGAGAAAGACAGAAGCAGGGTCATGCCCAAGATGGCCGAATAGGAACAGCTGCAGCCTCCAGCCCCCAGCATAACAGCTCCAGCCTCCTTCCCCCAGCATGAGTGACACAGAAGACGGGTAATTTCTGCATTTTCAAATGAGGTGCAGACCGACACCTCACACCTCACATGGCTGGATACCCCCCTGAGACGAAGCTTCCAGAGCAAGAATCAGACAGCAACACTTGCTGTTCAGCAATAGTCTATCTTCTGCAGCCTCCGCTGCTGATACCCAGGCAAACAGGGTCTGGAGTGGACCTCAAGCAAACTCCAACAGACCTACAGCTGAGGGTTCTGACTGTTAGAAGGAAAACTAACAAACAGAAGGGACACTCACACGAAAACCCCATCAGTATGTCACCATCATCAAAGACCAAAGGCAGATAAAACCACAAAGATGGGGAAAAAGCAGTGCAGAAAAGCTGGAAATTCAAAAAATCAGAGTGCATCTCCCCCCCCAAAGGAATGCAGCTCATCACCCACAACGGAACAAAGCTGGATGGAGAATGACTTTGATGAGTTGAGAGAAGGCGGCTTCAGTCGATCAAACTTCTCAGAGCTAAAGGAGGAACTATGTAACCAGCACAAAGAAACTAAAAACCTTGAAAAAAGATTTGATGAATGGCTAACTAGAATAACCAATGTAGGGAAGTCCTTAAAAGAACTGATAGAGATGAAAACCATAACACAAGAACTACATGACAAATGCACAAGCTTCAGTAACCAACTTGATCAACTGGAAGAAAGAGTATCAGTGATTGAAGATCAAATGAATGAAATGAAGTGAGAAGTGTAGAGAAAAAAAGAGTAATAAGAAATGTACAAAGTCTCCAAGAAATATGGGATTATGTGAAAAGACCAAATCTATGTCTGATTGGTGTGCCTGAAAGTGACGGGGAAAATGGAACCAAATTGGAAAACATCCTGCAGGATATCATCCAGGAGAACTTTCCCAACGAAGTAAGGCAGGCCAATATTCAAATTCAGGAAATACAGAGAACACCACAAAGACACTCCTCGAGAAGAGCAACTCCAAGACACATAATTGTCAGATTCACCAAAGTTGAAATGAAGGAAAAACGTTAAGGGCAGCCAGAGAGAAAGGTCAGGTTACCCAACAAAGGGAAGCCCATCAGACTAACAGCAGATCTCTTGGCAGAAACTCTATAAGCCAGAAGAGAGTGGGGGCCAATATTCAACATTCTTAAAAAAAGAATTTTCAACCCAGAATTTCATATCCAGCCAAACTAAGATTCATAATTGAAGGAGAAATAAAATCCTTTACAGACAAGCAAATGCTGAGAGATTTTGTCACCAGGCCTGCCCTACAAGATATCCTGAAGGAAACACTAAACATGTAAAGGGACAACAGGTACCAACCATTGCAAAACCATGTCAAAATGTAAAGACCATCAATGCTAGGAAGAAACTGCATCAACTAACGAGCAAAATAACCAGCTAATATCATAATGACAGGATCAAGTTAACACATAACAGTATTAACCTTAAATGTAAATGGATTAAATGCTCCAATTAAAAGACACAGACTGGCAAATTGGATAAAGAGTCAAGACCCATCAGTTTGATGTATTCAGGAGACCCATCTCACATGCAGAGACACCTATAGGCTCATAATAAAGGAATGGAGGAAGATCTATCGAGCAAATGGAAAACAAAAAAAAGCAGGGATTGCAATCCTAGTCTCTGGTAAAACAGACTTTAAACCATCAAAGATCAAAAGAGACAAAGAAGGCCATTACATAATGGTAAAGGGATCAATTCATCAGGAAGAGCTAACTATCCTAAATATATATGCATCCAATACAGGAGCACCCAGATTCATAAAGCATGCCCTTAGAGACTTACAAAGAGACTTAGACTCCCATACAATAATAATGGGAGACTTTAACACCCCACTGTCAACATCAGACAAATCAACGAGACAGAAAGTTAACAAGGATATCCAGGAATTGAACTCAACTCTGCACCAAGTGGACCTAATAGACATCTACAGAACTCTCCACCCCAAATCAACAGAATATACATTCTTCTCAGCACCACCTCGCACTTATTCCAAAATTGACCACATAGTTGGAAGTAAAGCACTCCTCAGCAAATGTAAAAGAACAGAAATTATAACAAACTGTCTCTCAGACCACAGAGCAATCAAACTAGAACTCAGGACTAAGAAACTCAATCAAAACCGCTCAACTATATGGAAACTGAACAACCTGCTCCTGAATGACTACTGGGTACATAATGAAATGAAGGCAGAAATAAAGATGTTCTTTGAAACCAATGAGAACAAAGACACAACATACCAGAATCTCTGGAACACATTTAAAGCATTGTGTAGAGGGAAATTTATAGCACTAAATGCCCACAAGAGAAAGCAGGAAAGATCTAAAATTGACACCCTAACATCACAATTAAAAGAACTAGAGAAGCAAGAGCAAACACATTCAAAAGCTAGCGGAAGGCAAGAAATAACTAAGATCAGAGCAGAACTGAAGGAGATAGAGACACAAAAAACCCTCCAAAAAATCAATGAATCAAGGAGCTGGTTTTTTGAAAAGATCAACAAAATTGATAGACCGCTAGCAAGACTAATAAAGAAGAAAAGAGAGAAGAATCAAATAGACGCAATAAAAAATGATAAAAGGGATATCACCACTGACCCCACAGAAATACAAACCACCATCCGAGAATACTATAAGCACCTCTATGCAAATAAACTAGAAAACCTAGAAGAAATGGATAATTTCCTGGACACTTACACTCTCCCAAGACTAAACCAGGAAGAAGTTGAATTGCTGAATAGACCAATAGCAGGCTCTGAAATTGAGGCAATAATTAATAGCCTACCAACCAAAAAAAGTCCAGGACCAGACGGATTCACAGCCGAATTCTACCAGAGGCACAAGGAGGAGTTGGTACCATTCCTTCTGAAACTATTCCAATCAATAGAAAAAGAGGGAATCCTCCCTAACTCATTTTACGAGGCCAACATCTTCCTGATACCAAAGACTGGCAGAGATACAACAACAAAAAAGAGAATTTTAGACCAATATCCCTGATGAACATCGATGCAAAAATCCTCAATAAAATACTGGCAAACCAAATCCAGCAGCACATCAAAAAGCTTACCCACCATGATCAAGTGGGCTTCATCCCTGGGATGCAAGGCTGCTTCAACATACGCAAATCAATAAGTGTAATCCAGCATATAAATAGAACCAAAGACAAAAACCACATGATTATCTCAATAGATGCAGAAAAAGCCTTTGACAAAATTCAACAGCCCTTCATGCTAAAAACTCTCAATAAATTTGGTATTGATGGAATGTATCTCAAAATAATAAGAGCTATTTATGACAAACCCACAGCCAATATCATAATGAATGAACGTATTGATGAAATGTATCTCAAAATAATAAGAGCTATTTATGACAAACCCACAGCCAATATCATACTGAATGGGCAAAAACTGGAAGCATTCCCTTTGAAAACTGGCACAAGACAGGGATGCCCTCTCTCATCACTCCTATTCAACATAGTGTTGGAAGTTCTGGCTAGGGCAATCAGGCAAGAGAAAGAAATAAAGGGTATTCAGTTAGGAAAAGAAGAAGTCAAATTGTCCCTGTTTGCAGATGACATGATTGTATATTTAGAAAACCCCATCGATTCAGCCCCAAATCTCCTCAAGGTGATAAGCAACTTCAGCAAAGTCTCAGGATACAAAATAAATGTGCAAAAATCACAAGCATTCTTATATACCAGTAACAGAGAAACAGAGAACCAAATCATGAACAAACTCCCATTCACAATAGCTTCAAAGAGAATAAAATACCTAGGAATCCAACTGACAAGGGATGTGAAGGGCCTCTTCAAGGAGAACTACAAACCACTGCTCAGTGAAATAAAAGAGGACACAAACAAATGGAAGAACATACCATGCACATGGATAGGAAGAATCAATATCATGAAAATGGCCATACTGCCCAAGGTAATTTATAGATTCAATGCCATCCCCATTAAGCTACCAACAACTTTCTTCACAGAATTGGTAAAAACTGCTTTAAAGTTCATATGGAACCAAAAAAGACCCCGCATTGCCAAGACAATCCTAAGCCAAAAGAACAAAGCTGGAGGCATCACACTACCTGACTTCAAACTATACTACAAGGCTACAGTAACCAAAACAGCATGGTACTGGTACCAAAACAGAGATATAGACCAATGGAATAGAACAGAGTCCTCAGAAATAATACCACACATCTACAGTCATCTGCTCTTTGATAAGCCTGACAAAAACAAGAAATGGGGAAAGGATTCCCTATTTAATAAATGGTGCTGGGAAAATTGGCTAGCCATAAGTAGAAAGCTGAAACTGGATCTTTTCCTTACTCCTTATACGAAAATTAATTCAAGATGGATTAGAGACTTAAATGTTAGACCTAAAACCATAAAAACCCTAGAAGAAAACCTAGATAATACCATTCACGACATAGGCATGGGAAAGGACTTCATGTCTAAAACACCAAAAGCAATGGCAACACAATCCAAAATTGACAAATAGGATCTAATTAAACTAAAGAGCTTCTGCACAGCAAAAGAAACTACCATCAGAGTGAACAGGCAACCTACAGAATGGGAGAAAATTTTTGCAATCTACTCATCTGACAAAGGGCTAGTATCCAGAACCTACAAAGAACACAAACAAATTTACAAGAAAAAAATAAACAACCCCATCAAAAAGTGGGCATATATATGAACAGACATAGGCATGGGCAAGGACTTCATGTCTAAAACACCAAAAGCAATGTAAACAAAACCCAAAATTGACAAATGAGATCTAATTAAACTAAAGAGCTTCTGCACAGCAAAAGAAACTACCATCAGAGTGAACAGGCAACCTACAGAATGGGAGAAAATTTTTGCAATCT